>NC_053450.1:62929596-63529596 GCF_015227805.2 Hirundo rustica
AACAAGAAAAATGGAATGTAAGACAGTAAAGGTCAAAACTCCTGAACAAGCAGCAGCCACAAACCTGTGAAGGTTTCTTCTCCTAGAGAAGAAATGACACGTGTATGAGAGCAGTCCCTGGATCTTCACTTGCGTATTTGGAAATCTGGGACCCTCAAATACCAGCTACGATCTTTTCCTTATTCCTCCTCACCTCAATGGTCTTACCATCTGACCTTCTAGGAGGAACAGAGATGTCCTGGCCACAGTCCTTGTAGAACCAGTACCAGGAAAAAGAAGAGAAAACAGAGGGGCCAGGATTTACAGTACATATTGCAGAGCTCTAGCTAAGGTTTGCCTTGGGTTTAAGCCTGCCCTGCTTAAATCACTTTTTCACTTAACTACATCATGTTACTCCTCACTGCAGCAGTACCAAGAGTGAACACGGGGGAAAACACAGCTGCTGAAGAGAACAGCCCTTGTGTTGCATCATCCTCTGTGCTGGCCTAGCTGCAAGAGGTGTCACTGGCTCCTTTTCAATCACAACATTGATGGGGAGAGTGCTGCTGTTTGGCAGCACCTCTGTTTCCCATGTGCAGCAGCAACTTACTTTGCCTTTGCTCTGCTGAATTATTTCTGGCACACACCAGTGGATATACTCCTAGAAATGGAACTTTCTTAGTTAAATGGAAAATATTCTATAACTCATGTATCCTATTTGTAGACTGTTTCTGCAGGTGCTTTTCAACCTTGAGCTGTAAAGGATAGGATTATTACAATTCATAGGGAAAGCAGTTCTCACTTCTGCAACTGGTATTGAGACCATGTCAACCTGCTGCATCACTTCTGTTGTTTCATCCCGGTGCAGAATGTCCCCATTCTTGCAGACTTTGAAACTGCTGTTTTATTCAAGGGTAGCCTGTCATGGGTTTTCTGGTATTTCTTGTGCATGTATGTGGCAGGGAGAGGGGCAGTGGAGCCACCATGAAAACTTCATGGACTCTTCTGGACTAACCATTAATGACATTCCTTTCGTGCTCGTGTTCCTACCCTGAAAATACTGAATCCTTTCACAACTTTGACACATGCCCCACCCCAGGTCTTCAATGTACTAAAAATGCTTTGCAGGACCAGAACTGACAAGGGAGATGAGAGAGAGAGACCAGAGAGCAGGCTGACACGGGTACAGCTGTAGGACATACACAGCTCAGTGGCCAGGTCAGGCAACCATGCTGAGCCTGGTGAACTGCAGCAAAGGTAGGCATAGAGAAATGATGGGAGGACACAGACACAGCCTCATCATGCTTCACTGCCAAAATTATAGCACATATTGCTGGAGAGACGAGAGCCCTGAGAGACAGCTATGTTCATCCTTAATGCTTGCATACCCCCAAAAGAAATATTATGTACAAATATTTTTACCTACTGTTAAGTCCCTAATCTCACATCTAAGTTTCTTAAAACAAAACAACTATTTTGGGCATTTCTCCACCATTCTGAAGTTTTTCAGAAGAGGTCCAAAGAGAGAGCTACAGGTATCATTCAGCTAGGTCCAATTCAAAAGCAGAGATCTGTCAACAGCAATAACTACTCAGATTGAGACTTTTGTTTATAAAACTCTCCTTCTGAGCTTCCTGATTTTGCTTATGAAAATTAAGTAATGAACAAACAGAAAATATACTCTGGGACTGCATTTTTGATAATGGATAATTTTTTTTTTTTTTTTTTTTTTTAAACTTGGGACATGATGTTCTGCGATGTACTGTTTTTATTTCCTTCAGTGGGACTTTTCACATCTTAGGAGATTTTTACAGGACATGCTGTAAAAACTCTGTGGATGAAAGAAAATTGCATTCAAATCAAAACAAAAGCTAGATCTATCATGATCTAGCTTGTGCATTGCCTGTTTTCTTCAATAGCTGACACTGGTTTTGTGAAAACCCACTCACTGACTTTAGTAAGAGAAATTGGGTAAATCTGTTTTGAAGAGGCCCAATTTCCTTCTCCTCTTTTCTTAATAAAAGCTTCCTTTACACCCCATACAAACGTTTCACTGAGCTTAAACATAAAATTACCTGCTCTCTGAAACCCAGTAATATGCTTCTAAATCATGTAATTCCTGTCCACTTGAAAATAAAAATTATTCTATACCTTGACCTAGCCTAGAGTGTTATTTAACACTCAAGAAAGCACTATACACATAATTTGAAGTGGTGAAAAATCATCTGAATTTCTCTGCTTCTTCCATGAGACATTTTCTTAGAGGAACTGTGTATGACTAATTTATTTCTATACCAGAAAGAAAACAGTCCTCTTGAAAATAAAGTTGAACAGAATTATCACACTAAATTTGTGTAAGAGCATGCCAGATAAGATGATATTTTTCTAAAATTATATTACTATAAATTTATAGCAATCATAAATAAAAGAAAGTTTTAAAACCAGTTTTAAAAGAACTGTCTCCAAATGAAATTACATTTTTTGTCAGTATTTAGTTTTTGGTGGAAACAAGTAATGAATTAATGAAATCAATTTATAGGTTTAAATACTGCATAAATTTTTTTGTCTTACTACAAATAAATTTATCTTGCAACTTCATTTGATTGTCAAGCAAAACCAACAAATGCAAAATATAATTTCTGAAATATTTGAAAAGAGATTAACTTTCCCAGATGTTAAACAGGATTACTACATATAGAAAAATTCAGTAAATGTTAATGATTTTTTTTTTTTTTTTTTTTTTTTTTTTTTTTTTTTTTTGTGTGTGTGTGTGTGTGTGCGTGTGTGTGTGTGTGTGTGTGTGTGGTTGGTTGATTTGATTTTCTACAGATGTTGTTATAATATTCTGTGTTGGTAACAAATGTGTTAAGAGGGAGAGACACTGGAATCTCTGTTGAGGTGACTAGACACCAAACTGGCTTTGTGCACAGAACAGGCACAAGGGGACACAGCCAGAGCTCTCCAAGTCTAAGGCAACAAGCAATTAGTGAGGTGCCTCAGGGACCCCACAAAGTGTCCAAAACCCAGGTATGGCACAAACAGTTTCTGTGCTTCTAAAATTCACTCCAAAACTGAACCCATCAGCCTGAAGTGACACATCCAAGACTGCTGAAGACGTAAGGCACCACGCACAAGAAAGTCTTGCCTTTTCACAGGCTGTTGGGTTACCAACTCAGCTACCTTGGCTCAGCCATCATAAATACACAAATTATCAGACCATTATCTATTAAAAAAACTAATTTGCGCTACTTTTTGAAGCAAATTGTTATTCCCTACTGGCTTAAAGTCAGCCTAACAGGTGAAAATTTTGGAGAAATATTTACATTCACAGTTCACCACACAGAGGGTAAGAAGTGCAGCAGAGCCTGGCGCTGATGCCTCACTGAGAGCTTCCTGGTTTCTGGACAGTGTACTGTTGGGCATTCACTATGATTTGCATGTACAAGAAAACTTTATGCACCAGGGCAGTCAAAGTTAAGATGGTAAAGTCTCCTTTTATCCCTTATCCTACTACAATAAGTCATTCATGGTCATTTTCTTACCAATTCTAGGAACTGAGGAACTAGTCTTCAGATTTGCTGTGCTGTCCAAATTATTGTGCTGGGGAGGAATCTAAAATAAATTTAATCTCAATTTACATTACTAAAAAATACAGTTTGGGCTTTTTCAGCTTCCTCAGCAAAGATTCTCATATTTACAGATTTAATTTTGTTTGATTTATTCTTCAGCAGCACCAAATTATTTTTGTGAGATCTGAAGGCAGTAAAAAATAAGTGTCTGAACACGGTTATTTAAATGTTATTACATGGGAACTGACTGATGATTTTAAACATACAGAAGAAGCAACTGGATACATTTAACTTTTTATTATTACCACAGTTGATTCCTCCTTTTTACAGCAACAACACTATTTATTGGTTAGAAGATGATTTGGTGGGATTCCTCTGTCCAAACTTCAGTGGTTACAGTGCATATCACAGCTACTTTATCCAGGCTCTCTGTCAAGATGCTGAGGAATACAGGCACTTCTTATAGAGCATGATTTGCTTGATTTCCTACAGGCACATACCAAAGGATAAGATTTAGTTTTACTCTGGATCTACCTGCATCTTTCTTTAAGGTGGTTCAAGACTACTTTCCCAGATGCAAATATCTGGGTAAGTTGTTTGAATTTTCATGGATATCACACATGACACAGGTTTCATCTCCTGAAATTACCTCCTTACAAATAAAATGCGAAGGAAAACAAACACAGAACTAATAAACGATTCTTTTCTTACACAATTATTTAGTGCACATGGTAGCAGAGCTTTGAAAAGAGTTGAAGGACAAATGTTTGAAATAAAAGTTTTTAGAAAGGCCACTAAAGAAAACAATAACTGCTCAAAAAAAAAAAAAAAAAAAAAAAATCCCGCTGTCACCTGCACCTGTACAAATAGAGTGCAGCACACAGACAACAAAAACTGAGCTCAGCTGGACCTGATGACTCCTGTTGCACTGATATTTTTGGGCTTAAGATTTTTTCTTGAAATTTTCTACCATTTAACTAGTTTAAGCTAATTGTTTACTTTTTCCTGTTAATAAAGTAATTCAAAGGTCTATGACTGTTCAAATCTAAGTTCAGGATTTTTCATTTCTATTTCCACTTGTGTTAGCCAGGAGATTCAATGACCTGATCAAAACCAAATATGGGCATAACTAACAGTGCAGATATATTCTAGATCTGACCCAATACTTTTTTGTGACAAGAAAGAGCAATGTCCCCTAACCCCAGTCACCGACCTAGATCAGTAACAAGAACATTCTTCTGAGATATATCAAATAATGGTTTAAGTTCCCGCTCAGAAAAATCTGAGATGAGGGGTCCAAATGCAGTTTAGATGAATGTCCCAGCTTCTGGACTGTCATTTTGCTCTTTCTTTGTGGTAAATTAATATTTAGTTATTTATACATAGCAAAAAAAAAAAGGAATAAGCATGAAAGACGTAGAAATTTACCTCAGGTATATCTCAGGAGCAGATCAGTAAATTCAGAATACAGGAAGTTTTGCTGAAAATTCCTTTACTACAGTGAGCGGAGGATGGAACTACATCTGAATTATGCACTTTTTATGTTGGTGGTTTGTCTGCTGCGCATGGGGGCATCCTGAGCAGTCTTGTCAGAAAACAATTTGTCCTGAGGTACTAGGGCTTAGATGTGGCTTAGATGTGCGACATTTTAGTGCAAGTCCAGAGCAGATAAATGCTGTTTTAAATATGGGCATGCAGGGAAATAAAGATCAAGCAAACACCTGAGGAACAGCTTGAGGATCTACATTCTTACCATTTAATTAGTTAACTAACATAAAATTGCTTTCAATTAAATACATAATATTCAGTTATCAAATAAAACAAATATATTAATGAAATTTGGAAGTTCATTTTCACCTGGCAAGCACAGTCAATTTGTACGTGTCAAAACCAAAAAACAAAAGCAAACAAACAAACAAAAAAACCAACCCACAAAAAACCCCATTAAAAGTTACACATGACTGACTGTACAGAGACTTTAGCAAGAACTAAATTCTATGTAAGCCTTTTTCATTTGTAGTCCTAGAAGAAGGCATTGCAGCAAACTGTCACATGCCTGGTACAACTTCATTTCTTGAAGGAAATAAAGTCTTGTATTTCATAAGCCTCAAGAAGATAATTTCTGTATTTTGGTATTTAATATTAACACTGGTTCAGATTATATACTATAAGATCAAAGTAGGCTGTGGATCAATATCTTAAACATTTAAAAGCTGCTACAGTCACAGATGAGTATTTAATCCATGTGCAAAATGAGGTCTTTTGCATTGTCTGTCACATTACAGGTTTGACTGTGTGAGATGCTGAAAGCCCTGAATGCCCAATGAATTTAACATTTCAGGATGGACTCAGAACTTTGCTGTATCAGTCTCAGAGTTTACAATATTACAGCTATGCTGTCTTCATAAAGCACTGCTTAATTACAACACATACACAGCAGTAATTCATCATACCATAAGCTACTGCTGATTAAAAGCTGTAAGCTGGTTTTAAAACCGTGCGCACTCATTATAATCAACAGTAGAGAAGGATTCCTAAAGGCTTGACCCATTTCCAATAGGATTTGACCCAATTCTTTGTGATGCAGTTTCATTTATATTTTATCTGCTGATTGGGTTTTATCCATCTAACAGATCAGCTATTGATTTCTAGGTAACAGCACTATGTATAGAACCATTCCAAATGAAAAAGATAAACAGCTATTGTTCAATTTTGTTTGTCCTTGGTTATTGTATCGGGATTAATTATCCACCATCATCTAGCCATCTTGTTTTGAAAAATGAAATGTGTATGGCATAACTGTCCTGGCAGCTTCTTCTACTACTTGACCATTACATGGAGGTACCTGATGATTTGGCTAACATGTAAACTAAATAGTCCCCTAAGTCCTTCTCTACCCTCATAATTATGGACCACAGGCAAAAAATCCCATCATTGAGAATGGCTGCTAAATTGTTGTATAGGAATGGAAACCTATCATGTGTACAAGCCAGGAAGCTTTCCTCCTGCTTCAAACCTTTACAAGGCACCCATATTCTTTTAGTTTCTGAACTCTGTGGTAATTCCTTGAACAGCAATTAACAAATCTCGGATGAGGACAACTCCCAGAAAACTCATACCATCTGAGAAAAGGGAGTACACAGGAGGATTTTCTAGTCAAATCACAAAGGAGTTTACCAGTATTCCAGAGACTGACTGCTACTGGCCTTCTACAAAGAGTGGAAAATACACACATGGTGGTGACAGAGGTTGTTATATCATGCTTATGTCAAATCTGAGATGACAGTATACTCATATCACTATTTTTTTTAATACAAAATTTAACCAATTGTAAAATTCCTAGCATTTTTACCACAGGAAGAACTAAATGTAGTTTTCAAGGTATGGCTTTTTAACAGTTCTCTGCTTTTTGAGGGTATCAATGAAGATGAATAAAAAAAGATTGACAAAGGGAAAAATCAGAGAACCCTGAAAATGGTATTTCCATTCTGTGCATCTTGGGCAACTTTCCCATTTCTGTTTTAGTCAGGAAACTGTTTGGGATGCCAGAGTGGCAAAACAGTCTGACTGAACTGGAGTAACATTATGAAATATTTCAACTCTTGTGTTTCCATCTCTGTTCTGAGCAAAGTAAAGCAAGGACGAAATTTTATTTTCTTAATGCAGAGTGACTAAAAGCCACTCTATGACCTAATCTCTCACCCAGTTGAAATCAGGTCTGCCAGCACAGGCTATTACAGTTTCCTTATCTGGACCTTGAATGAGTTTACCTCAGCTGCTTGTAACTTTTTCATTGCTAGAGATTTTCAACATTAGCAATTTTATACTTTAGAATGGAGGGAAAAACTGTTTGAATGTTTCTACCTTTGATCCTGTAATTGCTGACTTTTAAGTACTTGGTTTATGACATGCAAATGTAACATTTCACTCCCTTACTCCTGTCTCCCCACTTTTTGCTTGCTTTTAATAATAGTCGCAATGTCAAGATGTAAGAAAAGCAAACAAGAGGGCTATATGTAGTCTTAAATAAAGCATAAATATTTCATCCTAAATTTATCCAGCTCTATGAAAATATGAATGCCACCTGAAATGAATGCTGCTTGAATGAGTGTAAATTACAGTCATGAGATCAATCAATTGTACCGTAATGAAGAATACTGATGATCCACTTTTACACCTGTTCTTTTAGTCTCTATGGTTTAGTGCGCTGGTGAAAGTGCAAAGCAATAGATGCTGCAAAGGCTTAAAATCATCTCCATCCTTTGCATCTGCAGCTTGTAGTTATCTGAAGTTCAGGAGAAGCACTGCTAAATCTGGGGTTCCAACACGCATAATCTTAATGCATGTCCAGAGTCCACAGTTGGCATCAGCCCAAAGGCTTGAGTGCACCTTGACCCCAGTGCCCATGACTGGCCATAGCTGTGCTGTTTGAGGCAAGAAGGCTACTTGTAATGACAGAATCACAGAATCATTTAGGTTGGAAAAAATCTCCATGATCAGATGGGGTCAGACCGTTGACTGATCTCTGCCTTGTCTACTTGACCATGGCACCAAGTGCCAGGTCCAGACATTTCTTGAATTCCTCAGATCTGCCACGAAAGAGGCAGTATACATTTCTGTAGGATCTGTTGTCCAGCACCAGGAGGTATGTATGCAGACTGTGAAGGCCCAAAGCTACTCTCCCAGTACATCTGTCCATAGCCCTGCAGGATAGGAAGTCCTGCCAGGGATGCTAGTTGGACTACTTTGCATGGGCACATCTCTAGGCAGCAAAATGAGCCTTTTCTTCCAAGCACCCTCCCTATGCAAGAGAAGCCAAGGTTTTGCTAAATGGAAGAGCTCCAGGACAATAAATACAAATAAATTGAACCTGACAGACCATTTAAGATAAACTTTTATTCCTTTTAGGATCTCATGCTAAGTAAATCTCTACATTAAATTTCACAAGGCAGAGCTGAAGAACTTTGCAATGCTCCTACTAGACTACTATTCTCTTTTTCTTATTCAGTAAAAGTGCAAAAAAAACCCATTATCATTATTCTGGACAGATCTAATTAGTCAATTACAACAAAATTCTAAGGAAAGAAAAGCTTGGAAAAATGCTTACGTGCTCAAATCTTCAGTTATGATGTCAAGGGAGATGCATTTATCTGGCTATTACATCTTAAAAAAAAAAAAAAGTTAGGTTTAGGCTTTGCTCCATTTGGGATGGGGCATGTCTAGATTGACTTGGCTACCAGCTAGCTTCACAGAACCACAGGATATTCTGAGCTGGAAGGGACCCACATGGATCATTGAGTCCAGCTCTTAAGTGAATGGCCCATGTGGGGATCACACCCACATCCTTGGCATTAATAGCACCATACTCTGTCCAACTGAGGTAATCTTTGGGAAAATCCACTTTGGGTAACATTTTCAAAATGCTTGAGTTACTTAGAAATTAAAATGTACAACTCAGTTGTCTTTTCCCCTAACATTTTATCTTTTGTATTCCTTTGATTTAGTCATCCTCTTCCATACAAGTAGATAGATCATGGAGGTCTAAAGAAAAGCAATTTGAATTTTCATTAAAAAAAAATAATTGAAATATGTATTAACAAGGGAAACAGAAGTAGAAGTCAAATGGAAACCCTGACAAGGGATGAAATTTTTAATTTACACAATGGTCCACTGTATCAGTAGGGCATTCTATATCCAAAGGACACCTATCTACATAGTTATGGCTTGCGAGCCCACGGTCTTTTCCAGATGTTTCTGTAAACCCCACTCCCTCCAGAGTCAGTCCACAGTTGGAGTTACACGCACCACTGATTTTATCTAGCACAGTAAATCAGATGGACTAAAGCTACCTGAGTCTTTCAGGGATTAAAACAGTTCTAAAGTGCTGAAAAATGAACCTGTAACACACAGGCAATAATCTAGCATTTGGCTACAGGTTATCACTTAGGTTGTCAGCTGAATTTATCAAACTTGGATATGAGCAGTTAAAAAGCTTTTGATGATTTATAGCTTCTGTACAAAACTGCAGCCTTAAATCCTACTTAACATTTTCTGGGTGTGAAATTTCACAAATAGATTTTTAAAAATTCTGTTCTCTTCTCTGAATTCAACAAGCCCTTTGTGCATTTATTGACCTTTGGGATTCACACTTCAGAGACTTTTCAAAGTCTCTTCCTCTGGAGAGGGGAAGCACCGACTAAATACGCAAATAAGTCCCTCATTTTTATCAGGCTGTCTGCCATTTACTCACACAGTACAATGCAACATTTTCCTGCTGTCACATCAGACTGCCACAGCCATGGTCCAAATGTCACATTAGCAGAGTCGGGTTAAAATCACTTTGTGTTACAACACTTTCTGCAATGACCTTTTGAAGGGCCAGAATGAGAGGAAAGCTTAACTCCCCTCGCTCTGTGCAGGGAGCTTCTCCTTATTTTTCTCCTAAACATGAGAAACATGCTTCATTTTCATGTGGGCATTGTCAGCTTTTATGAACATGTAACATTCCTGCAATCCACTGAGCTCTCCATGGCTCCATCCTATAGCCTGTGTGGTACAAGCAGCATTCTAAAACAGTAAAATTGATTGCCTGAGGTCTCTGTGTACGTCAGACACCCTCTTTCTTGAGGAACACAGGGATCTACTTCCCCTGATGTACTCAACTTTCCATTTGGACACAGGTCAGGGCAGTATGTAGGGCAACTTTCCTTACCAGGCCTATAGATATCTTGACCTTTTAAAATGGCTGGAACAGGGTATGTGTGTTACTAATTTGGATCCTATAGCATACTTTTAGTAGAAGCAAGGATCCATCATGACTCTGTTTTAGATGGGAATATAGGTTTCCTGGGGAAGAGCTATCCAGCCTGCTCAGTGCAGAAGCATGACTGGAAAAGACTGGAATGGACTTCCCAGGGAGATGGCGGAGTCACCATTCCTGGAAGTGTTCAAGAAATGACTGGACCTGGCCACCTGACAAGGTGGTGATCAATCAAAGGCTGGGTTTGATGATCTTGGAGGCCCTTCCCAACTTAAAAGATTCTAGGAGTTTAGGGGATACCCTTTCAGTGAGGTATTGCTCTTTTTCTCCTCCTCCAAGCTAGTCTTTATTGGTAGATTGCAGATGATTTACAGTGGCCAAGCCACTGACAGGGAGACTGTTCCTGTGCTTCCCATGTCATGTGGGGCTTCTGTGACCACCTAGTGAGTCCAGTCAAGTCCTAAATCTGGTAAAATAAAAGTTAATTGATTATTATACACAAGAGATTAACCAGCAAAGACCGTATAGTCTGTCAAGGTCAAGCATGGCCTGGATATCTCTGAATTGGATATGCAGAAAGCAGCTCAAGGAGGAAAAATGGGTCCATGGCATAAAGGTTAAACAAAGAGGTGAGGAATAAAGGGAGAACACAGCAAGGTATCGAACAGCTTTGTGTCAGTAGCTGGGGATCATATAAAATAGCACTTAGATTTATGTACAAATGACAGTTCCCTATATCTCTGCCTGACCCTGTTCCTTACATGAACTGTATTAATTCAATACATTTTTCATTCTGGCAGTAGTTTGAACTAAATCACTGCTAAATCATCTGTGGTAGAATGACTTTGTTGCAGGTAGATGTAGTAGATCAATCTAATGAAATAATTTACTTGTGAGGAATTCATCCCTTGTCCTCTATAGTCATTTAAGGAAAAAATTATACACGTGCTCCACTTGAAGATAACAAATACCAAGATGGATGGAATTTCAAACAGACATTTTTCTCAAGAGTCCACATCCATGTTCTCCCTTTGGTTTCAACTTTTGAAGCAGTAGCTCAAAAGAAAGAAAAGTATGACCCATTCCTTTCATTGTAGGGGCAAGGGGACATTTGGGTCCATAGTAAGCTTTCAAAAAATATTTTGCCTAAGTCCAAAATACATGGGGTGTGGTGGTTGTGGGGTTTTTTGATTCTCAGACTCTATAATAGAAAACACTGAAAAATGAGCTTATTCTGAGTCAAAATATGAGATTACAAAGGGTCTTTACTGACTCTTAGAATAGAGAAATGGAAAGCTACTATTTCCTGAACTGGCATACCCACTTAATTTCTTTCCAAAAGGAGGGTGAAAAATTCCTGTTGGAGCAAATCATCACAATTCACTGAAAATAAACAGATAGATGTTTACCACAGATATGTAACAAATTCAATATAATTATATTAAATAATGTGATTCAAGCCAGAAAATGACACCTGTGCCATTGTGAATTACTACCAAAGGTCAGACATTCAGACAAATTTCAAAAGATTTCTCCCAAACCTATTAATTGCATGTGCTCATTTTCTATTACATGTTGACAGAATCAGAATTCTTTAATTTCTGAACCAGGGTCCAGTGATGATATATTGAAATAGATTATTTTTTCAAAAACTAAAATATCAGCTTAGAGAAATTGGTGCCAATACAATGACAGCATGATCTTCTATGGTTTAAAATTAAGCACTTGGCAGAAAAATCCCAAAACCATGATTAGGATGAAAAAAAGGGGAATAATAAATTTGAAAAGCATCTTAGCCTTTCTGTACCCTTAATGAGGAGCTAGTACCTGGACTTAAACTGCTCCTGTGCTCTCAGATTTTAGTACAAATATTATATGAATTCTGCAGCATGCAATTCACAACTGCCTTCGTTCACCTACACAGTGAATAAATCCATCTTCACTCTTTAAAAAAAAAAAAAAAAATCCTTTTTCATCTCCCTTATCTGAAAGAGATCACAGCTGTTTTCTCAGAAAACTGTGATGATATTGTCTGCCATCCCTGAAGCAATTCTATGAAGGAATTTTTTGTCAAATATACTTTGTTATAAGATTCCATAGATCCAGAGATCTTTTAGACTCTATATGATTATCTTCACATCTGTAACCTACAACTATACAAACCTTAACATGCTGGCTATACTACTCAACAATACTGTTTTTTCTGCTCAAAGGGTAATTTCAAATGATAAATCTATGTCCTTTCGGTGACCTAGATAAACTTCATTTCCTTCTTTTCCATTCATTAAGAATTAAAGTTATTCTATTTCACGGTTCGGTGTATCTTGGTGAAATATTTGAACTACAAGTTAGTGATGATGTCATTGCAATAGACAGAATTCTCTATTATTTACAGAAATTAAATATTTTCCCATAATATATACCAGAATTTCATGGGTTTCTTGTAAGTGTTCTGGGGTTTTTTTATTCCCATGTAGAGTGTTAGAAATTCTTAAAAAAAAAAAGCATCTCTCTGAGATGTGCCAGCACACACCTCTGAAGAGAGCACCAGTTCATGGTGGCCTCATAGCCCTCAAGAAAACCTCAGTGTCTCATCTAAAGACAGGGAGGACTGGGTGGTGACAGCGAGGGACAGCACTCCACATCACCTGAAATAGAACATCTGAACAAATTAACTCTAGTAGTAGAAAAAAAAAGTTGAAGTATAGTTTAAACTACAGTGGAAGTCAGAGAGCACTGAAAGAAGAACCTGACAGCTGTTTCAGGTTCTTCTTAGACACCATTTCTTTAGTGGGGTACTAATTTCTGTTGACTTAGAGCTGGATAGTTCAGTCTTTGGTAGAAATTAATTATTGTAAATTATTTTCCATTGCTTTTAAACTTTTTTCTTTGCTGGTACATTTGAAAGTTAGTATTTTTTCTCGATAACTAAGACATCTCCTAAGACATTTTTTTTGCACAACATAGTAACAGAGACTTATCAGATCCTGTGAAACACTTTGTACCTCAGAGTATGCAGAATGAACTGAAGTGGAATCCTATGAAAATGACAGCTTCTTCTGTAATGTGTATGCTTGTCCCAGTAATAACTATTTGCACAGTTCAAACCACCTCTCAAGGGATGAACCTTTCTGTAAAGCACAGGCACAGAAACATAGTGATAAAAAGGTCTCCCCTGCTCCTCACATGTGCCTGGGGGAAAACAATGAATGCAACTCTTCCCAGCAACCCCGTCATGCTCACTGCAACTTTGGGTGGCACAGAAGTACCCAGCTGGCCTGAAATTAGTTGGCTTGAATGCTGATAGCTGCAGAGCTGTGGCCTCCCATAGCTGTGCTCCCAAAGGAAAGATTACCTACCAAACCGCTGATTTTGCCCCTGGGCAGATTTCCAGCTTCCAATCTGCTCCATGTTATTGTTGCTACACTTCTCTCAGCACTGCAGTTGGCCTTGTTCAAGCTAGCTCAGGTAAAACAAAACAAAACAAAACAACAAAACAAGCTGCCATGACGACCAGCAGCTGCACATCAGCGTCCCCTTCCAGCGTGTCCTCCCTGGCCTTGTAATTTATATCCACACAATACAGCTTGCTCAAAATGAGGTGACTCAAGTAACTCCCCACACTTAATCCCATTATTCTGTCTTTGTAAATAATTCCCTGAGACCCCAGATGATTTCTATAGCCCTTATCTGTCCTTTCTCCACTTTGACAGCACAAGTGCACAAGTACACAACTTGTGTACCTGAATTTTAATACACTTTTCTGTGTTTATAAAAACAAATCAAATCAACAAAAACCCCTACTCCTAATAAATAATGCCAACAGATTACAAGAGAAATAACTGGCAGAGGGGGAAACATTGCTACTGGTAGGTATGGAACAGAACAGAAACTGAATAGGAAATGTGTCGAAAAAAAATCTGACAATAAAAGGGGAGAACAGCTACAAACATACATTGAATATTATGTCCTGTGTGGTTTCATCTGTCAGAGGACTGTTATAAAGGTGAGTGAAATACTGATAAAAAAATTACAGGTGATCTTCAATGCTAGTGAGGATCAGGATAACATACAAGAGAAAATTAATATCAAGTATACAAATGCAGCTCTTGGTACTAAGTAATTAAGGGCATCCAGGATGAGGGGTTGGACTTACTGCGGCTGGTTCTTTGAAAACATCAGTGCTGGGCTCACTGGTGGCCAAAGAGCCAAAAAGAGGATGAATGTGGCAAAACAGAATATTGTGAAAGCAGTTAAAATAATGCAGAAAGGTCATTCAGAAAGGAGAGCTATCGAGGTGGACCTTTCAGAGCTGTGTATGGGTCTCATTAAGCTCTCACAAAAAATGAGTAAGAATAACAGGAAGGGTAGAGGTTTATTAAAATTATAGAGCAAGTTTTACACGATGAAAGAACTAAATGGACAACAAAACTTGCATTTCTAAAGAGACTCATTGATAAGAGAGTTCTGTAAATCATGAAAGATATGTAAAAGTAAGACACAATTATTCACTGCTTATCACATCACAAGAAGCAAGGTATGCCCTGTGAAATTCCACGACAGTTGATTTAAAACAAACAGATGGAAGGGCTTTAATCATTACATGCATAATTGTGTCGTGGGCTTTCCCTGACATTCAGGTGGTTTTAGAGTCTTTTTGCCCTCTGCAAAGCTCTGTGCCAAAGAGATGAAAGAGACGGAGTCTTCAGGTTCTGATTTTTCAAGGTTGCATACTTAGTTTTTTGTTTCTTATCTTACAATTTTCTCAGTGCCCAACAAGATGTTTGCAGCTGCCTGGACATCTGACGACTCCTCCCGAACTGGGCTGTCGTTATCTTTTATACTAATTGCTACGTATTCTTTATTTATCATTACTTGCCAATGCCTATCACTAATACTAAACAGGTCATCTCTGCTTTGACCCAATCTTCTTAAACTACTTTGTGCCAATGTCACTGCTGAAATGGAGTGAGGGAAGAAGAAAGAAGAAGGAGGAGACAATGCCCCAAATCCTCCATCTTGCCCCCATTCACTTCAATGCTAGAAACCTAGATTTACTGTTTTTTCACCCTAAGTTAAACTACTATTTTTCACACTCTTGTGGCCTGCAATCCATCCTGCAGTCCAGGAAGTCTTTCCCATGGACTGAGATCAAAGCCAGTATCCCTCTGAGCTCTGGGCCGGGGTCCCAGACCCCCCTGTCCAGGTCTCTGACCCTGGACAGCCAAAGGAATGCCCTGGACTCCAACACATAATTATTTTGTGAAACTCATTGCCAGTAGATGTGTTGAAGGCTGAAAGTATAAATGGATTCATGAAAGACGTGAGAAATTGTCAGACAATAAATCCACATGCAATGACTAAATCTTATGGTCCAAAGACACTCTTCAGCTCAAACAGACATGAAAACACTTGCCTTTTGATATCTCAGAGTGTAAACCACGCCCCTGTTCTGATACACATACCCACCCATAACACAGATTCATCATATAATTGGGAAATCCCAGCTTCAATTCACTTTCTGCCTGAGGAGAACTGTATTTTTCAACTCTTTGTATTTATATACACATCTGCATAATGATTTTCACTATTTGTCCAGCTAAATCCTTGTACAACATAGAAAAAAATCCAGACTGATAGTTCAGAAGACAAAGGGTGAATGGCCCTAACACCTATCAGCAGTTTTGATACTTGGCTGAGGGATCAAAGGATTTACACTCAAACAAATTTGGTTTAAATGAAAAAATAAAGCAATAGAACACAGAACAAATGGGAGAGCAATTAAATTTTATGTTTCCTCCCTACAAATAGTAGGGAGGAAATGTTTCCTCCCTAATCACAACTCTAGGGTTTCATGCTTATCCTATGTCTCTCACTAGAAACAATACAGAGAAGTACAACAAGTGGTATTAATAGTATAACATGGACACATATTTGTAAATAAAGTGCCAGAATCCCATTATGGACACTGCAGAGGAGCAACAGCTCCAGAAGAAATACAGCTGGAGTAGTGGAGAACTCAAGATGTAATAAAAGTTATCTGTCTGTCTCATGGCACAACAAATACGACTACAGCACTTCAGGTGTCAGTTTAACTTCTTTTTCAAAACTTCCAAAGATAGCAATTTTTATATATTTTCCAGTGTTTAAATATACTTTCATAACATTGGCTCAAATCTCCACTCCAAGTCTCGTAATTCTCAGCCAGATGACGAGGGCAGGAAAAGAAACTGTTTTATCAGCAGCTGTCGTGCATTTTGAGCGTCTTCTCTAAACAGCCTAGATATTTTGTTTTTTGCATTGAGGTATGTTCTTAATATTCTGTTTTCTCTACATATTTTTCTTTAATCAGAACTGGACACAGTAGTTAGTTATAGCCTTTTGCACCAGGGAGATTAAAAGGATACTATTAGTTTTACATCCCAGTGCAGAAATTTTCTTTTTTACTTTTTCATGTTTTTGCTTATTCATGTTCATTCACTTACTGTAATCTGTAGCCCTTTTTATGTATAACTATGGACTGGTGAATTGTTCTCCATTTTGTATTTGTTCAGAAGTTTGCTCCCAATTCAGCACCAGATATTTGACCTAAAATAACCAACATTCTTTTCCTCCTGATTACTTCTTCAAATTCTTAATATTTGTTTGAAACCTTGTCTAGTCCCCTTTGTGGTTGCTGACTCTCCCAGAGACCACAGTATGTTTTGATAATCATATATTCTAGTTCAACCCCTTAATCAGTAATGTCAGTACTCAGTGACTCCAGATTTAAGGCACACCCTTTTGGAGTTCTATTTGGTACACCTCTCCGTATTGAAATGGGACTTTAAATCAGTTTTGTGAATGCTTTTATACTCATATAGATCACGATCAAGTGGAAGGTGTTCCTGCCCAAGCATGGGGGTTGTAGCTAGATGATCTTTAAGGTCCCTTTCAATTCTGTGAATTGATCACTAAGCTAAAAAAGCCACTGGTCACTAAGGTATGTACAGTTACAATAAAATTACACTACTCATAAGGAGATAAAAATGGGCTGGATACGGGACAGCATGAAGCCTACAAAAGACACATTCATGTAATTACAGTCAAAATCTCCTGTTAGGATGTGTCAGAAGTAAGTTTTCTGACTTCTTCAGTAATTCCCTTTTTTGCTTGAAAAATTATAGTTTTTTTATGATATGGTGATCTTTTCCAGAAGGATCCAGCTCAGAATCCTCTGTCCAGGATAAACAGTCCACAGGTCAGTTATGTCTTCATTACTCATTACATGACACTAGCAATTATATATTGATCATTACTAAACAATGGCTCAAACAATTAATATCTAGATATTTGAAGGTATTCCTTAATCTCAAAAATCTTAATATTTATAAGGAAATTTTATTCTGAATTTTTATTCTGACTTTTTAAGGTTTTTTGCAGAAGCAGTGAAATATTAATCCACTGATTCTGGATATTTGTCACCACAGTTTCCATATACATATATATGTATATGGAGTTTTCAGAGTTCTTCCTAAGTATTTTCTATTCCTTGGATTATATTCCTTCAACATTATCACAGAAAAAAAAATTCCACAGACTGGTTCTTCGGGTTATATACTGGATAGAATATTAAATATTAAAAAAAAAAAAAATCAAAGGCAATTAGTCTCATAATTTATATAAGGCTTTGTAGAAGCAAGAACCAACAGTAGTTAAGCAGTATGCTGGTCCATATTTAGAATAAATAGAAGGAGACTTTTCCAGGGTTGGATTGATGACCCTGGAGAATAAATTATAGATGAACTGAGGATCCAGGAAAGCAATCTGGGATTCTTAAGTACCTTCCACTGTAGTGTAGACATTTGTTTGTCTACTTCTTTTGATCAAACTCAGAGAAGAATATCTGGGGCTTTTACTGCAGAAGCTTAGTAAAGCTTTTTCTGAGAAGGGCAAAGGTGTTACACTTGACAAGTCACGCTCAGATCAGATCAGCTTTCAACACTAACACATGTCATACCATATTACTTGGCTAAATGAGTTGAAACACTTAAATTCTTCCCATAAAGATGAGGCAGGTGATCACCCACTTCCTTAAAGCTTTTTTCCAATATGCAGTACCACAGACTTTTGTTCCTATCTACACAAAGCACGATTTCTGCACATTTCGTTTCTATCTGTTTACAATTCTTTGATTTTTCTTTTTAACCTATTACAACACAGATGTCTCTTAGGTTTTATTTAATGCCTGAAAGAAATAAGAGTCTGACTGAAAGCAAGGTGCCTTCTAGGCTCCAGTCAGATTGATCAGAAAGGATCTGCCAAAGTGAAACATTTTGAAAGACAGGTAAAGATCTGTCCTTGAAGCCTCCCTCTATCACAGCAATCTACAATCTCAGCTTTGTTACTGCCCTCCTTGCTCCCTGATACACCCATAAAAGTTGTCAGGACTCTTTTTCAGGTCTCACTAGACAAAAGATATTGACCATCTACTCCAACTACATGTCTGACTATGAGAAGAGTTCTTAAATTGCACCCATAGAAAAATCGTCATTCATTCGGAAAGATGCCAGCTTCAAACATCAATTGGATATTTGAAACTAAACTCAGATAAACTAGCAGTCTGCTCTTTATTTACCAGTAAGGTAGGGGGAGAAAATGCTATTATGTGTGCTTTGTATTCTCTGTTGCATACTAAATAATTCCTGGGAAGTATTCGTAATTTATAAAGCAGCAAGCAGTTTGGTCACAGCTATCTCTGGCACCATCTGTTTGACCACTTACAAAAGTAACAGACTGCACAGAAGCTGAAAAAGAGGCATGACTAGCATGAGCTTGGGAAAAACTGTATCTAGATCCAAAATTAAACCAGCTATTCAGAATTTCATCACAGTGTGTCAGCCGTACTGCAGTTACCCCTTGAACCCTCACAGGCTGGTTTTCCCTTGCCTCTGGCAGATGTGCTTGTCTGCTTTTTCCACAGCCAAAATGTTTGCAGATAGTCTCATTAAAACAAAACTTTCCAGAAGAGAACAGAAAATTTAGCTCCTGAGACTTCCCTGCTGATTTTTCTACCCAAGGAAATGAAGAAAAGAGGTTTTGGCCATATTCTGATATACGGCTACCTATTTATCTGCTTTATTTTTTTGCATTGAATTATTTCAACTGTGAACAACTGTGACAACTTTAATTCAAATTGTTAAAGGAATTATAAAGCTGTGTAGCTGAAAAAATGACTCCTGAAGTATGGAACACTAATACTGGCAATTCCTAATGATTATGACTGGATAATAAGTTACTAACACATTTAATATAAGCTATATTCATAATTACAACTAATCTTACAAAAGCATTTACAAGCCATCTTTGATGTGGTCTTTTTTCCTTGAAATCATCATGATTTGTATTATATTCTTACATAGAAACCCTTTAACCAATGAGTTGTATATCTGTCTCATGCTTGATCACTCCTAACAGCTATAACTACAAAGGAAAAGCCCATTTACCATTTTAAGCACTGGACTTAATTAATTCTTTACATTACTAGGAACTTTCCCAATAGTCCAAGAATTATTAAAAGTTAATGAGAATGTTTCAGAAAGTTTCCTAACCAATAAAGGATTCTTTTGAACAAATTAATAATGTCTACAATTATACCACAAGTATTGAATATAAAAGCTTTGAACAAAAACAATACCAATAAAAGAACAGAAAAATCCTTGATAATATTTAGACTATTATTTGCAGTTATAAAAGAGAAAACTTTAATCTATGTTGCTATATGGTTCCTTATTTCAACTTCTCATGCATTTTTGCACATTCTCTTTATTTCCGAAATGAGTGAAAAACTAAACTAAACTTGAGATAAGCCTTAAGGTGTGTTGACGAACTATTGCTTGGAAGAGTAGAAATCCAGCCCTCCTCTGGCATTTATCCATAGGATGCCTGTGTTATTTTTTTCTGTAGGTTAATTGGAAATCTTTCTTTGATGATCAAAATACTGAGTATGTGCCTGAATCACTTCTGAAACAGTAATTTTCATTTGCAAGGGATTTTAAAGGGGTGGCTGTCTCCTGGTTTTTTTACTGATCTAACAATATTTCAGCTGATGGTAAAACCATTGGTGTTAAATAGTATCTGATATGAAGCTGAAAATATTATAAAGGGCCTCAGTCTGAATGGCTGGAGAAAAAAATCACTATGAAATCAGCTATCCTGGACTTCTACTGCTCTTCTGGTTTAGTTCAGAACCAGAATTGCACCTTCCCATGATCCTAAATCACATCCTCAATGTGCAGAGGGAACATGCCAAACTTCCTCCTTGCTCAGGTGTTCCAGAAGGGTACATGTAGCTACCTTAGGCAAAATGCATTAGAGCTTCTCCAGACTTCTGAGGAATACCTCTTGTAAAAATTTTCTCATGAGTCTTTCATGTAGCTGTAAAAACCACTATTATGAAAAAAAAAAAAAAAAAAAAAAAAAAAAAAAAAAAAAAAAAAAGAGGGCAGGGGGGAGGAAGAAGAGGAAGCAATCAATATTTATCGTTAGTATCGAGCAAGAACTCCTAAATTACATTAACGTCAGATGATGTCTGCAAAGTTTTAGTGGGTCGAAATGCTTCCGGGAACACGAGTTAATAGCATCAGTTACAGTTGTGAGGCAAAAGCAATTCTGAAGATTGCTTCAGTAATTCAGAATGAGTAACAACAGAACCCCTCAAGTGCATTGCTGTTCATTAATAATAATGTCCATACAGCAGATAATTTCTGTTTAAAGAATGAGCCTTTGTAACTTGGTCAGCAGGATTACGTTTAAAGCGCTCTCCTGAAAACAAAGGGAAAACAATCTTCTCTCTCATTCATTGTATGAAAAGAATTTGCTAGCTTATGACTACCCTCACAAGACCATCTCCTGTTTTATCTCAGCCTAGGAAAAAACCACATGAATTGCATTCTATAAACTGCAGAAACAACTACAACATGAGTCACCACTTCTGCAGAAAGCTCTCCCAGCAAGCGCCTCATCCTGGCTGCAAATGGCCCCTGACAAATCCCTGTGGCTTCATTTGCGGTCTCTGCCGCTGAGACCATTCCCTGCAGGAGCAGCACAGGCTGAGAGGATACAGCAGGCTTGGTGGGTTGCACTGTGGAGCATGTTGCCTCCAAGGGATGGGGTCAGCCGTTTATATCCTCGGCACACCGAGGGACTGACTCCTGAAGCAACCTTTAGCAAGCAGTTGCAGAACGTCAAAAGTGAGTCTTCAGAGAGCGCATAAAACTAACTAGAAAGATCTTAACAACAAAAATCCTCTCCAAATTCAATTTTCACATTCATATTTAAGAAACAACTGTATTAAGAAGTGGATACTTAGCTGACCAGTAGGGCTTTGTAAACAGCTACAGGTTGCTATAGATCAGTAGTTTCTGTAAATATTGGGACTGTCATCAAGGAAAATTCTTGGAAATACCTCACAGCACTCAAGGTTCAGAACACAGCATTTTAAACAGGTAACAAAAACTTATTAGGTTCCTTTCTGCATCTTCCAAGAAGTTTCTTTAAAAAAAAATTGTACATATTTAAAAAATCATGGAAAAAATTCAACTGACACGTATGTTTGAAACTGCATACATAATATAATGAAAGTTGTTTGCAACCTACCCTGGAATTGCGTAAATTTGATTGTTCCCATCCTCTCTCCATTTCTGAAAACAACTTCACCCTAAATAAAATAAAGAAACACATTAAAAGTTTTATAAATCTCTCATAATACAGTTTTTCATTAATATTTTCATCTTCCATTGACTATTAAAATTAAAACTCTGAAGACAGCAGATTCAAACAGATTCAAAATAAGTCAAGAACATCTCCTTAAAGTCGTCTTCTACAGATTTCAAATGGCCTTAGAAAGTTGGCCAGTGTTACGACCCACTTTTCATTTCAAAGAAATGGAAGCACAATAAAGCCAGTAACTTACTGAATTTCAGATGATGAGACATATGCAAACAACTGATTTCCACTGTTTGCTCTACAAAGGATATGTAAAAACTTTCAAAGATCACACAAGAAAGTATTTTTCCACTTCATTCATCCAAATGAATATAGTTCTCCAAATGGCTCTAGAAGCTATTTATCTTCTCTTATATACTTATCCTACCAGATTATGGATAACAGTAGCTCCTATGGCTTGGTTTTGTACTATACCAACATGTGTGTCCTAGTATTAATTTTCATTAGAATGTCTTTAAGTCAGTACTACCATTTGTGGTGCTATACACTGTTATTTCTCAATGTATGGTCATGTAATGCTGAAACCTCCTCACATATCCCTAGGAAATTACTCCCATCTTTTATATCATCTTTCTGGGTTAAATTAAGAAAAGATCTTGTTAAATTTTCTCCTTACTTTAGCTATTTCATAATTAAGTATGAAAGAAGCTGGTTTCATTAATTTACGGTATTTTTAATATTTTGAACCTGTAGTGGTGAGCTGAATGCTGTCAAGATAGACTGCTGTTCTACTTCATCCCTGGTTTGGCTTATTAACACCATCTCCACAAATCTTTGTTTTGGCAGACATCACACTAAAAGAAACCAAATGGTAAACTTGTGAGGTTACAATACATTTCTCTGCGCTAGCCTGTCAATTTTTGGATGACCCTTTCTGGTCACTGAAGGGATTCACTGAAGGCCTTTGAAATACTGAAGTCAGGTTGCTGCAGGAACAATACAACAGTTTTGTGGTAGAGCACACTCACCTCCTCCTGATTTTCTGCAAGCCACAAAACACCATTTCCCTTTGATAAATAGAAGAAACCTTAAACAAGGGTAAGCCACATTGTGCTAAACTTTGAGAATCAAAACCCCCAATGTCCTGGCTATTTTATAAAAAAGAGGAGAATTATGTTTGAAGCAAAAGAAGTAATATAAAAAGAGACAATAAGATGTTGAATTTAATTTTAAAAACTACAGCAATGTTAGTAAGAAATAAGCCAACCAGTGTTTTAGAAACTACCTTTAAAAATTATGTGCTGATTTATGGCATGAGAAGTGAACTATTTTCTGATGATGCTCTACAACTCACATCAAGCCATTTCTTTGCTACTTAGATAACATACTGTAAGATTTAGCTGGAGAGTTGTCCTCTTTACACTTGAGGTTCATAAATTACTAGAAGAGTTTTTCTTTATTTAAAGAGGCAGAATAATAGATATTACTAATACACACTTTAAGATGCAACATTCCAAAAGCCAGTCTTAGCACTATGTTGTCCTTTCTTTTTACCTTACCACACACTCCAGCATATGCACCAGTACAAACTGTAGTTCATGGTGTGACCCACCACAAAACCTAGTTCTTATGAAATCTATGTGAATATAGCAACACACAAAATCCTCTTTTAACTTCCATTGTGTTTTGGTGACGTTACATAGGCCTATTTAGACATTGATTGGCAAAAGAACCAGAGATTGTATAGAATTAAATAATGGAATTAATGTTAATACTAACTTCTTCAGAACATGATCTTGTTCAAAAAATATTTCTTGATCAATATTTTATTTCAAGAGATGTAAAATAAGACCTGGATCCTGAAGAAGCATTTAAATCAACTTCATAAGTGAATAACTTGCACTTAGAACAAACCCCACATTTTACTATATATTAAATAGTTACTTATCAAAGCTTTCCTCTTCCGTTACACACAAGTCATCCTAATGGAGACCAACAGAAACCACAGTGGTGTTTTGGTGCCTATTTAATTTTCTTCAATCTACCATCTACCTTTTTTCTTTCTTTACTTGTAAAGGTCAATACCAGAGTAAATCCCAGTCTGCCAAGCTCATCTGCCCAATTTTGACCTGTGGACAGGCATCTTCACACTAGCAATGATCCTTGAAAGGGAAGGAAGGAAATTGAAAGTTAGTGCCTTGGAGTCTGACAGACAGAGCTGCAAACCTAGGGTGGAAAAGGAGCTGAATGAGCTCAGTCTGGCACAGTCTGGCCCCCCTGGATATTGCTGCTGGTGTGTACAGCCATCACAGCACACAGAATTTTAATTTTTTTGGCCCAAATACATCCTTGTATTTGGGATTCATTGCAGCTGCATAATTCACCATACAACCTTACACAGGTGTACTTTATTTAATTTTCCTAAAAGTATTGCCACCCATAAGTATAAACTATACTAGTCTCACATTACAAGTTAAGTGACTCGAACAATAGAAATAAAGAAGCTTATGTTGTAAGTATTTTAGATTTTTGTTTGTTTGTGTTTGTTTGCTTTTTGATACATCTCTGACCTGTTTTCTCTGTAATTGTTTTTGGTTGGTTGGTTTGGTTGTGGTGGGTTTTTTTTGTTTGTTTGTTTGTTTGTGTTTGTTTTGTTTTGTTTTTGTGGGGTTTTTTTGGTGTGTGTGTATGTGTGTGTGTGGTTTTTTTGGCTTTTGTTTTTTGTTTTGTTTTGTTTTGTTTTGTTTTTCTTCCGTCAAAAAGCTACAGTGCTTGAAGGTCCTTTACAAATGATGAAAACCAGACTGGACCATACATTTCAACAGCATCGATCTCACACTTGCCACATACAAGGACATCATCTCCCTGTTTCTTCTGAGTACCATCATCTTTTTCATGCTCTGTTTTACAAACCTAATATTGATTTGTGTACTTTATTATACAGAGTAACTCTTTCATACCCTTAATAAAAAGACATTTTCTACCCCCCTTGGATGTAAGGTCTTTCCCTTTTATCTTAAGTCATTATTCCTTTATTTGTGGTCTGAATAAGAAGCCATCATCGTCCATTCACACTTACAAATTATTAGTCAGCACTAGATTTATTTCAGACACATAGGACTTCCCCTGTCTTTACAGGAGTCATTTGTCTCTTCTTGGAAGCAGCTGTATATTACGCTTCTATATTTTTTTCCCCTGGTGGTTAAAAAGTAGGTATCTTTGCTATATTGAGAACATGTCATTAAGCTTTTTTTGAGCTACTGAGTGCTAGCATTTATTGCAATTTTCTTTGCATTATCTTTGACAGTATTATTATTCAGCTCTGAACAGAGACCCATGCCAAAGTTAAAATTCTTTCATTCCTCATACATTGAAATCCACAGCCAGCACATTTTTTCATTCATATCATAGTTTTCTTCATCTTCTTCAATCAAACCAGAGTTCCTAAGTTTCCTAACTACTCTCCCAGTCAGGGCCAGGTCTTCACTTTGACCACCATTTAATTTACTGTGTATTTTCCTCTGCTAAGTATCTCAAATTTAGCAAACAGAGAAATAAGTGCATAGCATTTACTTCATGGTTTTCAATACTATCCCTGCAAGAAGTGTCTGCTTTAGACCATGTTTTTCTTCCTCCTTCAGCAGTCTTCCAACACATGGCACCAAACAACTATTTATTCAATGGTTTATCATATACTCAGCCCATACTTGTTATCTTATTGCCTGTTATAAATATCCCTTAATCAGAGGAAAGACCATGAGAATGTCGACAGAAATACCATGGCTGGATGCAAGACAGTTAAATACCACAGGACTTCTGTTTTCTGATGGGCCAATACATTTCAGGACACTGCTTCGGTTCCACTTCACTGCCCAGGAATCTGGGCTACTCTGCCCTATAGACAAGTCATCTTCTCATATAACAGTGTTTAAAGCCAGTGGCTTTCCATGAAACATCAGAGACTACACAGTCAAACCTGTTTCAAAAGTGACCATTAGTATTTTCCTAAAAATTAATTAACTCATTCACTTCTGGGGTACTTGATTGGGATATTTCATATAAACTAAACAATTTAAATAAGTGCATGTAGAAATACCTGAAAGGTAGTAAGATAAATACGACAACTGAAATAATGTTTTGCATAATTTTATATATTCTTCATATATTTATATAATATATAAAATTAAATCTTCAAGTTCTGTGACATCTGCTGAAATCAAGCTGTACTTCTGAAATTGCAGTTTTCTTACTGGACTATGTCCAATAAAAGTACAAGCCAAGGAGAGTGAAGCATCCCAGGATAGGAAATCTAAGAGTTCACTATCACCCAGAGGGCAGCTTAGTGGTCTCTCACATTGCTCATTGTACATCTCTACACCTACCTGGTGGTAGCTCAGCATTCATCAGACTCCTTTGTGAGCTGTAGTGGCCTACTAAACCAACAAAATACATTCAGGTTTGGTTTGTTGTTGTTGTTGCTTTGGCAAGTGGGCAATATATTATTTCTGAATTGCTGAACTATAGCCAGCACAAAGGAGCCCTGGAAGGATGCAGGTACTGGCAGAAGGAGGTAGGAGGAAGGGAACAAGACACTCTCTGTTAGTCCCAGATCCTTTCAGAAGACTTTCTATGTTTTCATTCAATCCACACAGCCTGCTACTAATGTGTTGCAGTCAATTTACTCATTCGGGACTCCTTAGCTACTAACACATCTCCCCTGACACGCACAAAGCAGCAAGCTGGAATTCTGCGGCTCTTGGTTCTGCAACTTGTGGGCAGTGAAGAGTTACACACTGGAATTCATAGCCTCTTCTAGCCTCCAAACTTCATGTCCAAGACAGAGGTGTTTACAGAGAAAGGGAATATAATTTATTATACCTAACAGGCTTTTAGCTCTGCAAGTAAAACCTCACTTCTGAAACAAAACAGCAGGCTTCCAGCTGAGGGCAGCTTGTGTACAACTCTGCTGTTTCAACCTAGTTACATCACTCATTCAGCTGCAGACAAAGAGCTAAGCACAGGAGATGTAAGCAGAGCGCAAGAGAGGATACCAGGGAGACAGCAGTGAAGGTGTAACCCCCTGTGGGATAAAGAGGTAACCATCATCTTCAGATAAATGAGAGCAGAAGGCAAAGGGTGATGAAAATTGAAATGCTCCATCAAATCAACAATGCATCCCAGTCCATGATTTAATATCTTTAGACTGCTGCGGATAAAATGTTTTCAGAACATTGGATCAAAACAGACTCAGTGACTGCTGCTTTTCAGGCCTTGAGACTATTTTCAGAAAAGGTGTTTCCTTCAAAATTTTCAAGATTTAAGATTAAAATCTGAATTAGTTTACAAGCCATTAGGATGTCTTTTCCCTGCCTGTTTTCTCCCTTATGAAATTTTCCAGCACCTTTGGGCAACTGAACACTGTTGTTCGGAGAGCAGCAGAGCAGCTCAAAGAGCAGGGTGAAGCTTAGCTAAAAACCTCGTCTTGGCCAACATTTTCTAAATGAAGCAATACCACCATTCTCATCTGAACAGAAACTTCTGTTCTAGACATGAAAGAGCAGGCATAAAATAGCAGGAATAAAATGAATAGGCTCACTTCCATACATTGAGTATCCATCTGCATCATAACAAGCATGCTGTGTTGTGCTTAAAAAAACATACCCACAAACAACTTAGTGTGCCAAACACAAAAACATTAGTTTTGGAGGAAAACTGTGTGGAAGCAGGAAGCAAAATTTCTGGAAGAGAATTGCCGAAGAAAAAAAGTTCTGCTAATCATGACAGCAATGGAAAAAAAAAAAAAAAAGAGAACGTGCATTCATCAAATCCCCTAACATTGGAACTAGGAGGCACTTATATATTAGGACTTTGGTCTAAAACAGAAAAATAAGTAATGTTTTTCACACTATGCCTTTGCACAGCAGGTAATGACTTTCTGAAATTTGCATTCAGTATGAATGAATTACTTATATATTTGTTTCATTTAGAAACTGAGGACTGGAATGTGACCAAGTCTACAGATCTCATGTGATACTTCATATATTCTTATGTAGCTTCTGGGAACTCTTGCTAGTCAGTAAATGGAAAATTATATCTCAGATAGCTCAGAGATCAGGAAATATTAATGATTTTTAAAATAGGTTACAGAAACTGCTCTTACACGAATGAAGTATGGGATAAGCAGATGTACAAGTTCACATTGGAGGCAATTTGGAAATAAAGAACACAAGAGATAGATATATAAGTTCCCTTTTTTTCCTCCTCCATGGCAAAAACTGTTCTGGGCAAAAATATCCGGCAATTTTAATAAAAAAGATGGGTTTTGTGTCTTACATTTGCCAAGATCTTTGTTAGCATCAGCTAATTCAAGTAGTCTGTGGCATTGCCCATTGTGTTCTGCTTTGGCACTTGTCTACCTTAAATGCCTACAGAATAAGTAATAGAGTTTCTCAAAATTTTATATATATATATATATATATATATTCCCTGGTATATAAAATCATTTCTTTAGATTATCTTGAATTAAAATCTTTCTCCAAAACAAAGTTTCCTAAAAAAGAAGAAAAATCTACTGTACATCTCCTAATATCATGACAGCAATGAGTTATATTCCACAGCTGGGCTGGAAGAAATAGAAACTGAAGATCAATACCTACAGTTTCAAATTAAGCATAACATCTTTATGTTACCTATCATTCACATACATACTCAATCTGTGATTATGTGGAAATACAAAGTGCTGGAAGCCTTACCACCATGGTTTCATCATGCTGCCCCTACACTCCCTTCTAAATCATGAGTTCCAGTCCATTCAGCCTCTTCTTCCAAGGAGAGGGGATTTTTTTTTATTTTGCCTATCTCCCCTCTCTAAGCCCCAGTTACAATTTTATTTATTAACTGACAAAGACGTAACTGAAACACGGATGCTCTTGCTGTGCAGAAGGTTGCCTCTATTTCTAATATTTTGCTAGCTGATCTTTACCATATTTCAGAGAGAACTTCAGCTTCCCCCCCTCCCTCAGGAAAGTGAAGGACTTAGAAGAGGATCAGACAGAATTTCTTTAGTTAAAATTTCTTCCCTCAGTCTCATCAGCATCCTCTATCATCAGTTGTCACCACATAAAAGTGTGCTGTTGGCAGCACAATGACATAAGCCCAGACTAAGCTGCTCCATTAGATTAGCATTTAGATGCATCTAAACAATTTTACACAGCTATGCTGAAATGAGACAGCACAATCATAGCATTTCTTTCAGCACAGCAAGTAAAGGCATCATTTACGTACATCTGAGCACTCCGTTTACACACACAGAAGCAAGACTAAGGAAATAATGTCCCTGACAGGGAACCAGCAATTCATAGGCATCTAAAAGGGGAGAGAAAAGGATGCTGGCCAGGAAATCATGCATTAATCAGTATCAGACTTGCTAGCCATTGCAGGTGAAGAAAGATGAAATCTTTATGTTTTGTTATTCATTATTGTGCTTTTACACACTCATCTGGGCTTATGGCCAGCACAAGGCAAAGCAGTTAGATGCTCTTTTATTTTTTATGGCCGCATCATTTTCACCCAGTGACAGAGATTTCTGTGAGTCATCTGTCAGTGGTCAGGTAAGCTCTGTGTTGGACATCATTAGTGGTTGTAGGTCTAAAAGCATGGCAGGAAAGACATTGAAATGAAACATAGATACTTGAGAAGCTATTTTGCAAGTTTTTTTCTGAGTACTTCAGAAACTAAATGACAGGCCCTGGAACAGTGTGCAACAAATGCTTTCAAGTCTGGTGATATATATAATATATAACAGCGCTGACTGTTGGTATTTAGCCAATTTCCTGATCTATGGTTGGCCTCTGAAGCATGAGAAATGTAATTCCTTTTCTCTTGACTCAATCTCTTCCAGGAGTGTGTAAAAATATTGATGTAAACAACCTGTCTTTCAAGGTGGCAAGTGAAAAGGAAACAGTCTGAAGCACTGGGACTAGGAACTCAAGCTCTTCCCAGTGTGTATTAAAGAGCAAATATGAACTGCTGAGGTGATGTTCAGAATCGTTCTTATGAGATTGAGCCTCTGATGATTTCAGTTTCTATCTCTGTGTGTCTGTACAAACAGGGTAACAGCACATTATCTTCCACTGCCACGGTTTTCTTTTTCCCCCACTGCTTTTGTAAGAATGAATCAGAAGAGATGGCAAAAAGCCTTTTGAGGACACCGCATTAAGCAGCAGTTCTATCGCTTCAACAGTGCTATTTCATATGATGTTCTGAAGTAATTTCTTCCATTTTCTTTAAACTACATTAATCTCAGCAGAGAGCAGAACCACACAGGCTGTATTTCATTTGTTCTGATGATGCCCCGAATGACTGCAGGACCCACTGCCTCTTCTCTGTGCACCTCCTGCACGGGCTCTGTCACATTGGCTGGACACAGATTTCTTTGTTTACTCTGTTCTTTCTAAAGAGCAGACAGCCTCTGTTGTTAGTAGGAGAGCAGACAGCCTCTGTTACTAGCAAGGTCCTCATATCCAAAGTAGAACACACTGGCATTACCAATGTGCAAGTGCTGAGCACAGGACCTTCAGACCATTATCTTTTCTAAGTGATCAACTTTAATTCAAAACCACGTTAACAGAAAAGGTGAATTAAAAAAAAAAAAAAAAAAAAAAAAATTACAAAGACCAGACAGCTCAACAAATCTCTTTCTAAGTATGTCTACCTGTCAGTTGTGGACGATTCTCACTACTGGGTAGAGAAAAGACTTAGACTATGATAGCAGACTTATTCCCAGTGTTACATGGCTACTTTACATCTGAAAACTCCCCTGAAGGCAGAAGTGTAAACCGACACTGACCAGGGAAGACTGAGTAAGCTAAAAAGTGGGGGGTTTTTTGTAGTCAGCAGCCATCCCAGTCTAGAACAGTAACACTGATTTTCCCCTCTTTTTACAAAGTATAAGCTCTTACACAGGAACTCAAACTGTTTAATTCAATATTCATAAAATGTTTCTTGTTATTAGAGTAGTTTAAACTCTTCTTTGGCAAATCAGCTAAGGCAGCTCAAAGAACATGGGAACTGACTGTCCAGGACATCGACTTTCTAATACATTGCCCGATAACCATTATGAAATGGATTCATTTTCATTTCAGAATGAAACAATAATTTTTGTTCATCTAAATTTACAGCAAGCTTCTAACAATCTTTTAATTTAGCCCAGTTGTGGTTTTGGCTTTACTTGAAAATTGCCAGAATCACTGTGACATTTAAGATGTCAATTTCTGTAAAGCTAAAAAGCCTGGCCTAAACTATTTCCAATCCTAGGACTCTCAGATCTACTTTTCTTTAAAATTTCAAATTTTGTCTATATTGCTATGAGAAAGGACTCCTGAAGACAGCTATGTTTGATGATAATGAAGTAGAAGTTTCATCCTCTTCCCTTTCTTCAGCACTGCATCCCTCCAGGTGATGCTTTCATCAGCATCAAATTCTGACTGAAATCTGCAGAGAAGAGCATTAGCATTGCTGAGCACAGAGATTTGAACAGGCTTGGCAGTGGCATGAAGGATATCTAACCAGCATATTCTTAATAAAATCAAATTCAGCCCTTTTTTCTGTCCATTTTAATACGTCAAGCTATCCTAACCTGTGCCAACACTGCAGAGAGTCAGTAAGACATAACTGGCATAGTTTTGACACTATAAAGATTCTCTGTGTATATGCATGTAGCAGTTTTGGTGAGGAAGGATGGGAGGTTCTTTGTAAAACACTCAGATCCGAAGATGCTGAGGAGGCTTGGTTTGGTTTCTGAGAGATCAGTGCCATACACCAATCGACCCTACACAACACAGCAGCTTTCCAGCTGGCCCAGGTCACAGATCTCAAAGGTGTAGCTCTCTTCAGCTCCATAAAGCAATGCTTAGAGTAACAGTGTAACTTTGGGATCACTCTTCCTACACTTTCAGAACACTAAAGTTAAGGTATTCCTGATGCTTAAATATCACCCCACTGTGATGGACACTTTTAAAAACTTTTGTGAACTACTTTGTTGCTTTAAATGCATTCTCTGCCTAAAACCTAATTAAAAATTAATGTTATACTAAAAATTTGAGACATACCTAGCCACTTAACAGATAAACAGTGTATTTTTCCATGAAATATACCACTTGAAAACTCTTCAGGATCCCCTAAGGGTGTGATGATGGAGATGAAGACAAGACAACAGATTATATCCCCTTGTGACCCCTTAAATCACACCAGGTAATTTGTGGAAATTATTATAAGAACAAGTTAATGAAAAGTGATTCCTCTTTTTGGGTTTCTTCTAACTCAAGGTAAAGTTAGGTGTTTGAAGTCCAGCTAATGTTATGAAATAGCTACAGATGAGACATCTTCCTACCCATGCCCCACAGTGTTTCCACATCTAGGATGTTGGCTATATCATGCCATGCAGACTAATTCAGATGCACCCAGGTAAATGAAAACAAGAAAACAGAGGAAAACAAGACTGGTGTCAATCTAAAAGCAGATTCCCAGATTACCAAATTTAGACTAGGGAAATTCCTTTCTCAGTTCAGACACCACTAAGCTGCTTCTGGACAAGAAAAGAAAAAACAAAAAAACAACCCCAAACAACAACCAAACTAAAAACTAACCAACAAACAAATCCCCAACCCCCCAAAAAACAAGCACAAAACCAAGCAATCCTCTACCACCACCAAAACCAAACAAACACAAAAATAACTCCCTCCCAAAAATTTCCCCTAAAAAACCCACAAAAAACCCCCAAAACCAAAGCAAAGATTTGCTCTTATTTTAGAGGTAATGCTCTCAGTTCTTGCTTCAAGAGGAGCACAGGCACAATCAGAGTCAGTAAATTTGGAACGGGAAGGGAATGAGGGAATTACTACACATCAATGCATTTCATGGGGCTATATTCATATCTAAGCTCCTGTAGTTATAAAACTCAGTATGGGGAAGCTTTTTACTTCCATTACTTCCATCAGAAGACTGCTTCTGAACCTGAATCTTCTTATTATTTTAAGCTTTCTTCTTGCTTTCGGGTTCCTCTTATCATTGGCTATATGCTTACTTTTAGGCTCACAGTATTTTTTGAAGGAGATTCCCCTGTTCTTTTTTTAAATGATATTTGTGCAGAGAACAAGTAGTTCTGCACTCAGCAGACTAGGTATTCTCAGAGCTGCAACAGGGAGAGGGATAAAAAACAGCTGAATTATCTTTCCACCACAAAATTTGGTTTTACATAGGAGGAAGATTTTTACCTGGCCAGTCTGAAATGTCTGTCTCATGCACAAACTGTATTGGAACTTCATGCTCCAGAATGGAGGCAGGGATTGAATGCCAGTATCTTGAAATTGAGACTGGAGAGGAACCATTCTGGGCTGCTGTTCTTTGAACCCCAGACACCTATGCTCTCTTTAAATGCCTCTGGTATGCCTAAAGTAGACAGATTAATGTTCTCCTCTCATAATCTGGCAGAATAACACAATTCATTTATTTAACACATATGAGAATTTGAAATTTGTATATCCCCTACTTAGTTCCAATGAAAAAGAAAAAAATAATAACTTTCAAAAGACATACAAAGAATGCTGGTAAATAAGAAAAAGCTTGTACACATTTTTCCTGAGGAAAAAAGGCAAAAATCAGTTTTCAGACTTTAAAAGTATTTTATTTTAAGGGAAAATCTGAAATGTTTTCTTTTGAAGCTGTAAAAACAATTTTCTAAATATTGAAAATAATGATATTTAAATTTTTTTGGGGAAAAAGTATGTGTGTGTGTCTATCAAAAGGCTGAGAGTGGCAGAATACCACTCAAAAGAGCAGATAATTTTTACTAACTCTTAACTGCACTCTTTATACAATAATGTACACAAACCTACACTAATTCCCCTAATTTATATTCAGAATGGACTGGACTCATTTAAATACAAGGTGAGCTTTCATTTCCCTCTTAAGAGCAGTACCCCAGCCCTGCACCTCTGAATTATACTGAGCTGGGCTGAGCTGGTGTTTGAGCCCCAGCAGCACTCTAGCAACTGAGCAGGCTGATGACAGTGTAAATCCACTGGGACTACTGTTGGCAACACCTCAGCTTGTGCTGAAGGAAGTCCTAAAACTGTTCTGCAGGGCTTCTGAACTGATTTTAAGCTTAGATTTTTCAGGGAAAACACTGAGGTCCAGACCTTGCTCTCCCTGTTTTTCTATTCCCAGGGAAAGAGAAGGTTGTGTTCTTATCAGTTGGCTGATTTTTTCAGCCCTGTTGAAGAGATCAAACCTTCAAGATCTAGGAAATATTAAACTTGGAAGAGATCTCACTGGAAAACAAAGAAACCACTGCTTAAAGATGCAGTACTCTTCATCTTCCTACAAAAGATCCAACACTGCAAGTTCCAAACAAGCACTGTGAGTTGAAGCTCCTGCTGACACCTCTGTAATAAAAGCATTCTAGCATCAGACGCTTGGCTTCTTGGAGAGACATAATATCTAAGTAGCCTGAAGGAAGACAAATGACTGATTCCATTATTTTCTCTGGCTATCTCCAGTATCATAACCTTTTCCTTATCTTGGTCAACACACTCACGCTGAATGGAATGGGACTAAATTTCTTTTTAATACTCTGACAAAGTGCACTGCTCTGTAAAATAACAGCAAACCCTGTACTCACAGCTACCCTTAAAAATCAGTTACTTCTATTTTTTAATTCTTGTCATCAATCATCTATGCTAATTGGCCAAGCGTATGGCGTGCCTATAGAGTATTAAATGTCCCAAAATAACTAATGAGAAGGCTTTTATTTCATCTATCTCAAATGAAAGTGGTATTAGAATAAGAAAGTATTTCCTTCTCTGCCACTGGCATTCAATGAATATTTATGCCGTTTTTCAGTATATTGCCGTGATATGACAATGTTGAATCCCAGCTAGAATGAGGATATAGCACTTAAAAGGAAATTCTACTCTCTTTCTATCACTCATAAAAGGAATTAATAATTGCAAAACAGCTAACAATTGCATCTCAAATTAGATCATATTTATCTTCGTATTCTATGCTGGAAAAGGAATCTCTTAATTTGTAGCAATAACTATCTTTAAAAACACTAATATTGTGAACCCATTTATTAAATATTTGTAAAGCTATTTTATGCACAGCACTAATGCCAACTGATCAAAGCATACGTAATTAATGGACAAGAAAGCAATCATTGCAATAATGGAAATCTTATTAGCATACAAATTATGTTGTTTTCAAAAACTCAGAATACTTGTATAAGGAAGATGCCACTTATTATAGATTATTTTTCTGAAGCCTATAAACGAAGTCAACTTCCTTGGAAGGGTCATATTGCTGTGTCTCACAGTATGGGAAAAAACTTTACCCTATGTAGAGGTACTCGTAGGAAATGACTGGGAAGTTTTAATGCCGGTCTGGGTATCAGGTGGTACTGCTGGGCTATGATACTGTCCACATTAGATAAAGGAATTTATGCAGCATTGTTTTTTAATCTTATTTCTCTCTCTTCTATTAGCCTCTGCCACATAAGGTGCATTGGTAACCCCCAGACACAGAGAGGGCTTTATCTATTTCACTCTTCTCTTTTTTCTCATCAGAAATCTTCCCTCTGCAATGTGGCAGAGGGAATATAAAGGAGCAGTAGAGGTGAGATGCTTACTGCATCTGATGTGACTTTTTTGACTCAATGTGTTCAAAAAAGGGATTTTGCTTACTAACCCCTGACAGTAATTTTTGTGGCTGGAAGCCAGGAACGATTTCCAGCACTCTGACTTATCTCCCAGGGTGGACGCAGTCTGTCTGACAGACAAAGACACAGCGTCCGTACTCTTCAGCCAGGCTGTGTTCATATTCTTGAAAAGAGACACAGCGTTCATACTCTTACATTTTAAAGACTGAACTTTATTTCGCTCCCCATGTAGTGCACACAGGGAGTAGTGGATTCAGAGATTAAGTCCCTCCTAGCTGCAAACCTTTTTATATCTCACCTCCAGGAGACTATCAATATCCAATTTAAAGGTGGTATCTGTCCCCAGTCATTCTAACCAGTATTTGATCAACAGTATCATAGAAAATACCTGAAGTCTCCTACTGACATCACTGAAGTATAATTAATACAAACTTCTGTCTCAAGACAGCATTCATCTTGTCTTTTTTAAATTTGTCATAATGTATCCAAATGATGATTATTTTTATCCAGAACATGTACTACTTTATTAATAAAGACCATAATTTGGAGATTTTCTGAGACTCTGGACATCTTTAAGATTTATTCCTAGAAGTTGAGCCACTTCTCACTCCACCAAGTTTTTATTAATTGAATTTTCCCAAGAAAAATAAGGAACTAAATATTCTTGATGACAGCTAAGCAAAAGAAACTTTCTTAATAACTGAAGTGAGAAGGATAAGAATATTCTATTTTGCATGTGGATATCAGAGGCCACTGTAACCTTTTTTCCCAAACAACAGGCATTTCACTTGGGGCTTTCCCATTGAAACTTACGCATAAGACAGCTTCTGTCTTTATTCAATAGTGCTTAATTTATACAATTTAAACATGCTCTAGAACACTATGATAAGTCTTTGTTTCCTCATGAGTGAAAAGGATGTTCAGGTGAATATAAAATATTCCTTATTTTAAAAACAGTAAGATGAAGTGTATGAAAATCAGTTTGCCACACATCACAGATATATTGAATATTACTTACAGGTGACGAATAGAGAAATGGCAGACAAAGTATTTTCCAATTTGATTATTTATATTTAATGAAATAACTACAAATTCCAAGTTGTGATAGTCTAGTAGCCTAGCACATCATATATGTTCTAGGAACTATTATGCTATTTCAGTATTATAGGAATTTTCTCTAAAATTTTCATTTTATCAGAAATTATTTCCTAAAAGAATAACTCCAATTGTAGCTTGAGATGAACCATCTTTACTTTCAAATTTATCTACAGAACTTAGGGTAGGAAAAACAAGTATTCTTCAAATGCACAACCACCTATTAGAGTTTTAAATTTTCTGCACATTATATGCTGTAAACTTTCTCCTATATCTCTTCTCTGCAACAGGTATTAGTTACAGTAAAATTGTCCTTTTGTTTCTATGCATATTAAGTATATTCAAGATTGTTTGGTCACTGTATGCAGTCAAACAAATGTGGTATACCTCAGCATGATGCTTATCAGGGAGATATGTTGTGGTTCCATAACTTTAGCCTTCCCCATTAATGAACTAAGGATGCTGTTGCAGGAAGCCCTTCCCAATTTTTTAGGCATTTTGTTTCTTTCCTGCTTCTTATCTCTTTTACCTGATGACATAAACAGAAAACCAGCTGAACAAAAATACTGTTGCTCAACATTTTAAATAAACAACAGATTTCCTCAGAGCAAAGTACATTCAACAGAGCTACAGTCTTAGCTCTCCTTTTCCCATTTAATCTACAAACACAGCAAAACCTCAGCAAGCATCAGATCCAGAAAAAGCTCTCATGCTTTGCCAAACCTGGCTGTTCATTTCAGTGTGCAGCAAACACAAGAGAAGTTTTTCATTCAGACACGCTGCATGAAACACCACTCATTGAAAAAGAAAGATCATGCAGATAGTTGTTATAAGAATATGCACTCAGTAAGAAAATGCATTCAAATTCAAATGTGTTGGCTACACTTCAAACATGTTCCACAACAGAGCACTGATTGCTGTGTCTGACCTTCAAACAGAGCCCTCTCACCATGCAACAACTGTTGGAGGCTATCACAGAATGTATCTTCAGATACAGCGGGAATTGGTGCCTATTCTGGAGCAGGCTTGACTCAAGTGCTGCCTCCGTGTGCTGCAGTATCCTGGGTCACACGAACCAGCCCAAACCCACTGCTCCTGGGTTACTTTACACCAAGAAAGAGCCCCATGAGTGGCAAGGGAGCAATTACTCTCAACTCCCAGTACCCACCAGAGCTCAGGTTACTGCCCAGCATGGTGGGTTTGCTGATATTACAGAATCAAAAAGGAAACAGCAGGACAAAATGGGGGAGAGCTGAAGTGCAGCCCTGAAATAAGAACATGACACCATTTATAAAGATGAATCATCTTTCCTTGTTTCATATCCTAGATGGCTAATCTGAAGAGACTTATGACTGCTTCTGCTAAAGCAAAGAGCACCATCTGGTTTAATTTTTCTTGTTTTCACCTTGTTTAGCAGGATGGGGATATATGGACTTCAAAAATTGGTGGCTTGCAAATTACGTCATCTTCAAACTTACACTTAATCTTTCTCTACAGTGAAATCGGGTCATGTTTTTCAAACAGATCATAAACACAGTGCATGTCAACAACTTCCTAGATGCAGCATTCAATGCTTTTTCAGATTTTCGACATAACTACTAGGAAAAAGCTCTACCCTTCTCCTGTTGCTTTATAATCCTTGATAACCTCTTTTGGGGTTTGGAAAGTTTTTAAAAATGGTTTCCACTTCATCCAGACTTTAAAAAAAACCCCAAACCAATTTTACAGTTTCTTTATGCTGACATATGTAGAACTTTAAAATGCGAAAAATAACATTCTAGTTTTGGGGAGAATTTCGACACATCCAGTTTTTAAAGAAATATTTTGTATTTTTAGTGTTAAAAGCTTGCCATCAGTGAATACAAACTCATGCTAATTACTGAGCATTTTAGAAACACTACATAGTAAATACGAGAATCACTTGAAAGTCTTGCCTTTATTAACAATATAGACCAACAAACTGGAAATACTTTGTCAGTAAAGGTATCCTTGTTACCCTGCCTGCAAAGAGACTGCACCAAGGAAGGCTGGGAAGGGTGCCAGCCATACTCACCCCAGTCAGTACTACCCTCCTGCAGTTAATTACAAGATTAAGCTGAAAACAACATGGAGACTTCAGGAATGTGGAAATCAGGACAGGAAAATGGCCAGTCAGTGCATACCACAAAATAAGGTAAATCTGAACAAACTAATCTTCAAACTAGAGGCAAAAAGGGGAAAGAGTGAGAAGGATTAGCAAAAGTGCCCCATCTGTCTGGAGTAAGCTCTGGAATAACATACATTGAGAAAACTCCTATCACACACAAACACTGACACTACAGAAAGATGTGAATTAATGAAGGGAAATTCAGAAAGCCACAACACAAAAGCAGCTTTTGCCAACATCACGCATGTCAAATACTATTTCCCCTCTCAGATCACAGCATTTAAATCAATGGCCTGCTCACTGCCACATAGCTTCTTAACATATGCACTGGTGGAGGAATTTAAATCAAATTAAGTACATAGGGATTAATTTCCTGGAGAGGATTAAGATCTTTCCATCTATACCAAATGGCTAGTAACAAGTAAAAGGAGATATTGTCACGAATATTTGAAGGAGGCAATCAGCAGACAAAAAAGCTTTTTCATTTAGGAACTGCAAAGGTAAAGAAGAACTGTAGCAGGAGTAGCAGATTAGATCACAGCACAAAGGCTAGGAGGGAGAAATACATTTTTAATAAGGACTTCAAGTTTTGATCATGACCAGCAGGATTTTTTTACAACTACAAAAATAAAAGCAAAAGATAGTGCCATCTTGGAGTGGAAGAGAAATTGTGGAGATGCTAGTAAGGTGCATATCCTGGGAGGGGGAGGGCTTCAAGACTGTGCACCCCAGCATCTGCAGAGCAAACCACCCACATTTGATAACTACAACCAGTCTCTAAATTAAACAGACTGATTTCTGAATGGATGTTTTTGGCTGCCAGTGAACAAAAGGTAAAGGGACATGAACTTAAAGTTGCATTTCCCTAAAAGGTTGTGGTTATTAAAAGTAATTTTCTCATTGTTATAACTGAAATACAATTGAAACAACAACTAAATCTTATGAATGTAATAGTGATTAAATGTTATTATCATGATGAGGCAATTAATTTTTTTTAATTGAGAAAATAATAATAGTACTTTGACAGAGAAAGATAACCATCCCTCTTTTCCTTTCCTCAAAATCTTATTAAAGCACACAAGAATTGCTGTGTTTTTTTCACTTGTTCCTCTTCTTATATGAGATCCATTGCTGAATGAGATCATACTAGTGACACACAGGGCATTTTGAGCAAGTTCTTTTCTGGCTCCTCTCTATATACTGCCAGGAGTTGCTGAGCTTTGTGGAAAGCCGTCTGAGATGTAGTCGGTATGAAAGACACAAGAGAAAATAAGGCTGCTGTGGTGCATTGGGATTGCACCACATATAGCTGCATTTTGTGACTGAGAGGAGTCCAAAGTTTGCAGACCTCAAAGAACAAAGCCAACCTAAAATTAAAACACTGACTTCCGTTTTCTTATCTCTATTTGAACTCAGGATATTCTATGATTCTGTTATAACTTAAGATCATAAAATACATGCAGTCTGCAAGATCCTTAACACGCTTTATTTTGGAGGTAACACTGCCTCGCCTGTCACTCAGAGAAGTGAAAAGCATGTCACATACTAGATTTTCAGCCATGACAAACCCCTGGGCTATGGCATGCCTTTATTGAAAAAACCTAAGCCTGACATGCCTTTAATTTCACTGAGATGTGCATTAAAAATTGTGTAATATTCATATTTTGTAAAAAAAAGTTCATTCTCTCTCACGGCTAACATTTGGGTTATTATAAAACAGTTCCACAAAGAAGGGATACTAAACATTAACTCTATAAGGGAAATGCTTCTTTGCAAAACAAGGAATGTACTTTTTAAAGACTCGATTCAATACAGCCCTTCACCAGCCCATTTGAAATACTGAATATTCTGCGTGTTTTTAAGCAGTTTGCTTGATCAGCGCCTAACAAAAAGACCAGTATGAGCAGTTTGAAAGCCTCAGGGAAAATATTTATTAGAAAGAACATATGAAAGACAGATATTCTGCCCCTGATACTTTTAAGTCAAAGTAGAGAAAATATATTCTGCAGTTTTTAAACATTTGGCTTTGCATTACATATTCCTTTGACTTACAGCAGAGAGACACAGCAGTTTGACATCTGTAAGTGGGCAACACTTAGGATAGTCCAGATTTATTTTATAATTATTATCAAGTTCTTTTTAATATCATACTTTTTCATCACTCATCATTGGGTGAGCCTTTGACCAGCTTAACAATTGATAAAAATCCTTATTTAAAACACACTATATATGTGTAAGATGCATAACATGATTATTAGGATATACATAAATTTCATCATCCACTTTCCTGGGGAAATACTTCATAGATGTATTTCAATCAGAAACACAATACAGTATGCTTATGTTTAAATACAGACTAAATAATAAGTTGCAAAATAAAATCAATATTCTGGGTGCTTAGCTGCATCTTTAGTTGCCTGAACATTTTTACAGCTGACATTTACTCACTGGTGCAACATAAAAACCCAGAAAACTTAAGTGCCCAGATATTAAAAACCCCAAATGCCCAAACATAAAAAACAGACATGAAAAGAAATAATTGGCAAGGTATTTACATTTTTTTTCCTTCCTTCCTTCTGTCCATGTACATGCTATTTGCAGGAACAGCTACAGAAATTCATGAGCCCAATGAGTCAGATGCCACTACTTAGGTTTTAAGGGAAAGTACGCTTAATATTCATGATTCATAACAGCTACTTATCCAAATGTTTTCTGAACCACATCTACAGGGATTTCTGTTCCCTCTGTCACAGCTTCTTCCTTAGCCCAGGAGCAGCTGGGATGCATTTTAGAAGTGCTCTGGAGCAGGATCCCTCCCCTCTCTCACAGGCTAAGAGTTGACTCAAACTGGGGAAATGGACCTTGCTGCATCCCTTGGGACTAACAGCTGTGCTACGGAAAATAGACTCAAAGCAGAGAAAAAGCTTGCTTTGCTCTACGCTGTCAGGAAATAACCACTAAAGGATGTCTTTCTTTCCATATGATTTCCCCTTACTTTCTGCAAGAGGGAAAACTTTACACTAATGCATAGGTCTGGAACATTAGGCTGAAAGCTGAGCACTGAATCTTTTCTAGAATATTAATTGTGGCTCTTTGGCCTCTGTAATATAACTTGCATCTTCAAAATGGAAACTAGCAGAAAACACCATCTAGATGCAAAGAGATCCAAATGTCCACAGTGCCACAGTCTTTGCTTTTAAAGAGTAGGTCATAGGATAAATCTCATTAATATTAATAGCTTTAAAATCGCACGAAAACATAATGAATCAATTCACAATTCCAGAATTTACAATGGAAAGGTCCTTGCAAAGCATTTGTTACACTGCTGAGGTCTACTCACAGCAATCAGTGTGTGACCCGGTGTTTAATGCTGTGTCGTTTTTTTGTGCACTCATCCAAAGGGACCAGCAAAAAATTATCCCTCAGCTGTATGTGTAGCTTGACTGATTTATTTCTAGATGCAATTTCACTGATATATGTGTTCTTACCTCAGGCAATTTATACTTTTAATCCCCGATCAAATTTTGTGGTGTCGTAATTGCTTTTCTTATATGTTTGCCTTCCTCCTGTATCAAGGAGACTGCCATAATGGAGAAGAAATTGTGTAGCCTGACACTGAGAACAGATTTTAATTTTAAAAAAAAAAAAAAAAGGAAATTAAGTGACAAACAAGATATTTTGTGTCTCAAATGCCAGTCTTCAGTGTCATTCACAAAGAAAGCACCAATAACAAAATTTATGAGATTTGACTGTGATCTTAGAAAACTTAACATTAAGAAACTCTAACAGAAAATGTCATTGCAGTCTCTTTTGGACATGTTCACATGCTTCTCTAGTCTGCAACAAACATCTGAGTTCAGCAGAACAAGAACCTCCAGGCTACAGAAGTTTACCTCTGTCTCACAGAATTCACATTCAGCTGAGACATGCACTTCTGACCACTGAAACTTCCTCTCGAAGAAAATTTTAACAAAAGCAGCTTAATGCAAACATGGTGAAGCTGTAGCCCCACCATGCCTGGTAGTCACCAGGAAAATGCAGAAGTGTATCAGAAGGCAGTAGCATGCAGGACAAAGAAGCCACCCGAGGGAAGATCTTCAGTGCCCGAGACCCCACAAAAATTCAACAAGCTATTTCCTTTACTGCATGGAGCAGGACCCTGTCCTTCACTGGAGGCTGCTGAGGGAGGGACGGAAAATTACCAGGCTCTGCTGCGGTATCTCACTCCTGGGACAATATTCTTTGCAGTCTCTAGGTGTGGCTTGTAGCTCTGGCTATGCTGCAGCGCTCACAATGATGTCTGCTTATGCACAACACCATCCTAATTACACGGTCAAAAACAATTGAGCCGCTGTCTAATTCAGCAGGATGAATGAGGCAGAACTGAAATTGCACAGGCAGAAGAATTTCACCAAATGTTGTTTTTTGGTCTTGTTTTGTTTCTTTTTTTTTGAGGCACAATTTATGAGGTAGAAAAATTGTAGAATTTACAAACTATAAAATAGTACCTTTATTTTTCAGAGCTCCAATGAAAGTCTTGGCTCTTATATAGCTAATTTACGCAGACAAAATCTCCTATGTCAGTCCATCATAGATGGAAAACCATGCTGATTTTTAAACATGCTGTTATGGAACCACTCTTCCCTCAAATAATTCTCTATAATCTCTTGACTAATGTTGAGTTACTCTTGAAATTTCTTCAGTTTTTCAGTATTACAGTCATTCTCATGACATTTTCCATGTCACCAAGCAGCACGAAATTGTGCTCTGCAGTGACGACGAAACATCAGCCCTGGACAGCTTTATTTACACAAGATATAATAGTGTTTGATGGTGAGTTCACTCTTTGTATTCAAATAACCTTGTTTTGGTCAGAGTTGGATTGTTCTCATCTAATTACCCGTAATAACACCTACTGATAGTAAATAAATGGCATCACACAAAAACCCTGCAGGTTATGCTCAGGGTGAAGAGTCACTCAGCCAAAAAGGTTTGATGACGTGTAAGTGAGAGAGCTGGGTACAGCTCCGCTTGTCTTAGCCACATACACAAGACCTAATGTCAAAGCAGTTTGAGAAGTTCTTGGATAAACGGCAGAAAGATTTTTTAGGAGAGACAATAAGGTTCAATGAAGCTTTGGCTAGATGTTGGAGGCTGATATATAAAAATATAGGTGCTGTTAAAAGCAACAACAGCAAAACGTTGTGCGAACTTCTTTATAGACCATGTTCTAAAAGAATAATGTGATTTCTGACACATGTGATTTCTGGTTAGTAGGAGGCATGGTTATAAATTTTGGTGCATTTGAGGCCAGTATGAATTAGGAAACTGGAAAAATTACTGTCACACAGAAAGATTCAACAAGTGAAGCACAACAGGTCCCAGGCTTGATTAAAACTGTTCATAAAAAAATGAGAGAAGAGTCTGATTCCTGTTCAGTGCTTTGGGTTCATATGCCAACAACCTCAGCTGTCATGATGGACCAGATAAAAAGTGGGTGATAATGCAGAAATCAGAATCCCAGGATTATTTTTCTAAAATGTCTAAGATAGAAATACCTAAAAATTGTTCAACTGAGGTAGTTGGGATGGAAAAAAAATTAAAAACAAGAACGGCAGCTTACTTTAGTTTTGCAAGTACTGCCTTTGGTCTCAGCCTGCAGGGATGAAGCCCAAGTGGAGCATGTTGTCCCACACTGAACAGGCTCCACCAAGGGCCCTGCGGCACTTTCTGCTTCATCACCTTCCAAAGGTTTATGTGAAGAACTCCAAGGGGGAAATCCTACCATGCCATATACTTGAAGTGCAAGATCTTTGCTTGGCTCTAGCAGAGGCTAGAAAATGCCAAACTCATCCTCAGCAGCTGCAGCAGCTGAGAAAACAACCTATGAGAAGATGGTGGGGAGAGGAGCAGAGGGTAGCAAATACAGAAGTTCTAAAAGCTGACTCCAAAAATCCTAGAAAATTATTTGAACATGTACTGTGCATTTATCTGCAATAGATGCCATTATAATACTTTAACTTTCCTGTGTTTCACTAAAATGCTTGCGGCCTCCAAGAATCCTACTTGCAACTGGAGCACCTCTCCAAGGAAGAAAACTAGTTCATCATAGAAATCATGACTGCCAGAAAAGAAGAACAGTGATGTATGAAACTATAACCCACTGAACATCAGACCTGACAACCTCAGAGCATTTCCAGGCTAAGTCAGCTAGTAACACTGCTCTTAACACTGCTGCAGGTGGATTCATGCTCAGCAGAATTCTACATTCAAGTTAAGGAATATTTTTGCCTAGAGCTGCTGTAAAGATTATAAACAGTGGAGAATACATTAATTGATGAAACTGAAAGCTCAGAAGTGCTGCAGTGTGAACAGAGAATTAAAATAAATGCAGTTTTAAGAGTTAAGGTTATTTTACTGGCCATAAAGTAAAAATGTCAAATTGCAAAATATTCCCCAAGGGGAAATTTTGCTTTTAGGTGCACACAAAAATTCCCATCATGCTAAATTCTAATTCTTGTGACACCAAGTGGGTCACTTTCACTGAAGACAAAAAAGGCTCATTTTAAAATCTTTTTAGAATTGCCCAGTGATGGGGTAACCTAGAAGAAAGCAGAACATAAATTAAAGTTTGCCAAGGAACTATTCAACTATGGAGAGACATTCAATTAACCTAAATCAACAGAGCTTTGTAAATATGGTACAAAAACTGTCATAGAAAAAAAATTTATTTTATTTCTTTTCTTAGAGTATCCAAAACAGTGCTCTAAAGGATAAATATAAGCAGGTTAAAACTAATTTTGTACTTCAGAATTTATTTACTAAATGAACCTGCTTTCAGATCTAAGTACATTTAGAAATGTACTTATCACTTATGAGCTTTACTTATTCATTAAACGCTCAAGAAAAGCAGATGTTGAGAAGATTTTAGAATAGTATGATGACAACTCTTCAAAAAACAGTAGAAAACATATTCTTGATATTCAGACAAACTGGCTTATGAATATCCTTCCTATTGCTTCAGCCTTCAGAATATTATTTGTATGATTTGAAGTTTCTCATTTATCTGTTTTCAATGTTTCATTTTCCCAGCCATCTGATACCCAGTAAAGAATTATACCATTATGCCTAAAGAATATGAGCACAACTTATCACCAAAATATTCAGCATTTCTTTGATTTACATGGTCTGCACCTAAAGTCACAGGCTCATATAGTCATCACCAGACATTATTTTTGAATTGCTATACTCCACCCTGTTATTTTAATCACTCACAGTTATTTGACATCTGAGTCAGGTAATTCCATATAGTACACTCAACACATTCTCCAAACATGCTTGAACAAGATCTTGAGCCTAATCATTCATTACTAACTTGCAGAAAAACACCTGATCAACACTCTAAAATATTTCCACTAATTCCAGACAGCATCTCAAAAGAGGTTCCTCCTACATTTTCTGTGAGCAAAAAGGATTTTAGAATAAGGTTTTGAGTTATATTTGCAAATTGTTTATTAGAGCACTTTGCTAGGAAAGAACCATCTCCTGCTCACAGAGAAGCTAAAGGAGATTTGTCTCCGTTTGAAACAAGAACAGGATCAAACCAGTAAAATCTTACTATATTTTGCCTGTACAGTGAAATAATAATAACATGAAAGTCTACTTAGAGAAGGGAGAACAGTAATACTAAAGTTTTGCATCTTTATGGCATTTATTATCCCAGAGGAGTCCTGGTGAAAACCTAGTAAATAATAACTTCCTCATCCATCTGAAACCTCAGTTAGAGTTTTAGGTACACAGAATAGAATTACCAGAGCTAGAACAATCCCAAGGCAGCAGGGCTAACATCTGTTCTCATGGAAAATGAAACAAGAACTGCAATTCCCTCAAGCACTCAGGAATTCAGTTTTATATTATTTCTAAAATATGTTAACTTCAAAACAATAGTGTTTTTTAACTCTAGAATCATGACAGAAGAGCATTCATATCCCAAATATTAAGCAAAAGTAGGTACTTCTCTAGTGGTCTCTTCTAGGAGGGAAGGGATATAAATCAGATGTAGCTCTGAGGAAAGAGTTTACAGACTGAGGCTGATGAAGGATACCTAATCTTACTGTTTTGACCACTGTGCCCCCTGAGAGAATAGGCTGCATTCAAGGCTCAGTCTGGTGGTTTTCGTCCCCAAACCACTGAGGAGCTGAGGCTTGGAAATATCCATGCAAGATATCTTTGCTTGCAATTTCAAATAGTGACATACCAGACAGAAACAGCAGTATCCCTAAATGTGCCATACATCTTTTTTTCTTCTCTTAGGGACACCAAATGCAGGAATAACTATGCCACTGAAAAACACTGTTGCCCATAATGCAAAGATTTTGTATTTCTTTTTGCCTAAGCTTCATTGTATCATCTGCAAATACACACCTGGAAGTATGGTTCAGCTGTGCCTGTACCAGCCTGCACCTGTATGAGCCACATATCATCTGCCAGGTAACCATAAAAGAGCCTCGCTGGTTTTTCAAGACCATCAAGTTCCATCTAGTAAATGCTTATATGGCCCAGCTACTAAACACATGGTCCATGCACACCTGGCTTATCTGGACATATTTCTATGGAATTGACATAACCTGTTACTGATCTGCTCTTCAACAAAGACAGTAAAATCAATTTCAAGAAATGCACAGTCAGGTAAGAACTGTTCATTAGACTCTAAGCACCAATAAACAAATCTGAACCAGAACAAGAGACACTGGAGACTAGAAATTCAGAACTGTTCAGTGATGCAGATTAGAAAAGAGCCTTCCAGGAAATCTTTTTCCTTCCTATTATATTCTCCTGAATATGCATTCTCATGCAGTCTTCCTTTCTGGAATCACTGTTCTTAAAAAACATGTGTGCAGGTTAGGGATATAGCTATGGGTATAATTCCTCTCCAGGGCCTCTCCACCCAGAACACAGACCCTGCTGATGCTTTATCTGTTCCCTCTGCACTCATTATTTCTCTTTTTGGGAAGGAGCAGTCCTCCTTTACAGACAACATTACTTGAAAGGGGCTTGAAATAATTTTAACCTGCACTCTGTAATCATAGGTCTTAAGACAGTTGTTTGCTAGGATGCTGTACTGAATGACACACTGTGTGCTACGACAGCTACCAAGAACAGCATACAAGAACACTGAGGTCCCAGTGCAGCTAAAGCACCTCAGACTTTCCCTTCACCATCCCATTCCACTTTCCTTCTGCACCTCCCTTTATAGCAATGCTTCAGTCCTTCCTGGAGGGCGGTTGTACCTGCCAATCAGTGACAGAAATTGAGAAGTTCCAAACTGCAATTTAGAAATTTGTGACATTGTCAACACCACATGCCTTTCACCACATTTGTATTTTGGATAATTATTGCACGAGAGACTCTGTCAAAGTAGTTCTTACAGCTTATATTGCAACCCCTGAAGTGTTTTTATGGACTTGTGAAGAGAGGGGCTGATATTTTCTTGCTGATATGGGATCATCACCAGACATCCACTCTGATGTGTCATCTGCTACTGATCACACGATACTGACATTATTTAAAGTCACAGTATAGGTGGATGGAGCTAATCTAGGTTTTCTATAATTGTAGGAGATGGTATTTTAATGGTACACTTGCTACAAGCAGGACATTTCTCCGTAAGTGTCTGCAGAATTTTATCCTATCACCCTTTTTCAGTAGGCACACACCACTTCCTACCTCATTAAAACAAACAAACAAACAAACAAAAACCCAATGAAACAAAAAAACCCAATGAAACAAAAAAAAACACAAAAACCCCACAACTGGTTGTAGCATGGCAGAGGGCTTCAGTGCAGTGATAGAAGGTACATAACATTTTTCCTTCTTTTTCTGATAGATGTGAAGAGGTGGCAGAGGAATTTACCTAGTAGTACTTCTGACTAAGCAGAAGACAAAAGGCCATCTAATCATCAGGAAAAAACATGTCCTGTTTATTCAACAGACACCAGAACATGTAGTTCCATGTTGCCTGTCCAACACATACACACTGCCTACTCTGTCACTATATTGCTATTTTCAAAGAGCCCTCTGTAACAATTGCAGACAAACGCAACTGGAGAAGAAAAAAACTGTCTTGAAAAGTTTCTTTTTAAAGCAATTGATACCCTCTCCCTGCTTAACTGCTGCTCTGGAACAAGACAGAGCTTTCATAAATTTAACTCTTTTCTTTAGTCTTTTCATCCTTCAAATTCAAGGAATACAGACAAGAAAAACAAAACTAAAGAGAGAAAAAAAAAAAAAAAAAAAAAAAAAACACAACCCAAAAAAAAAACCAAAGGTTGATTAGAAACGTGCAGTTAGAAAACAAATCACACTTCAGGAAGAAACAAACAACCAATCAAACAAAAACCAAACACCCCCCCCCCCCGCCAAAAACAAACAAACAAACACAAAACCCCAAGATTGTGGTACTACTGAAATAGGCTTTCATTCTTTAAAAACTTGAAAGAACTACCCTGTGAAGTACAAACCTGCACCACAACTCAGATAGTGCAATCACCTTCCTTTGAGCTTTGCTTCTTTGTTATTCGTAGGGACTTGTACTCTTTGCACAAAAAGTAGCAACAAAGCAGCTTCTAGGGCATATTAAGCATTATATTAAACACTGTCTATATACAGACAAAATTAAATACAAAGCAGAGGAGGCTAAGAGATATCAGCCAGAAAATGTTTCACTAGCTTTTCTATAAATGTATGTTGTTCATTTATTTTCATCAAATATTCAGCTATTAAAATTACAGACACTGCAGTGAGTGTTCTACAACTTCAGACTAAAGCCTTTTTTTATTTGACACCTACTATAACTATTAAATTGTCAACTGCTGATTAGCTTGAGGGCTAATCTTTGAAATGTCACAGTTAATTTCAGATCTAATTTCTAAAAGTTACTATTTCCTTTTGTATGCAGTTTTACATTGTTGGCAGATGAAAACATTTGCAATGAATTTTCCTAATGAGCAAACATTGTTTATGACCTTATGCAAACTTGCTGATGGCTTAGTTTAGCAGCTCTCTATTTTGAGAAGTCTCCTAAATGGAGTGGCCACATAGAGAGCAAATTAGTTCACCAACCCACTGGACTGCTCTCGCTTGCTCATGGGAGTTGGATAACTTACTGGAAGTCAGGAGGGCATAATGTAGTAAGAGATCCATCATATTTATATCTTCTCAGGTAAACGAGATTCAAGGTTCAAGAAAACCAGAAAGTTCTGTAGGGGGTCTTGCATATAGCCAGATCCCAGGTGTTTTTCCTTTTTGTGCTACATAAGAAATGCCCTAACAGGAATCAAGTTCTGAAAACTGAAAAGGCAAAGCAAGGCATTAAATTCAGAACAGTTCACATTCACAGGGTCATTGTAGAAAAACCCTGAGATTTGCCAAGAGTTGGTGTGGTTGTGAGCATGTGCATGCGTGTGCATACATTTATAGATTTTCCTGACTATGTGTTTTGCTAGCTTGCTGTACTCCCTCAAATCACCCAATTATGGTTAATGTCCAACAAGACATTTTCAAATGCTCAAAATTAAGTCACATGTGATTGAACATTCAAAAGCATTTCTCAGAAACAGATGTCTTTATAGTGTTAAATATTCCACTGCACACTAAACCTCTATCCTCCATCCTTTTTATAAAATTAAATGTTCTTTTAAAGCTCTATTCTATATTAACAAGAAATTGTTTGATTGAAATTTCTGCCTTCCCCCCAATGAGTTTTTACTATTCACCCTACCTCAGCCACACCAACAAAGAAAATTTAACTGCATGCATAAATAGCTCTTGAGTCTTAATTCAGAACCGTTCATACAAAATTAGCTGCACCGATCAATGCTAACGGAAATGTCTGCTAGTCTCCCATATTAAGCATAAGTTCATTCTGCTGAAGTCCATGCTAATTTTATCTGCTTCTCTGCCAAAGACTGACACATTTTTTAATTTAACCATCTTGGGTATGTTATTTTCCCAGGATGACATGAAATAAATACTTTCTCCCTGTTCCTATTCTGTTGGTAACACCTCCCGTATTTCTGAGATTCCTATAGAACACAGTGGCTACTGAAGCCTGGAAGTTGGGGGCAAGCTGCTAAGATAAATTTTCAGAAATAATCAGCATCAAAATACAAAGCAAACTCCATCATATAAATAAGCATTTTTCCAGTTATGAAACATGACTAGATCCATTCAAATGCAGAGTGCCAGGGACAGACTTGAAAGCTATTTCATGGATGTGGTTTCAATTGTGCAGCCGCTACTGTGATGGAATTTTTTCCTACTGTGCTAGTCTCTGGCTGACATAAAAGGAAAAGACAACACTGTATTTAATTTTCTCACTCCTCCACTGCAATTCTTTTTCCATTACACAGAAATAATAGAAGGTCATAAGGATGAGAAATAAATTAACAATTTTGAAACTTGATTTATAATAACAGATAATAGCAACAAATGCAAGGAGCAGAATAGTTCAGGCATAAATCAGTGAGAATGGTAACATTCATGACTTCACATCAGTGACAAAGGTGAAGCAAATAGAAAATTACAGGAAAACATTTTTAAAAAATACTGTCATGTTTTGAATAAAAAAGGAATTAAAAATTATCTCTGACATGCACTGTATTTTTCCCACCACCTGGCTCCCCCATGGAACCCAAACAAACTTCTAATATCCTGAGAACAAATGTGGTATTTAATATGGCAACCTTCCAGTGCCTAAAGGGAACCAACAAGAAAACTGCAAATTGACTATTTACAAGGAGATGTAGTGATGGGATAAGGGTAAATAGATACAACTCAAAGAAGGCAGATTTAGAATAGATATTAGGAAGAAATTCTTTACTATGAAGGTGCTGAGGAACTGGAACAGGTTGCCCAAAGAAACCGTGGATGCCCCATCCCTGAAAGTGTTCAAGGCTGGGTTGGATGGGGCTCTAAGAGGGGTTGGAACTAGATGTCCTTTAAGGCCCATTCCAAACGAAACCATTCTATGACATCTTTCCAAGTATAACCAACATTCTTTTGAAAAAAAAAAATAAATATTGCTGAAATTTTAAGTTACTGTGTAGCCATCCATAGTTTCTACAAAGAGGAAAAAAAGGGGAAAAATGACTAAAATTTGTTCTCTAGATGGATTTGATTCGGTATACACTAAATATGATTTGGTATCCTGAGAAGACAGCACTAATTCTTCACTAATTCTTAAGCCTGCAAGCTATAATATGACAGCATTTCATAAAATAAACTTTGACTTCTTTCCTTTTTTTTTTTTTTTTTTCCCCAATTATCCCTTAGACAAGCAGTCTTGCATGAGGAGAATAATTCTGACTCCGGAAAATTCTCTTCAGCTTTCACACACACATGATGAGCATGTTATAGGTAGAATGCTGTAAAATTCTACAGAATTGAAATGCAGATATATACATATGCCAGATATATGGTTTTTTCCCATCTCTTTATCATTCTGTACTGATTCAAAGCAGTAGCAGTTCAACAGAGACCTCAGTATATCCTGCAAATCTAAATTACTTTCAGAGCCTCTACCAACTACATCAGGGAACTCCTCAGACATCTAAACTGTGTAAAAAAAAGCCTGGGCAAATGCTTCTTTTCTTGCCTTCCATTTTCTGACACTTAAGTTATCAGAAATAATGTGTACTATTTAAGAAGAGGAATATATTTAGCAATAGGAAATGGCATTTTATAAATCAAAAGGGTAGTGTTGCATTCAGTTTTTACAAATGTCTCTATCTGGAATAATAAAAGTGGAAAAAAAGTTCAAAATATTTTTTTTCAGCAATTTTCTCATTTATAACTAATCAAGTGCTCTGATAACTAAGGAAATTAGAAAAAAGCACACCATGAAAGCCAAACTAGTCCCAAATCAAAAGCACTCCTGTCCTGAAAGCTGGTCATTGCTGAGGGGCCATTCTAACCACAAAATGCCTCACTGAATTAGAAAATGGCCAATCTGACTTCAAAATTTGGACATTCAGATGAACAAAACTGTAGGAAGATCACTGCAGGTCTTTTGTTTTGCATTTCTCATCAAAAAATCCTTTTCCACCTGAAATATCCAGTTTACCTATCAAAAAGTGTAGAAGATAGCTGTATTACTCTTTTCTGATTAAACACCTAATTTATGTTTTCTTGCTCTGCATTCAGAATACACAAGAAATTTATATGGCAATCAACATGATTATGAGTCCTATAAGTCTGATAAGAACGAAGGCAAAATAACAGAAGGAATCAATTTGCTAAGAAAAAAAAAAATCCAGAAAGAGAGCAGAACCCTCAGGAATAATTAAAGAATATAATAATTTCCCTTCCAGTAGATTTCTGACAGCAGAATTAGAATAAATAACATTTTGTACTGAGTTTCTGATGCATAAAAGTAAGATTTGTCATGTCAAGTCTCTGGGCAATAGCCTTATCTGTTTTCTAAATGCTGTCTCCTAGAAAATTAAAAAAAAAAAAAAAAAAAAAATAAAGCTAAAAAGAACAGAAAGTTTCAAGAATGTTATTCCTTATAATCAGGAACCAGCACACTTCATCCCAAGTATTTTCAAAATTGTTTAAAAAATTCCTCAACCCTCTCATCACTCAATAATGTTGTTTTCTATAAATAATTTCAAAGAATATGAAAACTGCGTAAAAGGGATTTATTATTTATGACATGACAGTTTCTCTGATACCATATTCACAGAAAGCATAGAGAAAGATACTTAATAGATTCTCCAGTTTTAGATTTTTTTCTACAGCTTGTCTATCTTCTCTTACCTAATAAATAACATCATCGTTTATTATTGGATGAGTTTTTGAATATTGATAAGATTTAGTCCTCCCTTTTGTTTCTTCCTTTTTTTTCCAAAACTCACTTTATATTTGGCACAGATATTCCTGAATAAAGGAATATCCTTTTCCTGTTTAGAATAAGCTTTTAAAAATAAACTTTTTTATTACTATTATTAAAATACATATTCTGAAAAAAAAAAAAAAAAAAGAAATTAGATTTAGCATTTCAAGACTTAAAACTCATATTCCAGTGGAAGTTTTAAATTAGGTCACAAATGACAGCAATTTATTAGACTGAAGAATAAAAAGATTAAAAGTATTTCTGGTAAGAATCAATCTGTACCTTCACTTTCAACTTTCTGAACACTACAATGCAAATTAATTAATACTCTTCTAAAACTCTTTTCCTCCCTACTGTCTGAAAAAGTTAGCATTTTGTGTGCTAATTATGCCCTAAACAAGTGTAGTTGCTATAGACTTTCTTCTCTCCATCTCTCTCTCTCAATAAAATGTTTTTGTAAATTACAGTACAGGAAGCATGATCCTCTCAATTACCAGATTTGGGCTGTGCATTGTCATTATGACTTGGTTGACCAATGATAAAGAGAAATATTCTACCAAGCATCTCAGACAGGTAAAAAATACAGTGAATAATCATGAAGTAATTTCTTTGAAAAACATTATACCTGAGACAATAAAGTAAGTAAACATAGCTGAATGTGGCTGTTGAAGCTTTAATTCATTCCCTCCCTAAAGGGATGCTTGTGAGATTTTGCTGGTGTCTCTGAAACTAGTAAAAAACAGCTTTTTTTCCGTCTTGGATTTTTTGAGTTTGATTTTGTTGTGTATTTTTTTCCTTTTTCTTTTGTTGGAGAGGAAGCAGTGAAAGGTAGTTAAGCAATGCTAATGAAATCTATCATTTTACCATAGCTGGCTGCAAAGCTAAACAGAAGGCAAAAAGGATAAGAAAAAACAAGCAAACAAACAAACAAACAAAAAAAAGCCCTCCAAACCCCAAAAAACAACAAACAAAACAAAAAGGAACTACATATCAATATTCAATTTCAAGCCTATTGATAGATACTGTGCATGGAATAATGCAGGACAAATATAACTGAGTCCCTGCAGAATCGGGCTCATAGCTGCTACTGTCTGAAAGCGTCATCAAAGATCCAGTCCTACCGTGGATACAATGGAATAAAAAATTCTTTTACTGAAACTTTCAGTCAAATTCAGTGTAAAAAGAAAGCAAAATTCATATTGTGCAAGCAACTAGATATTGGTATTGTCTTGCCATATGGTCGGTTTTTACTTAGAAATTCTGAATTAGTTTCAATTGTATCATGTCACAGAAAGCTTTTTCAGCAATTAACAAGGACACCAAAAGATTGAGCCTTTATATTTTATTGCTGTATTTGTTCACGAAATATTTGTGCATTTCCTCCTTGAACCAGATTCTCACATGTATGACAACCTTGACAACATACATGACAAAGGAACTGTTCTAGTAGGTTCCTTGTTGCAGCTCTTGTAAACTCCAAAGACCATTTTCCCTGAAATGGAGTCTGCTTATCTCTCTTGGTGAGCTCTGCACATATGCACCACAAACTTCCGACTGATGTTGCCTCAGATACAATTAAGCAATTAAGACCACACTCCTATTGCCCGTTTTACTCTGCCAAAAGCAAAAAACCTAAGTTTTTTGCAATTGTACAATTGAAATCAGAATGAGGATACTACTGTATACGACTAGTTCTTCTTAAGTCAATGTGAGCATGCTTTGTACTTAACTGTGAAAAAATACAAATGGTAAATAAATTTAAATCACAACTGAAGCATGTTGCAAGAATATCTAGGATGTATAATATCTAGGATGTACAGCACTAGAGATAGAGACAGTGTACTACAACCCATTACCAAACCTAAATGATTGAGAGAAATATGTATCTTCAGATCCCATTCCAGCTACTCCTTAATTTCTAAAATATTTGCTTAAAAGGTCAGCTTACAAAACTTGTGGTTTCCTTCAGACCACTCTGATTTGTTAATTCAGATGACATTCACGCTTAAAAATCTGATAACTGAGGAATTGCACACTGTAATCCCTTGGCACCTGAAGACAGGTAATAAGCAAGGCTGTTAAGGCAACAACATTAATTTTTAATATAAAGTGGAACTGGAAGCTCTGAAGATAGAAGAAATACACAACTGTGCTTCTTTTTCAAGCATACTTAATAATTAATATTTGTTTCAACTACTGACACAGAATCACAACCTTCCTGCATCCCACAATTATCTGATGAGGACTTACCGTTACCCCGAAGAACCTGGTTTCATTCATAGCATTCAGAAAAATTTTGCCAAGTTTGTGATTTGTGTAGTTAAAATCTTCAATTTTTTGGTGCTTGTTGGTGGAATTCAGATAATTCATTGCCCGCTGCAGGGTCCTGGCAATCACCCATATTCCGTCATAGGCATAACCATGAAATTTGCTGGATTGCCCATCACCACGTTTAGCATTGTATTCCTTTTCATACTGCTGTGGAGTCTGCAGTGGAGACAAAATTCAGTTTTACCTCAATACTTAACATTTTACAGAGTTCAATCTAAACCAACACCTCAAACTGCACCCTCCAATTTAGAGACTTGCACAACTAACACAGAAAAGGCCTCCAAAATAAAAATTCAAGAAAGAAAATAAAATTCAAGAAACATGTATATCCTGATTTAGAAAATTCTGGTGAGATTGGGAAGCAGAACTAGGAGACAGACACTGAAAGCAGTTGTACTGCCTCACTATATAAATGACAACTTGCTTTATTTTAATTTTGTACAAAAGGCTCCACTTCAACCAAAACCGTACACTGGTGAGCCATAATAGTAGAACAGAGAATGAGACTGTATCCCTGCAAATCAGTGGTCTGATTACACTTTATAGGATAACACAAATCAAATGACCTTTACTTGAGCAACTGTTTACTCAATATGAAATTTTGAGTGGCAATTTGTCTATATTTTACAAGTTCACTACATTCTGGATGGTGTGCTATCATATGACGAGTTGCCCTTCAGTAAAGATGCCTTTCATGCTCACTCAGCAAGGCATGAAAGGCAGATGGAAAAAAATAAAAAAGATTAAAAGCAGCAAAATCAGGCATGTTTATTCATTGGTCAGAGTTTATATGGATTTTTTCTGTGATAAAATTTTACGTGCTTTATGGAAACACCACATATTTTTATATTTAAAACAAGCCTCCCCTCCTGCTTCCTAGTTCTGGGAGGCATAAATCACCACTCAAATTGGCTGTTTGCAGAATAGGTTTAAATATAAGAGTTTTCTGTTTCTGTGCTCAACTATTTAACTTGAAGTGACACAGCACATGATACTAAAGACTGTAATTAAAACTTTAATATACATTTAAGTATAATGTTCATACTGGAGGAAGAGGGCAGATTTGAAGCAAGGGACATCACTGCTTTCTTACCCTGTAGAGAATTAGATTTGATTTTCAAATATTTTAAAATTGCAGACTAGTGGAAAATGGTGAAACTGACTGTGATGACTGCCAAGTCATTTGGTAGAAGAACCCTTCACTTCCCTCCTTGGTATTTTACTGTGCCAACCCAGCAGTGAGAGAACTGATGGTATAACAAAATAGATGGAAGAAAAATACTGACCCGTCCTGATATAGTCTTATTTGTTTTTGAGCTGAGAGGCTCAAAATCCACTCCAATATAACCTTCCATGGCTGCAAGAAGATTTTTGCTGAGACATTGTGAAGAATTAATCCAGGATTCCCACCAAAGATTTTCATACCACCCTGGAATAATCCACTGATATTTGCTGCCATACATTTCTTCATCATAAGCCTGCAAATAAGAAAAACAGAAAAGATAATGGACATTGTAATAGAGGTATTGAACATAAACCCAATTGCTTTTTGTTAACTGTTTTTTCATTATTAATAAAATTATGGTGTAATTGGGATGCAGAGGTATTTTAAACAGCTTAGACTAATTACTTGCTAATAATGAAGATGCTTTTTGAAGACTCCTGACTTAAGAATTCAGGACATGAAAATTTTCTAAACCCTGTTTTTCTTTCAGTGGATCATTTCTTAAAAACCAGAAAAATGAAACAGAAAAACGAACTGAGGGAATTAAAGAGGAACACAAACTGAAGGCATAGTTTTTCACAGAAAGTTCTTCATAACACAACTATTAAATAAGTGATAAAACCACCATGCTACCACATTTAAACTAAGTTATTATCACCCTTAAATCAATCTAATGACTAGGTTAGCAAGAAAACTTGGATCATAGGCACCATCAAATCACACGTGGCAAATGTAAATTAGTTGCCTGCTAAAAAGCAGACCACAGTAACATTAAGTTAGCAGTTCCTTCTGAGGAGCATGAGTGAATAGTGAATTGATAAAGCAAAATCCTAATGATTTTTTTTCCTCAGGAACAATTGTCTTTATATGAAGTTCTATATTGTTGGAATACTGAATACACCCCACTGTATCCAAGATACTGAGATTACAGTTAAATCCTTTCAATACTTAGCAGATATATATAAGAGGAAACAGAAATACTTTCTTAGTCAGGCACATATGCTGTTGTACCTAAAAGCTGATCTATTCTCAAATATTCTCTTTGATTGGGAAGACTGTTCTAGGAGAAAATTAGCAAATTTTATCTCAGATGTTTCTCTAACTGTCTTGTAACTAGATATTTTTCTTTTGACATTTCAGTCAGACTCCATTTCTAAACTGCAGGTTTCATGCTTATTTGGTTCCTAATATAAGCAATACTTGAGACAGAAGGCCTGAGATAAAAATCCTAATTTTTAGAAATACATGGTACAAGCTTAGAGCTCTTAACAGGAAAATTGCTGTATTTTCACAGGAAATCTTACAGAAAGAGAAAATTATAAGAGTGCAAATAGGACACATTCTGAAATAACTGTTTTGAAGAGTATTCCAAAGATCATACAAAAAGCCTATCAGAGAAATAAAGATCAATAGCAGAATATATGAAATAGGACAACCTCCTAAATATGTTAATACCCAAATTAAAAATGGGCTTTAAATCTGTGAAGTCTATTATAATGGTGCCAGCTCAGTTCATAACAGCATTGTGCACAAAGCAGATTTATTTGGCCCCTGGTTACAGAAGCTTTTGTTCAACTGAAATCAAATTTAGTGCCTTTATATACAATGCTGCTTGAAAGTCCTGTCTGAAACCTGGTGTCTTGCATCTCATACATTACTTATCCACATAAACAGTTTGTCTTTCTCTTGCTCTTTAATTCTGCCCTTCCAGAAACATATCTGCTTCTGTCCTCCTACCCACCTCCCCTCCTGTACAGCTATGGAGACACTGTATTACAGGGCCACCTGTGAGGAAAACAGTAATTCCATCCTGCAGTATTCTTTCTAAGAGAGTTTTCATTATGCAGTTAGGTCATTCAAGACCTTCTAGTGACTCAGTGTTTTTTATCTGACAGTTTTCGAATCATGGGGACACAGACTGACACAGAATGGTGCTTTTAGAGAAGGACAATCTTATGTAGCTTCCCTTGCTCTATAGAGATTAAAGTACCAAATTGTGTGTCGCCAGAAAGTATTGGCTGTGAACTACACTGAAATTAGAGCTGCTGGATATTTTCTGTTTGCATAAGCACTTGTACTGTTTCCTGCATAATCTGTAAATGCCCTGGGAAATGGGCTGAAAATTGAAAGTTTCAAAATAGCCAGAAATTTCATCATGGAAACAAGGGATCATTCCCAACAAGGTTGCCTGAAAGACTGGTTACATTTGCACATTTCTGCAACAATCTGGTTTAAAAAAAAACAAAAACAAAAACAAAAAAACCCCACACTTCAAGAGCTGTCCGCTCTTCGAGATATGGTAGAATGACAGGGCTTGAAGGGTAGACTGGGGAAGGCAAAAGTAGGAAGAAAATCAGCTCCTCCGAAGTTGAGCACCATGACCGTGCAGTCATTTTTCTAGCGACAACACAGCTGATAGTATTCAGACATTTCAGTGTTTGGGTCCCAGAAGACTTACTGCAAAATAATGGGGGGGTTTGCCACCATTTTCTCCCTGTTGATTCTGCTAAATGGAGATTATTTTGATGCTTAAAAGATACAAGTACTTGAAACATGTGGATCTTTCTTGAACTGTTTGAGTGCACATAGACCAATACTTACAAGTTTCAGTTTCTAAGGGCAAGATCTTTTGGCAGAACAAGCTGAAGGTTTGCACATACTTTGTACCACCAGAACAGCATAAAGTAGTCATACATTTTCCTTAATCTTTCTCCCATGCCCTATGCAAAGCCCTGAGTTACAGCCAGGAAACTGGCATGGGCAATTTTTACCCTTGTGAAGCTCTTTTTTATTTTTTTTTTTTCTTTTGAAACATTTCATTTTTGCTTGAATCCATAAATAAACGCTTATTTACAATTAAGAGATTAATGTAAGAGATATTTCTTATGTGTAGTAAACAATTATTGACAATTTGTTGATTGTGGAAGCATTAATTTTTGACCAAAAGGCCCTAATTTCTATTCCAAGAAAACATCACATTCATTCCACTAAGGTGAAAATTAATTATAAAGCTAAGACTTCCCATAGAACTAAAATTGCTCACTGTTTTTGACACTGGTAATAAATGAACAGCTAAGCTTATTTAAATCCTTGTAGGAAATACCTGCCAACATACACTTTGGCTTGAACCAGTCCTGCCCAGTTCTTAAAGTTTGCTACTGAATTATACTATTTTTAATCCATTTTTTGTGTTGGTGTTGATGTTGGTCTCTTCTTCCAAATACAAGGAACAGGAAAAGAGGAAAAATCTGAAGTTGCAATAGGGATGGTTTTGATTGGATATTAGGAAAGACTTCTTCACTGAAAGGATTATCAGGGATCAGGGAAGATGTTGAGTCACCATCATAAGAAGCATTCAAAAGATGCGCAGATGAGGCACTTAGTGACATGGCTTAGTGGTGGACTTGGTAGTACTGGATTAATGGCTGGACTTGATAGTCTTAAAGGTCTTTTACAACCTAAATGATTCTATGATCTTGTGTAAACTCCAATGGATGTCCTGAGGAGACCTCACAGCACACAACTGTTGAATCCAGGCAGAAAAGTGAGGTAGGCTTTAAAGGTTTTACCACCTACATAAGTCATTGCCAAATACTATTTAGGATATAATCACAACAACAACAACACAAAAAAAAGCCTCCAAACCCCCCAAAAAATCTTGCACTAGTGAAAAAGGATTTTCCTTTAACAAATTCAAAGCCTTTTTCTGACTGACATCAGTAACCCTGCAGAATATAACAGGGAATCACAAGTGAAACCTTGTCTGAAGATATATCTGGAAAAAAGGAAAATAAAAAATTGACATATCTAAAATATTGTGCTCTTAGACATATATCTGTAGGAGTGCATGAGTCAACAATATATTTTATGACTAATAACAAGCTTTCTGACATATTGTGGTGCATTAATATATAAACGCCCTGCTTTGAACTGCCCTGTCCTGCATTCAGTCTCCTGCTGAAACTCTCAAATAAATACATTCAAAAAAGCCAAAATACATGATCTTTCAGATTTCTTCGGGCTCCAGAAAAATCCACCTTATTATTTTTGACACTAATGTACTTCAGAAATAGCCATCACGCTTTAAACCGCTGAGGGTTACGCACATTTCCCACATTCACACCAAACTGTAGCCACAGAAAGCTGCGGTTGGCACTCATGTGACAGAGACATCCTCTCCCTGGAACCCTTCAGACAACAGTGATGCAGACTGAAGGACAGCCTGCTCCTCCAAGGAATTCTAGGATTTCTTCAGTGGCCTCACTTGTACATGGATTTGGATGAGAAATGTAACTAGAAATTAAGGGCAACTAAAAATGAGGCCAATCTCTTGCTAATGTTGGATTGGAAGATAATTCTGACCCTCTGCTGGGGAAATGCAGCCCAACCCCAAGAGATCTGAGGAATATCTGGGCTGCAGAAGTACCGTTCTTTCTTCCAGGAATGAAAATATAGGAGATTATCTCTGTCAATCCAATTTAAATGGCAGTACAAAAAGATCTATATACAAAGACCTATCGGAGATGAGAAGAATGAAAAATAAAATAATGTTTTCCATTTCCTTTTCGATGAAAACCGATTTTGTCCCTTCCAAACACACTCTACAATCTCCTTTCCAAATTCTGCCACCAACTGGGACAGCTGCTGAGTAAGAGCCAAAATGCATCTGAGGCACATGTAGCACTCAGATTTTGAACTTCTGCCTTTCTTTTCTTTTCTTTCCAAGGATAGGTAACTGTCTCACTAAGTGAACACTAAAAAAACACCCTTGGAAATTTGGATGCTATCATTAATGCTTTTCCATTATATTTACTGTGTTCTTAGATTAATCTAACTATTCAGACTAAGAATTCAATGCATAGGCCACTAAAACCTTTTTCTTTTGGATTTTTTTCAGGCCTGTACAACTATAGATCCACATTTTAATCCTGTTACTTTTAATGGCAGTAATGGTGGATAAATTTACAGCACATTCACACAAACAAGTGGTGAGGATAGGGAATTTTATGTTTTCTAGCCTTACTGTTATGGTTAAAACCCCTATTTTTTACCAACTAATATTTGCTTTCATGTAATACATGTAAAATGTATGGCAGTCAGGAATGACAACTGTACAATTAGCAATATTTTCAGTAGCAGAAATTACTAGTGTTGCTGAGTTAGGATGTATAGGAACTGGCTTGAATTTCTTATTCTGTAAAAGCAAAACATGCAAAACCACTACACTCAGACATTATCACCAGAACATGGCTCTTGGACAAAATTGAAATCTTGCAGTTCTCTCTCTGTCTGCTGCCACATACACAAGTATTTCCCAGGATCTGATGTGAAGAACAATGCTCAAGTTTGTCTTGGCATTTAATTCCACTACAGGAAAATAATAATAAGAAGAAACTAACCATGCAGACTATGCCTAAATTCCACTGAAATCAAGTACAAAGTATTTTATTGAAAGAGAAATGAAATTAAGCATGTGTAACCTCTCTCAAGGATATAAACCTCCACAAAGCCGGACTCCATGAAGAAATGTTTATGCTCAAGTTATTTTTTATTCAAATGTAGCACATTCTTTAGTCTGATATGTAATTAAATATATTTACTTACACAGCAGAAAACTTTCACAGCCATTTCCTCATCGAACTGGCCAAGGATTATCCGAACGTCATTACCCTGCAGATTGAATAAAACGTGTGGCAGTCAAACACAGTCACAGCTTCCAGACACCACTTTAATTGGCCATTCAGATCTCCCATGCAGGGAGTTAGCACAGATTACAGCTGTAGACAGAATTAGTACAGAACTATTTCATCTTCTAGAAGTTCAAGAACTTGAAGTAATGCAAAAGAAAAAAGAAAGCTGAGGTGTAGACAATGATTGAGCTATAGTACTAAAAAGAGTAAAACTGATAATAGAGTCAAATATTAGTATTCAATAACACTAAAATATCAAATATATTTTTGTTTCCTTGCAATATTTCTTCTGCAGTTTTGCATATTAGAACCAGTTGAAGACATAAACTTATCACTGTCTGCATGAAATAAAACTGTAAAATTAAGAAATTAGATTTGTGAGATCAAATGCCTTGATATTATGCCTGCTTTAGTAATTTTTAAAGGTTTTACTCATAAACCATCTTCTCTGTAGTCACTATAACACATTGTCAGCCTGTTGTCTACTCCCTCCCACCTCCACACATTAAAAAAAAATCATCACCGTTTAAGAACCTACGACTGAAGTCCAAAGACAATTTTACGTTCATACTCCAAAACATATTAAGAGAGTCTTACTAAATTCAGGAGCATATGCAGAAAAATATTTCTCCAGGAACAGGACTAACCTCTTGCTAACATGAAAAATTACTTCTAATATGCATAAAACAGACTTTTATGACTTCACATTACCTTTTCTTTCAGACAAAGGCAGAGTTCTCTGCAAAAGCTTGAGCAAATCTAATTTTTCATTTCTTTCACTTAAGACCTGTTTTGAATTACTAATAGCTCTTTCCCCGTCCAAGGAAAAAAACAAACATATGATTTGGTATGATTTTCAGTGGCAAAAACATTTAAGTTTTAATTAAATCAATTTTTCAAAGATTTTTAGCTCAGATAATTTCACTGTTTATTTCCTGTTCAATAGAAAATATGATGGACAGTGCAATAAGATATTAGAATTCTTCTGTAATTAAAAGCATGAAAACCATATCACTCTTAGCTTGGTTCAAATCAGAAATAATGTAACATGCTTTGCTCATCTGAACCTGTGCATTTTCAGTAAGCCTGCTTCTCTTCATTTTTATATTAGGCACAGACTGATAAAATAATGTAAATCTCTTTCAAGTGGATTAGATCTTTTATAAACAAATCTAACAAGGTTACATGCAACTAAACAAACAAATTACACAAATTACAGCAATAGTATTACAGTTTTTGTAAGGACAATAAATAGATTTAGGAATTATGCAAAAGACCCTCATCTCATCTACTATTTCTTTTTTTCAATTTTAAAAATAATTTGGTTATTCTTGGAATCTCAGCTCTGAGTCACTTGACTGCTCTGAACATAAAAATGCATACAATATTTGGAAAAAGTAGCAGAGTTTGATTAAAAAATAAATGGCAGAGCACCTAACAATTAAACAAGATATAAAGAAATTCCTTTCCATTTTACGTCATAATGAGAACCAATTAAAAAAACAAACATACAAAATAAGTAAATTGTGTGGCTTCATAAATAATAATCCCAGAGTGCACAGGCAGCAATGCTGCCCACTGGCTGTGTGACAATATTCATACTGAAATCAGTGTCTGTGGTGTGTGATTTCACGCCTTAAGACATTGCTTCCACCTGATTATCACATAATTTAGTATGCAATCATAAAACCAAGGAATTGTGGGTCAGAACACATGTAATTTAGGAGCTCATTTATGAAAATGTATACAACAGCTCTTCCTCTTCATGCATTGCAGTCTTCCTTTGTGCAATGATAACACTCCTCAGCCAGCCTCTTCCCCCTGAACTCCATTTTTTGCATCCCTTTCCACATTTTCCCCAAATTTGTTCTTGAAGACTTGCATTCAAGACAGCAAATAAGCCTAGATCCATAGGATGCCAGTCTTGGGTCTGCCGGCTCCATCCCACACAAGAGATGCTGAGGCTTCCAATTCATGCAAGTGCACATAGCTCAAATCCCTTGCAGAGGTTTCATCTGCATGGATAAAGAAGTCTGCACTGAAGTGTATCAGAGCTGGGTTCATGTCAGTGCTCGTGGGTCAAAGTCCACATTACAGACTCATGCAAAGAGATACATCAGATGCTTGCTGGGCATAACTTTTTTACCCTTTCATTCATACTGTTAACTGACTTTAAACCAGCAAGATTTCCTGGCAAGGATATACTGTTCCTTTACACAAACCTTTGCAGAATGATGCAAGTTAACACAGTGGAACTTCCTCATAGGGATCAAAAGAATCACCCACTGGATCCCAGCAAGTGTCAAGTCTCTTTTTTCAGAGAGCTGTAAATTGCTTGCATGGAGCTAAAACATACTTGACAGAAGAGGTTTTAATTAATGGAACTAGGCAGGTGATCTACAAGATGATTAAAAACATCCCAGGGGGAAGGCAACTCCCAAAACTACACTTACATAAAAAGACCAATGTTTAGACTGTTTGCCAGATGGTGAGCTGTCATATTTACTCTTCCCAGAGATTACAGTAGCAATATCAGCATTTAAGCTTTGCCCCTCAGTAAGAAATACATATGTTCCCATATGGACTGAAGCTCAAACAAGAAAATTAAGAACAGTTACTTTCATTTACCCACAGTTGTGGCAAACCCCACATAAAAACATGTTTTATAAATTAAGACTATAGCACAAAATAGAATATAATGATTCTTCTTCTCCCTTCTTTCTTTCACATAGGTGATGCTATTATTTGGCTACTAAATATAAAATGTATTAGGTAGCACCAGGAGCTGAGTAAAATAAACCCTGAAGAGAGTGAGGATCAACACATGTAAGATGCTCTGCTGAGGGATGAAGAACAACTTGTCTCCTCTACTGCCATTTCTAACACCCTCAGACACGAGACACTCTTTAGCCTTTTCAGAGTTTTTGAGTGATGCATATTATGTTGGAATAGGCAGCTATTTGGTTTTTTTTCAGCTTTCAGAGCTTCCTTTCTCTGATCAGATTTTAATCTGTCTCATTTCTAATGAATAACACCACAATGTTGTATTATACAGCTTTCCAGAGAAGGATTGCTACAATATCTCATCTGCCAGGAAAAGTCAATGTCTTGGCAGGCTCTTTATGAGATACCTAAATTGAATAGCTCAGATACTCTGTCTTATTCTCTAACATGCATCTGACAGTCAAGAGGTTATCAATAAATCTACAAAAACCTGGGCAACTTTGACAACAGAGGCAGCCACATGTTCTGCCTTCTAAATGCTTGGATGTCCACTTGAAGAACTATAGATAAGCCTCTGACCTTAGCTATGGAATCACTGGTGGTGAAGGTGAACTAGAGGACATCAACTCCTATCATCATAACATGATGGTAATTCTTTTGTCCTACATGCAAAATACGAAAAAGTTGGAAGCAGAAGCATTATTGCTCTCACAGTTTGTCTGTGCATGCTTAAAATTTTCAAGCATTTGCATGGATGTACAAATCCATCTCTTTCTCTGAACACAAAAATGAGTTTTAAAGATATCCTTATGCTTAAATTTACCTTTTAATTGTGCAGTCAATGCAGTAGAAACTAAGGTGTTATCAAGAGAATTATAAAATATATTTCCGCAAATCATACCAGTTTTTTCTGGTTTACATTCCATAATCATCAATTTCATTAATTTAAATGTGTTTGTGAAAAAAAAAGGTATTTCAGGTAAGCAGATACCAGATATATGAGGTTTACGTGTTGAAGAAAGGAACAAAAATCTTTAGAATTTTAGCTAAATTCTGTTTCTAACATGTACCTAACAACAACTAACCTTATATTTCTGTCCAGAACAAGCAATTTTTCGGATAGTTGGTTATTTATTTTTTTATTAACTTGTTTTGAAGAAGAAATCAAGAGATAACAAATATACTGTTAGTTCAGTCTTCTGGTATTCCCTGCAAAACAGCCCAGTGTGTTGTTGATACAGAGAAAAGCTATAATCACATTGCTTCTTCTGACTTCAAGTCTAAAGATCCATGCTTAAGCACTTTCTTCTTGTTATTCCACCACTGCTAGTCAAAAATGTGGACTTTACTGTAACACCTACTGGAGTCTCTTCAATCCAGATAGGTTTCCAGACAGGAAATACAAACTGGCTTAGACTGCACAGACACAAATGGCTTTCCACAAACATCATCTTAACCGATTAATAAATTAATAATTTAAACATTCAGGCTTACATCTCTAGATTGTGGAAATAATTAAGTGAAATTAGTTTGCCATGCTCCAGAACATTTCCAGCTTCAATAGTGGTCTAGTCTTACACGGATCAATATTCTTGCTTTAATTTTACTTTTTTAAACATCATTTAGTTTATTAAGCTTTTTTTGTAACCCATTTTACACATATTTAAACATTTGAAGGATTGTGGCTTTGATTGTGTGTCATATGTACTTGGTGCCAGAAACAATTTGATCTTCGCCATTTAAAAGTGCTTTCTCCTGCTGTTCAATCATTTTTTTCATGTTCTTGTGCAGTTTAAGATTCATATCTTCTGTGTCTAGTTTATTGCTGGTTGCACTGCATGGTAATGCTAAAATATTGTTTTAATTTTATGAGATGCCAGAAGTCTAATAAATCATTACAATAAGAGAAAGATGGGAAATTATTCTGCTACCAAATTTATTTTTCCTTCCTTTTTTTTTTCTTATGATTCATTTCAAATCATGTCGATGATGTTAGCAAAGAATTCAATTTAATATATGTAATGAAGCTAATGGAAAGAAGCTTAAAAGGGCCCTGGTTCCAAACCTCAAGAATTTTCACACTTGCATCACTATGACTGGGGCTTTAAGTGCAAACATTAAGCTAGCAACAATTTTCTTTATTTAGTATCACTATGGGAACTATTAAAAATATTTACTATACACATAGACCTTCATTAACTTAAGAAGGACTTGGCCCTCAAAATGCCAATTTTTTGATACTTTTATGCAATGGAATGTAGCAATATATCATTCTAACACAAATTTTGTGTTAGAAATAGTTTCTCTTCATAGAAAAAAAATAAATCATCATGACTTTCTCTTTTTCATCAAACAGCAACACATACCTTAAGCTTCTTTACACTTGTGCAGGGATCATTGGAAAAACTCTCAGTATCTGAAATCTCGATGTCTTCACCATAAAGGACGCCAGTCAGATCATTCCTCACCTGTCACAAGTTGAGAAAAAGGCAAACTGGTGAACTGAGAGAGCCGGTGAGAAGGAAGCAGATGGGCTGCACTTATATATGTAATGACAGGCAATGATCTTGACGATGATATATGCACCCACATAGTTTTTTCCATTTCACCTAAAATGTGATCAAAGTGCTATTTACGACCACACCCTGCTATCAATGGCTGTACCATGTAAAGGACTTTACTATGTGTGACAAAAAAAATTTTCACACACTGCCCCACAAACTGGGCTCTCACTCTGTGTCATAGAGATGGAAAATTCTCCTGTACTTCCAGGGCTGTTAGGACCAAAAAGTTAGTTTTAGCCAAAGTGATGTATGAGGCAGCATCAAAGGAAGAGACTCATCAAGGAAACTCTTAAACATTCTCAAGTACTTATTTCAGCTGGTCCTAGCATGAATCAGCAGAGCTTAGCTTACATCACTTAGGGATTGATAAAGCCTGATGAACTCCTCTGTGACCTAACCCTCTCTTAGACCGCTCATCACACCATGGGGCAGCAAGAGGAATAGCTGGCTTGAAGGCGGCACATGCAACCAGCGACTAACATATTTTTTCACCTGTTTAATAGTGCAAGACTGTCCTCTTTGAGCTGTCTAATAGCACAAAGAAGCCAGATAACATACAAAGCAATCTGACTTTCTGATTTAGGGTTTTTTTCCCATGTAATTACTTCAAGGTTTTCTGTCTTAATTGCTGCTGGTTTTCCTCCAGCCATGTGATGGCAAAACCAGTTTCACATTACTATTCCTAATAGATAAGCAAAAATAATTTTAGTCTGCAACATGATTACAGACTGAAATGAAGAGAGTGGCACACCAGTTTTAAGTTAATAGAATTATGACCACATCAATTGCAGTGACTGTCTATTTAATTTGTTTGTAATAACAGAAATAGGAGAAGCAAATCATTGTAAAACAGGAATCCCACATGCAAACAGAAAATAGAGGATGGAAGATATGTGGTATTAAACAGGAGAATTTAAAAACCTGTGTGTCATATGCAGATACTTTCTAGTGATATGGGTCATTTCCTGACAATCATCACTATACCAGCTGCTTTAATTACTTCTCTCATGGCCTTTATGTCATCTTATCCCCTTTAGTCATGCTTTCAAATTACTAAGACACATTTTTTACTTTACAACCTTTTACAATTATTAAAACAAATGGACATATAAGTAACTTTTTATTAAAAATTGTTTTATCTCAGAGAAGCAAGTCAGAGCGGTCAGCTTGCCGAGATTCGAGTTACATCCTTTATCCTTCTGTGATGTTACCAGTTTTTAAACTCATTCTGTGAAAACATGTTCACAAAAAGTAATCAGTAGTTACTTCTTTTTCTGCTTCTACACTAGTGAAATGGAATTATTGCTATTTTAGCTCCAGCAATGCCATTAACTGCTTCTTACAACAGAGGTATTTCTTGATGCAAAGAAAAATTGGGTTTTTTTACAACAAATCATCAGTGATAACAAAACAAACCTCTCCTGATCATAGTTTAAGCAATGTCCAAAATCCTTCTACCTAGTGTAAGAGAGCACTAGAACTATCATTTTCTACTGGCAAAAAGTATAATTTTCCTGACTTAATATCAATGTACTTTCCAAAGGAATACAACTTGTCATATGCTTCTACCCGATGCTGGTCTACTTTCATCTGTATGACAAGATTTTTTTTTTTTTTTAATTCAAATTTGCTTTTTTGAGATTTTCTGACCAAGTCTAATCAGTCTATTAATTGAAGAAAGACTAGATTAACATTACTCAGCTAAACTGAGCAAAACCCAGCTGATTTACCAAATACTGTCTGACCAAATGGTCAAATTAGACGATTATTAGCATAAGAACAATGAAAAAACCCACTTATTAATTATTATTACTACTTATGGACAGGCTTCAGTGGTGGGCACAAGGCTGATGATTATAAAAATTATACTTCAGGCTGTTACTGACTTGTTGGGATTCCATAATTTCAGAACCTTGTGCTTGAGGAATTAAATTCCATAGGTTTGGGGGTTTTTTTTGAGCAGCACTTATTTCAATTCAGCCACTGAGAAATTTCTTTGACGTCTCCCCTGGCTCACCTGCTAGAAGCAAAGTATCTGTGGCTTTCAGAGCTCCTAGACTTTTCATTACCTACTGATTAATCTCCCAAAAGACACACCTTACTAGATTTTTTGCCAAAGTTGAAAACCTTTCCCCTGTATTGCTGGAAGCAGATATTTGCTGTTTTCCAGATGCATGGGCTGTGGAGATTTTGCCAAAAGAAAAGTGTTTCTTTCCCATTATCCCAACAAGATATTAGCAGCTTTGTAAGAATTTACAAGGTTTTTCTAAAACACAAAATTTCTCTTTCAATGCTCTGACCTATGACATGTCATCCTGTGTCCCTGGTCTGGGAGCATTTTTACTGTTTTTCAGTTTTTGCTTCCTCTTTCCATACTTTTTTTCCCCACCAACCTCAGGTTCTTTTCTTCCTTTATAAATACTCTAAATATATCATGGAACAGAAACTTGGTGTTTTCTTTCTACAGAGGTTCTTCACTTCTTTCAGATAAATTAGACAACAGAATCTTCTGATTTGGATTTAAGTCCAAAGTCAGAATTTGCAAAGCCTCACCTCCAGTTTTAGAGCTGCCAATCCTGACGGAAACATTCCTATTTTGGATGAAATCTGTGAAACTGAGAATACAAAATGCTGCATGTTTTGTTTTAGCAGATGCTTGCAGTCCTGGAAAGCGAATCACCAGCAGTTTTAGTACAAGTAGTTTTAGAGCTCAGCAGCAATCGTTTCATTCCACCAACTCCAAGTTAAGAGAACCGTAAACTACTGTGCTTCTGGTTTTTGTTGTGTATGTAAATAGGATAATTTTAACTTTTGGAAACTGCTGTAGAAAGTGGTAACAAAACTGCATTAAGTTTTTATGGGGATCCTCAGCTGCTAAGGAAATTTTGCACCAACTGTAACACAAAAGCAGTGTCATTCCAGGGGGTTTTAGACCCTTGTTAAGAATTCAATGAAGGCTATAGCTCTATGTCTGTTTATATCAACTTTACATACTTTAAGAACAGCAATGTTTCATTTTCCCAAAACTGGAACTGCCAGCCTTGATCATCAATAAACCTGAAAATTTTCACAAACCAGTCAAAGACACTTTTGCACTGGTCTGCCTAAAAAGCTAGATGAAATCAGTATTTCACCATACTACATATTTAATCTGTGTGATCAACTACAAAAATTACTGGGGTGTAAATACATTTACTCAGGAGGAAGTTCCAAAAAATGAAGGGTTTGTAAGGGATGCTTTTGTAGGAAGAAAAGGATGGCCCTTTTTCTTTAGGCAAAAGAGAAGATGGGATGCAAGAGAACTGTCTTGTCTCTCATTCTGCCAGAACTGCTCTTTGATTCAGCTCCTATGACTGAAATAAAGTTTTAAAGTTTGCTCCCAAGTCGGGCTGTACATTTTTCTTCTGAAGTGGATGGCAGCAGTACTTACCTACCTCATAGCTCTTGTATCAAATTTAGTGATGTTTGAGAGGTGAACAACAAAGTCGCTCACACTACACCAGTGAAAGAAGAAATACAGGGATTTTGAGGATTAAAGAACTTGCACTGAAAAGGAAGAAATTTTAATTTCTTTAATCTCTAGCAAATTGAGAGAGTAGATAGAATAAGTAAGTGGGCTGTAAAAAATGGTGAGTCTAGAGGAGATAAAATTGCAACATACTTGTGGTGCGTACCAGAAAGAATGTGAGTGGGTCTAAGAAAAGGAAGAAAATGCTGGGGAGCAGCATGGTCTGTCTCCCTAAGGAAGTGGGGAACAAGTGCACAGACTCTGGAACAGGGACCTCACCAGCCAGCAACCCAGCAAGGGAAGCAGGACAGGCTTAGAGGGAGCAGCCAGTTTCAGCCACGAGGTGACACCTCCACACAAGTTCATGGCAATAAGGCAGGTTCCGTGTAAAGCTGGGAAGTTGATCCACAAGTCTGTAACAGGATCAGGTCTGGTAAAAAATAACCAGGGTCAGACAGAGCCCATGATTGGTAGACAGGTCCATACCAAAATGACAAGACTGGGGACAAGCCTACAGGGTCCCTCCCAGGCATAGCTGTGATGGAGAGAATGAGAAACCAGCACCCCACAGCATCACAAGGGCATGGACTGATGCCACTGAGCTGAGCTGAAATGGGGTCAGGGATGGGGAAGGAGGGGAGGGGGTGGTGCAGCTCTGGGGGCTACTCAGGGGCAGGAAGGGTTTTTGGTGCTCTCGGAGCCCCAACACTGAATTTTGGTTGTTTTTTACTTCCTATGTGAACTCTGTATGATGATTCTCTGTGTACAATATATAAATGACCCTGTACCTCACAAGGATACAAAATTTACACACATTGTGATTTTATTTTAGTTGAGATGAGACTGCATACTTCAGTGAGATCATGAGTGCAAGCACCTTGTGACCTGTAGTAAATAGTTAGCACCCATTTGATCACAATATTTAATTTTTTTGCAAGCGAATTTTATCTGTTTGTATCCTGAGGAAAATAGTAAAGAAATTCTAGTAAAGTGAATTCTTGATGAACTGTCAATCTAGTGATGATAGTTTGAATTTAGGGGTCTCCACTGACCAACACTTCAAACTAGGTTTTAAATTATACGTTTAAAGGCACAGTTCACTCAGTTAATCCTAACTCAGCCAGTTACAAAATGAATTTAATAATTTTTAGATTAATCATACTACTTTGCTTTTAACAGATATTTCCGATGACCTTTTGGTTCACTAAAGCTGCATGTAACTACAGCAAGCTAAATCCTTGTCGTTCAGGGCAGTCTAATCCCACCAGATGTTGATCATAAGAGATGCCTAACAAATGAGAACTGGTCAGACCAGATGGATTACAGAGTCAGATATTTCACTAAGATTTCCTGTTGTCCAGAATATACAGGGCAATTTAAAATGTTATACCACAGGAGTTTCAGTACAGACATATAAATATATGTGTACAAAACAAACACTTGAATGATAAGAAAAAATTTCCTCTTTACATGGACAAAACATAAATTGTGAGTAATTGTATAGGAAAGATTAAAATTTTTGGGAATAATAAAGACAGAGGTCTCACCATATACAAGCAAACATAATTATCCCTATTTCCATTCCAATGGAACACATTACTCACATCTAGAGGCTTAGAAGCATTAAGTGCAAACTTACATCCAAGAAATACAAACTGCAGTGACACACTTTCATGGATACACACATCATTTAAGACTACAAAAATTAAACAGGTGGTAGAACCTTATTTGAAGCAGAGAGACAATGCAAAAAAAAAAGATGAAGCAAAACTACACCAAGAGGAAACAGCAAAATATTATTTTGGCTAATAGGAAAGAGCTTCATTTAGAGGAAAACTAAAAAATGAAACGTTTTATTGTGTAAAGGAGAAATGAAATCAGATCTGCATTGGATTTCCTTTTCTGTTCAAAAGAAATCAGAATTTCTTTTAAAGTGTCATGTTTATGGTTTTCATTGCTACAGGAAGGGAAGAAGGAACCGTGAGATATTAGATTTTTACTGGGGTAAGCTGCCACAGTATGGGCTTTCACAAAAATATTACTTTTTTCATTGAAGTAGGATGTTACTAGCTGGGTCTAACCTGAAAAATAATGCAATCAATATTAGTCTCCCTTACAAGAAACAGCCACATTTTCAGACTGAAGCTTTCAGACCAGAGTAATAATACTCTAGTATTGTTACCAGAGTAATAACACTAGAGTATTACATACACTCTGCTAATGATATTTTTGTTGTATTTGTATTATAACCGCATATTCCAGTTAAAAATGTTAACTAACCCCCTTTCTGACCAGAATGGCAGAATGGTAAATCTGGTTTCACATATAGTCTACGTATGTGTGCCTATGAAACAGATAAAACCTACTTAAAAATATAACTCCATTAAGTCACCTACAAAATGATCTAATTTTCTCCCAGATTCTCCCAAAAGGAAGAAAAAAAATTTGTTACTTTCCCTTTCTTGTGTTTTTGATCACAGAAGTTAAACGTAACCAGGAACTCTGATAGTAAACCTACCAGTTCTGTGTAAAACGAATTGATAGGCATGCAGGGTTCTTGTGGTAGGGCAGAAGTTAATTAAGGAGCTTTAGGGTGACCTAGAAACTTGACCTACAGGTCAAGTTAGAAGGTGATTTCTCTCCAATAGATATAAAATCAATTCATCTTATCAAGAGGTGGATCAGTTGCTATGAGGTATTTGAAGAAACCAGCATATTACAGTGAAAAAAAAATTAAGCTAGGAAAAAACCCCAGGGATCTGCACTATAACAAAGTATGAAAAGGTTAAATTCCACCTAATCTACAGGCATGTTAAGAACATGCACATAATGTTCAGCAGGACTTTGAGCAGTCTGAAAAAAATAAAAAACCACAACAAACTCTCTTCACTAAGACTGGACACTAAGGTTAAAACATAACTCAGTAGTACAGCAGAGAGAGGAAAGGAATGGCATATTCCTTACAGGAAAAAAATACATCATGAATTATCAAGCCAGGAAGGATCTCTAAGATAGTAGGCAAGGATTGAAAGTAATGATATATTCTATAAGCAATAACATCTGCTCACATGAGGTGTTAAGGAGCACCCATGAACAAAACTTAAAAAGAAAATACACAAAAATATACTTCTGATACCTTTACTGAGATAGCATCTACAAACCTGAGGATTATGTGATTTCTGATGGATTCCAGGGAAATAGGACAACCATCCTTCTACAAGTTTATCAGACGTGACTTGTAGAGAAAGCAAAACAAAATTAAAGGGTCTGGAGGCTGTAATATTACACAACAATAATTTTCACGTCAGGTATTATGAAAGTAAATAGGGGCCATATTGAGAATAGATTATTTAATAATTCATAAACCAATGCCAGAAGTGCAAGTAATTTAGTGAGAACTTAGAAATGGTTGTTTATTACAGGAAGGGAATGCAATAGGACTACTGAAGTTGGTGCAAGCATTCAAGCAACTGGGAGTGCTGAAATACTCAACATTTTGTCTTGAAGGGAATGTGGAGGCAGACAAGTAAAGGTGCTCTATATTATTATCGTTTTAGATGCAGAATACACCTGCATCTTTTTCTGGTAAATTAAATTTCACAGGGTTTAAATATGATTTTAGAGAAAAAAGTATTTAAAGACATTTTAGAAAAAATTAAAATAAATTAAAATCCCCTAGGATACATAGTAAGGTTGCCTTACATTGGTGAATTTAATCTAGCATAAGAAATAAGAATAGAACAAGATGGAAAGTCTCATGGTACCACAGAAATAAAGAATAAATCAAGGCTTAGAAAAATATAATTTCTTTTGACGGACACACTGTACTACCATCCTCAAACCCACTTCTGTAACAGTCCACATGTAGCAAAGACTGTTCTACTACTGAACCAAAAATTAGGGACTCAAGATCTGACTATATTATTAGAGGTAGACAACGTATAGTAGTTAATAAGTCTAACATACACACACATTTCAAACACATTTATTACACTCAGGAAGAGCCCATTTACTAAAACAATTCTGAACAGAATTCATTGAGAGGGATAATTCAAACAAACATGAATGATAACTAAATATTGCTTAAGAAAATGTTATCAGTGCTAAAAGATCTTTGATTTATAATTACATAAAGAAGCAGCTTTATGTAAAATCCTCGATTAGGGAGAATGAAAGCAACCTAAAACGTATACATTTGAAGTCTCTTAATCCATGATGGATTTTTTCTTTTTTTTCCCAACACTAACTAGGAAGGGTGTTACACATATATTGCCAAAGTTAAGATAAATGAGCATTTCTGAGGAATGAGTCATCTCATCAATAAATAGATGTCTAAAACAGGTGAGATGAATTGCACCCTGGAAGAAGCTCTCCTCCTTCTCCATTAACTATAAATGGAGTTCAGATGACTCTCAGATACAGATAGCTGAACTCTAGCTGAATTCCAGGTCTCAAAATCTAACCCTGTCTCAAAATGGGGCTCCAGTAGCACTGCCATCCACTGAAACTTAGAAGCCCCAAAGATCACTTACCTTAATAAAAGATTCTCAGGGCAAGGTCAGAGGAGTGAGCTGCCCTCCTGCATCCCTTCTCAGTCTGTCCACCCAATGGGTGAGGGAGAGCACACTGGGTCTTATTCCACTTTTTGGCTGGTAGAGAAGGTTTATTCAAACCATAGGTTTGAGAAAAACTTTAAAGTCCTCATGCATTGGGATTTTTCCTTTCAGAAAACCTGGAACAAGTTTGGAGTTTTGCCTTGCACTCAGTCACTGTACCAAAGCTACAGCTCCTCACTAGTGGTTTAATTGCTTCAGACTCAGGGGGCTATGCCAACATTTATGAAAACCTGTGCATCCAGGAGTAAGTCTTGCTATCAACTGAAATCTATGAATACAAGCCTCAGTGGGAAACTAAAAAAGGAAGAAACATTTACCTAATATAAAAACTGGATGACATTTTGATGAAAGGGAGATTATAGAACCTGTGAGGATAGAGATCACAAGGAATTATTACATTATTTCAAAAGTCCTCCAAAATAGCAATCCATATTCCTCAGACTTCCTAAATGTCGAAAAGTCAGCAACATTAAGCTCAGATTTAATTCTGTTCTATGTCTGAACTCTGGGAATTCTTGCCCTCCTGGCAAAACACTGGGGTATTTCGGCTTGAGACTTTTTTGGAGTACAGAGAGAGGTTTGCTTAAAATTTGAGAACAGTTTAATAAAGCTTTTCAGTAACTTATTTTCCAAGTGCTCCAAACATCTTTGTTTAGATCAACTTTGTAAAAAAACCCTGAAGTTTAAACTTCATATGTCTCTATTTCTTTTTTCAGATGAAAAGCAGAAAACAGAAAACTGTTTCAGGGATCCAAGGTCATCACACTACAATGATAATGCTATTATAAATATACAAGAAAATGTTACCATATGAACCATGCTTCAGCCCCAAGTTCCTTTTTCCTGGAAAAATATATGACAAGTTACCTTCTGTCTCTTCAGACTCAGAGAGGTTCTGCTACATTAGAGAACAAAATTGGATACTAGTTGGACTGATATTACTGGGCAGGGGCATGCAATAAGGAAATTTTAAAAAGAAATATTCCTCTTTCTCTCCACTGTGTATCGTTTACGTTCAAAGAACTTTTTTTCACTTGCACATGTACATTAAATTGAGCCATCCCTTTCTGTCACCCTGGTTTTTCTGAGTTTTTTAAAGCTTTTTGATTGTTCATAAAATGGAGTCAGACTTTTTAGCTACTGTACAATATTAGGAGCAGTTTCTGCTTTTCTCACACATGTAACGTAAACAAATCTTTTGTTTTTCATTCCCTGTCCTTTGTTTGCAAATTTCTAACCTGAAAACAATTGTAACTGACAGTTGGTCTGGCCATTTGGCTGGGAGGTGATAACTCCAGAAGCCAATCCACAGCCAGACCCACAAATGTATAAAAAGTAAGAAATAAACAGGCAGAGGGGCTCTCGGCCTTGGCTCAGCCTTGGGCTTTCTCGGAGGAACTCTCTGCCCTGCAAAATCTCTTGTCTCCGTGCGATTGCTTTGCGTATCCCGATCACACCTTTCTGTTTTCTTAAGACTGAAATTTTGTATCACATTGTACTAAGGATTGTAACTTTAATCCATTTGGAAACTAAAGTCAGAAGATAAACTGAAGATACATGCCATTAAAGTATTAATGCATTTCTTAGTTTTACGTATTGAAATTTCATACTAATGTTTTATTTTCAAAAAAAACTTTTTAGAGCCTTTGAAGTGGAAAAAATTGCTTACTTATTATTTTGTTGCTGTCTCATATGGTCATTAATATCATTCCTGTGATCACTAGGATTATTATTTGAGGAAACAATATGTTAGCAAACCCAAATGGCCACCTTCTGCACGTGCAAGTACTGCTGATCTGATTGTTCTATTAAAATGCTTCAGCACCTGCTCTCTCTGAAGACACCGTATTAGCTTTATTCATAATTGATATTTATTTATAATGCAGAATACCAAAATAGTTTCACAAATATCTGTGAAGCACAATTTTTAAATTTTTTTTTTATTTTTTCATTTTATCTGTCCATGGGATTCAGAAAATCACCAGCAATGCAGATCCAAAGAAGGATTGTGAATCTGGCTATAATAGTTGGTATCAAGAGTCTGCGCTCACCCAGTTTTACTGGAGAAACTAAGGAGTTATGAAACCTTGAACAACTAAGATACTGTCAGTGTTATAAGAAAATTTTTCTCCCTGCTTTCAAGCACACAAACCACAAGAAGGCTGAAATTCACAATCTTATTGTGGCAGTCTTCACAATGGGAAAAACATCCTTCCCTTTGGATCTCCTGGAAGTACTCCATATTTCAAAAAAATAGACATACTACCTCATGGGCTAGCTGAAAGGCTACATAACTTAGGGGGAAAAGATCATCCCCAAATACCAATCATACTTTTATTTACAGAAAGGACTTCTGTAAATTCCATCTGTAAATCCCAGCTGATGCCCAAATCTGTTAACTTAGCTGTTACTACATTCAGATCTACATATTTATGTGACTTTGTAGAGTGCACTAAACATTCTGATAAGAATACTATCAAAGTTCAATTTTATTGTCATTTGAAGGTTCAAATGGCCAAAGACAACTAATATTTTTCTGTTTGTGCAGTAAACTTCAGACAAAGTGATTGCATGCTACAACTGCAGGAGCAAACAGCAGTCTTGCAGGAGCTGTATGGTGGTTATGGTCTTAATTGTTGTAGGAAACCTTGCATGAATCTACCCATCAGTGAATGCTTCCTGGAGAAATGTCTTGATTTTACTCTTCTGTTTCCAATCAAATCAAAACAAAATAAAACAAAACAAAACAAAACAAAGAGGGGTGATCCTGGAAAATATCAGAAATGCATACTAAATGGATTGCATTCAAAATTAATGGTATCTAAAATTTAGTTGTATTTAGATTACCCACCAGCTCAGGAACAAAGGATAAACCTAAAAGTAAAGCTTGAAAATTCAAAACTAATAAAAGACAAGGCACACAATTTCAACTACTTAAATGTATTTTGAAAAGGTGACATGTACTTGACGCAATAGCCAACTGTGATTTCTAGGAAACACACAAAGTTGACGCTGTGTCTTATATGCAGCAGCAAGCTGAAGTTCAAGGCTGCTTCAGGGAATGTAACAGAATGTTACCAAAAGTCTGCAGCAGAAAAAATAACGGATGTTTAAATTACACTCTCTGGCATAAGGGGAGCTGCAGTAGTTCATATCACTTGGGGAGAAGAAAGTTACAGACAAAACTACCAGTTCTCCTAATCTCTCTGCCTTCCACCTCCTTCCCCTATGAATTGATAATGACACTATCATCTACTACATCAGTGATTTTCCCAAATTCATCATGAGAGACATGACTATCCTCTGCTAAAGGCTTTGGAGAGCAACCACCTCTGTTAAAAAAATCAAACAAGTTAAAAACGGATAGAATCTATTATCACATTCCCCTCTGGAAAGCAAGGTAGTTAATAGTTCAGTTAACCCATTCCAGTTAAGGTAAGCAATTCACATGTGCTAAGTGAATTAAATTCACTTTTTAATCAAAGTTAAATTCAGGTACAGCAAGAAAAAATACTGTTGATATTAGAGCATTTTTATCCTATTTTCTAGGACTACTAGATGATTAAACTTTATTTTGGAATTTGGGGATTATCCCTTTTTTCTCCACGATTAAAGAAAATACAGTAACTATATTAATATCTTTTTTAATATTGAGGAAAACCTTGCAGCAACATTTCCTGCAATGGCATATGACTGTTATTTCACACTTTATTTACTTCAGAATCCTCAGAAGGACACCATATGGTGGTGATAATTTACTGTACTTGAGTGTCTCAGTTTGATTCACATACTTCCTCCACTGAGATTTCAATTGTTGGCAGAAGATGTACTGCAGTTACCTGTGAAAAGTCTTTCTAGAAAAGAGATTTTCCCCTGGCTCTTGTACATATCTTTTTCAACCCTTTAATGCCCTTGTTAATTGCTTTTTCTTTTCTTTGACTGAATTCTGTGTTCTGAGATTTCTTCCTTGCAGTCTCTTTTCCTGAAACTGCTTAAATCAACATAATTTCTTGTATGTCTCACGCCAAGTCCGTTCTAAATAAGTTCTGCACACTATTTTATATTATTCCAAATGGGATTCTGAATATGTCTTGGGCTGCATCTTGGCAAATTGTCTTAAGCAGCCTTTTCAGGGTTGCACTCATTCTTACAGCAACGTAGTTAAAAAAAACATGGTGGCATCTTTTCATTTCATCGGCTTCACATTCTCTTTTCCTGCAGAATCCTCCAGAATCACAATTATACAAGCTCTTTGGTTTAAGAAAGTGAAGCCAATTTTATCCATGACCGGAAAACCATATAAAAATGTAAGCAGTCTATCAGTACTGCTGAGAGGAAGTCCTTAATTCAGTATGGAAACCACAAGACAAAATTTTCTATGTAAGAATTCCAGGTGAGAATTACTTGAAGTGCTTTATGCTGCAAATAAAGGTATCAGCGTCAATCTGTGTTGGGCCACTTGTTGGCAACTTCAAGTGGAAAAAAATTGTTTGTATGAACTGGTGGCCATCTCCTTGACCGTATGTCCTCATTCTTTTTACTGTTGCTGCCCTTTTCATTTTAACCTTATGGATTCTGTCCGGAATTCAAAGAACAGCTGGAATTAGAATTCTATAACCCCACAAGACCTAGCAACAATCTGGTAGAAAATATGTTTGGTACCTTCTTAAGTATCCACAATACTTTGTTTTATCCCTCATAGGAAGGAGGGTATGCACGTACCATCATTATGGGTTACACTTTTGACTTCAATGGAATTGAATAATCTCCCTCAAAACAACTTCTATTTATTAGTTTTAAATAAATTCCATGCCATTTGTTATGTGTATTGAATTGGTCTGAAGGACAATGCTCATTTAGCATTAAAAAACCCAAAACCAAACTGTAACATTAATTGCCTGTAAAATTAATCTCCCCCCTTTAAACAAGAAAGAGACTTAGATGTACAGGGAATAGTCCCATAGTCCATACAAGCAAACTCTGTCCTGGCAAGAAGAGGCTGTACTAGACTGGGAGTTAGGAGAAAGACATTAATTTCATTTAAATTATGTTTTCTTTCTTTACATAACATTTCTGCTAGAGCTCTGCAGACATGTTTGAATTGACATTTGTCAATTCAAAGAATTTCCATCTATTTATCTATTTCAATGCCAGAAAAATCTGGTGAATATTATTTAGGAGTGCAGGTGTTATTAGAGTATTTAGGAAACTGACCATTACTGATTTGTGTGAATAAATGCTTAAACAACAATCCATTGACATGGAATTATATTTTCCTCCACATTACATGAAGACATCAAAGCGTGGGAGGTATCCACTACTACTGACATTGGGGTCTAAAAATGTATTTTAGAGAGAGGAGGAAAGGAATCCTCCCTCCTTCTCTCCCTGCCCTGATTCCCAGATGATGTGACACTCTTAAGTATGGTCCTAAAGGAGAAGAGAAATGCAGGAAGCAACAATATCTTATAATGTGGTGGGTCTCTTAGTTTTCAGTAACTTCTCCAAAGTGCTATATAATAGATTCTAATAGATTAAGTTTCAGCTTTGTAAGGTCTTTTTTATATAAGATTAACCACATCAGTAGCACCCTGCAGGACTTCAGCTCAGCTCCTGCTTCTTGGCTCCAAGAGCTTGCCTATACTGACACAGCAAAGGAATTTCCCACATGTTCCTAGCTCTGCAACCCTCTGGAATGCACCTTTTTTATACCAGCTGCTCCATTAGTGGGTACACTTACATGGTTTTTCCATAAAACATGACTCTTATTATTACTGCTGAGAATGTACCTTCTGCAGTACATATTTCCTTCAATTAATCACAAAGAAGTACTTCTTTATCTGTTTCATTATTGAATAGAACCCAAAAAATACCTGAGACACATTAGAAATATGTGTACTTTCAGAAGCTCCCAACATCCTAACACTGCATGTTTTTTTTTTCAATATGTTTCTTCAACTCTTCAGCATCTCCTCAACTCTTCTATGCACCTTACAACAGTATTTGCTGACAAATGGACTTTGTCACCCTGTTGTTTTCCATGCATCATTTCAGCCATTTTCACTGAAGCAAGAAGAACAAGTATTGCCTCAATAATATGGGCCTTTTTGTATTTTCCTATTAAGTAAGAAAATTCAGAATTTTCTTTTAAACATTTATCATTATGTTTAGCTATGTAAAGTACTGGAGAGACTATCACATGACTTTATACATCACTTGAGGCTTGTTTTCATGTTCTGGATGCTTTTAAATTTAGATTTTAAATGTTTTTCTAATCTCAATGCCTTCATTTACTTTCAATAGCAAACATCTCAAGGCACAATATACCTTTAGAGCAAGGTTTACTATTAGCCACAGTAGCTATAAATCTATATTCCAAATGGTCTTGATCTTTTGGGGTGGGGTTTTTTTTTGCTTCACTTCTTGTCAGATCTGCTTGGCTCATGATAGTTGTTACCCATAATGTGACTGATGAAGAGCTTGTACTAGGAGAAGAAGAAACGTCAGCTGTCATTTTCTCCCTGTTCACTTCTACTGGCATTATCAGTATTATCTTCAATCTGCACTTGCTCTGCAGGAATCTTTTTAAGCCCCTTGTCCATTTTGTAGTTAAGTGCAAAGTAGATAATATAATCCATAAATCCACTTAAATGGGCACATGCAAACAGTAATACATGGAAAAAGCTGAAAGTGAATGAATGAGTGAGGATGCCACTCTCAACTCCCCAGTGTTAGGAAGTAGCCCCTCCTCCCTCAGGACACTTCAGGAACCCTCTTGACTATCTGACACATTGATTGGCTAAATGTACCAGGAACAAGCCGTATACTAAACATTAGCAAAGCTTAATTTCTTCCTTATTTTTTATGATAAAAATAAATATAAATGGAAATGTGACAATTTTCTTCCTGCACCCCAACACAGCCCTTGGTGTGCAGACATCCCTGTCTGGAGACCTTAGCTCTACTCACTCTTTAGCGGAGCACAGTTCAGTGTTTGTCAGCCTATATCTGGATTGTAGCACGGATTGAAGGCAATCTCCGGCTACTTGCAAAAAAAAGTGCACTTCAAGATATATGCCTAGCAAAAAAGACACATGCTTAAAGTGCCTACAGTACTACTACAGTACCTACACTCTTCTCCCAAAACTGAAGAGAACCAATTATATCCAGCTTTTCCACTAAAAGCAATGACAAGATAGAGCTCAAGTTTTAGAGGAAAACCATAAGATTGATTTGCAATTTGGAAATAGACTGTACAGCAAGAGACAAAATGAGCTCTAAGATGGATTAAGACACAACTGGATCTTGATGATAGTCTGTACATGACAAATTACCTACTTTAGGAGATTTTCTAACTTCAATCTCTTTAATCTAGGAGACAAAAGTACATAAAATATAGTGACTGGAAGTTAAAGATGAAATAAAACACATTTTTAATACGTATCACTAACCACTAAGACAGTGACAAAGATGGTAGTGAATTTCCCACCCTTCTGGTGTTCTTGAGCATGAATTTATGGGAAACAACAGGATTATACATCTATTAATTAGATTCTGTAGCATCTTCCCTTAGCACACCAAGAAAAACCTACATTTTGACTAGATAAAACCAAATTTTCCTATTTTTAATTTTTCACTGGATCCAGTCTAACTCCCTCCCCCTCATTTATTTGTACTTTAGTGTCTGCATTTCTGAAATGATAATAAATCCCTGTAGATAATAAAAATGGCAAATTCTTTGATATTGGCAAAAAGTAGTTCTTTTTAACTGTTTAAGATCTACTGATTAAAAACACTGATGACATTCATTCTCTGGCAGCAACCTGAGCACAAAGGAATAATACGATGTACTGGGTCTGGCTGGAATGAAGTTATCGACTCAGCTTTGTTCACCGCAGCCTGTGTGTTGCTGTGCTCTATGCTGGCGGCTAAAACAGCACTGATAACCCACCAGGGCTTTGGCTATTGTTAAATCATGCTTGCACAGTGTTAAGGATTTCTCTCTGTCTCCTGCCCCTTAAAATCAGTAAACTTGGAATAGGTAAGATGCTGGGAGGGGTCCCAGCCAGGACAGCTGATCCAAACTGACTAAAATTATATTCCCTACTATATTATGTCATAGTCAGCAGCAGAACCTCAGGGAAAGATTGTTATGTTAAACCACACAATGCTGTCCTAAGATCTGGAATGTCACAGGCTTTTTTAAGGAAAAATACAAATATTTTAATGCCAAAAAGAAATTTATCAGTTGAAATTCCTGCAAAATAGAGGGCACAATGTTTTAGTCAGAAAGCACTGCATCAAAACCATGTTATGGACCTTGGCAGAATCTCAGCCTTAATAAACCAAACACTTTTTGAAAATTCTTTCTGTCTTGGAGACAGGTAAAAAGTTACTTTTTTTGGTGCAGACATACTCTTAAGATCTGGAATCTTAGGTCCCATAGAGTTCAGCATTTGCTTACCAAGTAATTCTATTTAGCTTTCTTTTTTTTCACAAAAAAAAATTATATCTAAGCCTAGCTACAGCTGAGAGTGCTTTTCTTTCATTGCATCGCTGACTGAAATTCAAACATAAATACTGTGTACATCTGAAGAGACATGCATTATTTTTCCCTCCCTGTCTTTCATTCTTATGTTAAGTTTTACAGGAAAGAGGTCTTTCATTTGATTAATTGAAAACTAATGTGCATTCAGTCCTTGTCTAGAGTTTTATTTTAAAATGGCATAGAATTTCTACCACATATTCAAAGGATCTGGGAGCCTCACTTAAGGTTGTTTTTCAGTAAATGTGAATCACTTATTTCATCATGAATTATCACAGACTGCTTAAAATTCATTCAGCAGAAGTGATTTTTCATAAGAGAAATAAAAATTAATCAATTTATTTTCAATTAACCATTTTTTTCTCATGCAAATATGTTGTCTGTATTCAAACCTCAGTATGTTCCATATTTCAGGCTGCCTGATTACTTTCACTGAACTCTGACCAAGGAGAATAGCTGTCACAACATAGCAGTGCTCTTCTGTATTTTTCAGTGAGGGACTACAGACACTTGAGACAGGTGTCCCTTAGCCCGGATTTATTGCTCCTTGTCTTGGTTTAGGGCAAATTTGGGACAAAACTTTTGAATAGGGTCTCTCTGGGGAGCAAGCTCGAATGGTCTCTCCTCCTTTAACTGGTCTGGGAAAGAACCTCCTCGGAGGAAAGGGGAAAAAACTATTTATTTAACAAACAAAGCGCCTACAAGCATAAAGAATGAATAATATGAAACAATAAAACCTTTTGTTATTCCGAAGTGAGATGGCAAATTCAGAAAGTCCTTGCTGTGGGTTGTAGCTTAACTCCCTCGGTCTCCTATCAGATCCCTGGTGCTGACAAAATGCTGAGGTCCAGGCCCCGGTGGGCCGCAGGTGCAAGCTACCTGTGCTCCTCTGGGTTTTCAGTCTGGAGCAGGTTTAAACAGCCCCAAGAAAAAGGGAAAAAAACAGTCCAGGGAACATCTCTGCCATAGCTAGCTAAACTTAACTAAAAGCAAAAAGATCTCTGTCCTGCAGTCTGTCCGAGCCTCAGCCAAACATGCAGTCCGGAGAAGAATGTGGAAGAGTCAGGCAGTTTTCTCAAAACAAACTGTGCTTCTTTCCTCGATTCACTCTCAAAACCAGTCTTAAATGTAAACAACACAATATACAGCATAAACAGAACAGACAATTGGAGATACAAACAACATAAAGTTACACTAAGACACTCCTATAGTCTCCCTTGTTCCCATCACCCTGCACCCTGTGCTCTTGACCCCACCACCCATCATCTCACTCAGCTACAGATCATAATCTCCCTCCCCTGTGGTTAGCACTACACAAAATTAATCCCAAACACAGAGCAATTTCTGTAAGCAAAGGGAGCATTCTGGCCCTTAGGCATCAGTTACGCAGGTATGTCCACAGTCATCTGAAAAATTGAAATTTTACATGGGTCAAACCCTGTTAGTACAGTAAATATTTAAGAGGACCAATTCTGAATCTAGTCATCTGTTTTATCAAGACCATTCAGAATTAATCTTTACCTTTTTTGAGTCAAAAATTTGCCTAAGGGTGTTGGTCAACAAAATCTTGCCAGAGGAAGAAGATCTCAATCAGAGGTAAGTTTAAGAAAAAGTATTTTATATGGAGAGAATGAAACAAGTTTAAGAAGTATTTTAAGGACACAAAATTTAAGCTAAACAAGGCAATCAAGGGAGGAGGATTTCATTAGTTTTGTATTTGTAGAGCTGCACAAATGACAAGTAACTTTAAGAGAAGTGAAAACTCACAATAGCTTGTTTCCACAAGAAACAGTGTTGAGAACTTCTTGCTTTTTGCCTTCCTAAAGTGCCCAGTATTCATATAAACAAAAGCATCCATGAAACCATTGGTGATGATACCCACCACAGAAAACTTCATACCACGGTTTTCATTTCACCAAGCAGGACACTTTAGGAAGTAGTTAGGAGACAAAGTAAAGCTGGTCTGAGGGAAAACCTCAGGATTGATTGCAGAAGACTGGCCAGGGTAACACAGAGCACTTGTCTGTTCCACCAGTGTAACAGCAAACACTTTGGCAATCATTAGACCTGACAGAGGGAAAACATGAGATTTTTACTAGGCTGTAGGCAAATTGGTTTGCTAGTTGCAATTGGTTTGCATCAGGACATCATACAGCCCGAAATTAAACAAATAAAGCTAAAGCTAAAATGAAGAAAATGACTGGAAAACAAGAGCTGAAGGCTACAATGCAGTGTACCATAATCAAAAGGTAATTCATACATTTCCCTCTTCCTCTTCTTCAGGGAATATAATTTCAATGTGATGCCGACAGCCCTGCAATCTGTGGTAGTGAGGAATATAACTTTTTGGTACAGACAAAGAAACATATGAGAGCTGGGAGCTTCGCATGCAACACACTGCATGAGCATGGCAATTTGGATCCACAATAGCCTAAGAGTCTCTGAATTCTTATGAATTCTTATGTGATCATCAGGACTGGCTAGAAAATCATATGGTGAAAACCATATATAATTTGTTGCATTTTGAAATAGATTCCACCCTCTTATACCTTCCAGCTAGTGATTTTTTTGCCTATATAAACTGAAGTATTACAGTCTTAGAGAAGATGTGGACAAATCTCGATGAAGCTGGGCAGTGATGAAAATGACTTGAAGGAAATGAAAGGCTACACTTTTCATTGATAAAGATGGTGCAGCTGGATTCTGCACCCATTCTGTATAAAATTAGTATCTCCTCTACAGAATCATTTTAGACAGATGAAGGGTACAGTAGAGCATACCTCTATTACATGCAACCTCAAGAGGCAGAAGGATCACAGAAGGGAAGTTTTCAAGCTGGAGACATGACAAGATTCAGAAGAGTTCAGCACAAAGCAAGGGGGGGAAAGTGGGCCAAGTAAGGTCTGTGGAAAACATTCCTGTTTCCTTCTTAGTGACTGCAAACAAGCATTTTGTTGTGTCCTTGCTTGAAGGCAAGAGGAACTATGAGGGTGTATGGCTCTACATTGAATAGGACATTTGTTTTATGGACGGATTCCTGCTCCTGTAGGAAGTCACGGTTTCAGCAATCACCATGCAAAGCACCACTCCAGATAACTGCAAAGCCAGAGCCTCTTTTTTGCCACACATACACTTTGACTAATGTATTTTTCTGTATACTACTGTTTATTTACTTATTAGAAAAAGTAGCTGCATCCTGGGTATGCAACTGAGATGGCTTAACAGATTACCCTAGTCCTTGATACCTGTTTGTCCTGTCTGGAAAGTTGCACTTGATCAAAGAGCATTATTAAAAAAGCTTTGGCAGGCCTGGTAGGACCTGCTAAAGCTATATATTGTCTTGTCTGTCATGGTGAAGTGTTCATTTTTCTTAGCAACCCCTATATAGACTGGGAATGTAAAAACACATGAGAACAAATCTCCATTACATCTCCACATGGCAAACAAAGGCAGAGCAAAGGCACTCCTGCTCATGCCCGCTCATTACTAACTGTGCATATCTAAGGAGTGACTAGAACAGTCTCTGCAGAAGGAAGACCAACATCTGCTCCTTTCTTATTATCCAACACTGCCAGCTCAATGTCCATATACAGACTGAACTTCAAAAAAAGTTTTTTAAGCAACATGTTCTCTACAACACTGTCTAATTCTGTTCTGTACTCCTCCCTTTAGTAGATGTGTAATTTGCAGAATGAAGTACAGGAATTCACCACCCACCTCCCTCCCTCAGAGCAGTGCAGAGCAAACATAAGTGTTTCTTGTTATGCATATGTTTAAGAGTACCTGGATATATTCCTTGTTTTCCACCTACACTGTACCCTTCTGGAATGGGTTATGCCCCCATTTATTACAGCAGCAAAAGTACTTGGAGCTATTGCCAAAAAAGTTAGCAGATGTCTGCCACTCTGATGACTGGGTCCCCATCCTGGCAGCAGGCTGATGTGAGTTTGAATTTGTTTCAGAGGATTCAAAGAGAAGGAAACAGAAAAGAGAATTTCCACTTCCTTGGGATGTTCTTACATGAGAAACTAAGGCAAAAATATAATCTGCAGAAATAGCTTTCTAAAAGAAAGCACTGATCTCCATTCAGCCTTTGAAGTACAGACAGTAGCACTCTGGAGTCCAAAAATTTATTTGGGGATGCAAATTCTACAGAAGTAGATCCCTATAGCCCCAGAGGAAGGCTTTAACTTCCTAGAAAAATGGCAGCATTTACAATACACGGAAATCTCAGCGCTGACTCCTGGTTATCTTTACTAGTTCACTGGTCTGTGTGCTGTCATCTCCACCTCCGATTTTGGGAATGCACCCAAAAATGATTTATCTACTATCCCATCAATTGTGTCAGGAGGAAGAACCAAACTCCACAGGTTTTGAAGCTAGGGATAAAAAGCCTATATACCTTTTACAGACCTAGTTTTATGAACCCCTTGAAAGCTCCTTCACAGCAACTGCAAAGAGCTGTGAAGAAGAAGCCAAGACAGCCTAGACAGACAAGACTACAACAGTTCCAGTGATCATATTTAACATGTATGTGATTTAGCTTTTGACATTTACAGAAACAGTTGATCTCAAGTTCTTTCTGACAGTATTGATTGCAGTCAAAGTTTAGAAATGTGTATGCTGGAAATCCTCATGCATTCATTCAGCCAGGTAATACCAGTACAATGCCCAAGTAGCTTGTTTGAACTAGACTAAAAAAGAGGCACTTGGCAAAAATTAAAACACCTTCAAGTGTATCTTCAGTATCATAACAGTACAATTATTATAATAAAATTTTCAATAATCAGAGTTTGATTAGTTATGCATTTTCTAACAAAAAGAAAAAATATGTATTTCTTTATTAAGTCCTCCATAAGGTGATAGAGCACTGATTAGGCAAATCAAACATTTTCACTTGCAGAAGGAACTTTGAATTCTGATTGATTTGATATAAGAAAGAACAAGGAAAGGTGGTTCTTGTTAAGAATGAGGTGTGTCTAAAATCCACAAGAATTTATCACTGAAAGGGATTGCCTGGTACAACTGAAGAGTTGATACAGAGATTTAAAATATCCACATGTGGGAAGTCTTTTCATAAGCTGTAGGCTGTAAAACATTTTACAGAACTAAAATTTAAATCTGCAATAAAATATTTAAGGCTACAGCTATAATGATCCAAAGGAAGAGAGTTAAAAAGAGAGTATTTGAAACCATCACCAATGTCTTATGGTTCTGCAACAGCTGGAATCTCTTTAATTAAAATCCTGGAGTATCTAGAAAGCTTACCACATGTAAAGCCTACCACACTTCATTTTCTGATTCCTGTTAACAAGATCATACAGAACAACACTTGTGATGGTCTGTTCCTTTTTTGTAATGGGAATTTCTTTATTCCCTGTGTCATCTACAACTTCGACAAGTTTGTAAGTTTTTCTCCCTAATGTAATGAAGTAATACAATTTAAAAAAAAATTGTCCCAGGTCTATGCCTTTAAAAAGAAGTCACTACCAACTTCTTTATCCTAAAAATACTGCTGTTTGCTGCAGTCTTCCCTCTGGCTGTGCTTCTGAACTGGCTTAGAACTCCCTGCACTCCTCCTATCTTCCCTGTTCTGCCAGGTCCTGCAGGGCACTGTACCAACTAAAATAAATTTCAGCCAAGCATTAAAATCCACTCTAATAGTTCTAAGAAATCAATTAGCTTACCATCTCTGACATAATTTTCCTTTAAGAAAACCATGTTGTGATTTATTTTTCCTGCCCTCTACCTCTCTTTTTATTATCTCCATGCAGACTTTGCTTTTTGTGTGTCCCAAACAGACACGGCAGTCTGTGCAGCAGTTGATGGTCTTTAGATTGTGATCCTCTGGGCACAAGGTCCAGGATAATGAGAAAACTCAGGAATCCTCTGAGAAACTTGAAGGTACCTGCTATTGCCAGGCAAGGATGAGATAAGGAGAGCCATGCCAGCATGGCCCCAAAATGCTCTAGCAAATTCTAATGAATATGACCAGGTGCCCTTGACCCAAGGTGCTTAGAGCCCTCTTGTAGCTACCTTCTAATTCCTGAAGGTCAAGAATCCTTTCAGTTGGTGCTCAGGAGAAGTCTCTGTAAGAGCCACACACAGAGCACAGCTCCCAGGGACAGCCAAGCACAGAAACTTGTGCAGAAGGGCATAAAAACCAGAAGAAATGAGAGGTGGAAGAGAGAGAGAGAGGCACACAACTGCGTTCAAATCAGCATAAACAATCTCAGGCATGGCAGTGACACACAGGCTGCACAACAGCAGGAAGAATGAAAGAAAGACAGACATACAGACTGACTTCTTGGAGACACTACAGTTTCAAAATCCCTGGACCTCAAGCTGCAGTGGAGATTTAGGCTGTCCATGCCAAGTCAGCGATCTCTGGCACCAAGAGGAAAACTCCTGATTCACATAAAGGTTTACAAATATGGCAGATTCACTACCCTCCCAGCAGTGTAGTAAATCCTGAAGGTGACTGAAATGCATTTTCAAGTAAAGTATCTGGGTCGCCTAAACCTAACCTTAAATCATGCAAGACCACCAGGAAGAAGTAACAAGAAATAGTAATGGGTCGCTCCTTGTTGTGGAGAATAGAGGAACTCATCTGTGAACCTGTCCTATGATCTAGGGAGGTTTGCTTTCTTTTTGGCTACCTGGTTCCAGGATAATGTTGAGAGGGTGCCAAAGCTTTCCTGACATTTACTATTACTCCCTGATGTACTTCCATGTGGGCACCAATAATGCTCCCTGGAGAGTATCAAAAGTGACCTCAAGCTCTATGGGCGGTAGCCAGGGGCATAGGGGCCCATGCAGTGTTGTCCTTACTCCTGCTGGTGTTTGGACAGGCTGTTGGGAGGAGGCAGCTGGTAATACATATCCACAACTGGTTGTGGAGCTGGTTGTGGTGAAAGGGTTTTTTATTTCTAAAATTATGGAACCCTATTTGTGGCTCAACATTTGCTTGGGAGAGATGAGATCCTTCTCACTGTAGGAAAATTTATCTTTGCCAGCAGAATGGCTGACCTGGTAAACAGGCATTTTGAACTAAGAGTGACAGAGGAGAGTGAGTTACCAGAAGTGCTGTGAGACAGTGAAGTGCAGGAAAGGTTAATAAGCAAAGGTGCTGGAGTGACATGACCAAAAGGGATCACAAAATTGACAAAACAAAGCTTAAGCAGCCTAAGCAGAGTCACTTCCAAAATGTAAGCAAGGATGTGCCTACAAGGCACCGTATGGAGAAATCTTCACATCATTTTGGGAACTCAGCATGTGGGGTTGCCCTCTGTACACTAATGCATGCAGCATGGAGAATAAACATGGTGGACTTAAGTATCAGTGAGCTGCTGTGGGGCTATGATTTTATGGGGATCACAGATAAGGTGGGATGGATCATGTAGCTTGAGTGATGCAATGCGATACAAGCTCCTTTGGAAGGAGGGAAAAAAATGAGGAGGTGGGGTTGCCCTTTATGAGGCAGAACAACTGGACGATATGGAGCTCTTCCTAGGGATGGATAATGAGCCAACTTAGATCTTGTAGGCAGTTACTGAGCACACCAATGCAGGTGACACTGTATTGTGTCAATAATCAAACAATTATGGTGACTGGGAAAAGTGCCTGAAGACTGGAGGAAAGGAAATGTCAGGGAACTACAGGCCAGTCAACCTCACATCAATCCTTGAGAAGATGATGGAGCATATTGTCTACCTGGACTTCAGCAAGACTTTTGACATTGTCCCGTAAGATTCTCACAGAGTTTATAGAGTATGAGCTGGACAAGTAGAAAGACAGGTAAATTGAAAACTGGCCCAAATGACTGCACCCAGTGGCATGAGGTCTAGGTGGAGCCGTGTACCCCAGGGGTCAGTAGTGGCTCCAGACCTGTTCAACTTCTTCATTAATGGTTTGGATGATGGGGCAGAGGGTAGCCTCAGCAAGGTTGCTGATAACACATAAGTGGGATGAGTGACTGATACACAATAGGATCATACTGCCATGGGTTGACAGGAACCTCATGTCCAACAAGGGGAAGTGCAAAGTCCTGGGCCATGGAGGAACAATAACCTGCAGCAATATATGCTAGATCTCCCCAATAGAAAGCTGTTTGGGAAATTGTCCTGGTAGACACCAGGTTGAAGATGAGCCAGCAATGGGCCCTTGTGGCAAATAAAGCTAATAGTATTCTGGGCTGCAGGAAGGAGTGTTTCCACAGCGTTTCAGGTAAGGTGATCCTTCTCCTCTACTTAGCACTGCCAAGCTCATACATGGAGTATGGAGGTTCAGTTCTTAGCTTCTCAATAAAAGAGACATGGACAAACTGGAGAGAGACCAGTGAAGCACCATGAAGGTGAAGAGGATGAAGCAAGGCTTCTTTCATTGGTGCCCAGTGACAAAATTAGAATCAAAGGGCATAAACTTAAACCTAGGAAGTACCATCTGGACATCAGGAAATGCTTTGTAACTGGGAGGATCACCAACCACTCACACAAGTTGCCCAGAGAGGCTGTGTAGTCTTCATCTGAAGGCTGCCTGTACATAGTCACTTCTAACTACTATTTACAATTCTCACCTAAAATGACCCCCTGCTCTGAACGTACACAGATCATTCCCTACGAAGAGGGACAAACCTGGACTAAGGTTCTATCTCTCTGACTTATCCCCATTTCCTGTATCACAGTCTTATGATCTTGCCATAATCTCATGGCTTCTAAATATTTACCAGGACCCAGAAGAATCATAATAGATCTAATACTTCAGTTTTCCTTTAACTAGTAAAAGTCACTTTCAGAGACTGCCTTTCTGTGAAGATCCTAGTGTATCAACTTGAGTTATAGGAAAGCATAGTTATAAGACAGAATAGAAAAATTCATTCTTCTCTGCAAGGTCAAGAAAACTTGAATTAAATTGTTCCTAAGATTTTGCTACAGAAATCAGCCAGGAATTGGGAATAAGGAAATACGAAAGAAGATCTCAGGCACACGACACCTTGAAAAAAAAAAATAAGCATGAGTAAGAGACAGTTTTTAAGAGTTTTATAGTTAAACAATTACATTTATATAATGTATCAATTTTCCTGCTCTCAATATCTTCTCTTCATGCTTTTTCCCATATTTTCCTTTTACTGCCTTCTGTGTCTCTCTAATCTTCTGCCTTTCCTTTTTTCTATTCAAAGTTGAAGGCAGAGCACTCCTTCTAGGATGAAATTGCTGTGTACTATTCAGAGCTCCCAGATTAAACATTTATGTTATTTGGTATATTTGAGGCTTCCAAGTTCATTCACGGACAAAAAAAAAGTAATGTTTTTCTTGCTGTCCTAAAACCTCTTGGCAGCTGTGATGGAGAGTAGAAAACTCTGTTCCTCTTTTTGATTCTCAGAGGCCAAACCTAGGTCAAAAAGTGTAATCACACCTTGATGTCTACATAATATATACCTACAGTCATCGAACACTGGTGTTTCAAGCTGGTTTTCTGGCTGAAATTTAAAAGGTCAACAGCTATCTTGTTTATTTTCCCTACGTCCTCTTAGCCCCACAATAACTCTCTCATTGCCTCTGCTTATCCAGTGAATTCTTATCAGTACTGACCACTAACTCAGATGTGAGTTTGCAGACTGCAGAGTGACAAAGCAAGGCTACAATAAAGAAAACTCTAGATTTATAATACTTCTACTCTGCTTTCTCTACAGCAAGAGACACATACTATGTTGAGAAGACTTATTGTTAGCGGCTTTTCTTGGGAACTTTTTTTTTTTTTTTTTTTTTTTTTAGTATTATATTTTCTAGGAATTTAGAGATACTAAATTCTTTAAAGTTAGGTAAAATGGACCCTGATGCCCTGCTTATTTTCACAGATGTTGCATTGTCAGTGTGCAAAATGCAGCATAATCTAAAGAAATTCTTAGTGTTCATCATGTCCCCCAGACAAAAAATGTCTTTTTGTCCACTTACAAGGTTTGTTTCTCTTAAGTTTTTGTCACTAACATATTTTGAGGCTATTGAACTCAATTAAGACTGTGACAGAGTCACAAGAAAGAGTATTTTATTTTGATACTGTAAATCTATTTCATTATCATACTGCACACTTCTCATTTCTTCTGCCTTTTTGAGATGCCACCTACACTTATAAAATTCCATTAGGAGTGCTCAGTATTTCCATGAAGATGCAGAGAAATCACACAAAGAGATGACTATTAAGAAGTAGGGAAAACAAAGATTCACTTGAGATGAGCAAAATTTACCTTATTTTAAAAACAGTCCCAGAGAAGGTATTGAGTGGCAGGAAAATGTATATATTTTTTACTAAATCTAGAAATATCATGATTATGCTATCAAATGCAAAGTTAAAATGAATTTTCACTGAATTTCAACATGAGACAATTGCAAAAAGAAGTAACTGAAGCCAGCCTATATCACAAAACAAGGAAGCCCTCTTACTGTACCATTGCAATCAAGTGCCAACTTCCAGTTTGAAATATACTATGAACAAAAAGGTGTATTTAATAAAATAAAATTTAATAAAATACACCTTTTTATAAAAAGGTATTATTAATAAAAAATAAAAATAAAAAAATAAAAATAAAAAAAAATATGCAGGAAATAACAGAAAAACACTGAAACAAACTAAGCTATTATTACTCATAATCAAATAAAGTATTGTCTGAAAACCAGTACATGATTATACTTTTTTTTTGTTTTTTTCTTGGTCATATTCTGTAGCCTTTACAACTTCTTCAATAAAGGTGCCTTCCAAAAGTTTTGACTTACTGGTAGTAAAGTATAACTTTGTTCTCATGACTCTTCCCACTGAAGCATGAAATATAGCAAACAACAAACCACAGGAATACCTCTTGGTTTGCCTAATTCAAAACACAATCTCAAACAGGTACTGCCAGGCACCAGTAAAACTTGAGGCACCAACCACTGCATAAGTTTCAATCAGCTGAAAGCTCATCTGTGAATCAGGAACAGGAGAGACAGTCAGGCCTTTCCTGAAAACTCTCTGTGCAACAGTGTTGTGGTTTAGGAATGTTATCCTACAATTTAGCACTTTCAGCGAAACCATGAGCTCTTGCTCACACCCTCTTCCCCCTCCCCAGTGGTGGGATGGAGAGGACAGTCAGAGGCACAAAAGGCAAAGATCACGAGATGAGATAACAATGATTTACTGGAAACAGCAAAGAGATAAGAGAAGGAACTGTAACAGCAGAAATAACAATGACAGAGGGTGCAAAAAAGATGTGCACAATTCATATGGAAACAATTCTTGACTACTCCCTTCACCACACTGTGCTGAGCTGGAAGGGACCCCTTCTCCCTGGAAGAGACTCCCTTCCCCCAGATCCCAGCAATAGAATAGTACAAAATAACGTCTGGGTCCTGGAGAGGTCCTCTCCTGGATACTGGAAAAAACTAACCCCTCCTGCCCAGAACTAGGACAAACAGCTATAATTCTTCAGGGTTGATAAACACTAAAGCTAGCCAGGCTTTGTGCAGCAGGTTGGATGAGAGACCTCCCAAGATCTCTTCCAACCTAAATTACCCTACAGTTATATACCACAGCAAACACTTTGAGCTGAAAATCCTGAAAATATTTTGTAACCTCATTTATAAATCTTTGCCCCAGAATTAACTTTTGAAACAGAATGTTCTCCCAGAGGATGAAAACAGGGCAGCAATCCATAAAATCTAGGACACAGAAGCACAGTAGGTATGAATTTGTCCTAGTTAAGTAACAGAACTGATGAAGTCTGTACATTATTCAAGTCAACTTACACAATTTAAACATTAACCCAATGGAAAGGATATTTATGGTTGTACAAAAAGACCGGAAGCACTCACAAAGTGCAAATAGTTGAGCTAACAGAGAGCTCACCTATTTGCAGCCACAGAATACAGGTCACTTGAAAAGTCATAATCCTTGAATCCAAGTAATGCCAAGAAAGGGAATCTCAAGCCACACTAGCAATATAAGATGTACAGATATTCCCCATGTGCTTTAAGAAGTGAAAGTATATTAGCATAAAGTTCTCCATTGTCTCTACCAACTCTTTATCTCTCTTTGTGACCTGGAGAATAAGGAAGATATAAAAATGTTTTTGTTTATTTTTTTTAAATAAGAAAGAGATTTTTCACCAAGTAATAGGAAATGGGTGATAACCCAAAGCCTTGGCAGAAAGGATTCCCAAAGGAAACAATGTAAATAGAAGCAAGAGATCCTCTGTGATCTTGGCCTTCAGAGATAAACTGGAGTGAGACTCATAAACTAAGCAGTTGAGACAACTGTCTCCTTACAAGGCAAAGTAAACCAAAAAGACAGCTTGATGGCTTTAAGGGGCAGCTAACCTGCAGACAAGTTAGGTGAGCTTTAATTATTCAGGAGATAAGATCAAAATACAAATTGCAGAGGGACAGGAGATAGTGTTCTAAGGATAAGCTAAGGAAAAAAAGCCATCAGCCCAAAAAAACCCTCAAATTAGATGGCAGGTAAGAAGATGCAATCAGGGCTCCTGTTGACTAAACTACATGGGTATGAAGTCCCTATGCAAGAACAAGCATCTCTGCCCCCAGTGTGTTTAGGTGGAAGAACCACTGGAGGAAATTTAAATAGAAATCCAAACTGCTCTAAATTAAAGAAAGAGATCTGTCAAACTGACACAGACTTTATGGGAGAAGGAAAAATGAGAAAACTGCTCTGTCTCACTGCTAAGAGTAAAACCACCTGAATTACTACACAGGCTTCTCTAAAGATCACATTAATTTGTTCCCACTTATTTTATTTTGCACGAGATTAAGAGAAGGCATTCAGTTACTTCTAATCTAATGGCTTGTAATGCATTTTCATTATAGATAAGACCATTCACATCCCAAGCTCACTGGCATTTTACAACAGAGAGAGAAGTTTTATATTCTATTGAACTATTTTGTCACTTTCAAAAAAATGTCAGAATAGTTTTTCCTGATGTTCCTTTAGAGGGAATATTAGAGTTTCAGTTAATGCATAGGCTTATATCAGCACCTGAGGGTCACTAGCAGGCCTTGATGGTCCTTCCTCTGGGAGCTCTATTCAGCCTTTAGTCCTGCGTCTTCAGTTTCTGCCATGGACCTGTCCAGCAGTCACTAGACCTAACCCTGACTTGCAGATTGATTGTTGGCTTGGCCTTGGACCCGCTTCATTGCCATGGACTTACTTGCCTGATGATCTGCACATTTGGCTGATCCTGGCCTCAATCCCTGGGTCTGCCCTCCCCTCTTGCCGTGGGACTGGGTTCTGCCCAGCTGTCTCATGCTCTCCTGCTCTATTGCTGATGACTCCCATTCCTCACTGCTCCCAGAGAGCAATTTAATCAGTTCCTTCAGTTTTTCCTGTGCTTTCACTCTCTGCATGGGGAAAGGAGAAACTCTACATGGAGCTAAAAAAGGAACAATTGAGTAAATTGAGCTTGCAGACACAGAAGGTTGTTGCTTACCTTTCAAGAGAAATGGAGATACTTTGAACTCAAGTGCAGCACTCTTGCAAGCCCTTGAAATACGCAGTTTTAGAACTTCTTAAGTGACCCTGACAGACAGGAAGCCCCTCCAGCTGTCCCAAAGGAAGACATCCCTGTGTTGTGTTTGTTTAATTTCATCCTAAAAAATCCTACACAAAAAAGTTCAACATCTACCCTTTCTATTTGACTTTTTTTCACTTCTAATCTTTCTCATTAAATATGTTTCCAGGTGACCCAATATTTTTTACAGACTTCTCTGATCTACTTCCTTCTTGAAGATGATATTGGACCTGATGTTCCAACTTCCACCTAATGAACACACAGTAGAGTTATAGTTTACTCTGTATGTCTTAAGTGTCAATATTGCATTACTTCGGGGTGGTGCAATGAGAAGAGCCCTTTGCTTCCTTTCTACTTCTTACTGTAAATCAAGCAGTCTAAACATTTTGCCTGTTACTCAATTTGTGGTTCATTGTAGTGCTTGCCATATCTTCCTCTGGAGATCTGCTGCCTGCATAAGCCATTTTGCACTTTTTCACTAAAATATTGTTTTTATTAAAACCTTTATCAATGTGCTAGCTTTGGCTGGGGTAAGAGTTAGTTTTCTTCACAGTGTCCAGTATGGGGCTGTGTTTTGGATTTGTGCAGAACACAGGGTTGATAATACAGAGATGTTTTTGTTATTCCTTAGTAGGGATTGCAGAGTCAAGACCTTTCTGCTTTCCATATGGCATTGGTTGGCAAGGGGGTGGGGTTGTATGGTGGGCTGGGAGGAGACAGAAATGAGATAGGTGATCCAAACTGACCAGAGGGATATTCCAGACCATATGACATCATATTCAGTATATAAAGTGGGGGAATAAGGAGGAAGAGGGGGACATTTAGAGTGATGGTGTTTATCTTCCTAAGTAACTGCAATGTGTGATAGAGCCCTGCTCTCCTGAACATGGTTGAACACCTGCCTGCCCATGGGAAGTGATGAACTAACTCCTTGTTCTGCTTTGCTTGTGCACATGGTTTTTGCTTTCCCTATGAGTTTGTCTTTATCTCAACCCCTGAGTTTTCTGGCCTTTGCCCTTCAGATTCTGTCCCCAGACTTGCTTGCAGAGAAATGACCAAGCAGCTGTGTGGTGCTTGGCTGCTGGCTGGAGTTAAGCCAGTATCAGTATCATTCTGAAACTCAATCTTGTCATCAGCAAAGTACTTGCAGCTTTTTCCAAGTAGGTATCAACTGCAATTTAATAAGCATTTTCTCTATCATACTATCTAGAGAAAAGCTTATCTCTTTCTAGAGAATACCACTTGACAGAATCTCATCCTTCTTGTTTGACAGTATACCACTGATAGCTACTCACTGAAATTATTTCCAAGACAGAGAAGGGTAAAGCATACCATACTTTTTGGTGACTTTTTGCTTCAGCCTTTGTTTTAAAAACAAATATCCAACTGACCTGATGTCAATTAACTTTTGTTGCAGGAATATTGGTTTAGAGACTAGACTGCTCTTACAGTATCTTCACCAATATTAAGTTTCCTTACTTTTCTTTAGAAGCACTTTTAACATTTTATAAGTCATGAAATATCACACATCATCTTTCACACCTCCTTGAGACCTGTTATCTTGTCATAGGGGGAAACCAGATTGCTTTGCATGATTTATTCTTGAAAAATCCATTTTCACCATTGTTAAGCATCTTTTTATCTCCGGTGTGATTCCAAACAGATTATTTGCTCAAGTGTCTTTCCAGGAATCAAATTTAACCTGACTGGCCTATAATTCCCAGGGCCTTTGTGTGTTTTCTGGAAAGACAGGCACAAAGGTTTCTCCCCCTCCACTACAATTAATTTGCTTTCTATCCTTTATTTCTCAAAATTCATAAGGGAAGAGTCTAAGATTTCTTAAGTATTCCACAGTGAATTAATTGTACCAGACAATTTGAAAATATCAGACTCATCTAAGATGACTCTAACCTTCTTCTTATCCCTCTTCCCTAGTTTTAATTATGCTAGTCTTCAGAGCACAGTCAGCCTTTTTTAAAATCAATGCTGAGGAAGGAAAAAACTCCCAACAACAAACTACCAGGCATGTCTCTTAGTTTTACCTCTCTGATAATTAATGAGCCAACTCTTCTCCTTGTCTTGCTCTGATTCATTAGATATGTTTTCTTTTACTCAGTTGTTAAAACCATGCTTAATGGCACTTAGTCCATACTTTAATGCAATTTCTATGACCAAATATTGCTCAGGGTGAAACTTGAAAGATCCATGGGGTGCATGGTATGTGATCTTATTAGTTCTGGGTGTTTCAGACATTTTTGTCTCAGTAAGGTGCTCCAATATTTTCAGCAACAGACTTAGTAGATTTTGTTCTTCAATGTTCAGATTGATGCTTGTAATAAATCAGAGCACAAAAGGAACACGATGAAATTGGATTTATTCTCCCTTTTAAATGAACCAGAGTCAGAATACAAGCCTCCCTTGAAAATATGTGGATTTGCAAATCAAAGTGTATAAAGGAACCTTTTGCACTGGGGTGCAATGATCTTGTGTGTAAAAACCAGACATGTGAAAGCATGGGTAGCTCTCATTACAGACATTCAAATAAACCCCAGAAAGGAATTAAGCTTATTCAGTACAGCAAATGTGACCTACTATGAGAAAGCCAAACAGGACTGAAACAGTGGAACTGTTTCTTTTTCCTGAAATGCTATCAATAAAGGAACTAACTCCTTAGAAGTCTGATATTAGTATCTCTATCTGTGTATTAGAAATTATGCAAATCTTACCTCAGAGAACCTTTGTACATCCTGGGTTAAAGTTCCTACTCTCTTCCAATGATAATGTTTAAGTAACTTCAAAATTGCTGGATTCACTGCATTATCAGATGGCACTGTCCGGAAGAAATAAGGATATTTTTTCTTATCAGCCAGCTCTGGAGTTGTTGCTGCAAATGAAAGCTGGAAAAAAAATCAAAGAACAAAAAAAGGGAAGTCACCATAAGTCATCTAGCAGTCAGTAAAAGAACTTTGCTTTTCTCAGTGCAACAAGACACAATCTGTGCATTGCTGTTATGTAGAGAACTTTCATCATCATACAGCTTGAATATCCTACCAGCACCATTTACTTCTAAAGAGATTTTTGAAATATTTTAGCTCTATAAACCACCTGCTGCAAAATTAAACTAGGAAAACTTAAAAGTCAGTGATGTAAAAAATCATGCATCTTACACATTGCACAGAGCAATAAGGCCTAAGGGAGTAAATCTCTATGATGAATTTCCCATCAATTTCTCTCCATAAAAGTTGAGAATACCTCCAAGAGAATATTACTTTCTCAAAGTCTTATATATCTTAAATTACTGGGTAAATCTCTAGTAGTGCTTCTTCCTATCTCATGTAACAAAACGACTTCAGGTAGCAGAGAAACAAAATCATTATGTTAGCCAAGGCTGAAAATGAGTTTACTTGGGTCTCAGCTTCCTGCACTGAAGCAGGCACCCTGTGGTTTGTGTTATAAAAGAGGATTCAATGGCTGCAACACTGAAATTTGTTCATGGTTAGAGAATGCTTACACCAAAAGAAAAGAGGAAACCTTTTAAAACATACAAAACCAAACAGAAAACTTAATTGAATTCTTCTGCCCAAGTTAAAGGTGGCATATTTTTTGTGAATGTTTTTCAGACAGTGTTTTGAAGAGAATGCCTACACATTCACGTTTTTGAAAACACTCCTACTCCAAAGATACTTCTTTGGTTATTTCCTCCAGTTCTTTTAAGGCTTCTAGGAATGTGCTTCTCAAGCACTTTTTCAGCCAGGATTTTCAGTTGAGGGGTTTCTTAAAGTACTGGTTTAATGCAGATTGGTTTGACTGACACAAAATAAGCTCCCTGATAGTTACTTAAAGTCTTTCAAAATCAATAGAGAGTAGGTGATGTAGGTGAATTCAAGACTGTATATCAACCATAGCTTTAAGTTTGCATTTTTTTTAATCCAACATTCAATATATTTGTATTAGATAACCTTTTCTGAAATTCAGAATAGTCATGTTTAATCCAAAAAACCAATTTGAGTTTTTTCTTCAAGTTTATAAAAATCTAGGTTTAGCCAATCAGAGACAGGACTTATTCTCTTTCTAATTTTAGACATGCAAAGAATATATTGCTTTGTTATAATGACCTGAATGTGGTTTGTTTTCCCAATTAAAAGAAACCTAAACAATTAAAGTGTGCATAACCTGGACAGTCTAAAGTATACCATTCAAGATAGAAAATTCTTTCTCTTCACTAGTCAGGAGATAATGAATAATTGTAATTTTTATGTAATTCTGAGGTAAAATATTTTTAATGTAACAACTGATCATTTACTAGATTTCATGAAAATAGTGCAATATGAGGTGTGATGATATATTGTCATCTGGATTTTCCAAAACCATTCACATAAGGGAAGAATGAACATCTGCCAGGTAGACCTAGTCAGCTTTTCTGTTTAGTCTGGTAGCGCTGAATATCATGCACTCACTGCACAATGAAGGTGGATACAAGGACCTGTACTGATGACTGAAGAAAAGAAATTTTGACATTAGAAATCCAACATGAAGAGGAATACCTCTTAGCAGCCCAGCTGCTTGCAGTCTGCTGACTGCAAAGAACTTGCTTTTCAAGTTATTATGGGCTGGGATCAAACATAATTTGATTGATCTTAAGAAAAAGAAGCAAAGAACAACTCTGAAGTAACAATAGTGGCAAGAAACATCAGCAAGGTTCACCTAGCTTAAGTTCTTAGACTGAATGGCAAATTTTTCTGATCAGTAGTACAAAGGTCCATAGTAATGAGAAGCATCTCTATATGTGTGAGGGGGCTTTAGGGTGAAAATCTGTGATAAAACCAAGACAATTCAAAATCATCTTTTGTGATTTTTTTAAATTGACTTACAGGGCCTAAATTAGTATTCTAATTGCTCAAATTTCTTTGGAAACAACGAAGCAAAACATTACCTCTCTGCATTGCTTACAGAAAGATGGAGCCTCATAATAGATTTCTCAGCCATGCGAGGTGAGATGAGAGGAATCCAAGTTTAAGTGTAAAACTAATGATGCACAAATTACAAAAAAAATTCCTCTTCATTTTCTTTTTAAATAAAGGTTTTATTAAAATAAAAAAAGGGAAATTTTGTTGCTCAAACAATTCTCAGATTGTAGGATATATTCAGATGTCTTTCTTTCAAGCATCACATATATCATGGTTATCTTGGCAATTAAGATCCTTGTAAGAGATGGAGAAATATCCTGAAACAGTTAAGTCATTAAAAATATCTAACTTTTCATAAAATCATCTCTGTAAGAGTTTGGGACATGCAATGAAATTAAGACAAATATCACCAGTACTCAATATTCTGCTTTGAGATGGACAAGGATGAAAAATGAAAAAACCCCTTATTATGTTCTAAAAAGTGGTAATAAAAGGATCACATGAAGAATGGAACTGACCCTTTGTAAAAAGAGTATGTGATATAGACAACTACAGGGAAATATAAAGAAAATACTCATAAAACCCCTTTATTTAATGTGATAAAGCAAGTAAGATCACACCACAGTCCACCCACATACGCATTAAGATAGTTCAGACTCTTTTAGTTGAGCATTATTCCTCCGTATTTTAGGGCTAAAGTTGTTTATTCATGGCTGATTTGAAACTTGCATATTAAAAGGCTTTTCATATCTTCTTAACTTCATTCTAAAGGATTGAAAGCCATCCTGCATTTTGTTAAAGAATTTATCTAAATAACTTTCAGTTATTTAGCACAAAATCTGGATGAATGGCAACCATACCGTTCACATTTGCAAAATACAAAACTTCTATTTTTCACATTATTGCATTTTCAATGCATACATATTCATGCACTGCTCTAAAATTTTTTAATGGTGTTTATAGTTGCCTTGCCATGTTTAGGAGGAGCGAGACATAAACAGTTATATGCAGGATTATAACTCAGCAATAAATACCTGTGGGGTGTATGATGTCATTCTTTCACTGAAAATTATTTTACAGAACTGCTAAAAGGTGACGGCCAAAAGCCAAACTTCAAGAAAGGATGAATAAAAGAATTTAAAAAAAGTCTTTTTCAAGTTGCCATAAAGCAGAAGACACAGTGGACAGCTATGAGGTGATGCATCATAACAGTCTGTGAGGTATTTGTGTGTATGCATACATAACCAGGCTCTGTGCATACGTGTCTGTAGATCTAGAGGGGGGGAAAAGCTCATATATATATATATATATATGTTTGAACGGTGTCAGAAAAACCTGCAGCCACTTTCTAGATTATTTCTGAGAAATCTTTCTTTAGAATATCTGATTCCAATTTCTGAGCAACTGGATCTGAACTTAAAATGAGTGTATGTAGGGAAACATAAGCTATGACTGAGATAGGAATTTCAGAAATAAAACAGCATAAAACTCTGAAATAGAAAATAAGATAATATTTACCATTTAAGTAAGAACTATAAAATATTAACTATAGTACAAAATGAGAACCAAATAGACCAGGGTATTGGATAGAATTTGGTGAACTGCTGATAAACTGGAAAATATACAGCAGGATTTTATTAGGGAAGCTTTGGGGTCAGGTATATGTGTTGATGAATTAAATTTTTCCAAGAAAAATTACACTTTTTGAAAACATTAATTTAGTTGAAAATCCACACATTTTCATGGACATTTTGTCATCAGCATCAGACAGCAAGAAGGAAGAAAAAGGAAGTTAAAACAAAAATGTTGAGAAGAGACAGTTCAGCAGAAGGAGATTAAAATTAACTTCATGACCATATATTAAGTTTAAAGGAGGTGTGGTAGACTTAACGAGAAACATCCATCTGAAGTGCTTTCAAGTGCATCTGTGTTAGTAAGTAATGGTGCATTCAACTTAAGGTCAGCATAGAAGCAGGAATGATAAGATGATCACTAACGAAATCAATGGGAAAGACTAAGAGTTATGCAAGAAAGGAGGGATAGTTTTAGAAAGCAAAACAAAATTAGAAAAGGAAACAACACTATATATCCCACATATATATCCCATATAAGAGTCCAGAAGCTGGAAGCCACACTGCTGTCCCATGTACTGCAGAGAGAAAGGAAGCCACAAGAAATGGCAAGTAATCTTCTTCTGTTTTACTATCTCTAGGAAGTATTTATGTTTAATTTTTGCCACTGTAGTAGGGTACAGAAGTCTGGGAAAAATAAAAGAGCAGAATTATCCCTGGGTAAACAGTTGCCCTCATCTAAGGCAACGGGTCTATTAAGGGGTCACATTTATTTAAATGGACTGTATCAGCTAAAGTAATCCAGTAACAGTAATACAATAACTTTGGAAAGTTATTGTAGATCCAAATGTGTGGACTTCAGCTGAGTCTGACCCAAGCTGCAAGGAGCCAAGTGGACCTGGATGGAGCAGTGAAAAGCAGCGACACCAGAGCCAGCTGTAGCTGTGTGGGATGGAGTCCAGCGAACGAAGCAGCAGTGTGGCTCAACGTGGACAATCTAGCCTTCGGGGGCTGTCCATTGTTCTTCTGTTCCCAGCTCAGGGACAAAGAGAGCACTGTGGGGAGCACCTGCCATCCTGTCTTTGTCCGGGGCAGCCACATGGCGCTGGGTGTGGGAGTGGCTGCCATCTTGTCTTTGTCCCAGCAGCCACACAGAACTGTGTCAAGCCTTTTTGTGTGTAAAGGACCTCCTCCTCTTGTACACCTTAGTTATTGATACTACTGCTCCTACTGGGCATTTCTTAGTCCATTGCTGTTTGCTTTCAGTAAGTTATTATCTCAACCCATAGTCTCTGCCTTTGTCTCTCCCCTGCCGAAGAGGGGGAAGGGAAAGGAAGTGGCTGTTTGGAGTTTAATTTCTACACACTGTGTTCATGGAGTATTATACAATGGAGGGGAAAAAGAAAAGGAAATAGAAGTGCCTGCAGGTAACAGGGTAACCTTCCTTGAATGAAATGTCATCTGCTAAGAGAACTGATTCATGGGGAAATCAGCTTATCGAGCACCAAATCATTCAATGGGGAAATCACCTCACTGAGCATGAAAAAGATTAGCTTAGTTTTCCTAGGTTTCTGCACTAGGCTTGCACAAGTATTTTATTAATGAGTGCTTGAAATTTAAATGTGCCCCTGTTGGTGCAAAACTAGTCCTGATGGAGAGGGTGTTATATATGGAAGATATCACCTTTATTTCCTGCACATTTTCTGGAAAGCTAAATTACACTGATACATCAGCATTGCTAAACAGGATATAAACTGCTGATTCAACTGATTGGTGCTAACATTTATCATCATAACTAGAGATTGCATGTCATGTATGCTTAGATAGGAAGCAATATTTTCTGCAAAAAAGGGAAAATGCAAATAATTCTTTCCAAAAAAAAAGAGCAGAACATCAGAAAGCTCCAGAACAGAAAATACTCTTACAATGGTACAGGATTGCACACACAGAATCTTGTCATATGAAAATATCAGGGACAAAACTCAGGAAGATGATAATTTGCAGCAATGTGTACTTGTACCACTCCTTTGTGTGCCTTGCCAGCTCTAATGCTTTGACAAGCCTGTGCTAACAATAATGATACTCAAGTGCAAGCATGTGATGACTTGATGGTCCCAGGAGAGAGAAGGACCAGGATGGAAAATAATGAATAATGCCGAGTTAAAAGATTTTCCTGCTGCAACTCTTGAACATTGAATGATGTCACATAACAAGTGAAAGCATACACTCTTAACCCAGAGACAGAGAACAACAGATTGAAGCATAACAAACTGCATTTTTAATGGAATGGTAATTAAAAATAAAAATATTTAGGTTAAATGTTAATTCACAGTAACCTTATTAAACAAACCAACTTATCCAAATGTGCAGTCAAACTACCACTGAACTTGATCTTGCCACTTGCAAAGTTATTAATAAATTTTTAATATCCTAACAGTACTTGAAATAAGAAAATATTCTAGAAGAATATTAAAGAGAACCTTAAATACATGATAACCTGTATAATAAGAAAAGGGATATATTAGAATGTCCTTTCCCACCTCCATGCACAAAATGTATCACCTAATCAGCTTTGATGGATGACTTAGAGAAAAGGCATGGGGAAGTAACATTGCAAAAATGGTTACAAGCACCTATATATTTGGGAAACATGTCAACATAAGAAGGTAAGTATAGCAATTTCATTGACAGTTGCTTGCACAGATCTTCAAAGCAAGTGAAATCAAAACATAGTAATAAAGATCAAGAAAAAAAGATAATGTTTCTTGACAATTTACCTGTATAGCTGTTGGTGATGAATGTCTAGATACAGACAGCAAAGAAGCAGCTTCTGATCTGGACCTAGAAATCTTAGTGGCAATCTTCCCTCCTAGCTATGCCCTAATCCCGATCCCCAAAGAGCACAGGTGATAAGTTGATATAAAGAAGACATAAGTTGACTAAAGAAGAAAATATTAACAAGAAATTATGCTTTTCCAGCAGTGGTAAATAGTTACATTTTTACCTGTCATATAATACTCTTAAATAATTACTTCAATGAATGCTCTGGAGATTCCATCATTCAGATTTTATGGGACTGCACAGACTTCATTGTTATAACTGATAGAACTCATAATTAAAAAATGTTCTGATAACTCTGTAAGGGCTTTCATTATGACAGCTGCAAGAGCAAAATAAAAGTCTGGGAGTATATCTATGATGTCTCACTAGCTGGTACATGGGCAGGATGCCTTATCCAAATGGGAACATGAAGATACACATTGTATTAAACTCACTGGACAAGAATCGATCTCATGGATGAACATCCCTTTCATCATCCATAACATATTACCCATGTGATTAAAGCTACTGTTTCTTTTGAAATCAGATATTTTGCCAAACACTGCTGCCCAATATCATCTGCTGTTACCTTCATTAATTCTGTGTCTGAAATTGCTTTCACTGACTGCCTTTTGGCACCTGTGAGTTTAGAGAAAAAGCACTTCCAGCTGGTCTCTAGGTTGGAAGGCACCTGCCTCAATGCTGATGGCATTCCAGTGAATTAATCCAATCACAATAAGACTGATATTCAGCTGCATTTTGCTCAGGAGACATTTTAGGAAGCAATTCTGGCAACTGAACGAATCACTATTTTTGAGGACAGAAACTGGTTTAGATAAAATCCATATGAGAAGTAATTTAGCTGAAAGATGTGTGCCTACACAGGTTAACGGAAAAGGAGCATTCAGTCCTGTTTCCCTCTTCGGCAGCCCAAACTACTCACAACATAATTTGGTAAGACCTTGTAGATGTCCGAATGCAAGAAATCAGACCAGACTATAATGTTTGGTCTTCTGACATTAAACTTTTTTAATCCCCTAAATCTGTAGTTTAGGATGAGGAACAGTGATTGAAGCTCTGGGCCCCCCATTATTAAGAAGGATGTGGCCTGCTGGAGTGAGTCCAGAGGAGGATCACAAACAGGATCAGTGGGCTGGAGCACCTCTTCCAAGAAGATGAGGGTAAGAGAATTGGGGCTGCTTAGCCTGGAGAAGGAAACATCCTGGAAAGACCTTGTAGCATTTTACAGTACCTACAAGAGACTACAAGAGGAGAGGGACTTTTCATAAGGACATGGAGTGATAGGACAAGGGGGAATGACTTTACATTGGAAGAGATTAAGTACTAGGATGAATTTCTTCTACTGTGAGGATGGTGAGGCACTGGAACAGATTGCCCAGGTAAGGTGTGGATTCCCCATCCCTGGAAGTGTTCAAGTCCAGGCTGAATAAGGTTTGGAGCAAGATGGCTTAGTAGATGTCCCTACCCGTGTCATGGGGGTTTGAAACTAGATGATCTTTAAGGTCCCTTCCAACTTGAGCCTTTCTATGATTCTGTGAATCCATTCTCAGCTGATAGATGCTTTTTTGTCTTCAAGTCATGGAAAAGATAAACAGTAGCTGAAAATTGTGGCAGATCTGCTAAAAGAAGAAGGGAAAAAAAAAAAAAAAAAAAGGCAACCTAGACACTCGACATTAGCACTACTGCTTCACCTGCCACTCAACATAGAATATTAAATTCCATGCATCTGTTCACAACATTTCTTGTGAACAGGAAATAGCGTAGTTATTAGTGTTCAGAGTAAAATATAGTTCCATATCAAATTAATGTCCAAGAAATGGGATTCATTTTAAGTTCTAATAAATACTGCCTCACAAACTTATGACATTAATCTTATTTCTGAGACATGCCAAGGAAGTAGACAACGGAGTTATTGAAAATGTCCCTCCATTCAATGGTTAACAGTGCAATGAGCAAAGTTAATAGAGACTTTAGGATTCAGAGTTTCAGAAGGTAGCCAGGTGAACATGAGGCAGAATCATCTCCAACAGATGCCATCCAAAATTAAAAATTTATCATAAGGCTTAACTTGATTCTCTCACTATTAATGGAAAATAAACTATTGTCATCCTTTTTTCATTGCCTATTGGTTTTGACCATTCATTTGAAAAGATCTATCAGAGTCTTAAAAAAGTCATTAATTCCTTTTTCTACACTCCAGAAACTATTTTGAGATATATATTAAACACAAATAATTTGTACTTAACACATGTTCTGCTTAGTGCTACAGGTTGAACAGAGTGTTGAAATTAAATGTCAGATCTACTGAACTGCTGCAAATCTTGTTTCAATTCCCAAACACAATAAGAGACAAAATCTTTTGAGCATTTTCAAAAATGGAACTGCATAGCAAAAGAGGACTGTGTATTTTTGTCTGTCACACTCAATTGCTTAGCATTTGGCTACTGGCCTGGATTACATCAGAATTCAGCTTCAAATCCCTGTTCTCTTTCAGTCACGGCATTATTGTTTATCCCAAACCAAGCAAAGTTTCCTACACTCATACTCTTGGTACCCAATTTCCTTGTCTCTTTTCTGTAACAGATTATCCTCAAAATCTAGCGGAAACCAACAACCATATAAAATATTTCACCTTTGATAAAACAGGCTATATTGCCATAATCCATTAAAAAAAAAAAAAAAATCTTTCCAGATTTTTCAGACCTTTTCACAACAGTGTGTTCCTGGCTGGGTGCCCAAAACTATTATCACTCTATTAGTATTGTTTGTTTGTCAGATTTCATCCAGCTAACACATGCTAAAACTACAGCTGCTCTGTCTACATTTGGTCTTTAAATATCTGTTTTATTATTTTTTCTTCTGCCTCTAGATGATGAAAAGAGGGGAAAATATCTCTCCAGTATATAGATACATTAGATGTGCAATATTGTTCTTGGGAGAATATGAATCCTTCACTCTACTGGAAACAGGGAGCAGGGCAACATCTTAAGAAATAAGGTATATCATGTTAGCTCAAGATTTACTGAAATCTTTACAAAAATACTTTTTTTTTTTTTTTTCAGAGTCCTAAGCTGTGAATTAATGATTTGTTTATTTCTTCATTCTATGGTGTCATGGGTTAGCACAGGTTTTTAGTTATGGAGGAATGTCGAGAGGTTTTTTTTTCCTGGTCAGGACCTTAGAATAGCTTTAGAAAAGACAGGGAACTATCAGGAGGCTAGTTTAGGATATTGGCATCTGTTTTGACTACTGAGAATGTCAAATGCGACTTTGAGAAGTACCCATATAAAAAAAAAACCTGATTCCCTGCAGGTCACTCTCTTGTTTTTGGGGCAGTCACTGGGTAACACTGTGGGCAGCAGAGGAGGGCCCGGCTCAGGCCCCGCTGCCCTTGGGCCGGGCCTGGCCAGGCCTCTGGGAGCCGCTGCCCACTGGGGAGCAGCCTGGGCTGGCTGGGGCCCCTTTCCCCCGGCTCAGCCCCCTTTCCCCCAGCTGTGCCCCCTTTCCCCCAGCTGTGCCCCCTTTCCCCCGGCTCAGCCCCCTTTCCCCCGGCTCAGCCCCTTTCCCCCGGCTCAGCCCCCTGTTCCCCGGCTGCCAGCAGGGGAGAGGGGAGGCTGCAGCTCGGCAGTGCTGGCCACGTGCCCGGGGCCATGGCACAGGGGGCCAAGCCATGGCCTGGCTTAGTAGCCACTGGCAGCAGAGAAAGCAAACCTGCAGCTTCATAACAACTCTGAGCTGAGCCACCCTAAATGAGACCGAGGGGTGGAAAGAAGGACATCCACCAGCCTCCCCCATCAGCACAGCTTTGCTCTCTACAGCCCGGGGCAGAGAGCACATGGCCACTGCAGGCCTGGGCAGATTTAACCCTTTCCTGGAAACATGAAGCTTCCAAGGCCTAACCCTTCCCTGAGAGAAAGAAGAAAAGAGACAGAGTGGATGTAGAAAAGATACTGCATGAAGTCAGTGGAGCAAGAGTGAAAGAACTGATAATATTATTGGACAATGGGATTGAGGAAGTGGACATTTTTAACTGGACTTCTCTGGGGTAAACTATGGGAAAATGGACTGTTCCTTGTAACATCTTAATGTTGTTTGGAGGAATGCTGGTTCTAATCAAATTTGGGGACTGATATAATTGAGATTTAAGTGAGAATCTCAAAGCCCTCGCTCCTGGGTTAAAAGGAGGTCTCAGCCTTGGAGACAAAGATGATTTTAGAGGGAAGGTTATTTGAAGCCCTCAGTTGCTGGGGTAAAAGGAGGTCTTTATTTCTTTTGAGATAGAGACAATTTTAGAGATAGAAGAAGAGAATCCTTGTTTTGTACTGGAAGAAGCATTCTTAAACAGTACCCCAAATACACTAGGAGGCCCATGAGTAGCCAGGGGAAAGGCTGCTAATGGGTGAAACTGCAAAATCTGCAAAAAATCCAGGTGGTTGCAGATTTGTGACATTGGAAGCCACAAGGGTGTTGTAGTCTTGTGGCGAGTGTCTCCATGGTACTCTAGAGAGATTCCTCTCCCAAAGTGATGAAAGATTATGTTTAAGTAGTGAAACTGACTGAAAATCACAGGTTGCGTCTCTCTATGTTGTTTTGTAAGGTTAACAGTTTGCAGGGGGAGGGAAGAGTGTTTTGGAGTCTCATTCTGTTTTGTTTCAGGTTTTTTTTCCCAATTTTCTTTTTTTCCCCATCCTTTTAGTGTGTGTTAATAAAACTGTTTATTTTTAAGCTTAAACCTGCTTTGCTTTTCTCCTAATTTTTCTCCCAAAAAATTGAGAATTAACCCTAAGACCACTACACTAAATTTGGCAACCAAAATTTAGCGAACATGAAGCCACTACATCTGGTTTCAAATCTAAGCAAGAAGTCCCAGATTTTTCAGGCTAAAACAGGTGACAGGCTCACTATGCAATGTAGTTATACACAAAGACACTATTTATTCTACATGGAGCAGCACAGTTCTGAGGTGACTTATCAGGTCCTGGGAGCAATACCTCATCACTAATTCTGTACTCAGCATGGGCTAATTTGCCTTTTCTTTCAGCTCTATAACTTTTTTGATATCTCAGCACTGCATGCTGCAGTTACACCCCACCAGAATTGCTTTGAGGGTAGTCTGACATCAGTCACCTGGAACTGTACCTTTAATACTGAATAAGAAGAGCTATGCTACAGAAATCAAGAGCTTGCTGGAGGGGAGATGTTGAAAAAAAACTGGTAAAAAATCAGCGAATTTTTTTTGCCAACAGACGTTGCCATCAAAATAAATTCTGCTTGCCCAGCAGCAAGGGCAACTTGGGTTACATTGCCACTAAAACCTTTAGCAGAGATGTCAATCACAATTATGATTATAATATATTTGGCATTAAAATGTCAAATGTGTCATTGATCCTCCTCTAAGAAATAACCAAGATCACACGTATTTTATGCATATTTTCTTAATCTGCGGTCAGCACTGATTTTAACAAGATGCTCTGGATGTGAATTAACATGTACAAAACCTTTCAGCAACATATGCGGCTAGGAAATGCTCATGCAGATATATTCAGACAACCGAAATCACAAAACTGTCAACTTCATGCTGCATTCTGTGTTTTTTAATCTGTAAGAGGTTGTAAAAAAATCTAATGAGGCATTATAATCTACTTTTATGAAATAAAAAATGCCAAGCAGTCTTGGTTCAAGCACAGTTACAAAACAAAAATCCCCTCTCGAACGTCACTGAGGAAGTGGAAGAAGCCATGAGTATTTTCTTCCAGTGCTGATGGCTGGAGGACATAACCTAATTGTTGCCTGAGGAACCCTCAATGTGTTTTTCTCAATACCTATGCCTTGCAAGTCACTTCAGCAGTTACTATTAATTTAATAAGTGTTTCTTTATGCCTGCAATTGATTTTAAGTACAGTACTTGCCCCTGGTCTTTGAATGCATGCTGGGTACAAAGCATTAAGATTATCTACACCATTTAAGATTATGCACACTTGAATTAGATCTCTCAGCCATTTTTCCTTAGTTGCTGCCATCGCCCTAGTTCCTGCAGGCTGAAAGCGGAATGTTTTCTTTAGACCTCATTATCTTTTTTGTCACTTATTCCATAAAACTGTTCACTACAATCCCACCCATTCCTGAAAATAGTCCTTATCAATCTGGTCTTCTTACAATATTTTCAATAATTTACATCCATCCAGGTGAGATAGAAATGGAACTAAATCACTCCATATCCATATGCAGTACTAAAGCAAATGTACCCTTAATTTTTCACATGCAAGGAAAAGCTTTGTGCTCAGTCTCTGTCACAGAGCCAGGAAAGTGCTTGAGAATATAGTTTAATTTTAAATATTTCAATAGTTTTATTGATTTGAGAGAAGGAACTCATATATGAAAAGTCAGACGTGCATTAGAGTTTGATACTGCTTATTAGTTTAGGAAGCTGCTTTAAGTATCATCTCTCCTAATTCAATCTCATGTATTTCATTATTTATTACTCACTTCTGTGTGCAGTGAATAAATTGAGATTATTGAAGTCACTTGAATCTTCTCAACTCTTATTTGTGACACAGTGTTTTCTGAATTGCCATTTACTTTTATACAACATTTCTGACCAAGTTGTTAATATTTGTGTGGGGAGGGTTTCTTTATTTTTTTCACATATCTTACGGCTTTTTCTACTTCGTCTCAACAGTTTACTGATTTGGCCTTCTATTATTTTGGGTACTACTGAGTTATTTTGGTCCTTTTCAAACCCTGGTCTTGGACATATTCCTGAAAAATATTAATTTGCTTGCTATTTTTACTGCCTCTGCGTGGGACAAACTCATGTTGGTACAGACAGCAGGGAAAATGAAAAAACATCTGTGACAGGTGACCAGTGCAATTCCAGATCTGAAAATATTAACTGCTCATATTCACCTGGAGATTCGGAAATTAAATTGGTGATCTGTATTGCTTACCTGTGGCAGTGCAAGAATTGTTTTACCAAGTTCTTAAGTAATTTTGTAAGTTTTATAAGGAGTTTTATGTTATGGTTCATTCCACTGTGCCCACATTTTCTGTAACAGTTTGCTGTACAGCAAGTTGCCTTATGTCAATCATCCCACCCCCGCACCTATCCTTGTCAATCCCCTCTCCTCCCCGGCTCTGGGGCATCCTGTCTGTCACTTCAGGACCCCTCCCGGGACTCGGGGATTTCCCAGGAGAGGCGTCGAGTGATAGGCTGGTGCCTGGGAAATCCCCTTTTCCCCCCTTGTGAGTGGTTCGAGGTTTAGAAGTGGACACCCCCTGTTACCCCCCCGAATTCTCTGATTTGCTCACTTGTCGTTGCCACCCCTGAATCCTCCCCCGTTTATAAGTTTGGGGAGGGAAATTCAAAAGGGCTCTCTCGCTAGGCAGTTGGACGAGTGGTGGAGCTCCTGCCGCTTGGACCTGAATAAACCATTATTAAACCTGCCTAGCAGAGAAGTCGACCTTTTGTTCACTGCCGTAGTCACGATGCAATTAAGGCCAGCCGCCGGTGAGGAGCTGAGTCCCACAGGTAAAGGTTGCTGGCTTGCAACCTCAACCGGAATGCTTTGGCCTCTGTGCAGATCTGAGCCAGCCAGGGGCCAGTGCCTGCCAGGCGCGGAAAGACACAGCCACAAAGTGACTGATGCCCAACATGGGGCTCGAACCCACGACCCTGGGATTAAGAGTCCCATACTCTACTTATATTTTATTTCTTACTAATATAGTTTCACTATGAATTTTGAAGTACCTCCTCCAGTTAAAATAATATCAGCTTTATCAAATATATCTATATATACATCAAGAGATACACTAACAACCAATACACTGTGCATCTGGGTGAAAAACAAAATAAGATTTGTTATATTAACTGTCTGTCTTACAAGCAGGTTATTCAGAAATTCTCTGAAGTTGAAAAGCTAAATTTCTTAAATGAACATCGAATTTATTTTTCACCCTTTAAATATAACTACTAAAGAGAAATACATCTTTGAGACAACCCCTGGTATATTTTTTTCACTTATCCAATAAGAAAAGAGAAGGTAAACCACAAGTGTCAGACTAACTCTGTGACAGAGCTGTAGTAAAAATGAAGACACTTTTCCTATTGTGCATATGGTGCCTTTGCAGCTAGTTCACAGGAACCACTAGAAGTGAATAGGGCATTATTTTCTTCTTTTATTTTCTTAATTTGTTTAGCATCAGATTAATCCAGTTTACTATCCATAAGTTACTGGGTTTGACAGCTTTTGTTTCTACATACTAATAGTTTATTTATTCTCCAGCTTCCTGGACTCCTGATTTTCCCCTTGTAGAGAAATTCAGATTGCTGTGAGCAGAAAAGTGTGTCCTAGAGGACACATAAGGAGTGATCAGAAGGCAGTCAACTTGAATTCAACCTCTTGACCCATTCTAAAACAAAATTCTGTAGATAAAAAGCAGGGAGGAAACCCTGTGAGAAAATTGCCAATGGCAAGGACTGCATAAGACACCATGAGATAGACAAGAGAAAACAGGAGAGGTGGTGTTCACAGCACAGAAACACTCATTGTAGGGGAAAAAAAAAAAAAAAAAAAAAAAAAAAGTGAACAGTCAAAACATGGACAGACATCATGGGCAAATGAAAAACCTGTGTCATGTGGACATCACAGACTGAAAGTAGAGGATAGCATGTGCTTTCCAAGACTTTTCATAAGTTTACGTGAGAAATTTTACATCCCAGTATATTTAACGAAGTGTAAGACTTCAAATTTGATATGATTTATATTAGTATGTCATAACTTATATTGACTTGCTGAGGGTAAACCTTCAGATGAGATGAATCACTCCCTAGAAGCATCTGCTACTAACTGCTGTAGGCACCAGTGGGAGACTGCAGTGACTCTATCAGATGCAGCCACCTACATTGCACTTGGTTGAATCTCACAAAAATTATCAGACCTATATTGATATTAAAGCATGTGAGGAAGCAGTGAGCCACCTAGAAGACTCTTTGGCCTCCTAACCCCATAGGACTTTTAGGTATTTGATCTCTTTAAAAGGTTAAACTAAATGGTTAGTAAATCTGACAGTGCCTTAATTCTTCAGAAATCACAGTAAAGGAAAATACAGATATCGCAGAATTTTTAAGTGGTTCCATATCTTCACTGTAAATTTCTTACCATAGTGCTAAGACTTTAGATTACTGAACTTTCACTGCAATTTCTCTCAGCCTTAAAAGTACTTGGAGATTCAAGTCAGTTGTTTCAAAACAGTTTTAACCTTGTTCTTACCATATTTCATCATAGCATAATAATTCCACTTGTACATAAACTGTCCAAAGCAGCTGCTGAGGCAGCTGTTTACTTTGTTGAGTAAGAGTTGCTATTTGAGCCAGTGATTTTTTGTAGTGCCATTAAGCATGTAATGCCATCGCGTGCCACAACAATATAAACTCCCTCTACGACCAACAACATCATTTACCTTAAACCTCAAGCAAGAGCCAAACAGAGCAATACCCACATACTTTCAACGGCTCCTTTCAGGATTTTGTACATATATCCACACAACCAAGGCTGCAGTTGGATCAAGACCCTGCTCTACCCCAACTGCTGCACGGAGCTCTCCCAGTCAGCCGTGGGGGTAAAGCACTCACTCTCTGCTGTTCATTGTCTACAAGTCCTGCTTGACCAAAGGTAAGTGCAATGCAGTTAAAATGCAAGAAGAAATATACTTTAAATGACTAAATCAAAGAGAAGAGGCGACAATTTAACCTAACCCTTTCTACACTAAACTGCAGGGCTCTGCAGAAGGAATGGGATAAAATTGAGGGGGAAAGGACACTGGACAGACACTGCAAACAAATCCAGTGATTTTTGGTTTGGGGATTCAGACGCCATTATCTCCTGTGACATCCTGCTAAATATGCAAGAGAGGCAGATAGGTAGAAGGCTTTCTCACTGTTCTTTGAATAAAATGGTGCACTAGAGTATGAAGTTTGCCTGGATAGAGTAGGAGCCACCAAAAACTAGTAGGAGTCAACCAAGGAAGCAAAACACTAAAGTCTCAAAAATGTATGATCTGGAAGTGTTTTGAATTAGTGGATCCTGGGGAAAATAAATAAATAAATAAACAAATAAACAAACAAACAAACAAATAAATAAACTCTCAGTCCCTAAACTGAGTATTATGCTGTTGTCAGGACATCATTCAAATTGAAGTTGTCTCAAGTCCTTTGATTCTAGACGCCTACATTCAAGTTACGGTCAAATAAAAATGGAACATCTTATTGCTGATGGAAAGCATGTTTCTCTATTCACATAGACTTTACAATAATTCAGAATTTTTGATGCCATTACCTATTGATATTATTGAAAACTCATAAGTTATACATAAAGATAAATACACAATCTTCCTGTGTTGAGAGCCTCTATCTCTCACTGGCCACAAAACCATGCATTTATTCAAGTTCTGAGCCTGCAGGTCACCGTAGTTGCTGGAAGGGAGTTGCTCAGGAAGGGGCAGGGAAGGGCAACATCTCCCAAAGGAATATTACAGCTTCTGGCTATTTATGGTTTCTGGGCGCTTATTTCAGAAAGGTACAGCACTGCTTCACAACAGCTTTCAATTTTTGGGGGGAGTCTGGGAACAGATCTGCACCCTCTCTCCCCCATGTGTCTTCCTACCGCTCCCTTTTCACCTTCAATACACTGTATCTGCCTCCTACTTGAGGCTTGCAATGCAAAGGCAGAAAACAGCCATTCCTCTGTCTGTGGCATGACCTCAACTCACCTCCTCCTGTTCTGCTCAGAAGAGGCAAGAACCAGATGCTCTTCCCTGGTGAAGAAACAACCCAGTAACTCAAGGGGCTGGAGAAAGTGGAACCTGCCCTGGTTGATCTGTCCCTTGGCTCCCTTTGCAGAGATCCCTCTTTCCCTAGCCCCCACCTCACCACTCAGAGAAGGAGCAGATACCAGCAGGACATATGTCCCTGTGTTTTGAGAGTTAAGGCAGGCACCTCTGCCCTCATGGCTGCCACCCAAACCTGGTGTTAACGGAGGCTCAAGCTACTGCTGCAGAGCACAACTGGGATTCATAATGAGAGCCTGAAACAGTGTGTGAGTCCTGACTTCTAGGCATTCTTGGGAAGATTCTGAGTCTTCTCTTCTTCAGGCTAAACAATCACAACTCTCTCAGGGTCTCCTCATACGATAGATGCCCACGTACCTTCACCCTTGCAGAAGTCTTTGCTAGACTTGCTCCAGTATGTTCATGGCTCCCTTGTTCTGGGGAGCCCAGTGTAGACACACCACTGCAGATGTGCTCCAGTCAGGGTGGAACAGTCAAGAAACTCACTCATCTCCCTTGATCTAGTGGTAATGCTTTCGCTAGTGCAACCTGGCTTCTCCTGGCTGCCTATATTCCAAAGGTACTTTGCTGGCTCATGTTCCACTAGGTGTTCACCAGGATCCCCAGGGCTTTTACTGGAATGCACTTTTCCAGCCAAACACCAACCAGCCTGTACAGGAAACCGGGAGTTTCTTCCTCCCCAAGGGCAGGACTTAGCATCTGCCTTGGCTTAGCTTTAGAGGAGCTTGCTGGCCAAGATCTCCAGCCTTCTGGCATGCCACGGAATGGCAGCACAACCCAATGGTACATCTGGTGTACCAACAATTCATCCTGGTTTTTTTCACACCTGCAAATCTGATGAGGGTCTACCCTACTCCATCATCCAAGTGATTACTGAAGATGTTACAATTATTGGCCCATTATCAACCTCTGCGATGTAAACACAAAATAATATATTTTAAATGCTTACATACATACTTGTCATCTTTTCAAAATATTCTTGATTAAAAAAAAAATTAAAAGTGAAAAATGCCACCGGTGAATTGAACAGTCATAAAGATGCCTTTCAAAAATTACTAAGGTGCAGTTGCAAGTTAAAACTCTAAGACAGAATATGTATGGTATATACCTCTATTTTCTTCTCTAACAACAAACTGATGGTAGAGTGCACATATTATTCCATCAGAATGATGCTCCTCAGCCCTATTATTTACTCAGAGTTATACAGAAAATATCTTCATTTAATCCAAACTAGCCACGTGCAGCTTCATTCTTTGCAGAGTTTCTGTACATGCAGTTACTGCGCAGTATTCCAGGTTCAGGTAGCCAGTTTACTGTCTCGTTATTAAATGGCTGTCATTGAAAAATCAGTGTTACTTGAGTCACGTAATTCTAACACATGATTTCACAAATGCAGATTCACAAATCCTACAACTGCAGCTCTCTCATGGCTTCTGCACTCAGAAGCTGCGGTGCATCTAAGAGCTGCGGATAAGAGAGTAGCTTTAGATTTCACTTAAGATAATCAGCCATAAATTTGTTATCGCTTCATTCCTCTACACGAAGGCTTGAGAGCTGACAGTCTGAGGGGATGAATGAGAAAAATCCACACAACATTCAAATTTGTTCATTCAAATTAATTCAATCGAGTTATTCACAAAGGAAGGCAACCACTTATGCAGGGATTCACTTTGCCTGAGATTTATTCCCCAGTTTGAAAAAGCTCAGCGTATCAGAGCAGTGGCCATACCAGGTCAAAGCAAAGACACACACTGTTTCTTCCTTTACCTGTGTGTCTGCTCTCTCCTAGGTCTCTGTGCTCTTAGATATCAGCTCTCAGACACCGCTAGAAAAATTTGCAAATGAAACTTCCAACCTCCAGAAATTTGCGGCTCATGAATTTATTTGGATATTTCTACTGCCTTTGGATTTAACATTCCTCACACTTTTTATTTTTCCCTTTAATGAATTTATCTAGTTTTTGCACTTTTTGAAGGTGCAATTTTTGGCCCACATAATAATCCACAGCAGAGGTGCACAGATTAAGCAGTTTACTTGAGGAACCAGGTGTTCCACTTGATTTTGAATGTGTTACTTTCATGTTTCATCTTGTGCAACAGAGGGAATAAACTACTGTCTTAGTAAAAATTCACAGGAGCTCATGACTGGCACCATTTTAACTGCCTTTGCAATAGTACTTGTTATCTTATTCTGTGTATTTGATAAGAAGGTCAGGATTGCAAGATCTGAGTACATCTGCTTAGCAGCCCAAGGATTAGTAACACAATTTGGCAGAGACAGTGGAAATGTTCCTTCTACTAACAAAAAGGTAGATGTTCATGGGTAAATACTGGGCTTTAAACTGTTATAATCCTAGACTGATTAGTAATTTTGTGCATCCCATTGGCAATGTTACAGGTGTTTTCTTTACTGGACATAGGTTAGTGGTGAACCTGGAGGTGGTGGGATAACGGCTGGATGAAGAGGTCTTTTCCAACCTCACCAATTCTATGATTCTATGATATGCACGCCTTAGGACACCCGTGTAGCAGCATGACATATAAAATACTGTAGGACAACTGGCCTATCTGCTGACCTTTTATATACATACAGATTGAAGCCTTTCAAGGCTTATGGTTCATTACTAATTCTTCCTATACTCCCTGCAGCCTCTCAACAGAAACAACAAGCAGAGGGTGCAACTTGCTGGCACAGTGAGACAACTCTGGAAATTCTTAGTTGAAGCTAAATTCAACTCTAGTCCTTAGGCAGTTTTCAATTATAATGAGACAGGAAATAGCATGGAATTGCCCCTAGGATAAAAATTTTGTAAGTGATTCTGTAAAAGTCCATCCCCACACTCTGGCAATAAATGAAGAGTATGGCCATGTTCAGAATCCAGCCCCTTCTTTCTTGAAAATGCAAGGATAGCTGTAAACTATATTAAAAAAAAAAAAAAAAAAAATCTCTTAACTAAGCTTACCAGCAAAAATAACTATATAGGCATTCTAAAATTCCTCAGGTTTCATCTTGGCAATTAGATTTCACCAGAGCCAAGCAGAAATGGACAAAAGAGAAGATGCAGTGACACCTGCATTTCAGGATGTGTGGCTGTTACATTTACTGCTGGGGAGACAGCAATATTCGCAGCCATCAGGAGCCCTGCCGTTCAGCATTCCTGGCTGATACAAGCTCTGTCAGGCCCCCCGCAAGGGTTGGAGCCGGCATTAATCATCGACTTTGGGGTTCACAGCTGTTACAAGCAGTTCTAGCTACTTGGTGGTGCTAGTAACAATTTATTTCACTTAGCAACAAACTTTGGCATATGGGTGTTGCTTGTAATTTCTGAGGAGCTTTTTGCCAATGCTATTAGCTTCCACAGTCAGCTGGGGTTATAGCAATGGGAGACTTAAGAACTTTTAGGACCATTTCTAACAGTGGTGCCTAATAACAGAGAGTACCTTTGGCTACAGTCACTGTGCATACAAACATTCCCAACATGTTGGCAACTTTCCTAATAATAACCAAGTGCCTGATAACACCTACAGCTGTGGAAGCATTAGTCAGCGCTTCAAAACGCCACTGCTATGTCAACAACATGTATAGAGTTTAACAAGCCATTCTTACAATACCAGGAGATATTCTGCCAGAGCTCTGTGCTGCAGCTAAGTCCCCCAGCAGGGTATACTAGCTCAGGCTCAGCACCGCCTGGATAAAGTCACAGAGATTTTGAGCAACGTGAAAATATTGAAAGCTACACCGCAGTGAACGCAGGATGCTGGGAACACAGACAGAGACTCTGCTTCTGAATGCTGGAAAATGTATTCAATGCAGCAGAGGGACTGAGTAGAACATTTTAATTCAGACATCACTGTCATTAGTTGTGAAGATATCTGTTGAGGGTTGTTTATTTTTACATGAAAAAAAAAAAAAAAAAAAAAAAAAAAAGAGAGAGAGAGAGAGAGAAAGAGGCAGAATGCTTCAAGCCTTTGTAAACATGCTGTGGATTTGCACCATGATGTCTCAATAAGAGATGTCCAAGGAAATATTAGAGTGATTTAATTTTCAAAAGTAATATAATTTGAACAATATAGGGTAATTCAATCCCTGAATCCTGTTATATAATTATATTAATCCTGTAATATAGAAGTATATATTTTCATTATTCCACCACAGATCAGGAAAAAAGCCTGCCAAATCCTTCCTTAAGTTGAAGTTTCACCATATCTTCAAATTCCATGGGAGAAATTTTGAATTTTTAAAAATTTTTTGTATTGGCAGAAGACAAATTTCTCTCTAAATTAATGAATTCAAGTGAAATTATTTACTTTAACTCTTCTTGATCTAAAACATGTATTACACGTGATTTCTTCATTTCATTTTGAAAATGGTTAAACATTTTCTTCTACAAGTCTTTGTTTAGCTTGGTTTGGATTTTTTTATATTTTACCCCTAAATATATGACTTTAACACTAGTGCTTTGAGACGCATTGAGATATCTTACAAAAGGCATGGCTAAAGGCAAATTTGAGTTACAAAACTTTAGACAGCTGTTGAGGGACACAATTGTAGTGCATAACTGACTACTGTCAATTTATTTTTCTCTTTCACTGCTGACTTCATCATAAACATAAAGGGGAAATCATGCTAAACCGGTCAATCCTCCTTTTTGATAGAAAACAATCTTTGTATCCGAAGAAAAAACAAGGGGAGTGATACATCTCATTTTTAACAAGGTTTTTGACACCATCTTACAACGTTTTGTAAGCAGGCTAACAAACATTCTAAGCAGACTGAACTACTTATTCACTTGTTATAAAACCAGTAGGAAGGTGCAAAAGAAAATTTGCTATGAAAATTTTGTATGACATCATAACTGTTTATGCTGCTTACATACAGTCTATTCCAGCTGCGCTATCTTATGGACTGAATGATGAAATAACACATAAACTACAGCACTTGCAGATAATAGATAAGAGGGGATCCAAGATACACAAATGCAGTTGAATAGTTCAGAGCAACGGTAGATGTGAGAAGTGCTCTGGAGAAAACAGGATGAAATTTACTAAGATGAAATGGAAAAGCCTTTATACATTTCAGAACAATGAAACCCACCAAAATAAATAATATTAATAAAAAAGTTAAAACCCAACTTGATAGTCTTGCATGGGGAAATAAAAAGATCTGAGAATATCAGATTTTCACAGAGTTGAATGTAAATGAAGAACGGCGTTCTGTGGGATGAAGGTCATGCTGCTTTGTACAAATGGGAGTGTTATCCAGCAGGAGAGAAGTTTATCCTCTAGTGCTGATGTATGGCAATACAGAAGCTGAGTCTAGGAACATATTGTTGTTATGAGTACCAAAAGGAGGAGGGGTCAACCATTCCTTTTGTACTGCTTTCCAGAGCTTACGCATAAGATCAACACAGAAAGTTCAAGCAATCCAACCACTTAGAAGGAAAACACTTTCAGCTGGTGGCATGCAGTCAATATAGTCTGCCCACCACCATATAAAATTAGACCTTGCTCATCAAGCCCCATTCCAGCAATTGCAGGATACCACACAGTAAGAAGAATCTAGAGAACACGTGCTCCAGTAAACCAAACCCACAGAATATTCCCTACACACTTCATTAAGCTGAAAACTTGTAGTAAAACCCCCTTTGACTAAGCAATGATGTGCCACAAAATGAGGTCACAGAAAGATGAGAAACACTGCCAATGCCCTTGACCTACACAGAAACAGGGGATTTATTCAGTGAAAATCCTAATGACCTTTATTAGAGTTGTTGGTTCTGGTGGCCCAACGGAGCCGAGGCTGCCCCAGCTGTGTGCCCCCAGGTCCAGCCAGTAGCAAGGCTGGGCAGGAATTCCACATACGGGGAATACACACATATGTATATATTCGTGCAGGTGCACACGTGTTTTCCCTATGTAAACACAGTCACAGAGTCTGCACACAGCCAACAAGTACTCCCAATCTCTCTGCCCTCACAATCTCCCTTGATGTAGGTCATCTCAGAGCTTTACTCTTTAGAAACTTTTTTAAAACCATCATAGCTAAATGCTCTATGAATACTGTACATGCATTTGCTCTTTGAACAGAAAGATAACGAGCATCATTGCTAGTTGGAAAATATTCATGTACTTTCTCATCATCATTTCACTAAACAAGTTATAACCTTTTCTCCCCCCAGGAATCCCTCATTCTTTTATTCATCTCTTTTGGGCTGTTCCTGTTTGAATGGTGTGAACATTTTGGCCAGATTTTTGCAGAATGTTCTGATTATTTAATGAGATATTACCCATATCTTGTACCATGGAGCTAATTGTGTCCTGTTCCAATCAAGAACCCCTTGCCATGACTAAACTTAATTATGTTTGCATACACATAATTCTGGTGTTTCACAGTCACAGGTGACTCACATCCTATGACTATGGCAGAAGTTTTTGTTACCAGTTTTGAAAAGCACAGTTCTGCACAACGAATCCTTTCTGCACAACTGCTCCTTCCAAAAGTACATCTTTCCTCTGTAAATCAACAAGAAAACTCTTTTCAGCAAAACAATATGTGTGAGCAGAGGGGAGATGGAATATTGATGTGCATTGCTATTATTATCAGAATAATAATTTTTGCTATTTAGTAATGGCCATAAATACAGCAATGGACTGGTAAGATTGGTGTGTCCTTTTAAACTTATATTTACATAAGTTATATATATTTATATAATAGATATTGTATTTGTCTTTAGTAAGTTTAGCTTTGTTAATATGCACTTAATCGTGGTTCTAGGCAAGATTTCTTGGCTTTACCCAACTAAAAAGAAAGGTTTATTTTCTCCCTCAACTTAATTGAAACACTGAGATTTTAGAGAAATACTGTCAATTGTTACTGTTGGAACTGTTGTAGGTTTTTTTCCCCAAAATATTTTTATTTTATTTTTATAAATCTTTCAGATTTTGTAAAATCATAGAAGAACTTTGTTTGGAAGGAGCTATAAAGGTCTGGTTGCAACCCCCATTCCCAGGGCCAGGGATGCCACCTACCAGATCAGGATGCTCAAAGCCACACCCAACCTGTCCTTGAACACTTCCAAGGACAGAGCTGCTGTGGGCAACCCATTCTAGTACTTCACCATCCTCACAGTAAGGGTTTTCTTCCTAACATCTAACCTAAATATTTTCCTTTTTAGTTTAAAACTGTTTACCACTGTCCTATCATCATTTGCCCATGTAAAAAGTCACTCTCCCTCTTTTCTTCATGTCTGGAAGACTGCAATGAGATCTCACTGGATCTCTGATTCTCCAGGTTGTACTCTTTCAGCCTGTGTTCACAGGAGAGCTGTTCCAGCCTCCTGATCATCTTTGTGGCCCTCTTCTGGACCTGCTCCCACAAGTCCACAATTTGGCTGATAATAATTTCCTTCAGCTGTATAACCACAAGCAGTAGTCATTGAAGACTACAGGAGATACAACACAAAGATAAATAATTTTTTACACTAATTAATTACAAGCAACCAATTAGAGGATCCATCAATTTCATTTTGTGGCACCAAATCAAATAGCCCATGTGTAAAATGAGAAGAGTGCTTCTTGCAGGACAGAAAAAGAACTAGGCCATTAGGGTATAATCTGTCCATGCACAAGTTCTAGTGAGGATAAAGAGAAATCTGTCTAGCATTCAGTAGCGAAATCTGTCCTAAATTTGCTTAATTGCTTCATAAGTGCTATTGAGACAGGAAATGTAGCTGCTACTGCAGTAGAACTGCAACAAAATGAAAGGCAGAGAAGGAAGATGGTTATTGAGTCTATTTTTAAGTATGAAAAATGCACTCACATAGTACAATGATGCAGACATTCAGACACACCAGAATGGAAATGTGAATAGTGCAGGGAAAGAACTGGTTTGTGCTATATTTTAAGATTATGACAGCCACCCTAGACCCATGAATTATAAAAGCACAATGGATAAATAGGTTATAAGGCTTAAAGGTTAGTAGAAGCACCCCACAGATAATATTTCATGTGTAAAATATGCTTTTGAGAATTTTATATTACATTGCAGTTTTAGAACCAGAGGGCTAGCATCCTGTGTGTTCAATAACTTAAAGACTACCAATACTTTCCTAAGTCCTATTAGTTGGAGAAACAACTGAATGTACTGACAGTGGTGTTTCTAAATAAAAACCATACACTCAAAACCATACACTCTTTTATGTCCTATTACAGTGACAGAATTTTTTAAAAAGGTACTCCATCAAGAGCCAGGTGGCCTCAGAACAGAAAATGTATTTTTTTTTCTTTATTCACAACAGGGGAAAGATCACTGTAAAGTACACCAGGATCTGGCAAACCACTGGTATACTGTTAGCTCTGAACTCATAGAAACATTAAGGTTGGAAACGACCTCCAAGATCATCAGTGCCACCTGTTAACCTAGCACCATCACCATGTCCACCACTAAACCACGTCCCCAAGTGCCATATCCACACACCTCTTGAACACATTCAGGGATTGTGATTCCACTACTTCCCAGGACAGCCTGTTCCAGTGCATCACCACCTTTTCAGTGAAAAAATTTTTTCCAATATCCAATTTAAACCTTCCCTGGCACAACTTGACACCATTTCCTTGTGTGCCGTTGCTTGTTACCTGGAGAAGAGATGGATCCCCACCTGGCTACCACCTCCTGTCAGGTAGTCGTAGAGACTGATAAGGTGCCACCTCACTCTCTTTTCCTGCAGGTTAAACACCCCCAGCTCCCTCAGCTATTCCCCATAAGACTTGTTCTCTAGACCCTTCACCAGCTCTGCTGCCCTCTGGAAACGCTTCAGCATCCCAATGTCTTTCTTGCGGTGAGGGGCCCAAAACTGAACACAGGGTTTGAGGTGCAGCCTCACCAGTGCTGAATACAGAGGGACAACAAATTAATAATGATGCTGAGGGGGAAAAAGATTAAAGTAGGGAGTACAAAAGTGTGCGTGTTGCAACTGAACCTGCAGAGGGACTGCCAGTTTCCATCAAAGAAATTTGAAGAGTAGCATTTACCCAGTAGTTTTGTATTAAAATATTATGTTCACATTAACAGATGACTAGAAGAAGACATTTTAATGAAACACACATTTCCATCTCTTTTTATTTTTCTTTCAGCAAGTTTAATGTTTGTATGATGGCAATAGCTGGAAAACAAATTTTTCAGAAAGCAGAGGAATAGATAAAAAGGTCACACTTCCTCCTCCCACACTGATAAAAAGCTTGTATCAATCATTATTAGCTGAAATTGTGACCCAATTAGACTAGTACAAATCATGCCAAGCTCTGATGGCAGAAGTGACTGATGCACTTTGCCACAGAGCTAATCCCCCCTGAAATGGATGGATGGGCATGGCGCTGACGCAGTGCAATGCCAGTGAAGTGCATCCAACTACAATTCAGAGGGACATTTAAACAAAGAGAAACTATCTACTAAAGACAGGCCACAGTCTCTCCGTGGCTATAGCAAAATGCTTCTCCCGAGTGGTTTACAAGGGATGAACCTTGAGTGGAATTTAAAAAGCCAAGTATTTATCATTAACAGAAATATTACCTAAAATAAGCCATTTTAGCAGGTAACCTATTGTAAATTGTCTTCCACTGTGGGTAGGAGGTAAACAACTCAAGTTTATCAATAACAAGCTATCAGTAATTTTTATAGTACTACCAATATCAAGCATCAGAAAACTGACTTCTTTCCTTCTTCAATTAAAATAACATTAAAAAGCAAACACAGAGACATATATTTTTTCGTTGTTCTACAAGGTTCATAGTTTAAGCCTGACCTACTTATTTAAAAGGAAAAAATATCCCAAAAAATTATTTTTGCAGGAAGGATGGAGATTCATTGTATAACAACAACAATGCAGGAATCAAGGTGTTAAGTAAAACTCCAAATATCACAAATGTTGCAACCAAATCCTGAGGACTGACATCTCAGTCCATACCTCCAGGGCCAGTGGCAGCTGACAACGAGGGGTTGAAAATGAAGGAGTTTGTATACGAATGAGGATGTGATGGCACGTACCCACCAACCATCTTGTGGGTGATGACTCAACTAAGTTTGTTAATCACTTACTAAGAATAAATCCCTAATTAACAACCAGTGTGAATGAAAATTTTGGCTTTCCAGCAGTCACCAAATTACAAACCTAATGTCTATATTTGAATAATAATTAAAAAAAATTAAAATGTGTTGGTTTTTTTCCTCTTAGATAAGTAATAAAATTTAATTGCTAGTAAACCCCTATCTTTCCAAATAATGTACCTAGATTTCAGAGAGGTATCTTAGTCAAATGAAAGAACATCCTTCCATGGATAGCATCCTATTTGTGAGCTCACTGGACCAGTAGGTTGAATCCTGCAGGGTTGGCATATGAGTCTGCTTCCTTCATATCTCCCCCAAAACCTGCATCAGTGGCTCTTTCAAATTCAACCACAATTTACTCTCATTTCAAAACAATTCTAAGTCCTGAAGAATATATTGGGGTAGTGAGAAATCACAGCAAAATGGAAGACCCTCAGTCAGGAACAATTCAGTTTCTCCTCCTTTGCACTGTTCTGAGAAATGCTGCACGCTTTTGGAGACCCAGGAAAAACAGACAGGGATGCCTCCAGACTAGCAGTTCCTAATCCTGTTGTGCCAGTACATGGTACAGAACACATAAATGGCCTTGGACTTTCAGTAGGCAACACATAGGAAAAGTCAGGCACCTCAGGGAACACATTTATTTAACTGTCAGTAGCCAGAGGGAAATGACAAGCAGAAAAAGCAGATATGTAGCTCTGCCTTTCTGCCCAGATTATAGCTATCCTCTGTAAGGATAGCCTAGAAGTCAGGATTCCCAGGATGCATGCCCCTTTTTAATTCCAAGTATTCTCATCTTCCTCTCACACCATCTGGGATATCACTGTAATGACAAGACCACAACTATCAAAGAAGGGTACACTGCAGCAAGAAGGTCATCACAAGCTATGCAAGGCTTCATTCCTCTCTTTCTTGGCCCTCTCTGCTCCTCTTTTTATATCCTAGAAGAAATTGTGGAAGCCACTGCTTCCACAAGCCTAACACACTGATGCAGTGGACACTCACAGCATGACTCCTAGTCAGAGCTGTCAGGAGATTTATGCAAAAAGTCAGTTTTAAGCGGGAGCCACATGTGACACCTCTCAGGTCACAGCAGTTCAGGCCTGTGTACAAGCAGAAATGTTGGTGCCAGCAATAAGTAGGGACACACCAACCAACTGTACATAGAGACCCCTTGAAAATTAAGTTTCTACAGCTTTTGTTTTAGGTGCTCAAAGCCTTCCTACATCCAGGAAGAATGAGAGGAATGAAGCCTTGCATAGCTTGTGATGACCTTCTTGCTGCAGTGTACCCTTCTTTGATAGTTGTGGTCTTGTCATGAGACATACATGCTATGCCACATTTGAATTAGCCCATAAAATTGTTATAGCTGTTAAAAAATGTTATATAATTGTTGTTTCATATCATCATTGGGTTTCTGTTGCCTTGGAGGGTCTATCAGCTAACTGGTTATGTCAAGGACAAAAACAGAGGTTTGGCCGCTTGGCCACTCCACTTGGTTTACCACGAGCACTTCTGCAGCAGCTGGCTGTGATCTTGAAACTAGGACCAAGAATTCATGTGGTGATTAAACAGATTGGGGAAAATGGTAGCATTATACTCAGCAGAACATACACTAACACATCTTCCACTGGAGGATTTCAGTCGTGACTGCAATTTTTTCTTTGGCTAAAAGAAGTTTGGGAGGAATACAGAATACAACATTTGCTTGGAAAAAAAGATACCTGACATTTCTAACATCACTAGAATGAAGTTTAAGGTTGTTTTTGTCCTCTTTATGTCTCAGGTACTACCAGAAAAACCCCTAGAGATTCTAACTTAATAGACTTAGAACAGATCCATACAGAGATGCATGTGTACAGTCAGTAGAAAAGCTACAGACAACAACCACCTGAAAAATATGTCTAGAAGAAAGCTGAAATTTTCCACCTACTGGAGGAATGAGACAATAAATGAGACACAGGAGGAAGAAATTAAATGATAACCCAAGAACCAGGATAGCATAAGAATACTAATATCTGGTTTAACAAATTCTATGCAAGAGTAAAGATGGATTAAAGAACCTGTTGTTTTGCCAAGAGGGATTTGTTTGTATTTCCTGGCTGTGAATGGAACTTCATACAGCAACAGCACACAAAGCAGAAATTGCTTGGGAGATAATCAGAAAAACTAATTCCTGAAGAATATAAACCAATGCTTGCTGACTTCCTGTTAAATGAGGCTAGAGGTTTAAAAAAGTATTTTTTCATGATGGAATAGAATAAAATCATCATGCATATGCATCTATCTACAAAAGGCAAAAAAAATCAGAAAGAGCCTTTAAATATTCAGGAATAAGAAGGAATGAAGTCGGGTATTGGAGAAGAGTGTAACAGGAGCAAGACACACTGGGTAGGAAGGGTCACCAGCTCCCCCGGCAGACAGACTGCTCTATCTCCTCAGACAATCTGACAAACCAGAAGTTGTTCCCTTCTCACTGCAGTGGTGGAAAGATCCTGCATCTACTCTCTTCCTCCTGACAGTCAGTTCATTCATGTTCGAAGCCTCTCTGCCTTCTTCCTTCTGACTCTTCTTTGAACAATTTCAGGTCATAAGATCTTTCTTTGCAGGTCAACCTTTCTGGACCAAAGATTATTCTCATCACTCTCATTTCCGAACAGGAAACCTTCAAGTGTCATGCTCAGTTGTGGACTGAGGCCATGCAGGATTGAGTGCTTATCTTATTACCGCATTTCCCCTTGTACTTCTGTTGGTCAGAGAGCTGAGCTAACTCTTTGGGATTTATGATGTTGTTTGCTTTACAAAGGGAATGACAGGGTCAAAATTCAAACACTCCTTGGTGAGTCAAGCTGTACTAATTAGCTGAACACAGAAGAAGAGAGCTGAAAATGCTCATGAACTTGTTACGTTTCTGGACCCCTTGAGGATATTCTTGCATATTTCTTCAAAAGCCAGCATGTTTCTTGATGTTTGTTGACATTTTTGTTTCCAGTTTTAACTGCTTCACACTCCAGGATTGCCTTTCAAACCAGAGAGAAGTTCTGTGGCCTCTTCTCAGTAAGTAAAGTTAACTCAGAGGGACAGGGAGTGTTATTCTGGAATTCTGTCTTTATCTGCATATAGGATTATCCCTTTAACTATTCAATAGCCTTTGAACACAGATCATACACATTAAATCAACAGCACTAGGTAAAGACGGGCAGTAAGCAAATTAAAGCTCAGCATTAGAATTAATAAGCAAAATTGCAACAAAATGAAACAGTATCTTGCTACTAAATCAGGAATTCCAATGAAATATGTGCAAGCTATCAAATTTTCAGGCAAAAATAATCACCTGCACAAACATAAACCAGGAAATTAGTGCTTTTGCTGAAAAAACCACAGGTTCAGCTTAGGGAATAACACTTTAATGAAGCTGTGGACCAAAGACAGTATGTCCAGAGATGAGCATGAGAAAGGACCAGAGGTTCAGAAAAAAACACCTTTAACAAAAAATTGGGTATTAACCTTGCTGGAAAGGGGGGATGTAATAGGAATGTTTAATACAAAAGCCTTCTTTCACAAAGGCAGCAAGAATAATCTTAACTCTTTTTCAAAAGAAAGAGATAACTAGTTTATTTATAATTAGTTTGCAACAAGCAAAATTCTGGTTAGACATGAAAAAACCCTGGTAACCAAGCACTGGAGAAGGCAGGTTGCACAATCACCATTTCAGAAAGCTTTAAAATCAGATTAGTAAAAGATCTTTTCCAATAATAATAATACAGATAGAATTTCTTTAACCTAAATTCTTTTCCAGCTAGGATTGCTGTGGTGACATGATAATGATTGCTGATTTTTTTTTTCTCTATTCTGATTAAAATAATACAGAAATAAAATTAAATTTTTTTAAAGAGTGAATATTCCATGGGATATATAGTCCCAGTAGATTGCAAAACTAATAAGAAACTGAAGTGCCCAGACACCATAAAACTCTTGGGGTTTTATGATTAAGTGAATCCTGTGACCACTTCTATCTTTGAGGCCTATGCCTCTAAGTTCAGATTGATCACTAACCCAGCCTGAAAATATTGTTTCATACCTATGCTCTAATTACTGTCCCATACAGACTATCATAAGCCCTTTCTTAGAGCTGAGAAACAAACACTGTGTTATCTTTAGGAAGAAATTGAGAAAGTATCAAATTAATTGACACAAATATACTACATATGAATAGAAAGCTGAATAAAATAATTTCAACTGATTGAACTGTCTATGCCTGATGTAAAGTAGAAAGAGCACCAAAAAAAGAACCCTCCTCAATTGCCTACTCTTCCACTTCAATATATTGTCAGAAAGCCAGAGAAATACTATATTTTAAAATTTAAATGCCAGATGAATGAAGATTTATATTTTCACCACATCCATTTCTGAGCATAATCATTTTGACAGCATAGGAAGCAAGATGTAAGCTTATAAGTTTAGCTAGTTTCTATTTTATATATATATATATTCCCTCAGCAGTGGAAGCCCACACTGAATACAGTGTACAGTCTCTCTTTGGGCAGTGCTTTGGCAGAATTCAACTAATTATGTCTTATCTAGGTTTTATTTCTCTACCACTAGGTAAGCCAAACTACTTCTAAAGGAACTGAATATTTACAAATACACAGCAAATATATATAAATTAAAAAAAAAAAAATCTGTTTATGATGTATAGCAACAGAAATTTCTGAAAATGTGCAAGTACCAAAATCATGGTATGGCAGATTTTATAGAAAGATTTTTTATTATCAGTTTTATAGAAAGAACTTCTGCATCTTAGCAAAGTAAAGGCACATTCCCTTGGGACAGAAGCAGAAAAGCAGATTTTGCATTGTGGTTTGCATGGGGTTTTGTTTAGCTGGTTGGTTTGACTCTTTTATTTTACTTTTATATTTCTTTTAGTCTTATGTTATTTTAAAAGTTAGTTTCCAATCTAAATTGAAACATGTCACGAAGATGATACTAAGGGCAGACACATTGCCATCAGTTTAAAGTACCTTGTGAGCAATAACTGGTCAGGCTTTAATTGAATACAATAAAATAGGTTACATAAGGAAAGATTGTACCAAATATTTTCTTCAGCTTTCATGTTTTTAAATCTGATTTTTTTTTTTTTTAAGCAAGAAGAACAACAAAGAATATTGTTACCAATATGGCTTTGACGTGATTGGTAGTCACTGCAGATACACTCGACAAAATGTCCTAATTGCTGCTTATTTGTTCAAATACATTGGTCGATGTAACTGGTCTTACAGAACGTATTTATCTAAATGGGGAAAAAGACTGCTTTTCTTTAATGTGTTTTCATCTGATGCTGTAAGGGAAGTTATTTTTTTTTTAAGTGGTTTGGAAATAACATGCATGTTTTACTTTCCCATCTGCCTGTGGGTGTGAGCTGGCATTTGCTCTACTGGGGAGTCTCTGGTAGCCTACTGAGTTGCCATCAGGACTGCATAGAATGTTATGTCACGTCAGGCCAATAGTAAATGCAAATAGATTTTTAATTAAAAATAGCAAACCCAAAGATGACACTTGTAAAAATGTATGCAAAATTAATAAATGCATATAAAAAGAAATAACCCATTGAGGTACAGTCAGGACTTTTTTTGTGTTTCTAAACAGGGAAGCATAGGACTTTTTATTTTCCCTATCCACCTATTTGCCCATGTTTGTTTTTTAAGCAAATTTTCACTAAAATTAGTGAGCAAAATTAATCCTGTCTGTCAATTAAGGCTGAGAAGTACAGTGTCCATAAACCCCAAAATCCATTTAGCCCCCTTAGGGGGAAGTATTTTGTGATTCTATTTCATTAATGTCTGCAAGGTACTTGTTATTTTCAACAAGCAATAACAAAATAAATGTTATGTCACAACATGCTACATTTCCCAAGACCCCCTGTTCCTTGGCAAAAAACTCTCTAACAGGACTGATATATTTAATTTTAAGACATCTTATGATTTGGGAATTTTATCTGCCAGAAATGACTGCCAAAGTAACACTAAAGGCTTTGGTTTTGCCTGCAAGCTTCATGCATATGGGACACATATTGCTTTTGATACTTGTCTAAGACAGTTCCTTCTGTACGTTGTCATTAGCTACTGGTGAAGCAAAATAAATGTCTGCAGAAACTATGTATAGATACATAGACATAACACACACAGAGTCCAACACTGCAATCGGTGAACACCAATTCCTGATCACTAAAGTGCAGGACTGAAGGTCACCATATGCCAGCACTCTGTGCCACATCGTGACTACTTCTCCACACACAGTGTGCTGATGGAGTCTGTGCCACCTGTGATACCTGTCCCTGAGAAGGCTGAAGAAAAAAAATGATTGTGTACTATTCCGTGTAAAATTTCTCTACTCATATTCTGCATCTTTCATGATTTAAACAAGGGCGTTACTGGTGACTTCAAAAACAAAGTGGACAAAATGTGATCTTGTAAACCTGATTTCATAGTGAAATAATGAAATATTCACTTATCTCTACGGGATTAAAGTACTAATGGATTTCTGTTGAAATTACATTTACACACAATCAATCATGACAGACAAATAACTTCACACAAGACTGCAGAATTTAAATAAGTAATATATAGATTTAGGCAGAAGTCTTGCCTTTTCACTGTAGCAGATTTCAAGACCATTTTAGAAAGACTGAAAGACCTTGACTTAAGATTAATAAGTAGCACTAATAGAGCAGCTGCTTCTGCTGCCTTCTGCTTCTGTGGCAAGAACAAAAGAGATTAGAAAACCATTACGATGTGATTTCCCTGAGAAGCGCACCCCTGTACCTGTATACACTGTGACCTTTGATAAAGACAGGAACAATTAATTCATTGGAGTCACCCAGAATGTTCCTACCTCTCCCCAGACACACAAGTTGTTGTTGAATGTTGTATCTGGATAAGAGCTCTTCCCCCAGGTTGCCCAAGCAGAAGGCAGACCCCCTCCCACAGTGATAGGAGTACAGGGCGTACAGTGCTGCTTCCAGCACGCTACTGGCCAGATCTGCATCATCTTCTCTTAGAGGAAGTGCTTTTAATAAGAAATTGAAAGAAGGAGCAACAAGAACTACACAACCCTCATCAGAAGTTCAGAAGGTGTATGAAAAAGGTGAGCTCTTACTGCAACGCTTCAGACTCAGAACCAATATTCTGTTCAACATTTAATTACTATCTTATTAACTGTGTATAGAGCAGTAATTTCAGAGGCATATAATCACAGAATGGTTTAGATTAGAAGGCACCTAAAATATCATCTAGTCCCAACCCCTCTGCCATGCACAGATGTCATGGTTTAGGAAAGGCTTTCCCCAGTTTAGTACTCCCACTAAAAAGACCACAGGCTGCTTGCTCCCTTCCCCCTCCCACTGAAAGCACAAAAGGTAGAGAGCTACAAACAATTTACTGGAAACAATGAGATAAGAAAACAAATACTATCAGCAACAACATAATAACAAAAGCTGCAAGACAAAATAAAAGACAAATGTAAAAATAAAACAATACTGGACCATTTCGCCCACCAGGTTTTCTCCCTCTGAAAGGAACACGCTTCTCCCTGGAAACCAGAGAACATCCCTTTCTCCTGCCCCTGGAAATGACATGAGGTAGCATCCAACAACATCTGTGTCTGGCCATGCCCCCTTAGCCATGCCCCTCTCAGCTACTGGAAAACACTAACCCTGTCCTTGGCTGAAACCAGGACAGCAGGGACACCTTCCATTAGATCAGTTTACTGAGCGCCCCATCCAACATGTCCTTTAACACTTCCAGGGATGGGGCATCCACAACCGCCCCGGGCAATCTGTCGCAGTGCCTCACCGCCCTCACAGTAAAAAATTTCTTCCTAATAGCTAATCTAAACCAACCTACTTTCAACTTTTGGAGGTTTATTTATTCCTAAATATTTTTTTTTCTCGAGATTATCCTAACTCAGTATGTACGTTTTCTTCTTTGATATAAGCTTTTCAATACTGATTAATTGGAAAACAATGATTTTTAACTTCTTTTTAATCATAAACATTATACTTGTCATTTAATGACAACCTGTTTGTCACTTGTGGTAAAGAGCTGGTTCAAAGGATTTTAACCTCCCCTTTTCCTTTCCTCACCCAAGCTATTTCTTTACAATACCCTCTCCTTGTTTTCCAACGTTATCTGTGATTAGGTTTTGCTCACTGCAACATATTTTGATATGTCAACAGAGAAACAATGAGGGCATTGCTATGTCCTGTTGCTATTCATGTGTTATTTCTGAAGTGCCTGAATCAATGCAGCATGGTACGAACTTTAAAAGACTAAGCTCTAAGGGCTTAATTCAGAATGTTTATTTCAATGTAACCAAGCCTGTAGTAACAGAAACCAAAATAAAGATTAAATATAATCACTTATCTGAATTTTCTTCTGTGCAGATACTATATTTCAGCAGATGCTGTCAAAAATGGCTACATGATCAAAAAAAAATTACTACTATATAATTGTAAATATGTACTACAAACTTAACGACTCATGGTGCCTCTTGCAGCCTTTCCATCTTGGGGGCATCTGTACTTCAGTCTCAGCAGATGATATCTAGATCTTTATGAATAAATTATTCAGGATTTCCAACCAGCAAACAGTATTTCTCTGTTCACTGAAAACAATCATACCCTTGCAGAAAAGACAGCTGAATGTATCCTGAGCTGCATGGGTTTTTTTCAAGCATTTGTATCTAATTTTTAATTTGCTAAATTTACTTTCTAGACAATGCATACTTGTATTTCTCTTTATACTTTAAAGGGCCTTACTTAACATCATTCTTTGTATATACTTGTAAAGCCACAGTTTAATTATCTCTTAATAGGCACACTGATAAAGGAAGTATTTCATTGTACTTTACAGTACTTTACTTCTACAGAAGATCACAGGAAAAATATACAGGATTTTAAAACTGATCTTAAAAAAAGACATGATAGTCTTGGTCATAATATCGTTGAGTAGATGACAAGACAAGCTCGCCAGCTTCAGAAATCAAATTATTTTCCATTTCATTTGAATTGTTGTCTGAAGCAGCATAAAGAATTTCAGTTCTTAAAAAAACTTCATTCAGCATGAAAGGAAATTTCTTACTTCACATTCTCTTTTCCTGAAGCACTGCACATCATTGAGAAGTCCATACTCAAGAAAATCACCTGATAAATTTAGACAAGAATACTGAGAACAGACATGTAAACAGATATCTGTCTTCCTGCTTCTAAGTTATTTTAGGGATTTTTAGGTGGAAAAAATATCATACATAAGCTGCAAAAAGAACAGTTCTGGAGAACCCTGTAAATTCTCTAGGATATGAGAAAACTCAGTATTTTCAAATCACAAAGACTAAGAAATATCTGGGAGAAATGGCTACCCAAAGACCACTGAGGAAATTTTCCGGAAACCACCTCAGAAAACTGTAAACTTTGAAGAACATACTTTTGCTAAAGCACAGTTCATACCTTCTTCAAATCAAATGGCTTGTGATAAGCAGGCCTTTGAGTTTCAAAGCAAGAGTAGCAAACCCCAAAATTCCTACTTGCTTTTACTTCACTGCAATGAAAACAGTATTTATAAGAAGCAACAGTCATGAGAAACTAGATGGATTCATTATTGGATGATTCAGGGAGATGAAGTGAGGAAGGGGAACAATTCTGGCCCATTGAGAGATATTTTCTATCAAAATAAGAGGAAAAGCAAAACATTGCATTAGTAACCTTTATGTAACTGAAAGGTCTTACATTTGCCTGGCATACGTTTGATGAGATGTGTATATATATATGATGATATACATACATATATATATGTTTGATGTGTACACACACACATATAGATAAATATGCAACATGTTCGCATTATCAGGTACAAAGATACAAACACTAATAAATGGCCAAAGTTTCCCTCTTGCACTGAAGGTGCTCAAAAGTCTCCCTAAACTGATATATTGCAAAGTTTGCCAAGCATTTTTTCTGCCCTAGGAGACTTTCTATTGAAAATCTAGTCTCTATGAAACTCCTTCCTTGCTGTTAGAAGAATTAAGAGATGCTAGTACATTGACTGTAAAAAATATACAGCTTTTTTATAGCTTTCGCATTGCAGCATTACATCCATGACTTTGAAACAGAAGTATATTTCAGTTTTAAGACAGATATCATGGAATTGCTGTGATGGTAAAATGAAAATTGAGTGTGAAAAGAGATAGGGGAATATAATGTGATTGAATTGAAAAAAATAAACCTGAACAAGGACTCAGATTTATACTGCCTGCCACACAACTATTGGTAATGCAGATTTAAATCTGATTCATGTGCATGTTTGTGAGGAATAGCCCCTCTCAGATGCACAAAACAAGGAGCTATACCCTAACCCTATATAACTCATTACCCTAAGCATGGGCAGCATCCACCAGAGTACAAAACTCAGGCAGCAGATCCAGCTCAGGTCCTCAGCACACTAAAACACTCCTGGTGCAACACTGAGCCCGTTCAGGCTGCCTCTCAATAGGAAAATAGTTAGTGGGGAAAGCTGCACGCTTACTCAGCAAATGAACAGCTCTGTCACTTCCTGCTCTAGAATGAGCTTCATCACAGTATTCCTAGGACTTTTACACCTCCAAGATGGCAAGGTTAAAAAGAATCTTAAAAAAGAAGGGGGAAGAGTCAAGATGAAAGATGAATCAAGAAGGATATCACAAAGTTTTCTAACCTCTTTGTCCTTCCGTGAAGGAAGAACAGGACAGTCAAGCTTACAAGACATTAAAATAAAACCCAACTAACTCAACAAAAGAAAACAGAAAGAGCAGACATTGTGGCTCAGTGGAATCCATGGTTGGGAAAATCTTATTGACAGAAAGTGAGCTGCCAGGACACAGCTGGTGTGGAGAGAAAACAGCATTGGAAGGGCAGATCTCCAGGGGAATGTCCACAGGGAACTTTATGCAACATAGAGTTACAGTCTTCTGGATGAATTGTCTGTAATATCTCAGGGGACAAACCCAGCAGTCATAAAATATCCCTCCACTCTACTGGCGAATTTACTATTATGCCACTTTTTATTAGTTGATTTTACTTCTCTCTTTAATACTTCATTTAGGCAAATCCAGATACTTTGTTTTCTTTAGCCATGGCTGCTAAAGGGTTGCTAATGATGAAAGCACCACTGTTCTATCCCTCTGGTTGTAGTCATGCTGCAATTACCTTTGTCTTTCTCTGAGCTAAAGCATTTCTGCAAAATACAGTCGTCAAAAGTGTTGTTGATGTAAAATGAAGTTATTTAATTATTAAGGATACTTTTAAGCAATTCAACATTTATTATCATTAATATAACATTTTTAGAGCTTTTGCTTTCAGTAATAGGTTACAGATCCACAGAAGTTTTAGATACAAAGCCTCAAGTAGTTTAACAGTTTTCATCTGGCAGTTTTCATCTGCCAGTTTTAGAGATATCATGTAGGCTGCCAGGATGCTCAGAAAAGTTATACAATTTTCTGAGAAGATAATTTTGTTCCAAATATGCATTCCATTGAGGGAGATTTCCTAGTCCAGACCTGAGTGGTTTCCATTGCTCCGAAAAGACCAGGCTGTGTAGTCTGGGCTGGATGATTGCAAGTCATGCAACAGTACTCTTGTACTCTTACAACTGTATAAACAGTACTTGTATAAACAGAAGGGAATACTGTGCATCTATTCCTTAAGCTAAAACAGCGTCTGAAACCTGTTTCTATTTTATTTTAAATCACTACTTACAGCATGATCCTCTTGACAGCTGATCATAACAAATCACTCTCTAGGACACCGTCAGCAAGGTGGTAAATAAAAGCAAACACCAGACATATTAATAAGTGTCATCCTAACTCTATTAATTGAAAGAACGAAGTTTTGGAAAGTGACAATAACAAAGTAGTGTTTTAAAAGATCATCTTTCAAATTTTTACACACTGGTAAGAGGAAACCCACTGTGAGTCGCACTTCAACATTCCATCTGCTTCACATGGAGTACTCAGTTCTCAAGGTCAAAATTAAGGTTTTATTTTATTTCTAAAGTGAGGACATGGCATGGAATAAATAATGATGCATTTTAAGTTGTTGTAACTACTCCATGTTCAAAGAACACCCCCCAATTAACAACATTTCTTGTTAATGTGTCAGATTTTATTCAATATTTAACCTGAGAAAAAACCAAATTTCCTAAATATGATTTTCCTTTCAGAATTCACTTACTTTATTTTCATCAAATAGAACAGTGTGTAAGACAAATAATTTTACAAAGGCAAAATAGATTTTAAAATTCAAGAAATTAAATCTATTCTACTGTCTGATTTTTTTAAAAAAATCATTCACCCTAGTGACATATTACAGCCTGAAATTTAGGGTTTTGCAACATCTTTCTTTAAGGTCTACCTTTATTCCTCTCTGAAGCATGTAGAATTGTACTCATGTTTCAATTTATTTTTTTTTTTAATTTTTTCAAGTGATTGCTTTTATTTATATTTTGAATCAATAATTTTCTCCAGCATTAAATACAAATTAAAAACTTAAAGCTGAAGGAGTATCCATTGGAGCAAGGTAGCAATACCTAACTATGTAAAAACAGGGAATCAGGATGGGGGTTGGAGGGAGGTGGTTGTGCTGCTGGTGGGATTATGGGTACTGTTTTCTAGGTGACAGTTTAAAAGAGTGTGAGGGATTCTGAAAAAAAATTCTTTAGTTAGGAGGCTGGTATTTTGTGATAAAATCAAGAACTGCTGCCTTGTCTTATACAGGACAATTGTTTTCTTTCAGTTGACATTAATTGGTGGAGTTGTCCAATTTCTTTGTTTACAGCAAATAAAAGACACTTTGAGCTTCAACCCTGGATTGAAAATGAGGTTGACATGAGACATGAGTTGACGTGAGACTCCAATTTTAAGAGCAGGAGTTTTCCATTTTACTTGATGTGTGTTTGCAGAATTGGTGAAAGGAGACTTCAAATTTATGGATCGGTTTGGATCAAAGGAATTTTAATATGGACTCTAGAATTGTGTTTACAATAAGGAAATGGTAATCTGAAAGAGGACTCAGTAGAATATGCCACTTAAAATTTCAAATAAGAGAGTGAAAATAAATTAACATTTCTGAAGAAACTGGGCTGCAATAAAGATGGACTTTGGAGAATAAGTGCAACAAAGGACAAACAAAACTAGGGGAGCATGAAGCCCCTTCTTTCTATGAAGAAAGGCTGACAGACTGGGACTGTTCAGTCTGGAAAAGAGAAGGCTTGGGGAGGAGCATATGACTGTGCTGAAATACCTGACAAAATGGAATGAAGAATGAAGAAGCAGACTGTTCCCAGCGGTGTCCAGTGCCAGGAAAAGGGGAAATCTACACAAATGGAAACACAGCAGGTGCCATGTGAACATCAAGAAACACTTTATTATGAGGGTGGATGTCCAAAAGCTGTCAGGACATGGTCTTGGTTAATCATCTCTGTGTGACCTTTCTTGAGCAGATGGATTGAACTGGACAATCTACAGAGGGGCCTTTCAGCCTCACCTAGTCTCTGAATCCCAAAAAGTGACTGGCGTTGTCAGATAACCCTACAGCAACTAGTCAGAAACTTACCGCCCCATACTAAAGGGAAGGCTAATTAGTGAACTGGTCTCAGTTTTTAAATCAGGAGGTACATTCTTAAAACAGAAGCTATAGATGTGTTACAAGCATTACTGGATTAAACAGCTTGTGTAGGCAGTAGGCAAGTCTAAGTGATAATTAACCATCATCGTTCTACTGAAATGCATGGATTTCTTTGCCTATAAAATTCTTCTAGGCAGTGTTTTAGGTTAATTTACTCGAACTGAACCTTTATTTTCTAAGCAATCAATTTATTCAAAGACAGATAATACAGAAAATGTCATCTGACGCATGTGGCTAAAATTCTGGAGTTCAAAGCAGCTTTTAAATTCTCACTTCTGAGTTCTTAAACCTCAGAAGCTCCTGTGACTCTAGAGGTTGCTTGATCACAGAAACAGCAACCATGGCACTAGTGCGTCCTTTACGTTTACAAGGTAAAGGTAGAAGTTTAACTGATATGAAACAAATTCTTATCAATAGAGATCAAGCACCACACTAACTGATGTTTTCTGGAACAGAAGTCAAAACAATATAACAGCTCTATTACTTATATCTTAAAACAAAAGTTGCTGCAGCCTCACAGGAACAGTTTGCAATGAAAAAATATATTCAAATGAGTAGGTAGATGCCATTTGGAGTTGTTAGAGACTAGCTAAAAAAGTGAAGAGTATGGCAAGATCCGAGGTGCATGGAAGGGATGAATGTTGATAACATACTGAAAAGCTAGTTTTCTTGAACTCCATTTGGCAGGACAGCACAGTTCCAGTGACTATCACTGCTCAAAAGTCAGTAAGAAATTATACATCTGCCTGACAGGCCAAACACTCCCTTAAGATATCACCCAATTTGCTGGCTTTGGTGACCTAAATTCAGAAAAAAAAAAAAAAAAAATCATACTTTGCTAGTCTTGAAACATCTTGTTGGCTGGGATGCTGAATGACTTTACAATTGCTACTGCAGTTGCAGTGATTTAAATTCTCATTTAACTGACTCAGTTCTCCAGTGCTACTTTTATCTCCTTCTAATTGAACGTGGCAGAATATTCAGTCTACGCCTCACAGCTGCACAGGTGATAGTATAATAACACGCAATAATTACATTTCACTGTCTCAGTTGTTATTAGCACTTGTATTCAAAGTTACACGTATTTTTGAGCTGTCAGCTTGCAACAGGTGAGAACATCTGTGCTAGCAACTGCCTATGAGCTGCAGAGATCTATATCAGCTTTGGGGTATTTTTGCTACCTTATTTGATAACAAATTTAAAATGCAGTGTTACATATAACAACACAAACTACATTTCAAATGTTTTCATGTCAGAGTTTTCAGGTCTCTCAAGAATTTATGAAACTGATAAATAATCCCTGCAGACTTCTCTGTCCACATAAGATAACAAATGGTGCCATAAATATTTTCATGTTAGCGAGTTCTCTTTATGTTCAATATATCAGTACATCAATAATATTTTTGCATGGGAAGGCTCATTCATGTAGTAAAACCAAACAAACCCTGCAGCTCTAATTAGGTGTATAGAAATTTTTAGTTGAAAACATTTATCATTACATGGCTATGACAGGTAAACTTCTACAGATGTCACATTAGTTTTTAAGGGTAGCCAAACATTTCAATGGAGTATTAAGGATTTCTAGAAAGATCCTAGCATAAAACATCCTTATGACAATTCATTTATGTTCATGATGTCACGTCAGCTGAAATACTGTCTCTAGTTCTCTTTTACTTCAAAAATTAAGTAGTATGAAACAAAGTAGGTACAGCAAAAGCTGTGAAAAATGATCAGAATCATGACGTGATTCCCACAGCGTGACACTAAAGACACCAATGAGAGATACAAATGAGCTTGCAAAGGATCTATGAAAACAAAAGTGATAGTAGAGAAGGTAGTAACAAAGAAAATGGAGGGCAGGAAAAAAACCAAGAGGTAAAGTGAGAAAAGGACAATAATTCCCTAAATCCTCAAGATGAATTCTTTTGATACATACTTAGAGACTTGAACACAAAATGGGTACTGTTGGATAGGGCTACACTGGGTCATCTGGTCCAACCTTCCTGTTCAAGTAGGATCATCCTACAGCACACTGCATTGAATTGCAACCAGAGGGTTCTTGAGTATCCCCAGTGAGGGACTCCACAACATCTCTGGGCAACCTGTTCCAGTGCTCGGTCACACACAAAGCAGTGTTTCCTCATATTCAGGTGGAACTTCATGTGCATCAGTTTCTGCTTGTTGCTCTTTGCCCTATTGCTCAGGACCACTAAGAAAAGAAGTCCTCTCTCAGTTGTCTCTTCTCAAGCCTGAACAGGCCAATCCCTCTCAGCCTTTCCTTATAAGAAAGATGTTCCTGCCCCTTGTAGCTCTCTGCTGGACCCACTCCAGAGCTCCATCTCTCCCTTGTATTAAGGAGCCCAGAACTGGACACAACACTCCAGCTGTGGCCTCACTAGGGCTGAGTGAAGGAGCAGGATCACATCCCTCAACCTGCTGGTGTTGCTTATGTACCACAGGATACCACTGGCCCCCTAGGACACAAGGGCACTGGTGGCTCATGGGCAGCTTGTTGGCCACCAGGACCTTCAGGTCCTTCTCCACAGAGCTGCTTTATAGAAGGACAGCCCTCAGACTGTACTGGTGCCTGGGGTTATTCCTCCCTAGGTGGGAGAGGAATTTGCCTTTGCTGAATTTCAGACAGTCCCTTTCTGCCCATCTCTCCATCCTGTCGAGGTCCCTCTGAAGGGCTGCACAGCCCTGTGGGGTACCAGCCACTCCTCCCAGTTTTATTGCTAAGGAGGCCTCTTCCCCTTCATCTGAGTCACTCATGAACAAGTTAAACAATACTGAGCTCAGTGCTGAACCTTGGGGGCCACCATTTGTGACAGGTACTAGAGTGTGCCACTGATTACAAAACTCTGGGATCTGCCTTTCCACCAGTTCTCAATGTCCATTCAGACACTGGTCTTCCAAGGGTGAAATTGAAAAAGTCAAACAAAAAGACCATTGTTTATATGACCCATGCTTTACATTTCCACAGAGGAAAAGTAATTTAAAAAAAAAAAAAAAAAAAAAAGAAATACAATCCAGCATCAAGCAATTGAAGTAAAATCTCAGCAGATGTGGCATTCAGCTTCATTTTGTTATTTTTTCCAGTACATCATCTTACAGTATAGGACACCACTGTACCTGTGAGCTACAACCCCTCAACACAGAGAAAAGAAAACTGGAGAGAGAAGTTTCCAGAAGACAACAGTGCTCCTATCCCAGTTCCTGTACAAAGCCCTAATCCAACGCCAAATGATGCCCTTCCATTGCCCTAAGAAGATCGGCTTCTTTGAACCCAGAAGTAAGGGACTACCATCACTTATTACAGCCTTTTCTTCAGGAACCAAGTGTTGTGTTACTGTTCTGAAGAATTTCAAACGAAGGGCAAGTTCTCATCAAAGAAATGTCAAGTAAAATAAACACAGTTCATACAACAATTTGCTTCCTCTGCTGTGAAAGACATTCTCATGCCATTCAAATTAAGGTTTTTCCATTAGAGTTTGTTCATCTCTTCTCTTTCAATTCTATAAAAAGGGAAATCACTAAGAAGCAGCTGCCTGTTCTTCAACAGCAAAAACCTGCCACATAATCTAAATTCTGTTTTTTCTTGCTACATAAGCATTTTCATTTCTTGACTTGCATTTTAAACTCATTTAGCAGTAAACATACATTACAAAAGAAACCAAACTTATTCCGTTTTCCACACAAACAATCATGGTAAATGGTTTAACACTGGAAAAGGACAAAACGCTTTTGCTATCTAAAAGCTAACTGACCTTAAACTAAACCTAATGTACTGTTACACTCTGATGAGGCTTGGTAGATATTAGTCTTTAGCTACCTATTCCAGTCTTTATCTGCTTATTTTTATCAATGAAATTTAAAGCAACCTTTACTAAGACATCCTAGAGTAAATTTTTATGAGTAGTGCAATTCTCATGCAGATTCACTGCAAAGCCCAAGTAGTGTGGATTGTTTTATTTCTAAAGCTCCTGCAATGCAGAAAAGTGCAAACCTCTCTAAAAAAAACGAAGCAGAGGATGTGTTATACTTGTCATTGAGCTTTTCAGCACTGAAAAGGGTTTCTTGAATATCATAAATGTCTGATATAAATTAAATGGGTTTTTTTCTTCAACTTTTCAACCTGATTCAAGTTAGAAAGGGTCAGAGATTCACTGTTGCTATTAAAAACTTTTTTCTTTACAAATACTTTTTAAAATTATGATTTTTTTTTTTTTTTTTTTTTTTTTTTTTAATAAAGATACATCCCTGTCTTCTTCGGCCTTTGCTAGGTCTGCAGAAACATTTGTGCACCTCAGCAGGCTTACTTGCAGTAACAAATTTTTTCTGGTTGACATTTTCCCCAACTTTAAGCTCTGTAGCTCTTACACAGCATACATCTTGAACCATAAAGTTCTTATTACTAGTTTTAATCACAAACACGTGGGTTTTTCCTTAATTAATGTCACATAAGGAGTTGGAAGACAGTTCTTGTTTCCTTTTGTTCTGTATACTGTTTAACTGTATCACATATTACCTTTTCTTCTCATAAAAGTTGAATAACCCTGATTCTTTTAATTGTTTACATTTGTGCCTTATAATCTTTCCTCTTTTTTCTTGGAAATGTTACTTAACTACTCCTGTTTTATATGTATGCATCTACTGTTGTAGAGTTATTTATTCTACTTAGTACCAAAAAAGGTAATTAAATTATTCCTTTAAAATCAGAGTGCAAACACTACCAACAGATTAAAAGCCTGAAGACTGTAAAATTAGGATCCGTGAGTTATGCATTTTAAAAAGCTAATGATCTGCATCAACTATGAATGTATCACTGAAATCAAAAAGCTCTATTTCTATTTTTACCACAAAGTCATTGACAGAATAAAGAGTCTAAAAGTAGTGCAATATTCATGAATGATTTAGTATGAGGAAAAGATGCCGATTGCATCAAGATTCAGACATCAGCATTTGTCAGCCAAATGGGACAGAAAGCTCCATATAAAAGAATCCTTAAAAACAACCGAAATAGAAAATGGAAGCACCATCAAAGTTTTTCATTCATTATCTATAGATAACTGAAAAGTCTGGTATGTTGTTCTTGTGTCTCATAATACATTTTCTTCTGTTTGATGTACCTCATCCTGTAAGACACAGAGGGATCTCTCTAATGTGAAAGGAATAATCCTCATCTGAAAAAACCTAAAGGTTAAACATCCTCTACCTCCACATTCTTATTCACTATAGAATTATAGACAAAAATAAACACAAAAATTGTTTTAAACTCCTCTTCTGTAGAATTCTGAGCATGTGTTTCAGTAGAATGGCCTGGACTATACTGAAGATTACAATTTAGTAGCATATTTCATAACTTTATAATTTCTGACATCTGGTTCAAGATATTTTAATGTGTCCCAGATTAACTGAAGTGGTTCTTTTAGGGCTGGTTTTTTTGATGAGTTTTTGTTCTGTTTTTTTTCTATTTAAAAATGTGATTTAGAATCATATATTATATTCTAAAGAACATTTTTTAATTAATTACTTGACAGCTATAAAATATCAAAATTAAACTGCTAATGCAAGTAGTATCCATGAAACAGTATGTACTGATGAAAATTATCACACAGGGCTTAATTATATTCCACTGAGGTGGGCCTTCAGAAAAATCAAACCAATCTGGATGTAACAAACAAGCTTAAAAATAAAAATATACAAAACCCAAATAAAACCTGTTGCAGAAAAATCTGTGAATGGAAAAAGTTCAGCAAAGCCATACAAGCAAAAGCAGTTCATACTGCAGTATCTATAATACTAGGATAAAATTAATTCCATGCCCAGAGAAGGGGAAAAGCAGACATCTGAAATTTCTGGAGAAAGCAGGGGGAATTTCAACAAAGTAGTAAGAAAAAAAGTGGCATGGTATGCCTGACCCATTAATTTAGGAGAAAATAGAGAAAAAATTAGAGAAATTAGAGAAAAAAAAAGTATAAAAAGAAAAAATAAAATAAAGCATTTCTAACTTTTATTTAGGGAGAAAGGAGAAAAGGATTGTATTATACTATCACTATGAAACTCTGGAATGAAAGTAATTTTTCTGAATACCATATTAAGATTTATGAGATTAAAATGGAAAGGCACACAGAGGGTTTGTAAGGAAGCCCATAAAAAATAGCGGAAAACATCCAATAGAGTAACAATAAATTAGAGAAACATGCAGTCGCTTTTGGATATAGCCAAATGAAATATCAAACTCTGTCTCAACTCCTGCAATGCGACACTGGGCAATAATCTTCAGATTCAGTGAGTTTTATGAATTACTTAAATCTAACAAGATCTTTCTCGAAGTTCATGGTTTACATCAGAGGGACTAATAGTTCTATCTTATCATGACGGTTCCCAGTTATCTCCTAAAATGAAAGAAATCTCTAAAGAGAATATGTATAACTTGATATCCTTTATTGAACCAACAGTTTGAAGATGAAATTATTTCACTTCATAAGCTACAGTCAAGGTTTTAAAATAGAATCCCTTTTGCTCCCTGCAGTCATTAAGGTCAGTGAATAACTTTCCAGCAGCTGACCAAAGGGATGTTACTTGTCAGTCCAACTGCCCTGTGGTTAGCATCAAGACAGAGTCCACTTTTTAACCACAATCATCTGTGTTGCATGCTAATTACATGGTGACAGAAACAGAACACTTCAAAATAGAGTACTTCCACTTACATCTTTCAGCCCATTTCTTGCCTTCCAGTTCTTTTCCAGCATAGCTGAGGTGACATCCTCTTATCCCCTCATAAGAAGTGTGACAGGTCTCCACTTAGTACTACTTACTGTAGTAAGTTGACAGAAAACAACTACACATGGAACAGCAGAATTTGTAGGGTGTAAAATCTTGAGCTTATTCTGGATAACTCCAAACTAACAAAGTGTGCAATTGTGTATAAATTCTTATTTTGGGCTAGCTGAAAAGTGCTATTAAATTTCCACTTTTTTATATTTACTTTCTATACAACAAATGAATTAAAACAAAAATAGTTTCAAAATGACAGTGAACTTTCTTATTTATAAAATATTTAGCTCGCTAAAACTCCTGCAATGTTCCTCCATTTTCATTTAACGTCAACACAACGCTTGCTCCAATGATGTAAGTTTCCCTGTGATGGCTTGTTTGAAACTTCTGAGTGACTCACCCAATGATATTTGGTTGTTCATAGTCAGGAAACAATCTACTTTTATTTATGTGAAATCAGCTGCACCATAGGGCACCTGAGTTATAGTAAGCAACTAAGTAATGTAGCTAAATCACATCAATATGGATTAAGTGGAAATGAAATTTATTTATGACAAAATTGAACCTGAATATAGTGAGGTTACTTCAGAAATAAACTTGACATGGCAGAAAAAGTGTGGGCTTAGAAGGTAAATAAAAATAAAGCTGTAGGAGAAGAATAGAAACATCCAAAGGTAAAATTGCAGTATGCCAGGGAATTACAGGGGAAAAAAAAAATCCATAAAACAATCATCGGTAAAAACCCCTACTGACTGCAGATAGAAAAAACAAATTGCAGATCTGCAAAGTCACTTTTCAACCAGAAATCCCAGCATTTTTCAACTACAAAGCAGTAACAAATATGAAAGAGACAGGACAAAAATGACAAAAAGGACTCTGATGTTGAAAGATATATTTCCTTGGGTTTATTAAATTAAAAAAAAAAAAATGTAAACAAGAGGTTCTGATAGAAGAAGAAAACAGACCAGAAATTCAAAATACATATAGCAGCATGCTTGCCTTGGTAAGGGAAAGCTTTTAAGTATTAAAAAAAAAAAAAAAAAAAAAAAAAAAAAAAAAAAAAAAAAAAAAAAAAAAAAAAAAAAAATCAGGAGAACAAAAATTCGATTATTAAAAGCAAAAATCCATAAGATAAACACCAGCACAGATATATTTCTGCAGAACAATTGAAAGCAAGTATGAAACTCTAGCTATGCTGCATTACAAATACTTCATTCCCAACTTATTGTAGAAAATCCAAGTATTGTGTGCAAATGTTGGCTGATTTTTAATCAAATACTGAGCATGGATCTACATGGGAGGTGTTCTAAATGTGTGCCAAACAGGTTTCATTTTCAGTGGGACTTTCAGAGGTTGTTTTATATTAAATACTACCAACTGGGTGTGCAAACTACAAAGAGTGCCAAGCTCCTTGCAAGTTCCTCTTAAAATGAGCAACGTGCAGTGAGAGGCTATGTAGCGTTCTAGTGCCTCCCTGCAAATAATCTCTACATTTTTCTCAAAAAGATTGAAAAGGTTGTACAGATGGAAGGTGAATTTATATCACAGAAAAATCTCCAACATGTTGATATAATTAAGCCTCTCTAATGAGTTAGAAATCCAGACTAGGCACAGAAGCTATTTTAGACTCTTTAGCCTTCTTCTGCAGTCAATGGGGAGACTCTTCTTGAAGGCAATGCCTAGCTTGAAGGCTGATCATGTTTCCTAGAGGGCAGGCTCTTGCTCTCTCTGACTGACCACATAAAGAAATTAGATCAGATATTAAAAACATCCCCTTGTTAATAAACTCACTCCATACTAAATTGGTGTGTGGAAAGATTGACAAGAGTAAGGTTTTTGGGGAATTAAATACTGTCCCAGGTATAAATCTTTGGTGAAATGTTTTAAATTTAGAAAATAATCCAGAATATCTGTTAATGCAGCATCAGCAGCAGGTTGGAAGGCTTCTTTCATGGTGATTGAATGGTGACATGTTTTGTTAAACAGCAACCAAAGCAAAGTGAAACTATATTTTTACACAGAAACAAATACCTAAAACTTGTCTTTATCCTTGACAAATACCTATAATTTGGAATTTATTGAAGGCAAACCAAATTAACTATTAGAAATCACTTCATAGGAATTCTACTGGAATGGTTTGTTGAGGTCTGTTCTGGCTTTATAAAGTGATGCAAACTTGCAGAAATACTCATAAGAACAAAACACTGTGCCAGTAAGAAATTATTATTGCAGACACGTTTCAATGGCACTCTTTAAAACTAAATTAGGAAGGTGTAGGAAGGGAAATTGTAAGTGACTCACATACCCTTCTCTCTTAAAAAAAAAAAAAAAAAAAAAAAAAAAAAAAAAAAAAAATTCCAATGGGAAACACCTTTCAGGACCACTGATCCTGAAATTTATGCAGATTACAGTGAGAGGGAACAGTTTAATTCAAAATCTAACTAGCTTCTGGACTCAAAACCAAGCTAAACCTAGAGGAGATTACTCACATATTGGTCTGAGCAAACAGGAGACAATGTTAGGTATCAAAGAATGTTTGGCAACTTGCTGAAATAACAGCCTGTACTAGGTTTGTACATACTCCCTTGCTGCACAAACAAAGGACAACTAAAAATCCCCAGGCACTAATGTGACTTTGCGTTTTTGAGGGAATGCTGTAGGCAAAAATAACTTGTGCCGTCTCCTTCAGTGGAAAGACAGGAAAGTGGTGAAAGGCAAAAGTAAGACAAAGAGAGCACCAAACCATCTAATGTAAGAACTCATCTCAGATGTTCAGCAGTATCTGTCTACTCTGCCAATAAGAAGCAATGGAAAGAGCGAACTGCATTCAGTGTAGAACATCGGGAAGGCTCGTCTATGCCTGTGTGCTGGCCAGCACTGAAAATTACCATCAGTAGCCAGGGGAAGGAGGGAAACTGAAAGCAAGTTATGCCAGCCAGTAAGGTGAAGACATGGCAGTGGGGACTCATCTCTAAAACACACACTTTTTAAATCCTAGTACTGACAGCCCTTTTTTGGAGGAAGAGGAGTATGTGTATGTTTTATTTACATGAACATATATAAAAGTAAATATATAATGATATTTTGCCAACACGTTATGAACAACTGTGTCTTTAAGCTTTAAAAAATGATTTTGTGGTACTACAGCTGCAAACCCCTATAGAAATAGAGGCAGTTTAATTAGGAGGGCTAGAGGAAAAAAAAATAAAAGAGCTAACCCACAGCTCATGGCCCAGGGGAAAGTCACCTTCCTTCATAACCACCACACTGGCTAAATAATAGGAAAGTCATTGTATTGATGCTTTATTACAGCATCCAGAATAAATGTCTCAGTGCTTTGAGAGTACTTTCTGAGTACTTTGCTCTCTCTCCAAAGTACTGTGTTACTCAGGAGCAGAAATAGAAATTCTTGATCCACAGGAAGCTAGCCATAGATATGGATGAATTAGTCAATATCCACAAAGCGTATCAGAAGGTCTGGTTAAAGTCTTTTGCTTTGACAAAGGTTTAAATAGTTATCTTTATTTGTTCACCCCCAAAATCTGACAGGTAGAAACTGCCAAACCTAATTTCTTCCATTTAATACTTTCCCAGCAAATGGCAAATGTCCTTATGCCCTGAAGGCAGAAAACAGCAACATCATCACCAGCATGGACATTATGGTCCCAATTATACATTGAACTGCTATGCCTGGCAGAACTTGGGAGCTGTTTGGTGTTCTTTTGTCTTCCTGAGTTGGCAGAAAATAAAAGTCTGAAACATGAATTTCCCTACCCTCAGTTAATCTAATTGGGTTGTTCACTCATTCTAAATGCTAGCATTAACTGTTCAATGATCCTATTTTGGAAAGCAGTTGTGAGAGGAAGTGGAACTGAAGCACAGGAGGATCAGCTGGGAGTTCTCAAAAGCAATAAAACACAGAAGGGAAAAGTAAATGAGAAACAGAGGATGAACTGGAAAGAAAATGCTAAGAATGCCAGAAAAAAGACAATAAACAGCAGCTCTAAAATTGGCTTTCCAGTTCTTGGTGACATTCAGTCTCACTGAGACATTTATTCTGGATACTGGTAATACATTTAGATATTATTGTTTACTTTAGCTTCTTAAGAACTTTCTATTGGCTTCACTGGGAAATCTGTTACAGGTCAGAACAAAGGCAGAGGCCGCTTTCCTTTGAGGATGTGTTCAATACCAGCTTCTAATGCAGAAGGCCATTTTAATTATTGTTAAGTGCAAAAGAATTACTAACATTTCCAGTGCTCTGAGCATTAAGTCAAGCAGCAAATGCTCTTCTGAAAAAACACCCCAAACTTTCTTGTCTAGAACCTACAAGAGCAGAGAAGGCATAATAAGCTCTTGGATTCTAGGGGCAAGTTGAGATGACAGTGAGAAAGAATACCCTTATGTCTGATGAGACAACATGCAGGAGAGAAAGTAGAAAACTTTATTACTTGTAATGAAAAATATAAAAGGGTGGTTTTGCTGAACCTGTTGCAAAGTCCTGCTTACTGGGACATGTTACTGGCACAACAATAGGAGGATTCTATAATGTTTGCTGTCAAATTTATGTCTGACTCACAGCACCAATCAGAGGTTAATCAACATTGCCTACTAAAAAAGGAAACTGTTTAATAAGCAAGATGGAGAAATGGAGCAAAGTATTTCACAGAAATAAGCAGCCAGCCTCTTTCAGATGCATTGTATTACCTTGAGGAAAACCGTGGCATTACAGGCACATTTTGTTTCTAATGTGCCAAAGGACTGAATGCTGAATGACAGACACCGAAAACCAAATTATTTTATCACTGCAAAATCAAAGGAGTTCCAGCAAGTAAACCTTAACTAAGTATTGCAGAGGAATGAGGATAAATGTCCTAATTTCACATTCAGCTAAAAATTTTCTTGACTTCAAAGTTTTGCAAAGTTATTAAAAGGAATGCAGAAAAAGCAGGGCTTGTCTTGTTTGTAAAGAAAGTGCTGATTATCAAGGGAGTATCTTTTGGTACCTTTGATATCAGGAATGGAAACTTTATACTTCAAGTATTTAGATACAGCAGTGAAAACAAATAAGGTGTTTGAATCAAGGTGGCATACGTAATCTGACACATGAAAGCATGGCTAAGCAAACAAGACAAATGCATTGTCTCAAAGTAAAAATTTACTAGTGTTAGAAAAAGAAAAACCATGTTCAATAATTTCATGTATGAGAAGTGTGTGATATTCTAAGCCTACAGATTTTTTTTTAACTTAATTTAGTATTTACCGGGCACTTTTTTGAAAACAGGTATGATTAAAGCCTTTCTAAATTCTTTCAAACTCTTTGAAAGCAAATCCATTCTATTTTCTGGTGTTTTCCTAGCAAGTTGCTTTCCCTTTTTCAGTCTTTTTCTTGCTATAAAAACCCTTTTTGTTTTCTGTTTTCACAGCAAGAAGAGCAGCAATACCTGCCTAACCTTTGTGTAATAGATACCAAACAGGTTTTTTAATGGCAGATGCTGAAACTGACAGAGGAATTGAGATGCTTTTAAATCTCCCCCTTACAGAGAACATAATTCACAGTTTGTGAAGCCCTTGTCTGTAAGACAGCTAACAGGTCTAGACAGTTTTCTTCTTCATCTCTAGCCATAAGAAAGTGATACAGAGACGAATCACTATAACTTGGGTTTAAAAAGGCGTTAACACTGTTTACAGGGACCACAACTTTACAGCTTTTCCCAATAACAACAGGGGGAAAAAAAGGCAGTGGGAAGAGACAAGCAAACAGAAATATGGTAGCAAACAGTCTCTACAGGGTTAACAGAGAGGACATGTAGGGTGAGAGGCCTGGAGGAGCACTAAGGGTCCCCACACCCGGCTCCCCACGTGCGATGGACAAGAGAAGGTCGTTCAACACTGCCCACATCAACCTCCTGTGATTCACTTGGATCGTAGTGTCCAGAAAACTTCCAGTCATAGCAAACCTCACACAACTCTTAGGAAACGGCAGCTGGCCCTCGCATAGAAAGAAAATATCTCCCAATATATACATTTGAATTTTTGTGGCTGACAAGGGATCACATTAACTTTTGTCTGCTAAGTCAGAGAAGGTCATTAACATTATAAATCAATGCCTTGCATACAAATTGAGTTCTCTAAATCTTTTTTTGATTCTGATAAACTAGATTGAAGAAACAACATGGAAAAAATTGCCAAAATGTTCCCAGACAGATACAGCACCATTTTCATAAATTTGAATTTAAAGGTCTTCTAATACATATAATATTTGAGACCTCAGACTATTATTCTACAGTTCTGCAAGGTACTACAGATAATCCAGTAGTTCTACTTGTGCTGGAGTCAAAAGTAACCCCACCTTCTTAGTTTGGTATTTTCTTCCATCTGCTTCATTAAAACCATGCAATCGTGTTCAGTTCATCTACCAAGACTGCACAAGTGACTTCAAAGTCACTATGTTGAATCTTTACAAGTATTTATGCTTGATATGCAAAATGTATATAAAGTTAGGATCTATTTTATCACTTTTATTCCAAAGTAAGCTTTCTACACCATTGTATTACATCAGTAAAACTCCATTTCTTTTCCATGAAAGAATTTTAGACCCCAGCATTTCAAACATATATGTGGGTAATGTTCAAGCCAAATTAGACTTGAAAAAACCCACCATAATAAAAAATGGGAAAGGCGTTGACATCAAAAGCTATAGAAAAACTTGAAAATATTTGAAAAATGCAAAAACAAACATGACAAAAACCACCCAAAGCATGAGAATATACTTTTATATATTGTTAGAGAATATATTTTTAGCATGGTCTTCAGTATGAAAAAGGGTATTCTTGTTTTAAAGACCACAAGACCTTACACAATTGTCCTCCGTCAAAAAATGATGCAACAGAATTTCCTCTTACATAAAAAACTGAGTCCCATAATGTTGGACTATAGCTCAGCAGTTACCTAATTCCTCTCCCTCTTGTAATCACCCACTAAAACAGGCAACAAGAAAGCTAAATAGCAGTGAAGAGACTAAATTTGTGGCAAAAAATGGTTATGGACGCTTTGCATATATTTGCCAAAATGACAGCTCTGAATGGTGCCTTTTCTTGCCTTTTCCCATTTGTATCATGCTGACTTGGTAATATCTGATCTTACTATTTGGCCAGAACGTAGGCTGGATAGGAGCTCTCACATCAGAATCTAGCTCCTTGCTCTTAACAAGTCTTAATAAAAGGCAGGTTGACAGCATCTGCAGATAGCAAACCTTCCAATTTTCTACATACATGTATGAAAAATGTCATGTAAGCTTAAACTTTTTTTTTTTTTCCTGTTTGCAGCTGTCTCTTGGAAAATTTACTCACTGAGCACTTTATCTAGATTAAAATCCAAGGCTCAAAAAAGTTGGAAAGCACACACTAGTGTTAGGCTTGCAGAGGGAACAGAAAGAGCTGCAAATGTTGACCAATAGTGTCAGCCACACAACTTAAGCTTTTTGTTCCAGAGGTCCTGGAAAAAGCTGCTCTAACAGCCTTCAAGCTTAGCCTCTCCTCTGGCACACTGGGAAAAGCAGGTTCAGACAGGGATTGTGTGTGATGTGGTCATACTACTTGGAGAACATATGAAAGCATTTGTTGAAAATAATATAAATAAATATAAATAATATAAATTATGCATTTTGTTTAGTGTTTTCAGCTATGAGTCATATTTTGTATCTTTGCAAGGGACATAAGTGAGAAAAAAAGAAGTGTATTACTTAGAAGTAAAATAAATTGATATTGCTATGGAATTTACTGGCTGCTACTGCAAAACACATCTGCTATCAGAGAATTTGATCCCATTGTGTAGCAGAACACAAATTACCTTAGTTACATTTTAAACTATGTATATTTAAAACTTCAGTTCATAAATTGCTTGAAAGATCTTCAAATCACACATTTGCATTACCATACTCTGACCAATTTATTCATGAGCAGACATCGTGATTCAAATCAAAGAAATTCCTAGTCAGAAACTTGGAGGATCATTCTGAGTAAAAAAACCTCCCTTCCTCTCCAGGTACATAGATTTTTGTACAACCAGCATAAAAAGACTCTCCAGCCTCTGTTTTAATGATGCCCCAGACAGATTCAGACAAATCGAACAAAAACATATATTCCCCCCAAAAAATAACAAAACAAACATACTCTCTCCACCCCCTAAAATAGAAAAAAAAGACCCGCACCCACCTTCAGCATATAGAAAACACATTAGAAATTCACAGACATTGTGACTTTTTGACGTCTTTTTCAATATGGACTACTACAAGGAAATATTAAAGTCTCTTTCAGAAAAAAATCACCACTGATATACTGAATATTATGCAAAAGAAGGATGTTAATTACAGTGATAAAAATTTAAAAGGAAAAGAGATATAAATACTTGTTGTAATGCATTAATTGAGTTTATATTGTGTTTCATCAGATTTGTAGTATTTTTTCCCTGTTCCCCTTTAACTCTATCCCGTGGTTTGTCCGTGCTAGGCCGGGCCCATCCCCCACACTGGAATGTAACCCAACTCTGTTCCACTCCCACCTTATCCCCAATTGGGCAGGGGCTTGTCCCTGCCTCTGGGCCTGTCCCCCCTGGGAAAAAGCCCTGGGAAGACGGGGCCGCTCTTTCTCGGGCATCAGCACCACACTGGGAAAGAACTCCAGCCAGCAGGAGCAGGACTCCAGAATAAAGCCGTGATATTCCCCCGGTGAGAGAGCAGGCTCTTTCCTTTTGCCATCGGCGGTCGTCTGGTCTTATAAAGAAACACCACAAATACTGACTTAGTTTTACTCATAGTGATCTTGAGAAGATTATGGGAGAAGCCAGAGAAAGAAAAAACAGGGGTTAGCAATAACTAATTGAAGCAGAATAATAATTTCCCATGGACAGAGAGCACAAAGGAAAAGAGGTCATGGAATTAATGGAGTTGAACTCTGTTGGGGGTTTAAATAAACATATTTGATCAAACACCATGATTATATGACCTCCCAATGTCAACAGGAAGTTGTAAATTCTTGAAAACAGTTTCTTGAAAAGTTTACTGGAAGTTCATATTTGAAATATTTGATGTTGCTAAAATAAGCAATCAAACCAAGGAGCCAATGCACCAGACATACTGTTAATGATCGGTAGCACTGAAATGCACTTATGTTCCTAATGATGACAATGACACTTGTCATTCAATAAATTTGGACTGACTTACATGTACTTACTTAATGCTACTAGATCCAGTAGTGCATAAAAAGTTAAGCATGTAGTTATTCTCTACACTGAATCAGCACCTTACATAACAAGTTTATTTTTATCAGGTGCATATCAAAGAGTACAATCTTCAAGACATCTTTGAATTTGAATGCTGACAGCCTGGCTTCCCTGACTTAAAATTTTCCAGGCTTTGTAGCTTATTTATAGAAAAAATATGAAGATAGGTATGTCCTCTGTTTGATTAAATGGAATGAATTAGGTAATAGAATAACACTTGCTTAAATTTTGTGTCACAATACACTGTGCTAGAATGAGAGACTCATTTTTCTCTTAGCTATTAATTTGCATTGCCTGTACACTGACTTATCCAATTCAGGCAATATTTTGTCACGGCTAGAACACTGGGAGATAAACTTCAAGTGAATAAAAATAAGTACTGTTCCATGATTTTTGGTCTTTTTCTGTGTAATTATCAATAAATGCAAATTCCATGCCTGAATTTATTTATTACCAGAAAAAGTTTTAATTACTTTTAGGCATCACAGTCTACCCAAACATGACTGGTTGTCAAAAGACAAAATTGAGAAATTGAGATTTAGTAATCAGCAATATGGAACATTGGTAGTTTACTGCTGCATGTCAACAAAGCTGTCAATTTAGATCACCAGTTTAATGAAGCACTGTTGCATAGCTGATGCAGCTGAACAAGGACCTGCTGTCTGTTTTGGGCCTTTTTGCCTGAGGAGATGAAGCTTAGTTGGTCCAGCCATATGTTTATGGGGTTGTTCTCCAAATCTCAAAGATACCAGTTTTCAACACACTTCACACAACTTCTTGACCAAGTGGAGGAGGAAGCTCTTGTCAACTTCCATCAAAGACAGAAAGGCTGAAACACTCACATAGCCCCACTTGTGGTGTTACTGCAGAACTCAAGACAAAAGGGACCCCTGCAGATCAAAGAGGTCAACACCTGCTTTCAGCAGGGTCTTCTAGATAAGGTAGCCTGTGGTTGTGTGTAGCTAAATTTTGAGCTTCATCTTGGACAACTATTCAAAAACCTCCCTGGGAACCTGTGTTTGAGTCTCTGATCATGGTGAAAAATAAAATACATTTCTTTATATCCAACCATGTTGCAACTTAGATCCATTTCCTCTTGTCCTACCATCGTATTCCTTAGAATGGAAAACTTGGCTCTACCATCTCTGCACTTTCCATTAGGTTTTTCTCATCTTACCATTTGGGGGAAACCCACATTTTTAGTAGCAGCTATAACAGGAATGCCTTTCTGGGACATAACTCATCTAAAAAAAAATTTAAAAAATAAAAATAACACTGCTGTATGTCTCCGAAAATGATTATATATGACGTAACAAAAAGGAGTGCCATAACAGTTTTACTTAGTTTCAACTCATGGCCATGGTTTGGTAAAAAAGTTATCTCCATCTCTCTAAAATTCAGTATAACTATACTATATAGAAAGAAATTCTTATTCCCTTGAAATTGGAAAGAACTGAAAACAAAACAATGTTTTAAATTCTGGCTTCTTTTCTTTTAAAGGATTTTGAAAATGTGTGTCACTTTTACAGAACTGTTTTCCCAAGGGCACCAAAGTGTCAGTTTGTAAGTACCTACGTATTAAAAGATTTTTCAGTGGCAAGCAGCTTCCTGACAGACAAAGGCACAAAGATAAATGACTGGAGACCGAAGCTAAGCAAAGTCTGACTGGAAATATTTTCAGAGTGAGTGTAATTAATCAATGGAACACCTCACTTAAGGATATGCTGGATTCTCTGTAGAACATTTTAAATCAAAAATGGATGTCTTTTAAAAAGATTCCATCTAGCCTAGCCATAAATTACTAGGCTGTACAAAGATAGCAGAAAAGTAGCTGAAAATTTTTGTCCAGAGTTTTAATTGCATGTCAAACTATTTGTTGTAGTTGCCCCTTCTGCCCTGAAGATTTTGGACTCTGCAAATAAATTAGTTTCCACTTCTAGAAAACAGAAGTTTCAAACCAAGTTTTTAAGGCCCAGAGTAAGAAGGCGGAAAGCTTTGGATACACAATGGGATAAGCTCTGTGTGGTAACTCCAGCCATAGGGTCTCCTGTCTTAGGTCTGTGAATATTCAGAATCCTGATTGCACGAGGACTCTTTGGGCTTCTAAAGACACAGGAGCAAAAAGCAGAGAAACCCAACAGCTATTCAGGAACTGTATTTACCAGGCACACGTGATGGCAGAAGGCATCATCCTTTCAGCACTCCAACACATCCTTTGGCAAGAGTCAGAGCATGGTAAGTGGGGACAATAGCAGGATGCACTTCAAAACCACACTCCAGATCTGAACTAAAATGCTACTTTAGGTATTGTCTTAGCTTCCTAGCCAGCTGGGCCCAGATGCAGACAAAAAGGACAAGGACAATTTTCCTTAAAGGGTATCTCCATATTTTCTCAGCTGCAGAAGAATCTGTCACATGTCTGATGCCTTAGGGCATAGAGACAGGCTTTTCATCACAATGTAACAGCTAAAATTATTAATGATGGTAACACAGCCTATCTTTTTATGTGATTTAAGGAAATGGTATTAAAACATTTAATAAGATTATTTTTGTTTTAATTTAAGAATAAAGTAAAAAAAAATATATATATATATGTTTCCTACATCGTTCTGCAAGGTATTGTGATTGAGAATAATATTTCCTTCCTATCTTTGTCCAGAAAACATCTTTACATGAACACATTTTCCAGCTGAAAATGAAAAATATACATTTTTTGTTGAAAAAGCCAAATATTTTTTCTTTACTGAAGACGTTTTCCTGCCTCTAGACTACCCCCAAAAATGAGGATCGTAATTAGATTTCTTCACAGTGGATTTCTGACAAAAAAAAAATCTATCAAATGACTAAAATATCTAAGCAAAGAACTTATTAATCATGGTTGTTCTTTTTTTTTTTTTTTTTTTTCTTTTGCAATTACTTTATCTGGTATACAATGAACTGTTAATAGCCACAACAATAATCTTCATGCAATTTCCAGAAGAATAATTTCCTTCTAATACTTTTTCTTCAATTTAAGCCAATAAAAAGCTTTTTCCATTATCCAAGGAAGGCTTTCTGATTTTTTTTGTAAAATGTCATTTTCCATGTTTCCATACTATAAATGATAATGCTTCAGTTTTCCTGTAAGAATATCTGTGTTCAGATAACTTGTAGATGAGACTGGACTCAATAATTCTGAGGATCTGGAGTGACCTCATACATGTGGCATGCAGAAGTACTGCCCTAGACTACATTTTCTTTAACCTACAATTTAGTTTTAGAAAAATATTTGCTCTTGACCTGCTGGCAAGGTAGAACTCAATGAAAACTTCTGTAAATTGTTACATGTATTTGCTGTTAAAAATTTTTATCTTATTTCTAGCCTTATTTCCACTGATTTCAAAGCTTCCACTTAAAATTATTCCTGATATGGAAATGGTCAAAAGTTTTTGTATTGTTCAGATGACAAAATTTCACCATCATATGTCTGAGAGTTTCAACAGAATTCTAGGAATATCTCATTATTATTAGACCTTTTTACTGCATTTTAGGTATTTGCATAGCTGTTCTGTGAAAATTTTGGATACGGGTACCAGGACTAGACACAGAATATCTGCTAAAAATCCCCCTATTTGTCCACCTATCCATCCAAGAATCCAATGTCGAGCGTGGTATCACACTGTGAGGACAGACCAATAATCTACCAAGATTGTTTTATTTGTTTTCCTTTTTTAAGGAACACTGCTTTCCAGAAGAGAAATGTTCCAGAAGAGAGGAATACAAAATCTATGCAGACATGCTGTTCTCTCACTGATCGAGATCACTCTGTGCTAGTGACTTGGTTTTGTTACTTACAATTCCCTAACCTCTGAAAGGCAAATGCCTCTAATTAGAAACTAACTCATAAATGTGGGTTTTTTCCTCAACAGAAACTATAAATTCCAAGCAAGAGGAGCTTGGCAGGAGGTAATTTTTCATAAATCCACACGTGTCGTTTTTCTCTCACCTTTGCTCGTTGTAAGTCAAAAATCTATATCATGTGTTCTCTTTTCTGGGACTGCCTTTAGCCTTTATCAACTCAAACTATCTTTTACAGTCTTTTAATATACATTGCAATGTTAGCTCCCTTCTAGTTCCTTTGAAGTTCTTTGGTGGTCTAAGATGATAACATTCATGACTAACACTCACGAGGTTCTTTGATCAGTTTGTCAGAAAATTTAAATAGAGGTTTATTCAAAACAACTTGTTCTGAAATACCTAACCAACATTCTCACAGGTTACTGCAGAAGAACCTGCACCATTGTTTTTGTTATCCGTTTCCCCAAAACAGACTTAGAAAGTACAAGAATATTAAGGAAAAACTACTTCTGTTTACACATTGCTATTGACAATACCATTTCCTCAAAACACTTAACAGATATCATCTGATGTCTTTAGTTCCTGATTTACCTAAACATATCCTACTGCTCTTCTCCTTTGTCTTCCTAGAATAACAAAATATTTTAGGTGGGGACTTCCAGAGGCTGCCTAGAACAAACCTTTGCCCAGAGCAGGTTTAATCACACCAGACTGCTCAAAATCTTGTTATGTTCCCAATGTTCCTACCTTCTGATTTCCATCAATTGTTATCACTTTCTCCTTTTTATCTTTGTTCTCATTAAATGTCATCCAGTATGCCCATTAGTTTCCAATTTCTTTGGGTTTTATAATCATGACAACCTGTAGATGTCTGGATATGAATACTGTTAAACAACTCAAACTATAAACCGTGCTAATTTAAACATAAGCCTAAATTCAAGTCATTTTTCTTTGTTGCTGTTGTTTAAGAAGTTGCTATTTCTACCATATTTAATCTAGACTGAAGTCCTCTATCATGTATTCCTATTTTACCCTATACATATAACTATATCCTGAGTTCTGCATTTTGTTTTCTACTGTGATCTAATAGTTTTCTGCAAACATCAGGTAATAACTTCATACTGATTACATGCTTCATGTAACTTCTCTAATCTGACAGTAATCGTCAAATGTTCCTTTTCTTTCAAGAGGTCACTGACATCGCAACAAGAAATGCTATTTTTGAGTGCTCCCTCTTGAGTTTTGCCCACTTAATCTTTCTTAAAGAGGCTATGACTGTAGAATTTAACACTCCAATCATGTCAATCTTTCCAGCAGGATTAACTAACCTATAAAATTTAATTTATGATTAGAGATGAGGAATTATACTTATTTTCATCTGAAACTCAAGTAAAACCAAATAAAGAATGTTTTGGCCCCATGCAAAATATTATTTTGCATTAAAATAGGGACACTTTCTCTCTTCCCTATATTCCTCTTCTCTTTTCAGTGATCTTCTAACTATTTTTGATGAAACTCCCCTTGAGGGCCATCCTTGTTTTAGCGGGGAGGAAGCCATACAGTTTATTCAGTCTCTTCTCAGGACAGAAAGCAGACACTGTTCCAATACACTATTCCTTGTACATTTCTGCCTGTTCTCTTTTTTTTCTTTTGGGCTTGACAAGATTTTTTGAAAGGCTTTTTAAATTTTACTGACTGTCATATTTTTTGATTGTTGGAGCTGCTTGGTAGATGATAATGAGGCCCAAGAACTTTGCCTTTAGAGCAATAGCTTTAATATTTTACAAACCACTAAACATGATTGCGGCAAGACAGAGCACCTTGCAAAGAAATATTCTCTTATCTAGAAATACGTGAAGTTAAAATGAAGTTTCAATACTCTGGCAAGTGCCAAGAATGCCAGCAACTTTCAGAATTATAATGTGTGAGAGATAAATCATCTTTAGTCTTTTAAATCTAATAGGCACCACCGTGGTTCAGCAATTTCAGAACCACAGAAAAACAAATAGCCCAACTTCCTGCTTAAAGGAGGGTCAACAAAAGTTGTTTGTGATTTTAAGAATTTGGTGTTTTAGAAATGCATATTTATGCATCAAGTCATATTCAATTCAATATTCAGAGGGTAGAGCACTCTGTTTCATTGTTATTGCTTTAAAAGCCTGAAGGAGGATTTGGGGAAAAAAACAAAAACAAAACAAACCCAAAACCAAACACTAACAATAAGTGCATACTGAATTAAACAGGATTAAAATAAAATCTGATCAACATTTTTAGTTGATAAGGGAACCTACAGAGATTTCAATCTGTCAGTGGAATTTCACTGCTATTACTTCAGGTTTTTACATCTACAGTAAAAAAAAAAAAAAAAAAAAAAAAAAAAAAAAAAAAAAAAAAAAAAAGACTGTGGGTTATATTCACAAAAATCACAGAACAGCTGAGCTAGGAAGGCATCATGGGACTTAATCTAGTCTGACCTCCCTGCTCAAACCAAGGTCTACTTGTGCGTGTCACTCAAGGCCATGTCCAGTCACAATTGTAACTACCTCCAGGAATGGACTTTCTACAATCTCTTTGGGTTTGGTCACCCCTACAATGACATGGAATTTCCTGCATTTCACTTTGTGTCCATTTGCTCCTGACCTGTCACTGGACACCACTGAAAAAAGTCCAGCTCTGCCTTCTTCACTTTCTCCATCAGGTATTTATGCACACTGACATGATTCTCCCAAACCTTCTCCTCTCCAGGCTAAAGAGTCCCAGCTTCCTTAGTCTCTCTTCCTATGGCAGACACCCCAATCCATTAACCTTCTCTGTGGGCCTCTATTCGATTAATACCAACATGCCCACATCTCTCTTGTACCAAGGAGCTCAGATCTGGACAGCATTCCAGACACATCTATAAGAGGGGAAGGATCACCTCCCTCAGACTCGACCTGCTGGTTACAGTCTGCCCAAAGCAGTGAGGCCAAGGGTCCCAAGTATCTCCAAGGATGGGGACTCCACACCTGGGGAACCTGTTTCAGTGTCTGGTCACTCCAAGAAAACTTTTCTGCCTTTCTAATCAGAAGATCCTGTGCTCTAATGTTTAAGCATTCCAACAGGAAAACACGTTTATGCTGAAAACAGAGAACGTACCTAAATGGGATCTCACTTGGGCACTGCAAATAGAGGTTCCATTTTTATGGCTCTGGGTAATTCAAGTATATTTCTAAAGAAAAATTAAACTTAGGGTCAAATAGAGATAAGACATCAATGTATAATGTTTGTAACCTCCAACAGTACTAAGGTATGTCTCCCTGAGAGCAGAACTTTTCAAAACTGGTTTATCCAGAAAACTATAAAGAATTGACATCTTCATCCAAGGAAAAGTTATATAGATTAATAAACCCAAAGAATTATAAATACTGCCAGATATGAGATTTTAATTTTGAGCAATGTAATCAAATTATGCCTATTTTAATGAAAACTTCAATATTTTTAGCTCTGAGCTGCGTGTTCTATCATATTTTCATAATGCAGAATTTTATACTTTTTATGATCAAAATAATAATAATAAAAAAGATACTGCCATAGGAAAAAAATCTGGAGGCTCATAATTATTTAGGCATAATTAAAGTAGGCTCTAGGAATCACCACACAATGACAAGTGTCTTCAAAATGAAAATACTTAGTCTTTCAATTTGCTTGAAAAACTCTAAGAAAATATTAAAATTAAATTAATTTTTATTAATGCCTGTGTTTTGAAAAAATTATGGAGCATGGATTTCTAGATTGGGTACAGAATCAAAAGAGATAGAAGAAAGATCTCTTTAGAAAAAAATGTGGTACCTCTAGAGTACTTTCATATCTTATGTAGTGGTTCCTGATTCTGTTAGGCTCAGCTTTTGGTAATACAAGGAAGACATGATCTCGGTGTGTAGAAGTGGTGGAGAACCACTACAGTGGTTCTTGGGATCTGTTCTGGAAAAACTTGCTATGAAATTCTGAAAACTGAGTGTAATCAATATCTCAATTGTATAATATTCCTCCCCTTTAAGGACTTTTCAAAAGTTATCCAGCAGTTTAAAGAAAAACGGAAGATTTCTCATACTACCTGAAAAACCCATTCCAGTAATTTGTTCCTGTAAGACAGATAATTTGAGTGCCGTATCCTGAATTGACTCCAGAGAACTGACATTATTCTACACGGACATAAGTTCAGACATACCAAATGTCACATTCTAAATTTCATAAAAATTAAAGCTGACAAGATCAGTCATACACTCTTTAAAGGGGAACAGAGATGGATTGTTCCTCTGTTCATATATAGAATGTTTGAAAATGACCCCTAAGCTACAATCAATGAACCAGCTATTTTTTGTGCCTGTCCTCACTGTAAGTTTGTGTTGTACAAGGTAACTTCAGTTACTGTAGTGTTTACAAACTCAGTTATAGGTGAAATTAATTATCCCAGTACCTACAAGATACATACTGCAGAACTCAGCTGGTGGGAGCTGGGTCTCAGAAGAGCACCTTGAACTCTGTGGACATTTAGCTTCCTTATAATATGAGCTGGAAACTATGATGGTGCAGAAAACAAGTAATACACTAAATAGGGCATGTTTAGCACATTTAGAATGCTTGGGGTAATGGGGAGTGCCAAATCCTTTTTCTGCAAAGACCATCCACATCATTCAAGGCAGCAGATCCCTACACCATCCATGTAGATCACAGGCTGAAGAAGAGCACTGACACTTGTCTTGCCAAAGCAGCTGGCTACATTTCATTGTTTTTTATCTAGGCACATTGGCTGCCAGAATGTAGGAGCACTCATATTTTAGAGTCATTGTAAGTCTTATCCAGAGGGAAGGAAACATAGATCACAGAACCACAGACAGAATAAGCTGAGTTGGGAGGGACCCACAAGGATCATAGAGTCCAACTCTTGGCCCTGCCCTAGCACCATCCCCAAGAGTCACACCATGTGCCTGAGGATCTTGTCCAAGTCATCCTCAGGTTGATACACCGACACTGTTTTTATCATCACCCGAAGTTCAGGGTGTCAATTACACTTTCTCCTACCTCATGTCAGTGGTGCCTCACTGAACAGCAAAACACTGAAAAGGTTTGTGTGACCAGAAAAACAGAGCATGTGAGGGACAGTGGCTCCAAATCCTACTGGTTATGGCACTCTGAGGCGATTCTGACTGTCTTAGGAGAGAACGTAAACCTCCAAATTTCTAGGCTGTTTGGGCTGTTTTATTGTCACAGTAAAACACCAGCAACCTCTTTAATATCTTATCTGCTGGAAACATCTTAAAAGACAACCAGAACATTGTGTTAACGTCTATTTCTGCAACTAAGTGACAATAACCTGCATCGATTAGAGCAAGGCTAAATAAAATACACAAATTGGTACATATTCAGTACCTGGAGCCACCTGAGAGAAAAAAGGGAACTGCCTTATACATTTAGTCACTCCTAAAATCAGGCAAAAACCTCCATGAAAGTGATTTTTTTTTTTTTTTTTCCCCAGTTGGTGTGTTGGTCTTCAATGTCTAGTACTGGCTTACAACCTCAGTAGAGACATACAACGTCCTCTCTGCTGAGCCCATAGAGTTGTTATTACAACTCTGAAGAGATTTCTCCAGATGACAATTAGACTGCAGAGCAGGAAAAAGGATTTGGTTAATAACTTTTCATTTTGCTCATTGCAGCCACTTCCACAGAAGTAAATTGTGGTGTTAAAATTAGAACTGCAGTTTTATATACAGTGATTCAACACAGTGAGCAGTTGCAGTATGATGAAAGACAGACATGGCTTCAGAAATACCTGGCAAACACATGCTCTGGGAACATCAGTGATTTTTCAGAGTAAAGGAATACAAAGTTAGGCTCTTAAGCTCACTCTACAGCACACAGGGAGAGTAAAGTGCCTCAGGATGTGATTCAAACACATCAGGCATGCTAGGCATGGGGGTGCTTAGAACCAGAGCAATGAGCCATTCCAAATAGAGGAGTGCATCTGAAATCCCCCTCTGCAGGGCTTAAGCAGCATGTTTCCTAACTCCGTGCTCTTGGGACAAAGTCATGCTCTGAGAATGTGTACACTTCATTATTTTACACTCTTCCATCTTCAGGTAAATTTGAAAGGTGGGTATGCATATCATTCCATATCGTTTAGAGCACCTGAAGATAAGTAGAAATCCATCCATTCTCTTCAGTGACCCAGGTACTCACACAGAGCTTGTCTTCCTATCACCAAAGAAGCTGAGAGAGCACCACTTCCAGTCCCTAGAAATTCATTTCATGAGTGGAAGTACTGAGCCATGACCATCTGAGACAGTTCACTGCACCTTTGATGTTTTGTGCCAAGACAGAATTGGCTTCCTCAAAGGCCAAAAGCAAAGGAGGTACAAAACCAGAAATTGTAACATTGGCCACAGTAATCTTGATGACAATTCCGAAAAGTAGCATTTGTTTTGATCCCTCTTCTGGTTTTGTTTGCTTGTTTGTTTTGGGGTTTTTGTTTGTTTTTTGTTTTTGTTGTTTGTTTGTGGTTTTGTTTGGTTGGTTTGTTTGGTTGGTTGGTTGTTTTTGGATTTTTTTCATAGTCACTGCAGAAATTGCAGTCAAAACTCCTGACAAATTCACAAGCAATATCACCTGGGATGGGATCCCTCCTGGCAGAAGACAGCATGGCGTGGCGGTGGCTGACTACCAAGAAGAGATGCAGAACGAGTTATACTCTGAAGCAGTGTAGGATCAAGGGCAAAATCTGATGGTAAGTTTATGAGATACTGGGCCTCAAGGTGTCCTCATATAGTGGGGTACCCAAACTCATTTCATACATGGACAAGTCTGATGCTCTATAGAATTCAAGTGATGGACATTTCATTATTCATCTAGGGAGATGAGGCAACAATACTACCCCTGCTTTCTGAAAGTATGTCTCTTATAAATGGAGCTTCTGGGGAAAGCATTCAGGTAGGATTTATGTAGTCTCTAGACAGGTAGCTAAGGCTTCCAAAGTAGCACTCTCAATCACTTATTCTCGGTAAACGTTTACTGCCCAGTGACCTCTTCCCTATACAACCATGCTAAGAATGTCATATTCTGTGTGAATTCATTTGTGACTGGAGGCACAAGCTGTCTTTCCGAGGTGTTTACAATACTGTAATAATCTGCTGTAAAACAGTAGAGTATTGAGCAACAGCACTTCAGGTTTCATTTTCCTTGTTCACAAAACCAGTTAGACCATTGAACTAACTGTGAGACTCCCCTCTGTTGGTTCATCTGCATTAATAAACGTGGACTTCTGGACATAAAAATAAACACCCACTGTTCAAACGAGCAATGTGCAAGCCATGACTAATTGGCAAAGTGCTGCCTTTAAAGCCCTCCTAGCACTGCTTGTGGCAATGGGTAACAGAAAAATAAGAATGAGGCTAACGAAAAGAGCAAAACAAAGAATTATTTTTACAGAGATTATTACTCAGTTTTGTTGTCTTCTGTTTCAATACTTTAATTAAAAAAACAAACAAAACAAACAAACAAAAAAACAAAAAACTCATAACCCAGCAACTTACCTACATACCTTTTCTTAAAGCAACATTAAGTTGCAGAATTCTAGATCTCTTATTGTGATCTAACATTTGGACAGTGAATAGGAGACAAGTCCAGCCAGTGCAAGCACATTTGTTATGAGGAAGGTTTGTGTTCTAATTGAAGATTTGCCTCCTGCCACTTTAAGTACAGTCTACGAATAAGAAGACTCTAAGATCATTAAGCCTGCAAAAACTGTAGCTTGAGGTCTCAATCAATAAAGGTGAGTAGTCAGGCAGTGAAACTCAGGGCCCCATAGTCGGATCATTCTGCCCTTTGCTCTAACAAAGGAAAAATACAAGAAACCAATGTCTGCATTTTCTCACTTCCTCCCAAGTTAAAACCAGCATAAAGACAGAAAGACAAAATCACATCGGTCACCAGAGTTTTCACAATGACAACTCAAAGAACTCATAATCAACATTAATGCTAGTTTCATTAATCATTAGCAGATTTTGTAACTGCAACTTTACTGAATTTTAATAGCTAAGACATGAAAATTTGAAGAGACAGAATGAAATTTCCTAGGTAAAAATTACTTCTTTAACTTCTGTCTCTATAGACAAATTTCTTCCAGGCCGGTCTGATTACAGTCCCTAATCTGTAGTTCTGGATTCCTGCATCAAGATCCACAAATAATATACAGGATTTTTCTATAAAAGTAAATTCTTTGCTCTAGCCCTTCCTTCACTTTCAGATTTGCAAATCAGATTACTTTTTAACTTCTCACAAGCAAGCAGAATAAAACAAAACAGGTAAAGGGCAAACAACTGTAGAGCAGAAAATCACCGGAAGAACATTTCAAAGCAGGCTGATTATGAAGCATCCTCTTACACATGTCAACCACAATGAGAATGATTCTTGATACAATGTAAAAGAACACAACTACATTTGTCTGAAACATGCCAGTGCCCACCAGCAGTAGACTGAGCCATAAAAGAGACTGAGGGCAGTTTTAGATTATTCTAAACAGGTATGTGTGTGTATGCATACACATACAGGTAGGTACGCAATGTCGTTATTTAATTTTCACATTGTCAGTAAGAGCTAAACAATACTGCTCATCTCTACTGCTTGCTCTGTCACTCTACTTTTCTCAGTAGCATTCTGAGCCTTGAAAAAAGAAGCAGCTAAAATTTGCTTACCAAAATTTTGAACTGATGCTTTAAATTACATGAGAGACATGAGCAAAATTATCACTTTAGCAGAAGTATGTCTTTATAGAAAAAAGCCCCATTATTAGCAAGGATGCATGTGTTTGCCACTTTCCCAGAAGTGATCTTTTACTTGCAGATACTCCCAAACAGATTATTGGATCCAATTTGCGAGTTTGTTTGAAATAAGAGAATGGTTTATTTCGGAACAGACCTTAAGGATCACCTAGTTCCAAACCCACTTTCATGGGCAGGGACACCTTCTACTACACCAGGCTGTTCAGATCCCCCCTCCAATCTGGCCTTCAACACTTCTAGGTATGGGGCATCCACAGGTTCTCTGGGCAACCTGCTCCAATGTCTCACCACCTTCACACTAAACAATTTTTTCCTAATACTCAATCTAAACCTATCCTCTTTCAGTCTAAAACTGTTACCCCTTGTCTTATCTCTCCATGCTCTTGTAAAAAGCCTCTCTCCAGCTTTCTTGTAACGTCTCTTTAGGTACTGGAAGGCTCTTATAAGGCCCTGGAGCCATGCCTTCTCCAGGCTGAACAGCCCCAGCTCTCAGCCTGGCATCACAGGAGAGATGCTCCAGACCTCTGACCATCTTTGTGCCCTCCACTGGAAAAATGCAGAAAAGCATCCAGCTTTTGATTGGCAATTGTAGACTATTTCAGATCGAGACTGTCATTGCCCTTCTACAAGCTTTTCAAAAGGGCTATGATGAAGAACTTTCTTGGCCTTTTTTTAAATAGAACAAATTAACTCTTGATTTATGTCAGGAAGACAGTGCTTAAAATGAATACAAAATTGTAGCTCCCAAGCACTTAATGCAACATTTTAGACTGCTGGAGACCTGCCACTCCCCAGTCACATGCATACTTATTCCCTGTCTGAATACAGATGGACTCAAACAAACCTTCCAGAAGTTGTGCCACTAAACATTTTACTTTCGGAAAGCAAACTGACATCCACATCCTGATACACGCTGTGCCCTCAGAGTAGCTTAATTATAAATAATTATAGAATTTTCCTAGTTTAGTGTTGCATCATAACACAAACAAAACTCATAGCAGTTATATTGCCAATCTTGCTGTAGTTTATTAATCAGATTGTGATGGGCTGCCTACTGGATAACAAAGTCTAACGGACTTCTGCAATGTAAGGGAGGATGGTGACTACACTTCACTGGAGAAATACCTTCCTTTATTTGAGAATTAAGAGAAGAAGATGTTACGGCTTAAACACAGAGTTCAGAAATTTCAAGCTACACGTCTCCTAACAATGAATGAAATCAAGGCAAGACAAGAAATCAAAGTAATTCTGGATTTGCAACTGCAATTCGGAATTAAAATCCAGAGAGCCAAGAAGAGATTCTAAAAGACTGGAAAGGTGCAACGGCAGAACTATTTTCTAGTGCAAAAATAAGTTTAGACTCAGTTACTTAAGCTATCTATAGCTGCAACTTTTAAATGTGATGAGAAGGAAAGGAAATTATGTCACAATTCAATGCTTAAGAGCTGTGCAATATGTTCCTCTTCTCAGTGTAATCCTAGGGCCAAACAAAGCTTCTTATTCCAGCTACAAATTGTTTCAGTCAGAATTTTGTATGCAAGGCTATTTTTCCAACAGAGTCTGGAGGTTCTTAAGCTATGCTAATCATTTCTATTGTCTCTGACACTGAGATTCTAGTTTTTCTATGTGCCATAACTAACGCTAAAGGAAATAAAAGTGCTTCCAAATCATTTCATGTTGAATTAAAACATAACTATCACATGTTCAATTGGCCTTATTCCTCTCCAGTTGTTTCAAAACTTAACTGATTCCTGGAGAAAGCATGTAGCAAGATCTGCAAATCCCCAGGAACTGTTCTAGGTGCATCGAGTACTGAGAATACCAAAAATTAAAACAGATGTCATCATAAAAATTTCAATCCTAGATGAATCACATAACAAGAACTCCACAGTGAATTTTAGAACCACGTCATTAGAACAGCTTCTATTATGTAAGAATTTGTACCTTAGCATTTGCTTTTCTATAAACATATGACCATTGAATTACTTCTTTAATAGAGCACAATTAAACTTTTTTTGTTTTAAAAGGTCAATAAATATTTTATTTAAATTTCAAAATTTCATGACAATGATTATTCTTTTTCCAATTTCTTGGTGCATTAGTTTGTTCTTCAGTTTATGCCCAGGAGCTGTTGATGCCAAATCTGTACAAATTAGGCTATTCCTAAAAATTATTAAGTAATTAAGTAACTGCTGCCAAACAGCATTCAGGGAAAAGCAGGTTAATTTACCATATGTAAATGCTTTCCTTGTTCTGTAATAGAACAGTGACATGAAGAAAAACATTCAAATGAGAGAGAATGAAATGAAGAAGTGAATTTAAGGCTGTGGGAGCCACAGAATGAAGAAACAAAATTTATCATATCATTTTTGCCTTCACTTAGTTGTAAAGCTATTGTTAGTTATTATTAGTTGTTGTTGTGTTTGCCTTCTTACTGTGGACAAGTTTGTGTGTTTCCAAGAACAGCAGCTATGGCAGAGGGTGCCACTCCACATAAGGCCACTCAAGCCAGGCTGGCCAAAGGGACTGGAAGAGAAAACAGCCCCAGGGCTTTCCAAGCAGGCTTGGAAACAGCCTGCTGTTGAGAAACAGGCCAGCAAGCTGGTTTTGTAGGGCACACTCAGTGCTACTTAAGAAACAAATCACAGTAGTCACTCTCACAAGTAGCATGCCAAAATAACCAATTCCAGCTTTGTAGAAATCTTAGGTGTAGTGAAAATTATCCGAAGAACAACATTTGGGGATATGGTGGTAAAAGAAGCTTGAAGCTGATTTCCTAGAATATTTGAAATATTGCAATAGTCAGAAAAATACAATATTATAGTCTAAACATTTTGGAATAAATTAATAATGATTGCCAAAAATCAACCCAAAAGTGATAAAGTGATTTTCAGTAAAATAAGGTAACTTTAAATCAATATAACCTTTAAAGCAGAAAACCATATACAGATGGACAGCTAATTAGCATCTGATCTCCCTGAGATAGCTTTCAATGAGAGAAAAACAAGATTTTGGAGTCAGGCATAGAGGCAGCTCAAAATTCAGTGCTGAAATTGCTGAGAAACTATAAAAATGCTCCCACTAAGCAATGGGAGATTCTAGACAAGTTTTTGGGACACAGAGTAATGAAACCAATGGGATTAATGAATTAAAAATTTGATTTTTGGGAGCAGGCATAACTGTGAATAAATCAAATATTATATTAATGGGGCATTAGCATCACACAGCTACATCCCCACAAATTGAATGATATTTCCCAGAAAAAGTCAGATGAAAACACAATGCCAGAACAAAATTTAGGAGAACTTTTGTCTAGTGGGTTAGACCATATAAAAATTCCAAACATCTGACAAGGTACTAGAAAATGTGTCATAAAAATAATATCAAATCTGAAAAATAAATAGGCGTATATCACAGTCATCCTTTTTTCAGCATAAAGAAGATGCTGAATTACAAGTGATTTTACAAGGAAACAAACCTTGTCTTGCCTATCATGTCAGGAGAGGGAAGAAGACTGAAGGACGAGACGGGAAACAAAGTTGCCTCTTTAACTCCCCTCCATACCCCCTCCAGAAAAGGCAGCAGAAAATAGCAGCCTGAGGGAACGCTAAGGGATACCTTTGTGGCAGGGAAGGAAGTTCTGCAATAGCTGCAAGGTGCAATAGTGAAACATTTTGGTAAGTAGATTCTGCCTGGCAAGTCTAACCTAGCCGTGGGGCTGCAAAACCACATGAGGAAAGACCTCAGGCCTGTTTTATAGAAATGAGTAAAATGGGAAAGAAAAACAAAACAAAACAAAACAAAACAAAACAAAACAAAACAACAACAACAAACTGAAAAATATATCCAGCAATACAAGCATTGAGACAATAAAAACTTGCATGGAGAAAATAAAAATAAAAAAATCCCCAAACACCAAACTACACAGCCATTATTTATTCTAATTATAAATCAACCTGGACATTTGAAACACATTATCGATAATGTGAGTTAGCATTATAACACAAGGCTTTGTATTTGGAAAAAAAACAAAAAAAAAACACAACAAAGCAAACAAACAAACAAACAAAACCCCACCCCATACCCCCCCCCCCAAAAAAAAAGGAAAAAAAAAAAAAAAGAAAAAAAAAATACCGCCACCACACCAAAAAACATCTGATTAATGCTTATGTATTACACTGTGTGTTTGGGATATTTTTTATGTATTTTATTTTTGTTCAAGAGACTATTCAGATTCAGACAGAGGGAATATCGGATTTGTTCAGAATTAAATGTTTTCCCAAGCACAAATCATAATGCAAGGCAAAGTGACACCCTTGCCTTTTCAGTTTGTGTCTGTTCCTGAGACCATCAGTTTCATATTACTGATCCAACACTAAACAAAAGTGATTGAATGAATATGTGCAAACAGATAAGAAGAAAAATAATAAAAAATGGGGGTTTTTTTGTTTTTGTTTTTCTTTTTCCTGCCAGAGCATGCAAATCATGTTAGAATAAATATACAGGTTCAGTCTTGAACTGCTTTGACCTAACTCTAGAGCTGTATTAAAATGCCATTATTCACGCTTTATGTAGTGAACTGAACCTCAGACATTAGATCAAAGGCAAAAACTAGACTATATATTGTAGTTTTGATGTTTTCTGCAGGACAAACAAGATGAAAAAGAACAGCTAATCATATTCAAATAAAAGCAAACACTGGATAGAAGCCAGTTTCAAACTGATGGAAAGACAGGTTAAGTCATAGAAATCAGTGTCACACATTTAGGCAGAAGGTGAAAAGAAGAGAAAATAAGAGAAAAGGAGGTCCCACTGTGTCTTGCAGTGCATTTGAAACTTAGGATGTCCACTTCTTGCCATACTTGAGCCTGAAAATTTTCTGAAATTTTCAATTTAAACTTTTTGGAACACGTTTCTGCTCTTAACAGCAAAGTGATGCAAATGTCTCCCCCAGGGCAGAACTGCAATAATGCACTGGGACTCGGCATTCCTGTGAAAGGACTTTTGTCACTGAACTAATTCTTTTGCCATAGACCAGTCTTGCCTGCTGTGCTGCCACATCCATTTCTCTAAGCTGAAAGGTGAACATACAACTACTTCCAAGTCTGCTCTACCTTGTGCATGCATGCATCCATCCCCACACTGAGACACACAGCCTAATTAGCAGCTCTGGCACTGATCATCTGTTTCAACTCCCCATGCATCTTTTTCTCCAGCAGCAACTGCAAATCTTCAGGAGAGTTCATCAATAACGGCAGGGCTCCTGCTGGCAACTTGTATCAGGGGGAGGATTTGCTGAACTAAAAGCTCTGTCTCACTCCAAAATCACCACAGCATCTCTTAAATAAGGAGAAAGTTCACGTGAAATTCTGCCTGAAGGTCAGACCTACTGTGTTTTCTTCCTGTTTCAGGTGCTCCTGGGCATTCCTACAGAGAAGTGAACAAAACTCCCTTATGTGCTCAGCTAGCTCCTGAAAGCAGGACCAGAATGTCCTCAGGTTTGCACCTTATATAATAAGACCTCATGAGGTGTCTTTCCCTCATGCACTTTGTCTATTAAAAGCACAACACAAATACAGAAAATCTGTAAAATCCCTTCAATCCCAGGAGAGAGAGGGGGTAAAAAAAAAAAAAAAAAAAAAAACCACAAAAAACCAACCAACCAAACAAACAAAAAAACCCCAACCTAGAAAAGCAAAGGCAAAAGAAGAAGAAGAAGAAGAAGAAAGAAAGAAGATTACAATAGTGAATTATGGGCCAAAAATACAAAGATTCTAGTTTGTTGATGCATAGGGTCATATTCCAGTGGGAAAAAGACCTCTTCAAGAGGTACTGCCTGCATCACATAGATAGAAGTAGTTAATCTTCTTAGGCAAAGACTAGTTTAAATGCTCTTTTCATTACTCAAACTAATAATACATGAAATTTGTGCAGTGAAGGCAAAAGTAGCACAAACTCACTGTACTGGAATAAACATGATGAAGAAGGCTAAAAAGAAAAGAAAACACCACATTCTTTTATCAAATGTTTACGTGTCCATGCTGGAGCTCCAGGTAAAAAGTATAAGGATTTAGAACATCCAGATATTAACAAGAAGAAATTTGATTCAGTGGCCAGTATAGAAATCTCTGTGATGACTTGCAGTGTCTTCATGTTAAATCACGTCATTTTAACCTGAACATAGCTGTGAAATTCTGTGTTAACAATAATTTTTATGAGTAACAAATACCTAATAAAGCCTGTTTCTTTACAGATACACGTGTCCTAGGCTTCTACAAGCGTACACCTCAGCTCCTATGTCATACCCTTCCGGGTTTCACCCTTCCTCTGTGTTTCCTCAATTTTTATTCTGCTTTTTTTTTAACAGTCTTCTCGATCCAGTCCATCCCCTTTCCAAAAACAGCAGCTGGACATGGAGGACAACATGGCACGGCTGGCCCTAAGTTCTCTGTGCTCATGTTGCAGCCTCTTTTTCATTCATATGGATCCTTGTCCACAGAAGCTCATTTTCACAGAAATGTACAGAAGCTAACAATCTTCAGGAAATCCCTTGTTATAACTGGGTGTCAGTTGGCCAGTGGTCAGAAATTACTCGGAGGAGCTGACAGTGCAATCAAATCAGACTTTCTTCATAAGGAAACAAAAGCTAGAAGCATCACTGATTTTCTTGGACACCAGCAGGCTTTTCAGTAATTCAGAGATAGGATCTCTGGGACAATAAAACAAATCTCGGGGTAGGCTCTTTAATATCCACTTGCGTGAACTGAGAACCAGGAATTTTCCCTTTCCAACACCCCTTTTTAACACAGGAACCCATCCTATATTAATATGCCCAAGAGAGAGCAGTAATACATCATGATTAGGGTACCTATAATTTTGTTAGAAAACTTTCCAACATGAGATGCTGAATCCAAAATAAGGTTCCTCAGTTTTGAATGTCATTACGATCTAATCACTGTATAGCCTGGAGGAATCACTTGCCTAGAAGCCAGCAGTTATGACTAGATTACATAAAATATGTAGAAACAGAGGATATTCTGAGGAAGCACAAACATTTATACTTTATTTCTGGCAGAAGCTTACTTCTAGAGTTAAATGAAATTGTGAATGGAGAAAGCTATAAGAGAACGTCAATGGCACAATGGAAGAAAAAGACAAATCTAAAAAAAAATGAGGAGTTCCACCGACTAAGAGAGATGACCAGCATGGTCAAAATCCTCATGCTGATTGAATGTTTACTTTAACAAAACAATTAGGGAAAGTGAGAGATGACAATGAAGAACAAGGGAAACAGTAATCTATATAAAATAGATACTTCTGCCACTGTAAGAAATTCCCATGGAGATAACAGTTGATGGATACACTGAAATACAAGAGAAAGACTGAATAGCTAACTATCTCCTCCGTTTTACACTAACTGGATACTAGCAGGAATGCTTTGATAGGCAGAATAAAAACACATAACTTGTCTTTTGCAAAATATTAAAAGATACTATTCATGAGTCTTCTTCATTTTTTAATTGCCTTGAATACACATTGAAAGAGAATGGGGGTAAGGGTAATATGGAAGAATTTGATATTGATGCATTCCCACTACAGAACAGCAACTGCCCAGTATTATTATGCCCACATGCCTTTAGGGCCCACTCTGAAAGGCACAGGATATTATTGGCACTTCTAAACTAAAAGGTTTAAAACACCAAAGGTTCAAACTGATTCCACGCCACAGCCTGAAGATCAAAGACATGCATGCAGCCTCCAGCCCATATTCAGACTGTCGCTCAACAAAGGACCGCTGGCACACAGAGATTACCCATGGAGTGGCTTTTAATTTGAGGGGCTAAGGAATGGGTACCTGCATTTGTCCTACTATGAATATCTGTTCAAAAAACATTTTCCAAGTTGTGTCATCTAGCATACTTCAGTGAAAGTCATTCAGAATGACATAAGTCTTTGCAGACTAAAACAACTGCTCCTTTCACAGATATAAAATGCTCCATTAAAAAATAATTAATTTTGTTACAATAAGAGATAATTAAATCATCCAGCAGTTGAAGGCAGCTAATTGAGAACACAAATTCCCTTTCTGCTGCTGATCATAACTAAACCAGAATTTGTCAAGATGGAGAAAGAAAAGTACCTGGTTTTTGGTATGATGTGGAAATAAGACATGTCACCTTCAGACTGAGACTTTTCTCAACTTCTATAATCTTCCCTATTTCACATTGCTGCAGGCTGTCAGTGACCTGATTTAACCAGTTAAGTAAAAAAGACACTATCATTATCAAAAGTATACAGTGAGAGAGTAGAGATGGAAGTCGACTTGCAAGAATCTATTTCCTTCCCCTCCCTCATCACTATTGTAACTGCCTGAGTAGAAAATGTAATATGAAAATTTCCAGCACATTTATACTCTTGGCCTTTTGTTTCATTATTTGGTTTTGGCAACTTCTTATTGTAGAGAACAGAGAAGAGGCAGAAAAGAAAAGTTCATATAAACAGAGGAAAAGCAGTCACCCAGTAACTTGGAAATTAGGGCTAAAAGGCTTTCAGAATGCTTTTTCAGTCAGCAAGATTCATATTGTATTTGCTCAGCAAAGTATTTTTTCTTTTAGTTGCTATATTCTGTTATTCTTTCATCCCTATTTTTCCCAAGACTATCTGTATCATCCTGCATTTCTCTTGCATGTAAGAGTCATCACTTTGCTGAACCTCATGACACCTGTGTAAATCAAATCAACTCAAATGTTCCTGCTAGGGCTAAGAGCTTTGTTTTCATGACTGCAGGCACAAGGACGAGGACAGAGCTTTGGATTCAGACATCCAAATGCAAATCCTCTATTCAATAATACAATGTCAGGTTAGTTCTTGTCTCTATGCTCTTTTCACTCTTCCTGACTGCAACACGAAATGACTTCATCAACGTCACAATTTCATAAAACAATTTATGTGAGTTTGCTGTGATTCCTTGAGGTGAAGTTCCAAGTTTTGAGGGAGGACAGCCTTGTATCTTTTCAGGCTGAGTATTATTGCTCCACTTCTGAGAACTACAGATTTCTATCTTCTCCTTCTGTTCAAGTTATGCTTTTAATCAGAGACACTTATGACAGTGGATCCTGAGGAGTGGAAGGATTTGTACTTTGTTTCCCTGCTATCTTATACATGCTACATCTGCTGATTTGCAGATACACATATTGCTGTCACTATATGACATAACACTTTCACAAACAATGTTTAGATTATTGCCATTGCTGCTATACCATTTACTAAGCCTTTCTGTTATTTGTGGGTTTTTTCATCATTCAGCCAATCAAGATATAAAAAACTGACATAAAGAATAGTTTTTCCATGTGAGCATCTATCTTGTGCCCACAGGATACTAAGCTCAAGCAGTCAAGAATACCTTGATGAGCTGATAGCATAAAAAATGTTTAAGACATAGTCACAGTGGTTAAACACAGAGAAATAAATGCTCTCTGGTAGCAATATTTCATACCATTCTATAATTGAACATATATAATTCAGGAATAAAAGCTTTCTAATCACCCTTCCTCAGACTGAGCAACTTCATGAACAAATTGATTTCCAGACTATATCAGGCAGAACTTGACTACAAATATAGAGATTTTTAGCACAATGAAATCCAGCTGTTTAAAACATCCTACATCATACAGAAATTCCATATGACAAATTCAGAAAACCAGATCTCTGGCCACATATTTCATTACAGGTCATGAACTAGGCCAATTTTAAGAGAGTGTTAAAGGCTAGTTTCAAGCTTTCTGTTATTTTCTCCATTCTCCCGGGAGAAACACTATTATTTGGTTTCCACAGAGGGGTTGTTTTTTACATCTTAAAAAAATCCCAAAGCAGAAGAAAAAAAACATCTGATCTGACAAGCATTGCAAACACAGTTAACAAGCTACTTTAATTATCCTCCTAAGATTTTCCCATTTGTACTCTGATCATCATCTTCTTCACAAACTTAATTATGCCTCATTTGTTCTTGCTGCACTATTCACAGTGAGTATTCCAGGTGGAAAAGAGGAGTCTGTTTGTAACTGTAACCTCAGGTAATCGTTATGTATTTTTTTTTATTTTTGCTATAGAATAATTTAGAGTTTTTAAGAAAAAAAAAAATACAAGTGTATCTTTGGGCAATATGAATATTGAGTAGAAAGCCAGGGTATTTCCACATTAGAAAAGCAAAAGTTTATGGCTATATGAGCAGTCATCCATCTGAAAATTATCACTAGTCAGATGATCGAATAAATGAAGAAAATCATGCTGTTATCATCTGCATTTTAGAGATTAGTATTAATAAATTCTGATTTCTCAGCAGAGGAAACCTTTCCACAAACTTGACCTTTGAGAAAGTCAGAAAGAAGAACAACTGGGAATAAATGTGCTTCATGAGTTAAATGCTGAGGCATGAACCCAGTCATTATTTAGAATTTATGCACTTCCAGTACTCTTAAAGTGCATAGGAATTGCTGCATTCTGACTGAGTACAGACTGAGTAAATACTCTGAAGTACCATAATTTAAGGCCTGATGAGCTGTTTCTTCTAACTTTTCAGAAGTCCTAGGTTTGCCCCCCTACCGTGCTTGAACTTGATTTCACCTAGGTTGCTTTCTGAGACACATTATTTTTTATCTAATTAATCTACTGAGACACATGACTGCTGCCCCAAACTCACAAGTGTTTTTGAGTACAATGAATTGTTAAGACTTAAAATTCAGAACTATATACAAGTAACTATTCTTTACACATAATTTCACTGGCCTTCAAAACTGAAACATAAAAATTACAAAAAATGCTAAGCTTTAAAAGCATCAAACCTAAGTTTCTAAAATTTTTAAAAAGTCCAGAGACACAAGACAGTCAGCATTAGAATATATTCCATTCCATGCCTTACCTGAACCAAATTCCAGCCCTTTAGAGATTCAGCAATGATAGAAGTAACTGTTGCACACACACCACCAAAAACCATCAGATGATTAGGTCCATATTTTATTGCATCGTAGAAGGCTTTGAGTCCTTTTGCATTGTCACACTGAAAAAAAAGAAAGAGGGAGACAATATTCAATGTCACAAATCAACTAACGAAGAAATAAACTATTGAGCAGTTGGGCAGGGAAAAAATTGGGTTCCACAGACATACACATAAGACCTAAACATGAAAAACTAGAGCACTCTCTTCTGGACTCCTAATGAGCCATAGTAAAAGAAGAGCAAAATGCCTCGTTATATTCTACAAAATCAGAATTTTGGTACCGCCATTGGGCAAATAACAAAAAAGTCTAGTAACAAAAGGTTGACCAAAACACTTTCTACATTTGGAGCTACCATTTCCCGAAGCAAAATTTGGAATGTAACACTGGATTGTCAGCAGGGCTTCCAGAGTTGGAGGAAAGTTTGACACTACTGATGGTCTCTGTAAAAAAAGTTCCGTCTCTAAAGAAGACTCCTAATGAGCTTCTGCTTAAACTTCTACTTAAATTCCAACATCAGTATTCTGTGCAAAAATACATAGCAGAGAGCCTGTCATTTAGAAGGATAACACAACGTCTTCAAAAGATAACAAAATATTCTTTTGAAGTGCTAAAAATTAATTGTTCTGCTCTCATAGCTCACACAGCTTTGAGTGGAAGGCTGGGATAGATGACGTTCTGAGATCCTTCTAACCTGACCTGTTCTTGGCTTCCCTGATAATTAGTTTGATCATTATTTCAGGTGTAAAGAATTTTACTGTAAACTGACACTAGGACTGAAAATTAAGGAAAAAAAAAATCTCATGCTAGTCAGTATTGCAAAAGATACATCAACCCTTTAATAACGTAGTATTAATCATTCATAATAACCCTAATTCCTAAGCTTACAACAGACTATTAGTAAATTATCTGCCTGAAGGTAAGAATTTGATTCCAAACCATACTGGAAGTCAGAAGTACCAACAGACTATAATAGCAGCTGCCATTGCACCACTAACAGCCACTTCTTTCTCTTTTTGAAACAGACGTTTTCTACCCTCTTTTGCCTCCTCTACAAAGTCTTCCTTGAATGTACTCTTTAAAAGAACTATGACCCACCAGCCTCCAATACTTCATTATGACTATTCAATAAAACAGTTCATTTATTATCAGCATCCAAGTAGTAATTGTATTGCATTCCGCAGAGAGAATAAAGATTTTGACTAAGAAGTTTGGAAGCTTATATTAATCTCCTTACTGAATTAACATGCTAAAAGAAAAAAAATATTATATTTGCATTCTATCTGCAAGAATAGAATTATTGCTCCCACTTATTCAAAAGGATACAGATATTTAATGCATACACTCTCTTAAGTTGCATAATATAGCCCAATGCTGTCCTTCTTAATGCAGGAAAAAAAAAAAAAATAAAAACCAAAAAAAAACCCCCAAAACCCCACCCTCAGTACAGCAGAGGCTCCCCTGTCAGTTTAATGTGCTGGTGACAAGATCACATTGTGAGGGAACCTAGACTGTGATCACTGGAAGAAGCAGCATTCTCCATTCTTAATCCTTCACTCCCACTTAAAGACTAGTTTATTCCAAGTGCAACCAGAAGACTCAGCTACCTCTTGAACATATAAGCAGCCAGGAACACTAGAGCTTTAGGTATCTGCCCTTAATTGACATTTAGCCAAGTCTTTTCCCTCATCCACCTTATCATATGAAGCTGCAGCAGAAGAGATTGCTGGCATTCATACCAATTTAAAACCAGTTAATATAATTTTTTTTTTTTTTTTTTTAATAGAGGTCACATTTAAAATGTATCACCGAGTAGCAGTTTGAGAAGAATACAAGCCATATATGAAATAAAAAATATGTCAATAGTAAAATAATTGTCCAAAGTTGCAGCCTGTGAAGGGCCGTGTACACGAAGAGTTATGAATAAAGAGATGATAAAGGCTTATGGCATGTGATCTGACGTAAAATTCACACTAAAATCCTTACATCACAAAACACTGATGCATTTTTTGTACCATTTGCCTACAAAATGTTTCTCACTGCAATAAACTTAAGAAATTATGGGTTACAGTAGGTCAGCTTGCTGGGAGGTCCAGAAGTGGTATAAGGTCTTTCTTTCTTATTTGGTTTTTCATGGTTATGAATATACTAGCATGACAACAACCCTTTTTCAATCACGTAGCAGCTCTCTTGGGAAGGTATGCCAAAATGTTTGCTCCTGTCTCCCAAAGTGAAAGGTTCACACTGCCAAGATATATTACTGATCAATCAAAAGTACCTACAATAACACCTCGGCTTCTCCTCAATGCGTTCCAGTTAAAAGCCTGCCATGTTTTCACTTTTGTACTTTCCTCCTGACTAGTCTCAGCTGTCTCCCTTCTAGGCCACCATGAATAATTAGACTCTGCCTATTCCTTGAGACAAGCTGTCCCAATAGTCTAAGTATATCTCAGAGATAAAGAACAAGAACTTAACACAGTGGCTGGCCACAACTGGACAGAAATGAAAGGAAAGATGAGAAAGATGGGAGAAAGCAGACTTTCACATTTGTTTAATGTCACATTTCACAACATACACTGTGCATAACATTCTTCCCTGCAAGCAACAGGACAGTCTGTCAAAAGCATTAAAAAATAAACATTCAGATAAAAATAATAGCCCTTCCAAGCCAGACAGACAAGCAGGAGAAAAGGTTTCTTCCTGCCTCCAGTCTGGTGAACGTATCCTTAGCAAGCTCCTGAAGCCCTGTGAACAACAGGATTTTTTCAGAAATCCAGGTGGCCACCACCGCTGCTCATGGTCTTCAATTTCCAAACCCTACATATGTAACCATAAAAGAGGGCAGTGCTGTTAAAAGACGACAATCACTGGAATTCCCATCATGTCACCACCAAATGGCTTCCTGAGTTGTTGTCTCCAAGTGACTCCAACTAAAAAAACCCTTTGCAGCAATCTATTTACAGGACAAAAGAAGACTGCATAAGAACCAAAATCCACGTTAAAAAGCAGAGGCTAGAAAGTCCTGGCCACAGGTGGATGACAAGAAGCTGACTGTCTTACTAATTGTAGCATGACTGACAGCAGTATAGGGGAAAAAATCCCTCATAAAAAGTCGCAAACTTATATAATGAAAAATATAATCTGAAGGAGCCAACAGTGCTTTTACTGCCAAGTTTCATATTTTGCCTGAATTGGCAACGTGTCTACTTCACTGAGCTGAACTGCAGCCAGCTCACTTCCAACTCATATATAAAACCAGGCAGCTATGTTGGGTCCCTGAACTTGACTGCCCATTGAAACACTGACCATGGCTGCAATATGTTTAGCAAAACTAGAATTTCAAATATATGTGATTTGTCACTTACGACAATATTCTTCAGAAGAAGGAGCTGAGAACCACCTACCCCAAACACAGTAATTGCTATGCTCAGTCTCAGCCAAAAGCTTGCAATAAGCATAACATAAATAGCAAACATACATATTAATGAAATAATTACATTAAGCATACCTCTTAACACACTGACTTGACACAGATTACCTGGGAAATTCACAAGGAAAAATACAACCAAATCACTAAACAAAGGTTGTGACATGTCCTGCCTCTTGTGATAAAGACAGCTTAATCACAGCTGGCACCTGACAAAGGGTGCATAGAACCACCTATTTTAATTAGGAAACATAGCCAGATGAACTGCTGCATAGGAGATGAGTCAAAGGAGTTTGTGGGTTGAAGAGTTAACTGTACTGAATCCTCTTCAGAGGAGCAACTGACAAATAAAAAATCCTCCACTGAGAAAAGGATCTGAATACACAGGGAGGAAGAACTGCCTGAGGCAGTAAGGGTGCACACAGAGAAGAAACATTTCTGGAGAGAATGGCACGGCAGCTGAATACACAGGAGAGACCTCCAGTCTACCCAAAGGGCCTCTGCAGCTGAGAGAAAGGATGTCCCATGTGAAGTCCACACATCACTGAAGTCAGGAGTAGCAGCAGGACTGACCTGTGAGGGTTGTTGGCTGCCAGGAAAGCTGTCTGGCAGACAGTGAAAGAGACACCAGGGTATGAGCTGAAATCCTCACAGCCATAAGCATAACACACTGCAAGTCCTTGGTGCACAGAACAAAAATTCGTATGGCTCTTATACAATAAAAAGTTTTGCCAACTCCATAACATGTCAGACAGGTTTGATTAATTACAGGGCTAGCACAACAGCAGATACTTGCAATTGCAGGGATGGATACACTGGCCACATGTGTGATTATGTTTAGATTTCTAGCTGTTGGATAGCTATGCTGAACTGTTTCTCAGCAAGCTGTACTCTGGCACAACTATACTTTTTCTGAGTAAAAGTAAACATGAACTATTTTGGTATCTATTGAGCTACTGACAATTGATGTTAGAGAGCCTTTATGAAAAGAGGGACTAACAAACAGCTGTTATCTGCATAATAAAATATCCAACTTTATCAAGTGATATCACAGCTTTTAGCAGCACTCTACCCTAAATTCTCATAAATATATAAAGACACTTTTTTTGAAGAGAGAACAAAGGTACGAAGCCTCATTTCTATCTTCTGCAAAATCTTGCTTAGAAACTAGTTCTGTGTTACATCAGCTCTAATGGAGTTAGGAGGTGAGGAACACCAACAATTATTTTAATTTAATTTGCACTGACTTCTTTATAGTCATTAATAAATAAAGACAATTCAGTGAAGAACATATAGGCAACTGCTTGGAGCTGCAGAAAATGTCAATCAAGTTAGCAAACTCTGCCTGTTTTATATGGGCAGGGCATGCTTCCCCTGAGGTTTCTCTCTGTTTTCAAGTATCTGCAATTTAGGTACTTTAAAAGCCAGCAATTATATTTTTGCATTTAATTGCTGTAGCTGGATTTTCTCTCCATGAGTTTGTACAACGGCTCTTGGAACCTCCACTTTGACAACCACAGCATCTAGTGACAACATAATTATCCATTGAAAGAAAAAGCACTACCTTTCAACTGTTCTAGAACACTTCACACTGTGCAAAGTAGGTGTGAGATGTCTTGCCAGGGGTTATTATGAATGCTAAAAGTTCACAAATACATGAAATTAAATTGGATTAGTTCATAGATTAAAAAAAAAAAAAAAAAAAAAAAGGATGAAAAACTTCTTAATGGAGAGATGGCAATTTTGTCAGGCAACACCCGAATCACAGGTTTTTGGTGACCAGGGTACTATTCTAGGGAAACAAGACCAAAATCTGGCAATGCCAAGTACTTGCATCAAGTCTGGTCTGAACTGCTATAGCCAGTCCTGTGTTCTGCATTTGTTAAACAAAAGCAAGGCCTTCTAGCAAGTATACTAAATTTCTCTGTCTTAAAGCTGAAGTTAACTCATCCCAAACAGGGGGCTTTCCTGTGTCTGATTTCTCTATCATATTTTAATTTAACTAAAATATGCAATCATATTTAGCAATCATGTTTGGTCTTGCTTTAGAAGGACTGGAAACAGTAGATGAGGACTTAATCTATTCAGTGAAATATTTCCCAGTACATTGACTCTCTTACCTTGACACCTCTTGACATACTTCTAGACTTCATCTAGCAACTTCTTTATCTGATTCTGCCTGCTGCACAGCTCACAGAGTGCTGCCTCCACGGTACTGGTGCTTGGCATCTCATTTAGCTGCTTATATTCTGGATTAGGTGTCACCAGCCTCTTTAATCACTGATCCCAAAGCAAGAGGGACCACTCATTCCTCTGTCTCCTCATTTCCTAAGAGCCTGTCTAAACACCTTGTGAAGGTTCAGCCTCTTGCTCAGTGACATTTTCTTTTTATTCAGTTCACTGTTTGGAACTGAGTCCACCAAGCAAGATAAACAAAGATTTCCTGTCTCTCCTCATAAGAGAACTATATTTACTTTTCCCAATAATACTATTTTTTATTATATGACTTATATTTTCAGTGTCATTACTATTTCTTGGAGTATATAACATTTACACTGAACAATTCCAATTTAAGAACTCCAATATTAAATGCAATTGGAATGTAGCAAGTAGATAAATCCTGTGTAATCAAAACTGACTCTGTCTCTGTTTCCATCCCGATTAAATATGCAGTAGTAGCAGAGATCAATTGCACTTCCTCTTTTCAGAGTAAACTTGCATTCCGCTTGAAAGGTGAAGTCTTTCCTCAAACACAGGTAAAGCTTTTCCCTGATGTATAACTGGAACACACACAGAAGTTCAGAAAATCATCAAGAAACATTTTGTGTATTTGTGATATGAAGATCACTCCCTTTTAATAATGCAGCTGTTGGGTTAATGTGGCAAGGTTTTGGTAGCAGAGGAGCAGCAGGGGTGACTTCCGTGAGAAGACACCAGGAGTTGCCCCAACATTTGTCTCCAGAACTGACAGCCAGTTCTGGCAGCTCCAAAACTGCCCACTGCCCAAAGCTGAGCTCATCAGTGCTGCTGCTGAAACTCCGTGATAACACTTTTAATAACAGGCAAAAGAAACCACTGCACGGCAGCTGTGAAAGAGGAACAAGGAAAATAAAATGTGAAAGCAACAGCCCTGAAGGCGCCAAGGTCAGTGAGGAAGAAGGGGCAGGAGATGCTCCAGGTGCTGCAGCCCATGTTGAGGCAGGCTGTCCTCCTGCAGCCCATGGAGGTCCACGGTGAAGCACAGAGCCACGGGCTCGTTTTTTCCTACGCAGTTCTTGTTCAAGGGCTATACAGCAATGAAATTCATGATTCATGTAACACTAGCCAAATGTCTGTAAGAAGTTGAGCAGGAATTCAAAACATTAGTATCTTCTTGTGAATTGCTGATGGAGAGATAACATTTGGGCCTCAGAGAGATCCTATTGTGCAAAATGAACAATTACTCAGATCCCACAGTATGAGTTACTGAGTTTTGTTGGATTTTTCTGCAGTTGGACCTGTCATCCTAACTGAATCAAACTGGTGTTAATTCAAACATTTCAGGACCAGAGGGCATTTTATAACATCCATACTTTATTGGCTCATCCACAACATAGGGTCCATTTTATTTAACTTACTTGCTTCTGCATCAATCTAATAAAATATTACACAAGATAGCTTTACAGATGTTTTTTAATTATCAGCATTCACTGAAATGGATGGATATTCCCAAAAACAATGTCCTCTTTCCAAGTATCCTTAAAGCTGCTTGTGGATGTTCACATTCACAGTTTTATGGCATTAATAAACAAAACACAAAACTAAGTCTTGGTCCTGCATTGGGGTTTTTTGACATCCCGGTGCTCAAACACCTATCAGATATTTTTGAAAATTCAGTATTAGCAGGGAGACCAATACCTTTCTCACTTCATCCTCCCAACCTAAACTATACTACTCCCTTGCTATTTTGTTTTATGGAAATAAGTGGAATTATGGAAAAGCATAAAATTCCAAAGGAAGAGTAAAATAATATATCCAAACATAATTAGAAAATATTCTAGTTTTGAGAATAAGCTGGCTTGGTTTTCTCCAGCTATTCCAATTTTTATCAATAAGTTCAACATTACAGTGGTTTCTAACAAAACATAGAATTTTTAAAATTATTCAATAATTGAGGAAAATATCTCCAGACTTTATTTTTATCAAAATACTTTTTAAAATGCCCCTATGAAATCAGCCATGTTTTTGCATTAAAGTTACCTCAAAAAGTGTTAATTGTTTGAGACACTTAAACCCAAGATCATTATCACTTTAATTTACTGTTGCAATCTACTGACTATTTTGCTGTCTCTCAGACATGTGCTGTAGTAGTTCTACAAGGTATTTGCCAGCTGCTGCTCAAGTACAAAACAGAGAGCAAAGGGAGACAATAATGCCAGGTTCAACACAGAGTCACTAATGTCAATTCTTCAATTTTGTACTTGTCTCTTTTTTTTTTTTTTTTTTTGCCTTCCCTTCATTATTACCATTTATTATTCATCATTACACTGCCATAAATAGCCTATGTCTTAATAGTCACATTCTATTGAAATATTTCTGTTAGATTTCCTCTGATACTCTCTCCTGTGCTTTTTAGAATATAGGAAGGAATTCAGAAATGTGAAAAAATATGTCATTTAAATAAAACATTGGATTTTTTTTCCAAGTCTAGAGTATGCAAAAGATAAGACTTTTTGCAAGAAAAATCAAAAATAATAAATCATATTTAATTCTGTGTTTTGTAAATAATTTTTCTGAAACTGCCTTTTTCACCAGTTTTCTCCTTTCCTTATGTTTACTACTGACTATGTACTCAGTTTTGATAGGATTGGGGATTTTTTCCCCAAGTAATTTTGGGAATAGGAAAATCCCCTCATGCAGGGAAGGGTACCATCTCTGAACTCTTTAGTGTGCCTTTTCAATACACTGAAAACTGTTACATACTAAAAATGTGAAACGGCTTTTAACTGCAGCAGTGTTCTTTGCAGTAAATAAAAGAAAGGACTGAAGGGAATAAAAAAAGGAGAAAAATCCAAATATATACATAAAAATCAGGAGATTCTTGCAGGTGGAAGAAAATAGGGATGTATTACAGCAAAACATTTAAAGTACCAGTGATATACATGACAGAATGCCTGGCACCTCTCTCTGCAATAATAAGTTGCAACTGAAACCAAGAAAGGAGTGCAAAGACATTTTGAAAAATCACTTGACCCTCAGCAGGCAGCAAGAAGCAGTTGTAGGGGAAGACTGCTATACAAATTTTTTCTTTACCATGACCTACTTACTCTTGGAAAAGGCTTTATTTTTATAAAAGGGGTAGGGGTGTGGGGGGAAAAAGAAAAAAAAGAAAGAAATCTTTCTTGATTCTTTTCTGAAATTAAAATATTATTCTGAGGGTGAAGAGATATGGAAAAACAAAACAAAACTCTTCAGCATCCTTCTGGTTAAGGGTCATGTTGAAATAAAATCTCCCTTATGTGCCTCTGTCATATGGCAACAGGGCCCACGTATCAGTGCTCACAACCACAGACATTTCTAAATAAACATTCACTGGGGACAGCAAGAGCGCAAATGACTCCAAAGCCCTTCAGAATTGTTCTTATAACTTCTGAAAGTCATTTACCTGGAAAATATGAGACAATCTCTTAAGCTATCACAAGGATGTCTGTAGCATCCTTGAGAATATATTTGAATTTTAATAAAAGGTCCGAAAGCACCTGGCATTTTTGGAAAATATGATGAAACTCTTCTGCTTTAGAGGATGATATTCAACATCAAGAGTGCTTAGTGGTAAGTGTAGTTCCCAGCATGATTTTTCTGAAGGACTATTGTTTGAAAGGGCTTTTTTGTTAGGGTTTTTTTTTTAATATATATATATATTTAAATTCCCCAAGAAGAACTTCAGAGACACAGCCAAAGATCAGAATTAAAATACAGCTGACAAAGTAAGAGGTTAGAAAGGGTGCAAAGAATTAAGAATAGAAAAAAATATTTTTTTTGACTCAAAGGTCAAGAAAATCTGGTGTAATAGCCTCTATCACAAGTCCATGATTTTTAATTAAAATCTTTCTGTGATGTAAAACAGTTGAACTTTGTCCATAGCGAGTGAAACTCTGCTAAGCTAATTTATCTAATGAAGAATAATGTGTGATCCTTTGGATAAATGGATAAACTACCATTAAGTTAGCCCATAAAGGCCAAATGAAATTCATGGTATGCTTTAATTTGGCTTGAATTAACATAGCGTGAGACTACAATAATTCACCATTTTATAGAAGTCTTAGGCTGGAAATGGATAGAGTACATATCAGCAGAGGTAGTGTCATATTCTTTTTCCCCCTTAATTCCTGGCATATAGAGAGAACAAAGTTTTATTTCGCAGTTACTTGGATAAGATGACGTTCAGCCTGCGAGTAGGCACTATGCTTCACAGTCAGCAGGTATGAAAAACCCCCAAAATCCCAGAGTCAGTTAGGAGCCTTGCTAACAAAAACCTGAGGTGCCACAGACTTACCTGCAACAGGGAGCTGACTCAAAGTTGAGCCTGAGAGGCACAGGAAAGGAAAGGATCAGCCTTGTATGGAGTATGGAAAGATACTGGAATGGAAACCTGTTCGAAAAGGTTTCCAATTTCATTAGCTCTGTAGGCAAGGTTGTCACAGATATTACTTCAAGCCAAACTTAATTTGTTGTTTCCCTATCTGAAGTCTCTCCTTGATCTAATTGAGTTTTATATTCCAGGAGAATAACTGGTAGAGATTTTGGACCACTTCAAAAACTTGAAGTGGTGGATCTGTCTGATATGTGGCCCTGACACATTCACACATGAACACTCATTTTCAATAGCTTTAAGTCTATAAAAGCAACATACTTCCTCCACACTGCAAATTGCAACATGATTAACGAACAGCTGTTCCTTTGCAAGATCAAGAAAGGGTAGAAATAAATCCTCACCACTCACGTTCAGCAGCATAGTATGGGATTTCCACAAGCAGACTGACCAATGCTCTTTAGTTTTCTTACAGCCCTTACAGAAAATCTTAATTAAGCTTGCCAAGAGCAGGGTATTAATCACCTTGAAGTATTGACCCTTGGGGGTTTGCTCCTTACACTCACCCCACCCAAAAAGCCATGTGACATAAAAGTGATATAGAGCTGAGCTGAGTGCAGGTGAAATGCCCACAGAGAGCACAGCTCAAACCTACAGTTGGCCCCAGATCAACCACCCAGATGTTTAAAAGTAAATATATTCAATGCAAGTCTGGAAACCGCAAACAAAATCCTTACTATAGGCTGAGCCTGCTAGCCTGCCCATCTTAGTGTAATTAAGTCACCCTAATTCTCTTCCTTTAGTTTCTTAAATGTGCTATATACCTGTGACACACTCACAACAAAATTTGTTTCTCAGCTCCTTGCATGCTTTCCACCCAAGACCAACGTAGGAGCTCAAGATCTATTTTGTCTCTGTGCACACCATCCTCTTTCATAACAAATCCCAACACAAACACCCTCACACACGTCTCACTGAACTAGTTATTCCTGCTGGCTGTTAACCAAGCTCTACTGATATCTCACTAACACACCCCAAAGAAGTTCCAAAGTACCAAAATTTCTGTCATCTACCCAGTTGCCTTCACAGTGTGGCTATATTTGAAACCACCCTGACTGCTGCCATTACTTTGACACCTAATGCTCTTCTAGGCACAAGCAAAGCTCATAATGCATGAGTAGAATTCGTGTCTGTGTAAATTGACTTTTAAAACTTGCCTAAACTCCATTAAAAATGGCTTGACTAAACTCTAATAAACTGTAAATTACTAAACTCTCTGAATCATCATAGTAGAAAATCCACTTACTAGTTCAGTAACTGGATAGAGAAACATGTAAGTTTTTCTACCTGTCTATGAAGATAACCCTGCCTTAAAATCTCCACGATTTTGTCAGGCTCATTTAGACCTAAGCTGCCCATAGATAAAGAATAAATTTAAAAAATCAAGCAAATATCAAGTTCCTCAAGACAGTCTACTTCCTCTTATACCGTGTACTCCAACAGAGTTAAACTGCTTTAAGCTTGTACAGGGAACAGTGCAGATTCTTGACATTCCTTTGCCAAACATGTACTGACTGTCACCCAGAATCTTAACAGGCTGAGATGGTAAAAAATGCTAATAGAATGATTCTAATCATTCTGTCAAGCATGGCTGACACTACACTGTCAAATGAAGAAAAGTATTTTGTACAGCGCAGGATCAGTTTTATTTTTTACTGTGGCATCATATAGGTAGAAGAAGTAGTATGAATGAGTTAAAATCTTCTTACAATTTTTTAGACAACAAACTGAAGGAAAATGTGCAAGTCCTGACCAGGTGAAATATTAAATTGACAATGACCTTGTCCAAGGAAACCATTCTCAAAATGAACCAGTGCTATGAATACCTCATGAGATTTCAAACGTCTTACTTGATATGACACTCAGAGTGTCTCAAGGGGAGGAAAGAGGTTTCTGTCATTAAGTCTTCTAGTACAAAGTAGTGGTGCAGAAAAAAAGACCTAAAAAGGTTTCCTGTTGGTTACTGGAAACTGCATAAAAATTGGCAGCTGTGAAAAATGTTAGTGCAGGAGGGAGGCACAACATCTAGTTCAAAACCAGTAGTGAGAATGTATACTAGCAAGACTAGGATTTCAAAGCTTTGATGAAATGCAAGCAGAAACAACACTCCAGTGCCAGGGACCAGATGACACAGTAGAGCCAAGAAAAGCATTCTCTACATAGGTTGTGGTCAGAAACATATCACCTGGCTGCCACCTTTCTACAGCCCAGTTTAGAAGAGTTTATGCAAGTGGTTCCCAATCCAGGTAAAGCAAGTTGACAAATTACTACTAAGATTTACAGTTGTTTGAATATGTCTGCTGACCTCACATTGAAATGGATGGGTTCACACCATCTTTTCCGCTTTGTCAAAGCAGGACGTGTATGTACTTTTTTGCGCCAGCATGAGCATGCAGGGGCGAGGACAACAGCCTCGCGGGTTGCCACAGATCTTCTTGCAGCTCTGATTTGACTGGTATGCCTTGACAGTGAAGGACAACACAGCAGTTAAAAGGAAATGCTCTTTTCAAACACCCCATATCTCGGCTTCAAGAACAGGACAGTTTGCCAGCAGAGTTCCACATACTAATCTTAAAACAAAGACATCCACAAGCAAACAAACAACAACAAAAAAACAGACCCTCACCACAAACAAACTCATAAAGCCCAAACAAATCTGCTCCAGCCAACGGAGCTGGAAGCACAAGTCAACTTGCTGAGCTGAGACGCCCGTGGTGAAAAATAACATCTCAGGTGCCAGTTCATGAAAACATGGAACAGCCCATTCCTCAGGTGCAGTGGAGCCTGTATTCCCTATAAACAGTAAAAGCAGTGGAAAAAAAGAGGGATAATTTCTTCCACTGCCTCCTACTTACACTGCTATATACAAACTGATGGGAGACTGTATGAGTACCCCCTTCCAATGTGTTCAAAATGTAGTTTAAGCTACTGTAGGAGTTGGAAGATAGGAGACTCACACCCACAGCAAAGAAGAGGAGAGAGAGAGGCAGGGATATGTATGAATCACAAATATTAACACGGATTTGGGTGGCATGTGATGTGTTAGCATGCAAACATGACAGAGTTGGAAGGGGGGGAAAGTGTCATATGTCTCCCCTAACTACAAAGGCTTATTGACTTCTTTAAGCTCAGAATATTTCCACAGATATGCAGATATGACAAAACAAGTACACCTCCAGATTTCAGAACTCCTCATGCTTTAAATTAACTATGATAACACTAAAGGAAGGAAAACAGAAAATTTGTCCACCGCTTTCTCCACTGTGTTGCAACCATTTCTGTGAATTTCCTTTATTCATAAACTACAAAGAGTGTGTGTTCAACCATAAACATTAGGAAAAAAATATGAACATAATTAATTAATTGAGATCACAATAGAAAACAAATTTAGGAAAATTAGACTACAAGAGTTATTTGCAACATGTTACTCAGAGAAATTGTTTCCCAAGTTTGCATTTTACTGTTCAAATCCACAAACAAAAGGCTTCTTAGCACTTAATATTGAGTACACAGCCTTCTGATAATCAACTTCTGAGTGCTGCATATTTCTGCTGTATGCCACAACATTCGGAAAACAGATTAGCTTATACTAACAAAGTACTAGTTCGTCTTTTGACTAGTTCCTGACAGCTGAAGAGACTTTTTATAGTCTTGTTTTGATGGGTTTTCAACTTGTTTGTGCATTAATTACACCAGGCATATTAGGAGCAACTTATACTGGTCAGCCCTGTACTCCTCACCGAGTAGAAAGGATTTACCTTCTAATCCATGATTTACCATTGCTGATAAATTAGCACATGCACCTTGAAATGTCATCTGACAGTCTATCTTGGCCTTTTCAAAAACGTTTAGTAGCATTAGTTCCTGTACCTTTTCATGTCCAGAAAATATTGAATACTTTCTTAATTAAAAATTCTTAGTGTCCAGCTAATAGGGTGCTATGATTCTAAATGCCACTTAATCAAAAACACGTAAAACAGTATGACCAAGTTATATAAGACCTGTATAAATTAAGCTGATATGAAATTTTAGTGCAGCATAAAAGCAACCTTTAAAACAAAAGAAATTATATTTTTATCAGCTAGCTGCATGAAAAGTGGCACAATGCAAATAGCACTGCTTTCTATATAGAAATAATAAATCAAATTATTTTGGCACAGCTTTAGTCTGTTATAAATAATTTAATTGCCTTCCATTTGGAAATAAACCCCATTTAAAACCTCACAAAGTTTCTGTAAGCATTGCTATTAACATTACTCACTCTGTGACTTATAACTTTTAGAAAATATTTGTAGTTAAATCTTCAGAAAGGTTATTTCTTCTACTTAAAGCAAGATATTTCTTTTTCATGGGATGATTCTTTCCTTTTTACTGCTAGCCACCAAAACATCAAGGCATCTAGGACTTGAGAAGAATATACCTTCATTTTCCGCTTGATGATCTAGACCAAGGAACACTTATAATTTAACTCAAATAGTTTCAGGACACCTTTAGCAAGAAAACTGAAGTGTGCTTTGTCCTGTCAGTCTTGAGACTGGCAGTTAAAAAAAGAACAACCTCTTCTGAATTGCAAGACTGGACTACCTCAAGCTGAGAAGAGACACAAACAAGAGGCTCTAAATATCAGCTAATGCTGTAAACACAAAGGTCAAAGTCAGCTAACCCTCTTGTTATGTGGAGTCCAACTCCTGCCAGTAAGTGTTTGTCAGACCTACATTCCTTTTTAGACTCGAATCTAAAGGCACTTAACTCCTTGATGCCATTAATTTCTGAACAAAAGAGTTTGCTGATATACAAACACAAACCCCTCCTTTAAAGTAATTGATTAGCCCTATAGGAAGCCAGAAAATTGGGTAGTATTAGCCTGGAAAAATGGAATTGGCTACATTAATGATTCAGAAATTTCTTGCAAAGTACAGAAAAAAACGTAGAAGCTGAATGAGCTACAGGGAACATCACGGCAACCCCAGAAACTGTGGGGCCAGGTGGAACAGGACAGAGGCCAAGATTTCCCTTACCCACATCCCTAAAGGACAGAGCTTTCTGCTTCATCTTTCTGCTGGAACAGCAAACCGAAGTCCTTTGCTCATGACTCATTTACCTGAGCTCAGCCAAGTCAAACCCTTTTGTTCTCACACAGGAGGGCTGTGCTGCCCTTCACTGACCAGACAAAGGTGTGTGTCAACAGCACCCTCATGACCTTCATCGAGGAAAATCCAAAGTCTCACATGTAGGAGCAAAGAGCCCCACGCAACAGTTCAGGCTGGGGACTGAGAGGCCAAGCAGCACCTGGAGGCAGGAAAGGGGGAGTCTGGTGAATGACGGCTTGAATATGTGTCCGCAGTGGGGCTACGCAGTAGTGAGTGCAGACTGCTCTGCACTACCAAAAGCACAGCCAACGGTTTCATGGGACAGACTATTCCCTTCTAGTCACCATTGTCAAAGCTGCATTTCAAGCAGCCAGCTCATTTTTGAGCCTTTGGATATAGGGGAAATACTGATAAACAGTAGAGAAACCAAGGAGAACACTGAAAGGGTGACGGAGCATGTGATGCATGAGGAACAGCTGCAGAAGCTGGGCTCCTTCAGCTTCAGCAAAGGAAGGCTACAGGGGCAGCCTTGTAGTCCCTAATGGGGAACACAGGTGGAGGCAGACATACACAGACGTACAATGAAAGAACAAGAGCTCACAGTCTCAAGTTGCAGCAAGACTGATTTTGATTTAAGAGGTAAAAGGGCAAGTTGAGTGACCAAGGATTGGAACGTGTTGACTAGAGAGCTTGGGAAAACCTCCATCCTTGGAAAAACCTCCATCCTTGGAAATTTTCAACACCTGACAGTACCATGCCCTAAGCAACCTGAGAAAGCTTCAAGATCACTTTGAGCAGGATGCTGGACCCAGTGATCCCCAGAGGTCCTTTTCAAACAAAATTAACTGTGATATTTCAGTAATAAGTTGCCACAAGAGCTGAAGCAAAGCAAGAAAGGCAAAATCATCCTCACGACACCATGTCTATTCACAGCAGTCTCTGATGCAGCACTAATTCCAGCCAACCCAACAGCAATTCCAGCGTTGATTTAATAAGGTATTTTTTTAAGCAGTACCCATGAGCACTGAAAATATAGGGTCTTCACCCCATTTTTGGAATGAAGCTATGCAGATAAAACTTTTGAGCCTAAGGCTTGTATCACATCTTTCCATCACCAATAAGGATCACTTTGCAATGGGAAAGAAGAAAATTATTTTGGCTAGCATTTACTTAAGACAGCAACAGGAATACATATATAGAAAATGATTGAGAAAGAACAGCATCATTAATCTTCATATAACAACAATTTGCTCTCTGGCTCTCATGAAAGATTTCATTTGCAACCTTTTTTTTTTTGCTTTTTAAATTACATTTCCATCATGGTTTGTTCTCAATCACTATAAAGAGTATTATTTACAGATTGTTATGGACAGTTAGACAATTGTTTTCCTTGTACTAGTAACACACTGTTTTGCCACAATTTTTCTAACTAGATGAATTCAACGTGTCTAAAACCTTTTTTTAAAACATATTTTAGTCAAGCAAGTGATATCATCTTTCATTTTTACATACTTATGTTCACCCAGTGATTGAGGAAAAATACTATGACAATATTTATTAACCCACAAACACAGGCTGTGTCACCTTTTGCCAAGGTCTCAGAATAATTCCTGGCAAGTCAGAGTTTATGAAAGCTCAGTGAAAAGCTGTGATAGGAATACTCTTTATAATAATTTAAATGCTGAAATGGTATAATGATGTGAGGTATTTATAATTTATTCTAATTACAGCTTCTCCTAGAAAACACCAGATTGTCTAGGCTATATTCCTGGAAAGAGGGCATCTGCTAATCTTGGTAAACAGAGCAGAAAAGTGGGATCTCTTTTAGAATAAATATTCCTAATACCCATTCATTGTTTTTGTCAGGACTGTTCCTTGAACTGGGAACAGCCCCAGAAGTTGCCAACATCTGCTGCACCCTGTGGAACCAAAGCTTGGATCCCCATCACTCTCCAGCTGTGGGGTGCACAGTGCATCACATCGGCATTACTACTAGTCAGAAGACAAGAGAAAAGCCTTTAAATGCAATTACCATTTCATTATTAGGATCTTGTCTTTTAGATGAGTACTGTACTCTATGGATCTGTGAAAACAGTGTTGGGGAGACTTAGGTTGGATGTAACAAAATGGTTAGGAACAGAGAGATGGTAAAATTAGATAAGTTAAGAGATCCCAAACCAATCCTGACAGACAAAATGTCACTGAGTGAATCTGTGCTAAAACGCTCTTCATGTAAATTGTGATTGTGAGCCCTTTAAGGACAGATCTCATTTGAATGAATCCCTTTAGGTAATCAAATAAATTATTTTTATTTCTTACCATCTGTTTAAAATAGGAAGGGAAACAGCAGATGTCAGTTGTGTGTGCAAGAAGGTACTATCATGTAGCGTTCCCATCTCTTCCCCGAGTACTCCTTAATCCTAGCACCACTTCTGCCCTGAGACATCCCAATTACTTTCACTCCAATCCTTCTCCTTTACACATCATTGAAAATCTTTCTCCATTCCTGCCTTCTGCATACTCTTTCCTCAGGTCTAGGCTTACAGATACCAACTGAAAAAAACCCCATAATATTTTCTGATAAAGAGCAACAGACATAAGTCTCTGCCCATACAGCTTCTATATGCTTTCCTGTGCATCCTACAGTCCCTTTGTATCCCAGCTCCCCTAATACTTGATCCCGAGCTCAGACCTTTGTTGAACCCAAAACTCTCGGCACTTTATCAACACTTCTGTCCTGCTTTCCCAGTGACTACTGCCATCCCTCTTCAAAGGACACAACCTGAGACATGTAAATAAGTAGAAGCTATTCATGCTACTGCAGCAGATGTACGTGCAGGAAATATGCTCTGAGAAACCACATCTGCGATGGAATTTTGAGAACTTGCGAAATATTTTTATAAGACAGCCTTGTCATGCTGCTAATTTGGATTTCTAACAGACATCCAAATTTCTTTTACTGAGCGTTCTGTATCATTTTCACTTGGGAGAACATCATGTATGTTGCCTCATTACCGCATGTTCTGTTATTCAGTGCAGTTTACACAAGGCTTTTTCAGATCTAGCATTCTCAAATGTTGGCATTCAAACAAAAAGGAAGTGGTCCAACACACTGCAGTATCTGTATGAAAAAATGTACTTTTAAAGATATTTGAATTTGAAATTTTTTAGTATAAGAAGAAGAAAAACAGGACATGTTATCTATTTTTTTATATAATACTATCAGCATGGTCTTTCCCCTTTTTCTGTTTCCCACTAAACATGGTTGAGATGTTAGTCCCAAATATTCATGACATTCACATACTCTAAATGTTACACTTCTGTAACGATTTGACTAAGAAATTAGCAACACAAGGATGCTTTGGATTGTCACTAGACGACTACCTTGATAGAGAACAGCAGCATGCCAGCACGCAGCAGCTCTTAATAGCTTCTGTTCAACTCTTCCCCGTAACCCTACAGTGTTCAACAAACCTAAGACCAGGGAAGGCGAGGAAGGAGGGAAGAAGAGAGAGAGAATCCATAACTAGCACTTTCTTGTGTGTCAGGAATAACCAGCTTCCTATCACCCACCTAGGGCTGGTAACAAAAAGTAAAAATTTAGTCATTCTTTAATTAAAATTTTTAAATATCTTAAGGAGCATGGCCAGTCAGCAGATGTGCAGCAAAAGAGTGCAATAAGACCAGCATGAAAATCTAGCCTGCTAAACTTCCCTGTGTATATTAATTTGCCTGAATTATTTTCTGCAGGAGACATGGGGATATTGTTGCATTTCTGATCCTCACATTGACCTGTAGCTCATTTTATTTCTATATAGGCTCTCAACTGGTAAAATCTAGTCCCTGTTTGTGAGGTAGATATGGTGGATTCAAAGTCCACAAAGTTATTCATTGCTCGACCCAACATCATGACCAGCAAACTCTAAAACAAATATTTTTCTGGGACCAGAGTAGAAGACAAGTCTAAAATTCCCAGCATTTTTAGTTAATTGTAGTGATTAATCACTGTCAAAGTTAAATTCTGTTCACACACAAGAAAACAGTTTTGTTCTCTACCAGTTACTCTTAGCTCAGGTGGTAATGATTTGTACTGGGCATTCAAAGCCTCCCCTTTCTAAAGATGATGTTGTCCTGTCAGGAGTTTGCACTCTGAATTGTTTAAGGTAGCAAAAAAATCCATTTCAACCTATGGCATAACATCATTTATGAACAGCCAGCTAACATTGGGAAGATTAGGTGCATCCAGACCAATAAATCAGTGATACAATTCAGAGCCTATGTTAAAATCTGTTCTGGTAAAACAAAAGAGTGAATGCAAGGGGAAATCACACAATTACTGATGCTTGACATCTAAGTGATGAACAATGAGAAGGTTGAACTGCTGTCACCCACTGCTCCATTTAGCTGTCTTTAAGAAGGATGCTGTGAGGACACACTGAGCAGCCTAAGGAACACGAGAGACTCAGAAGACCCAATCTCACTGTCAGAGCTACCACTCTGCCACCTCTGTACGTGCACAAGGAGTCAGCTGGGGCTGGGACAGCCTGCCCGGGCTGGGGATGAACCCGATAGCACCACCAAACGAAACAGAGGACACTGCCCCCTCATCTGCCTTTCCTTGAATCATGAACACCTGGGAACTGGCATCTTTGCTCCTGCTCTCCCAGGTCTGATAACTTCTGCTACTTCAGCATCGTGTCTGGCAACGCTCTCTGGGCAGTGTGCCCTCACAGATCAGAGGGTCAGCCACATCCTGTGGTTCACCAAAAGGAGTGTGGCCAGCAGGTTGAAGGAGGTGATCCTCTAGTCTGCTCTCAAAACCCCACCTGGTGGTCCTCTGCGCAGACAAGGCACCTCTCCTTTGAAGACAAGCTGAGAGAGTTGAGGTTGTTCAGCCTGGAGGAGAAAAGGCCCCAGGGAGACCTCTGGCAATCTTCCAGTACGTTAAAGGGGGCTTACAAGGAAGAGGGGGAGACACTTTTACACAGCAGGTAGTAATAGAGAAAAGAGGAATGATTTTAAGACTGAAAGAGTAGAGATTTAGATTAAATGTTAGGGAAGAAATTCATTACTCAGAGAGTGCTGAGGCACTGGAACAGGTTGCCTAGAAAAGCTGTGGCTGCCTCACCCCTTCAAGTGTTCAAGGTTGGATGGGGCCCTGAGATAGTGAGAGGCGTCCCTGCCCACAGTAGGGAGGTTGGAACTAGATGAACTTTAAGGTCAAATCCAATCCAAACCATTCTTCCATGGTCTTCATGCATCTTCACAGGCACAAGGCCCTCAATAAAACCACCATAAGCCTGTGCTGAAGGGGGCAAGCTAGAGTCAGTTTTTCATGGAACCACTATCTCCCCTTAGAGCAGCCGAAATGCCCATCCGTTTCAAGGTGAAAGTTATCATATACATAGGCAGAGACTGCCTTTGATGTTTTGTTGAGTCTTTAGACTCTTGCCACTTGCCGAAAAATACAAAGGTAGAGCAAGCAGAGAAAGCCTAAAACCGAATTGTTGTAACAATCCACATGCACTTTCTCCACCCCTGCCCTTAAAGCAGCTGAGAGTACAGCTTAACCCCATCACTGAAGCTGAACTAGCAACTCGCCGCTGATGAGAGCAAGAGGCGCTGACCTTCTGCTCCTGCCACCCTCTCACTAAGGCTGGTTTTGACAGTCATTTGATCCCACTGTGGGTAGACTGAAACAATAAAGGAGCAGAAAAGTACTCAGGTGATTTCTTTCCCGGTCAGTGAGTTAAACCATCCTACCGTGAAATCAGGAGCAAGCAGGCAGGGTGGGGGGTGCATGCAGGGAAGGCACCAGAAATCTCCTTTTCTGCAGCAGAGAGGCCCTGGCTGGGCTGTAAGCTCACTCTTGTTCACAGCTGCAGAGCTGCCTCCCCAGGGTGCTTCATAACAAAGGGCATGTCTTTGCATCTTCTGAGGCCTTACTCACAGCTCTTCTCTTACTTGGTTGCTGATTTTCCATTCTTCCTGTCCTAGTTTCTTGGTTTGTGTGCTCACACACACGAGCAACCTTCAGCTTAAATTTGTAATAAAATAATAACCATCGTCTGACTTTCCTAGGTATCCATGCATCTTCCCACTCTGTCTAGTTACCACTGTGAAGAAGGACATTGAATTCCACTTAAATCTAGCTTGACTAAAAGATGATTTAGCCTGTAGCTTTAACCAGACACATGACTGTGTACACATCGAATGTGCAGTGCGTGGTAGCCATTACCACTACCAACAGGAACAGGGATTTCTTCTTCTGGCAGCATTCTCAAAAATCTCATCTTGTGGCTTAGTTTGTAAGTGATGTTTTTGAATAGTTCATTATGAAAGCAGTTTTGCAAAGAATTCTTTTAATATTACATATACATGCCAGAGTCTCCTCTTCCTTACAGCGGGGTTATTTGCTACAGTTATTTCATTATCTTCAGAAGACTTGGTTCCAGCTATATTAATTTAAGTAAGTTCAAAAGTAGGCCATGCAAACAAAATGAAATACGGTCAAAGTGCAAAAACTCTTTAATAGTCTCATTTAATTTGATATATAAAATAAATATGGATTTTATTCAGAGGTGCATTGTCATCTTTAAAAGACTGTTAATCCTAGAAGTCATTTTACTGAGTCTTTGGTTGGTGATTTTTAAGCAATAATTTATTTCAATTAAATGACAGCATCTTTTAATCACGGGAAGTGTCTTGGCAGACAAGCAATTCTGTCTTTGGAGCTTTCATACATTTATTCATCTGCCTAAATTTCCTAACACTTTGGAGTTCAGTTGAAGTTTCATCCTGAATTAATGAATTGGGGAAAAAAATCTGTTTCGTTACAACACACAAGAAATGAAAGAAGGTGAATGTTAGGGGAAGCAAGATAACTTCAGGCCTGAAAAAAAGCAGGTGCAAACCCTCTGTAATCACCAGCCATCCACCTTCATGTGCCAGAGTTAAAATTAGCCCACAATAGCTATGATTTTTATTTCAACGAAACCACAGATTTCCCTGAAATTATACAGATGTCATACAAAGCTGCTAGAGTCTTTCAAGCAAGCAAAGGTGTTAAATGCTGCCGATGCAGTTCAGAAGTATCTCTGTGCCTGGGAGATAATGTTTAACGTCACTTAGTCATCAAATCAGGCAAAATAATTAAACCAGTACCTCAGCACACACAGTGATCTGACCATTCCTAACGGGGCTGGTGAACAGGCAAAGCCCTGCTCCCTGACACCAGGCTGCTGCCAGTGGCTGGGCCCTGCTCTAATTCTCCATCTTTTAAATTCCTCTGACTGCATGTTGTTGGGAAAACAACAACAAGGACTGAAGCTTTCTGATACTATATTTTCCCCCTGTTGTATTTTTCAGCTTGGAAAGAGCCCTAATAGCTCCATTTTCCATAAAGGGATGTTTTCATTTGGCAGAGGAGCAGCTCTTAGACACCGGGGCACACCTTTTCATTTTGTTCTGATGGAGTGCATCAGAAACCACTGCAATCTCCTTACAGAGTTCATCACATTTGCTTTCTTCAGCCAGGAATGAAAAGAAGAAGTTGTAAGTTAAAACATTATGCCATCCAGTGAATAAGATGTTTCACCTTATCAGAACACATTACCTTAATTATAAAAATTCCACACAAACCCTCAGTTTCTGACCTTATTAAAATCCTCTTTTCATATACTATACCTACAAATTATTGATCCAAACTAAGTAGCTGCTCTGTTATCTCGCCACCTCCCCAGAATTTAGGTAGGAGATATAAAAAAAAGGATTTCAAAATGCGCAAAAAAATCCGTGAAATTGTTAAGCGCACCGTAGGATAAAAGCATTTAACAAGGCTCTCTGACCACATCGCTTGCATTCGGTCCACAAAGACATCTCCTAGTACTTAGCCTAGCAGTCCAGTTTCTATTCTGATCCACACATCTGTCACAAAAAAGAAAGTAATTAAGCCAATCTACCATGAATTTTGTCTCCTCCCTGAATCTAGGACCTAACTCCAAGGTATGTGCAAATCTGAGCACTGTAAAGTGCTGAAATCCTGAAATGTGTCAGATTCATTATATGTAAAATTAGAGGAGCAAGAAATAGGTGCTTAAATTGCTCGACACTTTGATGCAGTGGTTTACAGATGAGTTATTTTAATCATGGAAAGAAACTGGTACCATATCACCAGGAACCCTTCCTACACCTAAATAAGCAATGGAACGATCTTAGGGGGAAAACTATATTTTTAAACACAATGTTCAGCCAGTAGACAGTCCAATAAAATTTTACTTTAAAAAATATGCCACATGCTATGACACAAAGAGGGGGGAGGAGGAGGAGAAGAATAACCAAGGGGAAAAAAAACCCAAAAGAACAAAAAACAGTCATCACCTCAAGAAACTGCTACAGAGTCTGGAATGTAGACAGATCTATGGCTTTTTTCTAGCATCAAGAAGCTGGAATAAGGAGATAAAATATTAGACCAGTAATTGGTATTCTCACTTTGGTACACTTACATCAGGCTGAATTAAAAACTGCAGTGCTGAATAATTCACCCAGAGGGAGGCTGGGCACCAGTACAGGCTCCCCAGGGAAATGGTCACTGTACCAAACTTGAGGCAGTTTGAGCCACATTTGGTGTCTCAGGTACAGGGTGTGACTCTTGATGTGTCCTGTGCAGGGCCAGGAGTTGGACCCAATGATTTTGATGAGTCCCATCAAACTCAGCATTGCCTGTACACATACTTTTCTGGGGGAAACACCTCAAAATGGTACATTGCAGCATTTATAATAAAATGTATGTAGTATTGCATGCATTTGATCTACACCATCCTGTGTAGTGCAGCATCATTTCATGAAAATATTTGGCAATAGGCAGATCTCTTCCTCTTTCTCAGTGTAAAACTGGCAATATTTGAAGTTGTTTGTTTTCCTAACTGTTACATAGTTTGAATGGCTATCTCATGCAATATTTTCTGAATATATTAGTATACATAACTAGCTGCAAACTCCACAGATTATGAGGTTACATTTACTCATGCATCTTGACATTTAGAAATTCTTATGCATTCCAATTACTTTTCCCTCTGTACAACATTTAAAACATCTCCAGAGATTTCACTATGATTATTTTCTTGTATATCAGGTCACATTTAACTAATCTCAGTAACACCAAAAAGACCCAACAAGCAAACAACCAACAACAGAAAAACCTCAACAAAACATAAAAACCCACCACAATCTCTGAGTAGGTTGAAATGCTCGATTCCAAACTTGCTTAAACTGCAGCAAAAGCACATCTCCCAATTCTTTCACAACAACAAATTACATTTGTTTTTACACAGCTTTAGCCTAATACTAAATATGGATGACATCTTAACGAGTAATTCCTTTAAGAGCACTCCATCTCTCACTTCTGTCACTAAGTCAATCTTACTCCCATAGAGAATCAGGCAATCACTTGGTTCTTCATCTGCTACTGCACTGTACCCATGGGGCAATCACAGAAAAGGCTTATTTATGCATTAGCAGAAGATTAGATTATTTCATCTGTGCTTTGGAGCAGGCATTTCAATTGGGATGTTCTCTTCAATTTTCTTACATCCTTCCTTGCTCCTTAGTTTCCTGCAGAGAGAAAAAGTCTACAAACCAACACCAGAGTACTGTTTCACACAAAACCCATGGGTATGTTCCAGAGCACAGGTACTGCCACAAACACATAAACAAAGTGTCAGTATAAAAGGAATTCACTGGAATTAGGCCTTTAGGGACCGATCTTCAACCACTGTCAGTGCTTTTCTATCCCAGTGAAGTAAGCTCACACTAATGGTTTAATCTAACTTTTAGCCATCCTAAACACCTTTAATTATGCAGTGAAAGGTCACAGAATGATAACTGGCAGTGATACTTTGCTATCTTCCTTGAAGTCAATAATTCTCAGTCTATTTTGCAGCTAGATGACAACTCCTCATTAAGTAAAAAAAACCTCAATATCACTTACTTTTCTTGATACCTTCAGAAAAATTTCAATTTCTTGAGTACTTCAGACAATAACTTTTTTCTTGGTCATTAACTTCCCTTTAGAATTTAAGCTATATACATACCCCCTATTACATGATAACATACTGAAATTATGTTATTATGTAATATTTTTTACATAAAACTACAGAACACATAGGATAAAGTGGTACCCGTTAAAAAGCATTTAAGGTGGTATGTTTCAAAAATGCAACAGATTGCTTCCATGGCAGTATCGTGCACACATTCCTACTGTGCAGATCAAGACTTTGGCTTTCCAACAGGCAAGAGAGTTGTGCAATGGCAGACACAACTGCCCCATGGCAAAGGATTGCATATCACATCGGCTAACAAAACAAGGAAGCAAAGTACCACTGTCACCCTGGTTTTTTTGAGTTTTTTAAAGCCTTTTGAATTTTCATAAAATGGAGTCAGACCTTTTAGCTACTGTACAATATTAGAAGCAGTTTCTACCTTTTTCCCACGTATGTAACATAAACAAATCCTTTGTTTTTCATTCTCTGTCCTTTGTTTGCATATTTCTAACCTGAAAACAATTGTAACTGACGGCTGGTCTGGCCAGTTGGCTTGAGAGGTGAAAACTCCAAAAGCCAATCTTCAGCCAGACCCACAAATGTGTAAAAAGTAAAAAATAAACAAGGAGGCTCTCTCTCCACCCTGACTCAGCTTGAGCTGGATCGGAGAAAGTCTCTGCCCTGCGAAACTTCTCGTCTCTCATGTGATTGCTTTGCATATCACGATCACATACCATCCCTCCAAAACCTCCCAGGGTAAATCCACACATTTTTTAGCCTTATTCATGTGGCAAGTTTTCACAAGCATGGTTCTATCATTGTATTGGCTCTTTGCACTTCACCCTAATCACGCAGTAAATTTCTCCAAATTTTATTTGGTCCTTTACTACCACCAAAAAAAACAATCTAGAAAAAAATAAAATTAAAAAAAACACCACAACCCCACACTATTTGCCATTTAATCCTGTAAGACATTTAGCAAGTTAGCTAATGATAGATGCTGTACAAAACAAGGGCGCAGTATTACAACATGCTGAAGCTGGTGGTCAGTATTTTATAAAATTAAACCTGAATTTGTACTGATTAACATTATACATATGCAATACATTAATTCTACATTAATCTTTTGAGCAGACCTAGACATCTATCCCTTAATCCTTAAAATTAAAGACAGAAACAACACAGAGTTTTGGACTGTGCATTCCTCCCTGACAACAGATCCCCCCAACATATTGCTTTTACCAGAGCAGTTCTCAATGAGAAACACAGAATATTTTCAGTGAGCAACTCTCAGCCTCAGCCCCAGAATTACCTGTCAAACAGTCTGTCTCAGGAACATTTGTATTATGGATCTAAGTAGAAGATAAGACAATGTTCCTCCAAATGGCTCCTCGCCCCTTTTCCCGAGGCTGCGTTGGCCTCGTTACCAACCACTCCCTCTCCCACCCGGCTGATGCCTCAGCATCACCACATGGCTCTCGAACATATGGTTCAGGCACTTGGCTCTGGAGCTGCCAGGCACACACAAGGGAAATAAAGTAGGTTAACTCTAGGAGACTGCGGAAAACAAATTATAATATCAAATAGATTTAAGTGAGTAAAATTGATGAACACCACTATTTCTCTTCATGGCATCGCTCTGATCTTGTTTGAGCACAGAATAGATGCGCTGACCTCTGTGTGCTTGTTCACCCTGAAGGGCAACCACATGAATATACCACTCAATGGAACTCTGGCCTATTTGCACACTAGTGGTTACCCTTTTTCTAGTAAAAGAAAAAGTATACTTTGTTGCTGAATTTGATGAATTTATGAAAATCTTAACAACATTGCCATTATCTCCATTTACTCAAACAAGTTATTTCTATTTATAAATATCAATGTGAAACTCGGTTCCCCAGAGCCAGGTACAAGCAGGCCATCGCAAAGGTTGGGAAAATGGGATAGGAAACGAAGAAGACTCTTTTGTCAGCCAGGCTCTGTAGAGAAATTTGTCATAGCTGTGTCTCATCTCCTTCAGTTTGTAGCGATGCTTGGATCCACCAACACCCCAACACAGAACAGCAACCAACACAGAAGGTGAATATGTTTGACACACTTCAGTCCTCAACACCCTCAGAGGACCATGTTACACAGAAACTGTTTTTCATCATTACAATTAACTGGATCATGACCAAATTATATTAAGGCATATAAGTACATAGTAAGCACTTTATACAACACTAAACTAGAGGTTAGAACTTGGCATAGATCTATCACTACTGGTAAGAGGTCAGGCAGGGAACCCAGGGGCAAGGAAACTGCATGTCAAACATTTACCAAAAGGAACAAAACCTCAATTTGTAGCCTCATATCCAGCACCATTTAGCTGAAAAACAAGTTTGTGCTTGAGTTATACCTGCTACTTCTGACTTGTGATTATTGCCCTTCTGTGACCCCCACTTCCAAGTTCTACACTATGGTACATTCATTCCTGTTGTCATTCTCCCCCAAAAAATTGATCATAAGCTTATCAGGAATGCATACCAATGTCAGTTATTTCACTTTAAAATGCCCAAAATATCCCTCTTCATCCTTTTCACAAGAGCATCTTTTTTGGTTTTGGGTTTTTTTTAGGTCTAAATGACATTTTAAGTTTGTTTTGAAAGTGTTGGAGCAGAATCTTACTTTTGACTTTTACATGAAGCTTACACTCCATAAAATTTTAAAACACACTTCTGATGCTATTCATCTAACAGCATACATCTGTCCCATAACTCAAGATTAGTATTTATATCATGGAAAATAAGAATAGCTAGAGAACCTATGCATCAAAACAACTTAAAAGACATAAATCTATTGCAGCTGCATCAAACAGCTGCTTCAGAAAGAGAGGGGCAAAGACATTCCCCATTCTTGTCACTTGTCAGGAAAAAAAAAATGCTTAATGAACAGCATTTTTTTAAGAAAAAATTAATTTTACCTTGTACTGTGTTATTCAAGATAACACAATTAAACGGCTTCATTATAGTTGAAAATGTAATTTTTTTCTTTACATGTCTTCCCAATAAGATTAAACCATCTCATTACTCATTTGGATTAAAACATCCTGATTTACAAAACTGAAAAAATGGTTTTCAGTGTGCTCACAAAAAGTGGTTCTGAGGTTATTCTATGACAAAAGACCACAGTCATACCAATGAATTGGCATTAGGTAACAAAATGGAACAGGGACAGAGTTCTTTTGTATATTAAAACTATAGTGCCCAGTTAGAAATTGACAAATGTACAAAGGGATGAGATAATTAACACTTCTTAGTTTGCTTTTTTGGTCCCTAAATTACAACCTTCTTCCTATCCTGGCACACTATTAAGAATCATTTTGTTCCTTCAGTAAGTAGATCTGAAGCAGCATTCCTGACTATGTCTTTGTAAAACTGGAAACACTACAGATGCAAAAAGGCCCATGTCAGTCCATGTCACTCAGTATGTGACACTACACATTTGCAAGACAGAAGTAGTTGTTGCAGTCTTAAAAATATCTAAACCAAGGCATGAACCTAAGGGCTTCCACATAGTGGAAATGAGAAATTGCAGCTAGGCATTTTTAAAGTATCAAATACACATTTTCAGAAGTCTTAGAGATGGTTCTTTCTTCTACATCTCCAAATTGATCATCACTAGGCTAGGCCTCTATATGTTAAAAAAAAAAAAAAAAAAAGTTTCACAATCTCTGAAAATTTCCAAAACACCAGAAACCAAAAACAATTCTTAGAAATACAACTTTCATATTTCTAAGTCACTTCTTTCCCAGTCCCTATGCTCAGCATTTGCCATCAGCAAGTCTCTAGTGCCACACATAACACACACAGTAAAACATTGTTTCCATCTGCCTCTAGTTCTAGCTTTCTTTTTCTTCTATCACAATTCTGTTATGAATAATGGGAGTTCTAGTTTCTTAAAGACATACTAGAATGGGCAAATAGCCTTAATATCCTTAAAGCAGAGGTCCTGTTTGAGGTAGACACTGAGAGCACTAAATACATTAGATACTGGACACATGTAAATATTAAGACTTAGGACTAGACAGTCTTCTGCTTAAAGCTGCACTGACAGATGTGAATTTGTCCCTCTTGATGTATTAAGTTACGCTGCAAAGTTTAAATCTGAATTTAGAATTTTGCATCTTGCAAATAATTCTTCCTATGGGTGAAGCACAATTAGGCAGAGGACTCTACTGGGCTTCTTCAAAAATTCTAGGAAATCTGATATTTTCTTCTCCTCCTCCATTCTGCCTCCTAAATGACAGCAAGAAAGATCCTAAGGGACAAGATCTGTTGATCTCTTGAGAGAATTTGATTCTCCCATTGCTCTGAAGGAAGAAATGGGCCACCGGGGGCAGACCACCCAGGCAAGCCTTTGGGACTGATGGCCAGGATTCCCTTCCTTTGAAGGCAAACAGGTGCCCTGCAGCAAAGGGCTGCAGTGCACACGAGCAGGCTGGTTATTATCAGTTAGCTGGCATAACAGCAGCCTGTCTCCTTGCCTTTGTGCTGGGACAGGAACTCTGGCTCAGCAGCTCACGCTTGATACCCCAGAGCAGCCCTGGTTTGCAACAAAAGCTATGCAAACCTGCTCGGACCGAGCTTCGCAGGATGCACACACACCTCTGAGTGCAGCAGGCACTGACACAACATTCTTCTAGCCCAGAGCTGACAACTGGACTGTCTGATAGAGCTGTATGTGTTGCACATGTAGGTGAGCAGTAATTTACAAAGTCTTCATTATCTACAGTACTGGGGACTAGAACAAGATGATTTTTAAGGTCCCTTCCAACCCAAATCATTCCATGATGAACCAGTAAAACAGAAGTACATGTCAAGTCTGGAGTTCATCGGTTGGAAACTGAGGGGTAAATATTCAAATATCACAGTTAAAATATCAAGTGCAATTTTAAAAATTACCTACCAAAATGTTTCCAGACACAGCAAATAACCCAAAAAGGACTATCATGTGCATCTTGAATCATAACATTTGAAAATGATTAATTTATTGTGCAACAGACGCAGAGAAAGACTTTCCATTCCCATTACTACTGTTATTTTTGAAGCCTGTCTTAGGGGAAGGTTAAATATTAGCTTGACTTATTTATCCCACAAAATAAAAGGTAGAGAGTAGTCCTGTTTCTTTGCCCACTATGTCCGGATGGAATTAAAATACACAAGGAACTTAAAGCCCTGAAAATTTTTATTTCCACATTCAGTTTTGAGCATCTGGAATATTTGGACTATTCTACCTTTAACAGAAGATTTTTATATCACAGCTAGTGATTTTCATTGCAAGCCTGGAGATAGGAAATTACTTTCTTTTTAAAGCAATCATTCTGAAGTATCTTTCAGACTGTATAGATATACCAAGCAAATCAGAGCTGACCCAATATGTGAAGAATGTCACACTTTCACATATATTAATAATATTTCTGAATCATGTCAAGCGGAAACCTGAATTCAAAGACATTCAGGGTGATTAATATCCCTGACACAAGAAGAGGGCATGAAATGGAAAAATTAGAGACTGAGAGGACAATGTTGGAATGTAAATTTTTTTATAGACTGATAGCAATAAAATGCTATATAAATGCTGAAGTTTAAACCGATTGATTTAATTTTAAAGCATCACTTATTAGACTGTGTTCATTATCTGTAAAAGCAATTTACATCCTTAAATGATTTGCATGATTCAAGTATACCAAGGTTTAAACACAATTCTCCTTTTTTCCTCCCTAAACAGAATAAGCAAAATATACTGCAAACAAGAAAACCACCCAAATTACTCAGTCTTGCCTTCTGTGCAAAAGTGTCAGTATTATTAATTGAGCATTTTTACTGAATGTTTTCCATATGGAGATCATATAGATGAATTAGATATGTACAACATTATCATTTATTTCATTTTACACTTACTATGGCTGTCATATAAATCTTTCCACAAGATGTGTTCTTATGGACACTGAAATCTCATTGATGGAGGAAATACTCCTCTTATTTTGTCTCCTGGTAATAATCTATTTCTAGAAAAATCTCATTTATACGACCAGTTATAATCACAGAATTGATTGGCTGAATAGACATGTCATTATATAGTGCACATTCCCCCTGCAAAGCGAGTTATTATTTATTAACAATTTCAGAGGGATTTGTAAATGGAGAGGGGTCTTTCCTTAATGCTTCATCCTGGGGAACAATATGCACATGTCCTGTATCAGAAAGCAGCTTCATGGAAGCATATATTAATGAAGAACTGACATGGCAATTCTTGCAGAAGCAAACTCGTGTTTGAAATGCAAGGTTACCTGGTGTACATGCGATACCGGTTCTTTACACACACAGAAAAAAAAAATTAAAACCCCCAACCTGAAAATATTTCATTATCACATAAAAATATAAGTACAATTAACAAATACAAAAACAAATTTCACTTACTGTAAAATTAATTTTTAAAAATCCCTGTAGTTGTCAGAGCTTATAGCTTAATGAATTGGTTCTCTCCCTTTAATTTAAAATCAAGCATGAGATACATAATCAAATGGAGACGGTTATACATTTTATTACTATATTAGGGTTAAGAAATAAATATGCAAATATGGAATTTTAAATTACTTTAGAGGCCACGCAAGCAGGCAAGGTTTATAAATATGAAAGGAAGTCAACCCTGCTAAAAACTCACGCAGCTCCACTGACATTCTTCATAAATGTATAATTTTAGACATGCATTTATATCACTTCTATTAACACTTTAGGTACCATACAGTACAGATATTCCTACTTTTTTTTCTGTAAATTTTGCCCTATCAACAGTCTTCAGTAGGTTCATTCTTTCCAAGAATTACCCTAAACTGTTGGTTGTAACTCTTCCTTTCACTTTAAGATGAATTTTCAAATTTACCACTATTTCCTTGGGATGTGTTTTCTTTTCAGTGCTATCTCTCCCTCCTCCATACTGTTTATTGTTTCTGTTATTGTTTACCAATTCTGTGTTTGTGCTGACTATGACTGAAATCCAGAAAGGATCATTCTGTTCCCAAAACTAGCAGGTCCAAATATTCCCTGAGGATCAAATCTGTCAATCCGTACCAGACGTGTTAGCACTGATTTTGCCCTAGACTGAATGCACTACAGGCGTTACACCCTGGGAGGGTTTTCTTACCTATAGCAAAAAAAAAAAAAAAAAAAAAAAAAAATTAATGCCCAGGCACAGAATCCTAAAACCTGGGGAAACATCACATCTTGCTCTTTGCTTTTCACTTCTTGAGTGACCTTTGGAATGTACCACATGTTTTCTGCCTATCCATCATTATCCTCATAACCCTTCACCCTTTTGAACTCCTAAGGGATTATTTTTATGTTGGATGAAATCTAGTTACCAAGGAGCAGAAACAGGCAAACAAGAGCGCTCTAACGCATACGGTGAGACAGCGCCTCAAGCTCAGTCACCTGCCGAGTGGGCACTATCTGGACACACACAAACTCCAAACCAGCTGCAGCTGCCTCTTCCCAAGGCATAAGGAAACACGAGGTGGCTGGCAGTGCTCTAATAGCCCAACAGTGATAAAATCCCAATGGACGTGAAGAAAGCTTGAAATTATATTTTTCACAGTGCATGCAGAGGCCAGGCAGAGGGACAGAAGGCTCAAATCTCCAGGATACCAGGCCTAATGAAAGGTTTTTGGTTTTTTTTCCACAAAATTTTAATTAGATTGTACACATTTAATGACAAGTTCGCTGTGGCTACTCCTTTTCTCCCCAGTTATATTACCAGTTACTGAATACTACAGATATTTTTTCCATGGGGAAAAAAAAGAAATCCAGTTAAATGTAAGATATCTTTGAACACTTGCTGAGCTTTTCCCATTATTTGTCCTATCACTAGGCTACTAGCACCACAATCCTGAACAGCTTTATCTTTTTTGTAAAACAATAAAATAGCAAAATTATAGCTTTGCACTTCTGAGCAGATACACTGATACAGTGTGGAAAGTGAAATCAACTTCCCTCCTAATTGATTCTGTGGAATCTCTTAAAACAGAAATAAAGAGAGGAAAATAACCACAGTGGGAGGTCTCATTAAACTTTCCAAGGCGCTTCCTTACTGTGAACTAGGACAAGGTAAAACCTACAAAGCTAATATACCATCTGAATAAAACCTGCCAATCATTGTGATCCGGTGTGGAATTCCTTCTAGCTGCGTTACTAACCCCTCCTCTTGTAACTTTACAGACATTAAACAACTCTTTACACTGCCCCCAAGATAGCTTGTGCCTGTCAAACCACAACAGTGAGTAAGCTCAGAGTTTTTCCACAACATCTTATCTCTTAATTCATTACTTTCTGGAAAACAACATTGAAATCTTAACTCTCTTGTCAATGCCTATTTGCAGAAGTAAATGATGAAAACTTCACCTGAAATGCTATCGTACCCCGAGAGAGCTACAGTTATTTAGACGTGGCATGCCAATTTACCATGTTTATCAAGACTGTTGGACAGGAGGTCACGAATTTTTTCCTCCCTTCCTTCCTCCCACCCTTACAGTTTAATTCCCAAAGCGCTCAAAGTCCTTCAAAATCCAGATCTCTTTGAGAACACAGATATCAACTGAGGCTCAGCAATAAGGAAACATGACCAGTGACAGATTATCAACATGTGCTGAACATCACAATAAAATATGCAAGACAAGCACAACCTTAGCTCTAAGATTTACTGATTGAAGATATGAGGCAGCATATTTCCTCCAGAGCATAACACCTATATTCTTTTCTCATAAACTCTGTAGTGGTCATCATATGAAGGCTGGAAGAAGCACCTTTCTTACATCTCAATTATTCTTTTTCATGCAAACATGAATCTTGTGGAATATTTGATGACTTAAAGCAAGGAAGAGAAGTCAAAAGGGAGTAACAGGACCTGTACCAATAGAGATCGAAAAACTGGAGACAGTCATCACCACTGCAAGACTTTAAGCATTGAGACACTCGCTGTGGACTTACAGCAAGCTTTTCTCATTTCCAGAACTCTCTAAAACAGGAAATGTTGTAGTTTAGATACCACAAAGAAACACCTGGGGAACCAACCAAAGAACCACTTATGTTCCTCTTCATGTATGAAAATGATTCACACCTCTCCTACTCTTCCATTTTTGCCCAAAGTCCTTAGGGATGTCACAGCATATGCTGTTTTCTGTTGATCACTTGATTTTAAATGGTGGCTTAATTCTGCATTTTCATATCTTTTGTTGGTTGGGCTAGGGAGGTAAGAGGGTGTATGCACATATGAATATCTCCTTGGAACCTCCAAGCTGCCAAATTCTGTGCCCAGAAAGTACCTAGGAGCCAGACAAGCAGATCTAACCCTCCGGTTTTGAGTAATGAACACACCTTCAATGGCTACACCATCAATCAAGTCATGCTTTGACACAAACAGTCTGCCAAATCTCAAACCTATCTGCTTTGATTAAGGTCATCAAGAAGGCAGATCCATTCCTGAGAGTAAATTCAAAAAAAAAAAATCTCTGCTGATAAAGTTTGCAGCTGACAGGAAAGAAAGATGAAAAACAGGTGAAATGTTAATGATAACAGCTCCACATAGCTTTTTTTAGCATAGAGATGGGCTGAAAAAGATGAATTTCAGCACTGCTAGACCAACACAGACAGAAATATGCCCTCTGCTCAAGGAGAAGGACTGCACTTAGTCAGGATCAAACTCTGGGACCCATAGGGAGCACCCAGAGGACTGGTATCAGCTGCTGCAGAAGACAGGACCTGCTGGGAGAAGATTCACTACACATGTGCAGAAAATGCCTCAGTGCCATTCCTCACAAGGATAGCAGTGGAGTTCCTCACAAGTAAAATGAGCAGCAGGCAGGAGCACTCAGTCTTGGGAGAAGCAGCCTGCTCTGGAATGCAGAGGAGAAAACTACACCCCAAATCCTGCTGCCAGAGGAAGAGCATGCAGTTTTCTACAGGATATGGAACGTGTGTACCACATCACACCAAAGCGAGGGAGTTGAGGAAGATTTCTTTAAACAAAGGAAGTCTCTGGATCAGACCCTTGTTCTCATTGGGGTCTACAACTGCCCTGACATCTTCAGCAAAGGCGACATGACAGGACACAAACAGTTGAGAGAGATATTCGGAGGATTTAGAGATAACTTGTCTTGTCGACACTGGTACAGGATGGGCCAACCAGATGTGATGCACAGCAGGACGTGCAATTCACTAACACAGGAAGAACCAGGGGGGCATGAAATAATCAGATGGAGCATTGGCTGTCACAACCCTAGAACAGCGTTCAAGATCCTGAAAAAAGTGAAAAACTGAAGCACAGACCCCAAATTTGGGAAAATAACAAAGTGAATCCTCTTGAAACACATTTCTGGGCACATGAAAGAGCAAGTGACAGAATGGGTTTACTAACGGTAGATCCTGCTGGATCAACATGGTTGTTCAGCCTCAAAACCCAGAGGAAGAATGGGTGGGGTAGCATAACACCAGGGATGGGACAAAACCCAAAAGATTTATCTGTGAAAATTTTAATGGCATTGTTAAGACTTGTTTTTCTCAAATAAAAATAATTAGATTCATGATCTTTCCATTTTATTACAAATAAATGCTTGACTTTATGAATATAAAGTGTATGCTTACTTGCTTACTTACATGCATCCTCCTTACCCATAACGGGATTTTTGGAGTAACAGAAGGTCAAAGTGTTTCAGCCCCAGTCAACACTGGCCACTGGGTTCATGGCACTTGAGTTGCTGAAGCTGCAGATTCCCATGTCACCTTTTTTTGCCTTAGCTTTGTAGGAAGCACAAGTGAAGCATTTCCTTTGAGTCTGCCTTTAAAAGGCAAAAATTTACCAGTTCTGTACAAAATCTATTAGATACAGTACAGATGAGTCTTGCAGATGCAGATGGTAAATATGCACAGCGTATTTATGTATGTATATTATCATTTCATGCAAATTAAAACCAGCCTTTCACACATTCCCAGAGTGTCCTAGGTTCCCAGCTGAATAGGAATGCCTTGTGCCCAGGAACTGGGCCACCTGAGCTGCCACCTGCAAGGGCAAGCCAGGACAGAGGGTAACCGAAGTCAAGTAGAGCAAGAACAAACTGAAAAATCCAATGGCATAAGGTTTAGTCATACCCCTCACCCCTCCCACCTCTAACTGCAAGAAGAAAGGGACAAAGAGACGGGATTGCAAAGGAATTGAGACAACTGGGGCACATGGTAAAGTGACTAAAGCCAATTTGGGGTCCCAAGGTGAAAACCTCCAAGTCCAGCCTGTTCTGGCCTTCTCCAGTGAGCAAAGCTCCTTGTTTGCCGTGCATAACTACTCCTCCATTTTCTCTCACCAGGCTCCCCTGGAAATTTCCTAGTTGCACCCCTTTCTCTGATAGGTGTAGAGTGTGCAGCAGAAGGGTCTCCTCCACTGCTCAGAGTGCAGCAGCCAGAAGCTAGGCAGTGCTCCCCTGCCGTTCTAGTCCTGTCAGTAGAAAATATAATTTTTCCTTGCTTTTTTTTCTCCTCCCCCCAACATTTTTTTAGTTTGCTTTTCCCTTTCTTTTCTTCCTTTGAAACACAAAACTGAAGCAAACAATATTACAGAATAATTGATCAACATGCAAGAGCTGGGCATCTTTTGAGTACACACCAACAACAAAAATTGCAGAGAAGCCCTCCAATGCAGGCGGTTCACAGTCACCCAGTTTCAGGATATGCATGGACTACACCAAAAACTGCAAGGATTTAATGTGCAGATCAGCTTTTCACCCAGGTGCCACAAGCCTCTGAATAATTCCCCCTGATGCGACAAGGGCTTACTTCTCATACATAGCTTTTTGAATAGCTGACAGCCCCATCAACAGAGCCACTGTCATTCTGAGATTGCACAAGTGCAAGCACAGATGCAGTTCTACAAAAAAACACCCTTCATCTATTTGCTTTTTGAGCAAAACAATTTCTCATAAGAAGATGCTGGTTTATATATTTCAAGACTCTGAGCATTCTCCGCCTCCTGCCTGTTACCCGGGGAGACTATATGATGGCATGGTCACCATGGAAACAGTGGACAAACTTAAGATGTTTTCATTGCTGCAGATAAAAGCCATCTGCATTATTTTTTTTTTTCATTTCTGTTCCTCACACCACCAGCTCAGGCTCCCAAGCCAAACCGTGGCAGCTGTGGTGCCATCCTGCAGCAAAGAATCACGTGCCATTCCCAAAGCAGTATCCCCACGACACCCCTGGGCTCACAGGTGGGGACAGACCCCCTGGGCAAACCTCCTACAGGTAATAACAGCATGTGTTTGCTGCAGCAGCCACCTGCTCTCCTTCCTCCCCCACCTCAGAGCAGCCCACTTGGAATATGTTTCTGAAAGTTTTTTTGACCACATTCCAAGAGGGGAAAAAGTACAAAATTAGCCTAAACAGACAAAAAAGTGTCTGAAGAGCATTTATGTCGGTTTTTATCCAGGTGTCACAAGCTTCTGAATAACTCCTGATGTGACAGGGCCTTATTTCTCATGCACAGCTTTTTGAATAACTCAAAATCCTTGACTGTGTGTATTTGACACTAGTGGTATCACCTCTCTGCTTATTCAGGAACAGTTGATCAGAAATGTATAAATAATTATGTTCATGATGTATGACACGTAGTAAGCAGTCTTGAAGCTGGGCTGTTTCTCCGTAGCTACCAAATGCAAACGCATTTTCCTCTGCAGTAGGCCAAGATGACCGAATACAACCAGAAATATCTATTAATTAAACATCAAATTAGGTTTCTGTCATGTTTTCCAGACAAAAACTAGATGTCCTATTGCACATAATTATTTTCTGGAGGTTGAGTTTTGGAATGCTGTTCTTGGTGTTTTCTGGCTTTTTAAGAACCTTTAGGATGTTTCTGTTTTTCTAGTCAATAAGCCAAATTTGTGACATTGCTACATGGATATACCCTTTCCAAGCACTAAAAAAATATTGTAGAAAGCCCATTTCTTCACAATGGCACTTCAATTAAATTGAAAGACATGTCAGAAAATGCTTCTCCATTCCAATAGTCACTTGTAATTCTGTTTTAATCTTTCAGTGGGTAGAAATGTACTGTTCAATGTAACGTGCCTGCTACATGCTTACGCTCTCCATAGCCTAGCAATCCTCTGACTCCTATCAAAACAACACAACAAAACAATTTTATTATTGGATTTTGTTAAAGTTGGGAGCTTCCTACCAAATTAAAGACCTGCCTAAAAGTTAAAGACAGTCACTGAGGAGGCAGCTGGTGTTTTGACAAGTCAGAGTTTCTTCCCTGCTTGTTTACAGCCAATACTACCCTGCACAACAGTCTCCAACAAAATCCTGCCCCAGGCTGTGATCAGGACATTTCTGAAGCAACTCTAATAAAACAGACTTTTTTCTTTTTTTTCTCTTACGCTAAGATTATTCTTCCAAATGTCACATCACTCATTATTTTTTATTTTGAATCATTTCCAGCTTCTTTGCTGAATGCATAAACCAGAACAGAGTATTCTCTTGAAGTAAAGGTCTTAATGTTCAATTAAGAAAAAAACTATGAAAAGTTCCTACACTTGAGAATTACAGATGTTTGTTCAGCCTGTCTAGTGAAACCCAAATCCTTCCTTACTACTGTCATTATACCAAATATCCCACTGATAATGTACACAAAGCAGGAATACAATTAGAAGTGGTGGCTCAGCACTCTGAATTAAGAATACAAGTAAATTGCTGCTAATTGTTTTCAAACCCCAACCTCAAAACGTAACTAATTCCTTTAAGTTTAAAATTTATTTAAAACCTGCTATTCATTTAGCAGGTTTTGTTCAGTCTGTGACTTTAATCTCAAAAGGCTCCTGAAAGAATGTGTCTTTCTTAAGCAGGAAGGGATGAGAAAAATGAAAATGAGATTCTCCACTAGATTTTAAGAGTCTTTCCTCCAGAAAGGCTCCTAAAACAAAGACTGTTCTTAAGAACAAATCAAGTCCCCTGCAATGGTACCTATCCAACATCTGCGATTGTTTACTCTTTTTCTGGTGTAGTAGTTGAAAGCAGGGACATTTATCATCATTTTTCTGGGCAAGATGCAATAATTATGACCATCCTCACTAATCCAACCTATAAACTTACTAAGTGAAGGAAACCTCTACAGGCCAGAGTAGGCGGTCATGCCTAATAAGTTTAAAGATCTCCTTCCATTTATCTTATCAAAGACGAAATCAGGAGGCATTTTGTCACAATTTGTAAATGTCCATAGGCCAGAAAGGATTTATTTTTGGAGACAATCTACCAGCAAGAGTTTAATGAAATCTAATGGCTGCATGTTGCATAATAATATCAAATGGTGTTTTTACAGGTTCCCTCATGTACCGTATAGAGCTGTAGCAGACAACACACAAGCTTATGACTCCCCCAGTGCAGCAGAAACAATACGAAGATTTGAAATTCAAGCATTTATGATGAGATTTAGTTTGTGATTTGAAATTCTACCTGTCATTTGAAGTATAAATAATCTCTTGCTCTTCAATAAAACCTACCAGTGTAGAGAGGAGAAATTATTTGCTTTACAAAAATTCTTTGGGATTTAGACTTAATCAAGGCAGCAAAATGCTTTCTCTGCAAATTTGTTTTGCTGTAAGTCAAAGCTATATCTGGAAGGCCAGCTGCGGAAAAGCAGCATATGGGAGGACTTGATGCTGCGTTTTGGAAGTTTGGCAAGGTGCAGAGCACCAGCAGCTGAGCAGGATGGGACAGGCACAGAAGCCAGGGACAGGAGGTGACAACAGACCAGGAAGAAGAAGAAGAGTCCGAGAAACTATCTTTAAAAAATATGAGGTTAACCAGACAACTGGAAGTGACACCTGGACACTTTAATCCAAGTAAGACTACGCATACAGAAACCAAGATCCTCTGTGCTGGAGGGTCTTGCAGCAAGGTGCTTGAGAAGAACTGCTGCCAATAAATGACTGGATAAACATCTTGCTTTACCCAACCTCTGCCTCATTTTCTAAATAAACACGCTCTTAAATCCAAAAAGATATCCATCTATACCACAACTAATTCTGAGAAAGCAAAGGGCAAGGATGAAATATAACTAAAGCATTCTATCACACACAATGTTAGGAACTAGTGAGACACATATAAAAAACAATACTACTTAGGAGAATACTACTTTAGCCCTAGTACGAGTAGTATTGGCACTGCTTCGTACTTTTAGTGCATGCACTAAGTAGCTCAGGGCGGGGGGGGAACCCACAAAAAAAGGCCCCAAGTTATTTTTGAGTGCTCTTTTTCACCTGAGATATAGAGATGTTTGTTGTCACTTTATTCTGATTGCCAAAGTGATTGCTTTTAGCTAACCAACAGGTTTTGCCTGCTATCAGGACGTATGTATAGTTTCAGGGCTTGATTGGTCTGAGGTACCAGTACCTCCTCCCTTCTACACTTTCCAAAGAGTTGGAGCTTCTCTGTTTATCTGCTATTACACCTGAGAAACCGTCCAAGCAGCTGTAACAGTTCATATCTGCAAACCATCACTCCTGGAGTTGCCTATGTCTCCACAGCCACCTCCATTCTCAGGATGATCTTTACATCTATCCAGTTTACAAGCAAGCTTTCAGAAGTCTTCTAAAGATAGACAGTTCTATGTGTCTTGAAATACAGTGCCATTACTCCCAGTGATAATGCTGGCTTGTGACTTAAAAGGACAGTCAAGCCTTTAATCCTTTAAAATTACAAGATGAAAGAGAGGATTGAAGCAATATTTTCAAAAATGTCAAAGTGATCCACATGTCTAGTTCTCTCCTGAAATTTTGAGAATATAGGCCTTAAAGTTGCTTAACAACTTATTTTAAGGGATCCAAATCTCTAAATAATGATAAGTATGCTCCATTTATGTAAAAATGGAGTGAGAGCATGCTCAGAACTAATTCTGGAAAACATTGAGATTAAAGGCATCAGAAGATAGAGGAACAGACTTGTTCAGATTTTTCCAGCATGTCAGTACAGAGCAGCCTGCATGTGTTTCTATAATTAGATTTCTCACATCTGATAGAAATGCAAATTGTTTAGAAGCAAAAAGGGTTTGCTTTTTATATTTGCTGTATATACATACTTATTTATATTTAGAAAAAAAAAAATAGTGCTATAGTTAGACTCAAGTTGGCCCATTGCTGACTACTTAGACACCAGGGAGATGGAGATTTCTGGAGAAAATGAAAAGAAAAAATAGAGACACCAAAAGCAAGAAGGGAAGCAAGGGATTTCACATTCTTCTGTAAAACTTCTTTCTGTAGATTTACTGGTCCCTCCTAACAACAATGAAAATTACAGAACATACAGCCTTCCACTGTGCCATCTGCAAGCTCCTGTGGCCTAGCTATCCTTTAAACTATTACACAGGACTCTCATCCTTTGCTTCAACACTCCTGTTTCTACCTGATGTGGAAGACTGGCTGGCTGATCTTTTAGAAATTTTCCCTTCCAACACCCATGCAAGTGTTTCTTTACTACACTAAATGCTGTGCTTTACTAGCCATTAAACAAATCCTTGCTGCAATGGAAGTCTGAGTTTTTGACTTCTCTTTTGGTGGCTGTTTGGCTTTATGCAGCAGCAAAGAATGTACCTGCCACTGAACCTTACAGTTTGTATCACTGTGAATTCTTTTTTTTTTTTTTAAAACCTCAGATATTTTAGCAGAAGAATTGTGTGTAGCTTATCACTGGCTCTTGATGAGACCAGATGTGATGGTAATGGGGAGCTTCAGGGTGCCAGCAGCTTTGGGGCAACTGTAGACCTTCTACAGAAGACAGGAACTACCCAAATCTCATTGCTTGTCTACAATCCACATAAAGACAAGGCTGAGGAGAAAGCAGTTATATAACAATTACCCTACATGCTGCATTTTTCTTCCTTTGTCTCAAAGGCAATCTGTTCTCTCATGTACAAAAGTAAAAAGTATATGCACAGCTCTTTTCTCCCACACATTTCTAACCAGTCGAAGTATCTGGTTGGATCCTATCAGTTTATTATCATCCAGGTTACATCTCTAGATGCCATAAAGCTTTTGTCTAGTCACTTCCGCAGCTTACCTTTACTGGATCAACAAAAATTTACTAGGGCCTACTCTGAGCCTACAGGCTGGCTACTAGAAGTCAACGACACCTTAATATTATGTGAAATCCACATGTGCTGAAGAGACATTTGCTTTTTATCTCTCACAGGAAATCAAAGATAATTAGGCAATCAACACTGCTATTTGAACAAGTGGAAAACAAAATAAAGCCCATCAATATCATCCACTCCCTAGAACTCCTCAATTCCAGTTTATGACAGAATAATGAGTTTGAAGAAATTTTATATTCAGCTGATTTCTATAATCAACAGAAGTTTTAAAATAGATATATTCCAAACTGTCACTCAGAATAAAAGGACCCCTATTTCATATATACATAAGTAAGTGTGAGACAAGTCTGTGGTAGTTTGTCTATTTTTCCACCCATCTCCACAATGCAGTTTAAAGCTTTTTGTTGGAGATATTTTTAAATATTTTACTTCATTACTTCCACTTATTTCCATTAAGCAAAATTTTTTCTTCATTCTGCTTAATCCAGTTATTAAACACATGTTAAATTAAAAGGTTATTCAAGGGATAAGGATGGACCAAAAAAAAAAAAAAAAAAAAAAAAAAAAAAAAAAAAAAAAAAAAAAAAAAAAAACCACCTCTAAAGAACTTCATACTTTCTGTCTAAATTTCCATTTCTATCACATTTTTGTGCACAAATAGCACTGATTGCCCATCATGATAGGCCTAACTAAGGTAGGATCTCTGCTTCTTAGGACAAACAGGTAGGCAATGACTTTGGGTTTATTTCATTCCAAAAGCTACCCTGCTTTTGCAGGTGGAAGAGGCATCCCTTCTCTTTGTAAGTTACCATTTTAGCTGTTAGATTTTATAAAGTGCTGCTGACCTCTTTTGCTTGGACTTTACAGGCTGGATCATGCCTGTTCTCAACCACATGTGGTCAAGGAGCAAGACTTCACCCACAATAGACCTCAGCTTGTACAAAGGAGCAGAGGGAGGGAGGACAAACTCTGCTTGTGAACACACCGGGCAGCAAGTCATGCCAAGGCTAGAGGATTGGAAGAGCTGCAGCTTATTTCTGGAACACAGACATTAAAAAATGGAAAGCCACCACTGGAAACCAGAATGTATTATGTATTTTTGTGGATCTTTTGGAGAAACATACAGCTCTGTTCTAGCCATAGTTTACTGCATAGGCCTAATTTAGCCTTGCATAAATTACCATCTGCAAGATGCCCCTAAAACATTTTTTTTCCCCTGGAGTTTGCAGCTTTCCACATCTAGTTCATTCTGGGCAACATTAGTTAGGCGAACGTTTTCCCACCATGTTTATTAGCTGGCAGTGTTTCAGAATCAGTGCCAGTTTGTTTTCCAAGTACAACATTGCACCACAGCATGATTTAAGAGCTAAAGTGTCACGCTCCAGAACAAGATTTTAAATGTGACTTAAAAACCTCATGTAGTATACCGGAATCATCACGAGTAAAAAAAACCAAAAAAAACTTCAAATTCTTTTTCATCTTCTAACTTTCTTTGCTTTTATAGGTGCTCAGTGGATATCACTTAGCAAATGGCAGCAAATACTTCCTCACAGTCCATCTTCCAGACAAAAACCACCCAAAATAGCGAAAAAAAAATTCCTAATGTAATTTTTAACAATGTCACTGTCATATATGGAATTGCATTCCATAGAAGAAAAGATCTATCAAGAAAAATGAAGTACAAGATCCACAATTTGAAAGACAGGTTATCAAGTTGTTTTTTGTTTTTTTTTTTAAATCCATAAATTGCTAGTCTGAACTGCAAATACTTATTGTTAAGATCTTAGTGCTGACAGCTTAAAGTCAGCATTTGGAGATGAATCCTTGAATACCATATCCCAAATGTCACTGAGTAACTGACAGTATGCAGCAACTCAGAGGCAGGGCTTTGCCAGTGAGTTTCAAAATTTAAAAATGCCTCAAAAGACTTCGTTTGTGAGTGTTTAACAGAGATGATTTCTGGTCTGAAATAATATAGGAACTGTGCAAGCACTGTTATGAGTAGCAGATGAACAGATATATCTTCTCACTACAAAGAGCATGACTGGATTTCAGGAGGAACTGAGAAGCATATTCCCTGCCTATTACCATAAACACATCAAAAATACACATCCACTCTTACAAGTCTATGAATGTCATTTGTTTCACTGGGAAACTCTTCCTAAGTCTTCACCTAATGTACAGGCTCCAGTCAAATAAACTTTCAGTTGATTTACTGATACTTCATCTTTAATAGGTTAAAAATAGCACATAAGCCTAACACAAACAATATCTAGCTGATTGAAAACTAGCACATTTTTCATTTGTTTTATTTAGGAAAAAGAAAAAAAAAAAATTGAAAAGCAGTTCTCCTCACCAACTTGCTTAGTTTGGCTAATCTTCTAGGGGCTCCTACTGAAATCATGGATCTCTAATTCAGTAAGAGCAAATGCAAATTTTACATTTTCAGATCAACAGACATAGGATAAATTATTATGCCATGAAAAAAGCAAACAAACAAACAAAGGGGCAGGAGGAAGCAGGTGCTGATCACAGCTGATAATGCATTTTATTCTTAATTAAAAAAAAAAAAACCAAACACAACACCAATAATATAAAAGGAAGAGTATTGTCCATAAGATTACCTGGGAAGTGCTTTTGCCCTGTGTGGCACTAGCCAGGTCTTTAACAGCATAACCAGTTGTGATTGTTAAAACTAAAGATATATCCAAGCTATTCACAGTTAACCATTGGGTAAATAATGGGAGCAAGTAGAAGACTAGAAAGTGTATCTCGTAAGGAAGGGTTAAATGTCTCAGGACAGTTTGCCCTGGAAAGTGAAAATTGGTAATCATTCAGTCATCAAGCATCTAAGTGGCAAATTAAAGCAGCTTAAGGTATCATTTTCTCTTCCACATCTTCTGGCAGTAAAGTATGGGCTTGCATCACAAATTTAACATAGAAAATGTTTCCTGCAAGCTGGAATATATGATTAGGAAAGGATTTGAATCTCCATCACAGGAGGTCTTTAAGAATAGGTTAGACAAAGGCTTCTAAGAAGCGACAGTTACCATCAATTCACTTGCATTGGGATGGAAAACAGCCTCTCAGAGTCCTTTCAGTTATCCCCAGTTTACCTGTCAAGGATTTGCAGAGTTTACATCACGAGAGTACCATGCATGTCTCACATTTTTCCCCACGATGGAACCAATTTAATGGCAAAGTGTACGCAGCTTTCAAGAAAACACTACCCAGGCAAATTGGGATAAGAGACCATGAAAGCAGAACTAAGATCTGCCAGCCAAAGGAGCAGGTAGCAGTACTGTTTCACCAACCGGGTTACAGCCCACAGCAAATCAGCTTATGCATCCAACAGTAACAAAAAGTGGAAGGAAAACATTTCAGATCTGTAAAGATACACCAGGGTATCAAAAAGCTCCTTTCCTCATTGCATCCCAGCTGCCTGCTAACAGCACTACAGGCAGATAACAGAGAAACACTGCTGCAATGCTACAGGAATACTGCAGTAATTGCTCTGAGTGGAGACCAGGGCTGAAACCCGTGGAAAGCATGAAGCTCAGCTTGCCAGTGACTGACCTTCACACCTTTGGCTTTGGTAATGACAAAAAGTCTCTCAGACACAACCATGAACAGAAAGAAGAGAAAACAGGAATATGAGTAACCAGGAATTTAAGAAATTTTACAGGAAGAGTGTGACAAGGTTTCTTTATATTTGAAAAACCAACATGTTAAAAAATGCCATATGCTGACATAGTATTATACACATTCCTGAGCAAGGCCATAGGTGTAATAAAATATTTTTGTTAATCACTGTATGTAGTTTCCTTTCTAAAACCATTATATCTACCAACAATCTGTGTAGCTTCTGATCAGATCAGGGCAGATGAAGCTCTACTTTAAGTTGAACTGGGTCAACCCAAATGAATTGATGATGACTCATTTCAGAGCACACAGCAAAGTAAAAAGCTGGTGGAATTTATTCTCCCATCTGAGATAGTTTTATTATTATTACTAGGAATTAGAAAGTCTCCTTCATTTGTACTCTACAGAAAGCATGCAATCTTTCTTGTGACTCTGCTGTCCCAGTTTCCAGGTATTGTCATCCTGCTGCATGGGGTGATGCTTGGAATAATTTCAAAGCTGAAAATCAGGGAAGCAAAAATCCTGTTTGAAAACTGAGTGGTAGGAGGACTCCAGAACACTTTTCCAGGGTTTATGATGGGCTCTGCAGAAAATTGCTGAAGCATACTCAGCTTGCTGCTAATTAAAAAAGCTGAATATCTTTTTGGAGACACACAGACCCAATGTTGAAAATAGTTTTCTTCTCTGGTATAAAGATATCCATGCATGCTTTCATACTCTTTTTGTTTTATGAATTGTATAATAGACAACAATGAACTTGACTTCTTAAACTGCAAAATCCTGCAGATGTTCAATATTTGCATTGTTTTGTCAGTAACATGAAAAGCTGCTCTGCTTTAGTAAATATTCTCTAGACATTGTATTTTATCATGCACTGGGCTCATAAGAGCACTAAATCTACAGTGACTTTTACATTGATAAAGTGTATGAAGCTAAAAAAGTCACTGCATCAATCTGCAGACTGATACCACAGCATTGCAGAATCACTGAAATTTTGGGTTGGAAGGAACATTAAAGATCATATAATTCCAATCTCCCTGCTGTGGGCAGGGACACCTTTTACCAGTTTAGAGCCCCATCCAACCTGGCCTTGGAACTTCCAGGGATGAGGCATTTGCAGCTTCTCTGGTCTAAGTGTTCCAGTGCCTCACCACCCTCACAGTAAAGATTTTTTTTCCTAATATCTAATCTAAACCTACCCTCTTCCAGTTTGAAGACATGCTCCCTTGGCCGGTCGCTACATGCTCTTACAAAAAGCCCCTCTCCAGCTCTCTTATAAGCCCACTTTAAGCACTGGAAGGTCACAATTAGATCACCTTGAAGCCTTGTTTTTTTCCAGGCTAAGCAAATCCAATTGTCTCAGCCTTTCCTTTTAGGAGAGGCTCTAATCAACTTGGTGGCCCTCCTCTGGACTCACTCCAACAGGTCCACATCCTTCCTGTGGTGGGACCCCAGAGCTGGATGCAGTCTAGCAGGTGGGGTCTCACCGGAGCTGGGCAGCAGGGCAGCACCCCCTCCCTCACCCTGCTGGTCACAACGCTCTGGGTGCAGCCCAGGACACCTCTGGCTCTCTGGGCTACAAGTACACATTGACAGCTCATGTCCTGCTTTTCATCCACCAGCAGCCCCAAGTCCTCCTCAGCAGAGTAAAAGAGCGAGGGGAGAGCAAGAGCTTTAAAATGTCACATTGGAGTCTGACACTTGGGTACCAGCACAAGAACCAAGCATGGTTGCTCTGCCCCAAGCCGGCCCTTAGCAAATGCCCAAGGGAGCAAGACAGGAATATGCACTTTAGGTCTCCCCATTAACACTCTGGCTTTCCTACAGAAATCCACTCACATCAGCGATTCAGTCCTTGTGGGTTAAGAAATGGTAAAGGGGAACCGCAGGTACACGTCTCGTTCTTACTATAATGACAATGGTAATTTCTGACAGCCAGGGGAAATCTTAAATCAGTACAAGCAAATACATCAAAACTCACCTTCCAGTTTCTAATCTAATTGCAATGCAAAGCTGCCATAGCATCCTAAGCATAATCAATCATAAGCAGGCAGACTGCAATTAAATACATGGATACTAATCAGAATCAGCTGCAGCAATTCTTACATCAGCCTCAGCTATACAGAAAAAAAACAAAGTAAAAAAAAAAGCAAAACTTTAGGGATTCCTTATCCTTTCCTAGGTCACTGTTTCCCCTCTATCATTTTAAGAAATAGAGAAACACAGCCGTTCACTGGAGGCGACCTTATCTGACTATCACATCAATGATTTTTTGATGTATCTCTGTCCCTACACTGTCCCAATAATAAAGCAAAAACATCAGTAACTACAGAAGCTAGGGAAAACCATTATGCCATGTTTTATATACTTACAGTACTGTTATTTATAAGTTACCACTGACTTTTGAAGCTCAGCCTTTGATTGTGCTGCTCACCCAGGGCTACCACAGCCCCTTTACATGAGAACTCATGGCTCAGAATATTCTGTGTGCACTTACAGACTATGTTAGGGCCCATGACAGTACAAGACCTCTCTTTGCACTGAGATGAAGGGATTCACTCCTTCTGATTTACACCACAATAAAGCAGTAGTAATAGAAGTGAAGCGAGTTACGCAACATGGAGAGACTGTGCCTGACCTTACAGCTCCCAGTATGTATTTAAACCACTTCATGAAATTCTGAGAGCAAGACACAGAAAAGATGATAACCACTCTTTGTTCTATCCTACTTGATTCAGCACACAGCCCTACCATAGCCTGTTTCCATTAATTCTCTTTCTGTAAACTCAACATGAATTTAGACTGAAAACAGTAAGTTCATTATTACAGTGTCTACATGCATAACACATTTTAACAAATTGGTTTGCACAGGATACATACAGCAAGAAAAGCTTATAAAAAAATGGTCTGGAGGGGGAAAGGGAAAAAAAAAAAAAAAAAGCCAAAACCCACCACACACTTACTAATTTCAGATACTCAGTCTAAAAGTGCTGAAAACAGCTTTTCAGAAGACTTGTTTCATGATGCTCTTCCATGTTCAAAGCCCAGCTACTATTAACTCCAGCTGCAGCTGCAAGTACTCAGTGCTTCTGCAAATCAAACAGTGAGGTCGCAAGTCAGCAACCCAGAAAATGAGAGCCACCTGTGAAAAGCTCTGTTCCTCTGCCGTGACTGGCACAGCAATAGCTAAAATGCTTCTTCACAGCTGTTCAGCTGTGCCTAAGGCTAAGAAAGGTAGCTGTTTGTTTTGTGAAGGTTTGTTTTTTTTTTCTTATTTATTTTATTTTTAAAGAAAACAGTAAACTATTTGCAAACTCAGGTTGAATTCAGTTAATAAAGAACAAGAGGGAAAGCTCTACAGATGTCTTCCCTCTGAAGGACACCTGCCTGAGAGGTGGAGAAAGACATGGCCTAGCCAGCCCTACTGTTGTGTGGGTATCTGCATGGCAGAGACTTCGGCTGACTCTGTCACCATCCATGTGACCTTCCTTTCAACGCAGAACCAGATTGTGAAAGAGTTAATTGAAGCTGGTGGAAGTAATTGATATTTCCTGCCTGTGAACAACTTCCCACTTCATTGCAGAGTAGCAGTAGTCTGAACTGGGGGGGGCGGGGGGCAGGAGCAGGAGCTTGGATAGCTCTGCTGGCCGCTTGCCTGCAGCATCTAGGGTCTGCTGTACCCAGCAGGATCTGTGCCAGCTTCCAAGTGCATGGCTTTGCTTCAACACAAAAATTGCACTTGGGCCACCTGAAAGTTGTGAGCCTCAAGAATTCAAGAGCCACAAAAGCTAGTGTTCGAGATAAAGCAGTGACAAAACTAGTCTTTTCCAGATAGCTGCTCACTGAAAGAGTTCCTATCATTGTTCTTTCTCTCTACAAGGAGAAAAAAGCAGTACAGTATTAGTTGTATGTAGTGCCTGTAGAGGTTTTTAGATCTTTTTACAATTCACCCGTGATTTTTTTCTGGGTGATGTTCTTCATTTCATGATTGCCTTCAAGATACATCCATGCTTTGATTTTCACTTTCATGCATCATTTTTGCCAAGCCTCAAGCCTTAGAGCAAGTAGCTATCCTCACAACCAGGCCATAGGAATAGTTCAAATTGTTCCCTAAGGAATAGAGTTTAGTGTTTATTCTTTCAGAATTATGTTGTAGAGGAACATGACTTGCACTTCCATTATATATAACCTTTCTGCTACTCACTGCATTTATGTCTCAGCTATAAATCTCTCTTCACTGTCATTAAGTGCTGGCCAGTACCTCTGGCCACACACAATAAGGAGACACAGTAGTAAAACTGAGCTTACTTCTGGCAGCGTGCTGAAAGCAAAATTTTCAAGGGGAATTATTTTCCGCTCAAGTAGCTATTTGAAGCTTATAAAACTACATGATGTTGTGTTATCTTTCTCCCTTCTATTTCCAATCTCTTTATTAATTTCCTTTTTATTCATAGTTATATATAACAAAAATTGTAAATACCAGTTGCATAAACCACTCAGACTAATGAGCAAAGCATTATTTAATGCTAGGAGGCTTCTGTCCTCTACATTAATCGCTTTCATAAAGGACATATTTATTATTTTTCACATTGCTTTTACTGAAATACTTTTACTGAAATACTGATTTTTTTTTTTTTTTTCATTTATAAATAAAAGATTTTCAGTTTGTTTTCTTCAGCTATTTTTGTTATTTTTCTTACTTTTATAATAGGTTTTTGACTGCATCTGTCTTGGTAAGCTGTCTTTGATGACTTCATTGCCTTAGCTTGTTCATCTTGTCTCAATCCATATTGCTAGGTAGGTGCTGAACCAGTCACCTGTGCGTTTGAATCTGTCACTTGCTCTTTCCTGCTAGACACCAGACTTGCATGTGTGTCTTCTTGTGCCCTTCACACCTTACCTCTGGTTTCAGATGCCAGTTGCATCCTTGGTTAGCAAAAATACTTAAGTCCCAGGAATCCGGCTGTCTGCACAGCAATATTTGGTTAGCTACCACTGGCTTGATGCTTGCAGTCTCATTTTCAGCTGCTGCTGGCTTCAAATTTTCATTTGCTATAAACAGGATAGTCCATACACGGTTTGACAAGAGCTGTACTGGAAGGCTGCCTTTGCCTTCTGCTGGTGTTTTTCTCTAGTCTAGTAATTCTTTCTACACACTTTGTTATTCTGATACGCTCCCACTTACCTATCCCTCTCCATCTGGAGATGGGGGGATGCGGGTAGAGAGGGAAAAACAATAAAACACAAAGCCCAGGTTTTTGGCAGTCCTGACAATTCTTTCTGCCTTATCACGGTGGAAACTGTGCTGCAAAGAGGATTAGATGTGTTCAAGCTCATGACAAGAAAACTGAGGCCCATTAACTGTAATAATACTTGACACCTTTTGTGTTGTTCATTATGCTATCAGGTTGCAATCAAGAACTTCCCCAGCCTAACATTAGAGTGTCATCTGTGTTTGTATCTAACCCCCCTGAGGCCTCATACAACAGAACTGTCATGGGCACTACTGCGGCACTAGGAAGAAAGCAAAATGTCCTTCAAAGCTACTTATATCAGCCAAAAGGCATCCCGAAGGTCAAAAATTTGTTTTCTTTGTAAATTAGTGTTTGAAAATGTTCTGAAGGGAAATATCTTAACACTGAAGCTCTTGCCTGGGTGACTGCTAGCTTTTTAAAAAATTTCAATTAGGAATAATTTAATATGCAGTGAAAAATCAGTGAGTCAGTAGCTATGAATTTACCTATGCTTCCGTAGTACTTATTACACTGCTTATTCCCTCTGATGATCATATGGACTTATTTTAAAGTTTCTGCTTCGCCCCAGGCTATCAACTTGGTTTGATCGCTTCTTCCAAAGACACTGCTGTTGCAATATTTCACAGGAATGATCTCCAAATTAGATTTTCAAGCAAATCACTTCAAACCTTTGCCTAATGTGTCCAGCTTTTTATATAAAGGACACCTAAATTACAGCATGAGGTCATAAATGTTTCTATATACAGCAGACATACATCATTATTAAAGTCATAGGCCTGGGTATGCCTCTAGTACTGACACTGGACTATTACCCTACTCTTCCGAAATTCTGGCAGATATTCACCTCATGACTCTGATGTCCAGACCTTTATTTGTAGAATTAATTTTTCCTCTTTGTTTCACAGCTCCACTCCAAGGAGCAAGAAGCTCGTGCAAGCTGAATTCATTTGCCATGTAACATACACTTCATGTTTGCTTCTGCTAGTAAGGGAATCACTGCTTAATCCAGACACTGCACAAGCCGAGTTACAGAGATGTCACACAAGGTCTGGCCTGCTGAACAACAGGATTACCAGCCAGCAAATTATTTTCCTATTGTGTTTGCACAGATTAGCCACACTGGAAAGAGCAAATAGCATTGCAAAGCAAAAACAAGTGGTCCAAAATAGTTGAGTGGCTTGCATGACAGTAATTGCTTCAAAGATGAGATTTTTTTCAAGGTATAAAGAAATGTTTATAAAACTATTTTAATGACTGTAACTTGACCTCAAAATTTGCATCTGCAGTAATGCAACTGCAATTATTTATTGACTTATAAACCCTCATTTGCATGACATGTATATTCATATATTTTCAAAAAGATGCTGAAACGATAAGGAGGAAAACAACAAGCAGCATAGCAGTGTTTTGCACTCCAAGAATGTAAACATCACATTATCCTAGAAGATAAACATTTACAAATAAACACTTGCTTTCCTTTGGGGAAAAAGAAAAAAATTAGCAAAGAAATCTCAAACCAAAATCACAACATGAAAACTCCCACGTCTGCTTTGGTAAACTTGGTTCATCTGTCCCTCCCACCAGCAGCTTGTTAGGAACAGAGCCATCCTGCTCAGGTCAATACTCTTTATTAGGCCATGATAACTTGGCATGACAAATGTAGCTTGCCTCTGGTTCATTTCCAGCTGGAAGGTGACAATTTTCCAAGAGTTTCAAAACCAAGTAAGATCTTACTTAAGCTTTCAATCTCATTAGCAAGAAAATTTTAGAAAGCCAAAGTTAGGTCGACTGAATCTGTGTAGTAGAACATTTTTCCAAGCATGAAGAAGCACTGAAACCATGTCGTTTTAAGGTGGGGTGGGGCTGAGGGTGCATTATCTTCTCAATCCTCTTGCACTGTGGGTTCTGGTGGAGGGAGAGTTGGGCAAATGGCTCTGTGTACTTTACCAGGCTATCTCATCTGTGCAAATGTAGTGCCAGTGCTTGAGCCCAAGCACACAGCCTGGGAGGACATGACTGTGATGCAGGTCCTTTCCAAGAGGTGTGAGTTGCTTCATAAATGAAAAGCTGTGTTACTCTGTCACTTGTCTTTCCCCAACATCTAGAGATAGCTGCACTTTTCAGCACTTTTCATGGCCTCTGAGAACAGTCAACGAAAAAACAGAAGGTTCAAACGGAGAATTTATGGAATAAATTGAAAAAGCAATATTAAAAACAAACAAACAAACAAACCACCCTCCCCCCCCCCCAAAAAAAAAACCCAAACACAAAATCAAAATACACAAACAAAATGTTTTTAAATATCAGTAGTTGGTATTGAATTGCAAGCATGCAAACTTTGAATGTGAAGATACTCTTCCAATATTAATTTTTTGGCTGATATATTCAAATTCATCCAGCTGGGCTCCATTGTCTGTCTCCTGGGCAGAGGAAGTGGAAGATTAGCCTGAAAGCCACAGGGAGTGCTACATCTCAGGTAGAATCTATATCAAGCATTCAAAATTTGAGTAATTTTATATGGCAAAGAAAGCAATGATAGATGCAATTTTCTGACAACATATTTAAATTATTTTATTTTCATAACTGGCATTGGAAGTGTTAGTACAACATATTGATTTTAGAGTTGCATTCTGGAAAGAAATAACAGCTTGACACTGATGCCCTCAATCACTGGAAATCATCAAGATAATGGAGAGAGACAACTTCTGAGTCTGCTTCCAATTTATTATTCTCACAGCAGCAAACGTAGGCCGATCCTTGATTCACAGCCCAGTTTTGGCCAATTGAGTGGCTTTCTGAGTTGCAACAAACTGTACCCAGCCTGCTCTGCCCGTAGGGAATTTTTTCTGTCATTTGTGTCACTAGCACATTGGTCCCTACTCCTTCCCACTGCCTCCCCAACTCCCGGTGCTCCATGGGCTCCCCGTCTCCTGCTGTTACCTCCCCTCCGGGCAGATCTCTGTTCACCTAACCCAGCAGGAGCAGCCTTCCATTTCCACCTAGGTACCACCCAAACAAGTCCTTCTAAGTAAAGGAAGGTGATAAAAAAATAAACAAAAACCCCTAAAATAACCCTACCAGCACTCTAAACAAAATATGCTATCAGCCATGCCTCTCAATCAGATTTTATCCCATCCCTGTCTTGCAAACTATTTTTTAGTCTGTCTGTGCAAATGAGATCGTTGTTTTACTTTAATGAACCTTCCACCTCATTCACCTGACCCAGAAATTCAACCTTAATTTATCCCTTCACCTCTTCTTCTTCAGCTCCTAGATTTCTTATTTCTGGTCCTTCTTTACCCTTTGATTGTTCTACAGAGTATTACTCTAAACTCAGTCTTATTTTTAAACAAACTCTTGATTATACTTGGCAGTTCAGTTATTTCTTTCTGTACGTAGGATTTTTTTGTCGCAATTCTTGCAGGAAGTGAGATTGACAAATAAATAATAAAATTTCAGTAATGTAAAAAAAAAAAAAAAAAAAACACAAAAAACACCAAACTTCCAGAAAATTATGATGTTTATGTGTATGGAGGGAAATCTTTCCCCGAACAACTGGAATTTTTAATTTTTTGCTTCAAATCCAAAAAGGTAAAAAAGTGTAAAGCAGAATTTCTGCTTCCACCCTCTCATCAAGTATGTTATTATATTTTTATCCTGTTACATCTAACTCCTGTTTATCACTCCCCAAATAATTCAATACACAGTTAATGCATCGAGTCCTGTGTTTCCCCTGTCAGCAACAGAGGCTTTTTATCCCCAGCTGTCATTTTCCCTACAAAACTCCTCGTATGTCCACACATTTCGTTACAAAAAAACAAACAAACAAAAATCCCAACCAAAAAAACCCACCAAAACAAACAAAACAAAACAAAAACAACAATGACAAAAACCCCACAAGAATACCCTCTTTCAAGCACATCCTTTGAATCTATCCCAACAGGACACTTAGAAATCCTTACGCACCTGTCAATCCGTTTAACTTCTTTTCTTACACTAATTGCTTGTGCTTTTCTACCAGATTGGCTGTCTGCCACTGGTATCATACATCTTGTACCAAGAGAACGCCATTTATGGAATGGGAACATCTCTTTGGTTACTGAAGTTACACCACATGAAAACGTACTCCTTCAGGAGGCCTCTTGATATGATGACAACAAAGAGAAAAAAAGAAAAAAACAACAACAACAACAACAAAAGCATTCTGGACACCAGATTCTAAACTGTGTTCTAATTACAAGCATATTTGAGCCTGCCTCTTTATGTCAAGCTGCATTTCATAAGCCCCAATTCTGATATGGTTGTTCACAACAAATCCACTTCTAAAGGAAACCAATAACCTTTAAAGCTGAATTGAAGAAAAAGGACAATCAAAACAGAAAATAATTTTCCACATTTTTTATTAAAATGCAAGTTGTTGCAAATGTCAAACTGGACAAAGAGCTACAAAGGAAGTAAGAGGTTAAAAGCAGTTATAGAAGAGATTATGCTCAAATACAAATTATATATAGAAGCTTGCACATGACTTACAAAGTTTGGAATTGGGTGCAGCTGTTTCCTTAACATTCTTAAAAATCATAATACTCACTGTATGGAATTAAGGTGAGCTCCACATTTACCATCTTTTGTGTCATTTTGAGTAATTAAAAATACATTTTTAAAATAATAGTCCTATTTAATTAGACAACTAAAAATGGATGTCCAAAGTAGAAGTGAAGCAAATCCCTCATACCATTTTCAATATCTTTGTGAAGACTACCAACAAGTATTTTGTGAGAGATGGAAGGCATTCCACCCTCACATAACTCCCCTGTGCTGTTCTCCCTCCAAAAAGCAAAGCAAAGGATGTGTATGTGGTGGATACTCATCTTCCTGAGTCCACTGCCAGAAAGCAAAGATGAAACTAGCCCACAATCATTTTCCAAGTTGCTTTGCTTCTCCAGTTTAATCAAGTGTGAACTTCAATTTCAATTTGAGAAAAACAGGCCTTGCATCTTAAAGTCATTTGTTATGATTTTGATAGAGAAGACTCATGCATTGATTTCCCAGATCCACATAGTACTGTTTATGCTGGCAAGACATCTTGGAAGCATACCCTATTTTTTGTAAAACTTATAAGAACAGCGTTACTTTAGAAAAATTATCTTACCATATTTCTCAAACATTTCTCAAACACTATGACATGATGCAATTAGCCTGTAATATAAGTAGATGTAATTAGACAGTAAGAGGGAAGATATTATTCTCTTCTTTTTGGCACTATATCTGGAATACTCCATCTAGCTCTGGTTCTCCAGCAAAAGTCCAGTTGCCAGGTTGGTCACCAGCCTGGAGCACACAACCCAGCACAGAGAAGCCAAGGGAGCTGGGCTGGTTGAGCCTGGCTGAGTGACAACTTAACAGTACTTGAAAACAGGCTACAGAGATGACAGTGCTGGCAGATAACATAACAGTGGGTGGTAAAACAGCTGCAAACTGCAGCCTGGGAGATACATCAAGACATCAGGAGTAACATTTTCGCTAGAACAGTACTGGGTCAGGCGGCCAGGTGAAGCTGCAGTCTGCACCCTGGAGGTGTCTGAGGTTACCACAGATGCTCTGTAGCATGGGCAGAAGCACTGTGTGGAGCGGGAAGTTGGCCTAGGTGACTTTGTCATCTAATGGCACAAAGGTAGGAAGGCACTCAAGAGAATATTTAGATCTGTAAGAGAATAACAGTTACACCTGAAATATAAATCTTCCTTACCTGTGACCAGCTCTAAACATATACTTCTAAATGTGAGCACTATTTAACTTTAATAACTCTGTTTAAAATTAAAATAATTTTTTTTCTTGACTGAAAATGGAGTTAGACACCTCCTCACACTGATCTTCATTCAGAAAGAATTGAAAAAATATTTATAGCTTTCAACGGTAGTACTTCCTGCGAAGACTGATTCAGAGATTTACATAAGGAGATCTACTCACACAAAGTCAGATCCCATTTGTGTCTTCTACCTTCAACTGCTTTAATGTTCATTCTTCTTTTTAAAGGTAGGTGTATATGTGTGAAGGAGACAGGAATTGTATTTCTTTCCAAGTACATCATGGCTTTGCCACCTATATGCTATTCGGATTTTAAAACAAACTGAAACAACAGAACAATCCACTGACATAAATCCAAACACAATACCTTTGCTGTGTATAAAAAAGGCTAGAAAAAATTAAGAAGTATGTGCAACTGCCCCTGGATAAGCAAGGAAAAGGTCCATTCATATTTATTACAAATGCGCTACTCCCTCAAACAAAACAAAGTGCAAGTACATAAGAAAATCCTTCATTCCAGCAGTACTAAAGGTGGGAGAAAGAATATTTCAGAACTGTCTCTGGCTAAGACCTGTCATCTCCCCCACTCGTCCTGAACTTCCTGCTTTTTTCCAGCTCACAGAGCCTTTTTAACAACTAGTTCATGATCCAGGCTATCCAGGGGTTTTCACATTGCAGTGCACCTAAAAGAGTGTTGATAAGACACATAGAAGTACTTTCTTGAAGGGGAGAAGGAAATCTGCTCATCTAAGGAGACCCAGAAAGGTCACCATTTCAAAGGAGCAGAAGCTATCATTTCCATACCTGATAGATACTTTTTTATAATTTCTGTACTTCTGTTTTTTCTTTCCAGTACCACTGTATTTGAGATCCAGAAAACAAAAACTGAGGGCGATAACTATTGTCTAAGAAGCACGGTAAAACGCAGCAAAAAGCGATGCTAGGAGATGGAGCTGATGTTGTGCGTTACAGGCGACTCTCAACTGGTTAGGTAGTCACAAGCTATAATGATGGTGTCATGGAGTCTTTCTGCCTTACTGAGCTTCATTATCACGGATACAGAAAATATGTCTATTAATTTTTTATTTTTTTTTTTTTTTAATTATTACTTGACCAGTAATGTTCTTGCTCTACTTCACTGCTGAAATAGCAGAAAGGTCTAAAACCATGTGGCAGTGAAACTGACAGACATAATGATGGGGTCTGATGCAGAGCAGTTTAGCTGGACACTGCCAATGAGCAAACAAGGAAAAAAAATCCATGCTATATTTGCAGATACTCACACAAGTGCATGTAAATGGCTCCTTTTCCATACATGTCTATAATTTATTTTTCAAACACTGTAATTTTGATCAACACTATTTCAAGGGCAAGCTTGATGTTCCCTGTCAGGCAGCAACCTTTCAATACTTTTAGTGGCATGCACTAATTAAAACTTAAAAAAAAAAAAAAAGTTTATATCTAATACATTACTACTATGTTATACATATAATTATTTTAAGTATGTTTTGTAATGATCTGGAACCTCATGTCCCCAAGATACACCTTTATCAGCGGCAAACAAGGATCAGCTCTTCTGTGGGTGCATACATATACATATTTTAGCAAAAACACTGAGAACATTTTATATTGTATATATTGCTTCAGAAATGCAAAATGAGACATCCACTTGGATGATGCAGGAGCTGGAGTGCAATCCACTAAATGCTACATTTTATCACAGTGTTATTTTTTTTCCCCAAATTAATCTGATGGGCAATTCCAGCACAGAACAGGAATGCAGTAAATTATCCCACCTCCATCTTTTATAATGGAGTAAATCATCACCCACTGTAAGTGAGTTTTAATTTGTCACAGTGGAAGAAGACAATTACAGGTCAATCTGTCAATGGAGTAATTTGAGGCACTAAAACTAGTTGACCTTTCTGGTACGCTCTTCCACAACCAGAATCGCTCTCCTGCTAAGCAGCAGCAGATGGCCAAAGCTGAGTGGTTCTGCTTCCTTGTGAAAACCAATTTGGTTTTTTGGGTTATTAGATATGAGAAGAAAAAGACACAAGCAAACCCTTACTTAAGAATCCCAGCCCAGAACCCAAGCACTTCTGCAAAAGGGGCAAGTAAACTGTCTGGGCTTCATTGAGGTCACGTGTGGCTGCTCCAAGGTCACCTACAGCTCCTTGAACTCCAGCTTTAGCCTGGAGCATCCGTGCCAAGGGAGCTACAGAAACACTCCTCCTGGCATGCTGCCTGCCAGAAACAGCATGCCCCAGCGTTACAGTGCAAGAACAAAAGTGGTGGAAGAGAACATTGTGATCAAAAATGTAAAAGCAGGAAAACATGAAAAGGCAAAAAAAAAAAAAAAAAAAAAAAAAGAAGTTGAGAAGATGAAAACATTACATGAAAAAGAAAAATTAATTTCATAACAATAACCAAATTTCTTTTTAAAAACAAAATCTGAGCTCATGGAAGAAGAACAACAAAAAAATCTTTAAGCTTGGCTACATAGTCTTCTCTCACACACAGTCAAAACAGAATCAAAACAGGGGATCTGGAATAAAACCCTCCAGTAAAAGTGTTACTAGTCAGTGCCCAGAAGCCACGAAACAAAAACAAAAAATTACTTCTGTCCTCATATATTAAAATACAGACCCTGTTGGTTTTAATGTGCTCAAATATTTTATTCATGAAAAAGGAATAATACTGGTGCAATAGAGGAAAGTTTTGCAGAGGAACACTTATGCTACCCCAAAACCTGTATCTTATTTTCCCCTCTAATACTCTTGAGGCACGTGGTCTTCAATATGAGCAAATCACATTACTAAGCTTCTACATACCTTAGGTATGAATTTTCTGGAATGTTTATGTAGTATATTGTATACATTATTTAAGTGCATGATAGTATGCATTGTATATTAGGCTGCCCAAAAAGTACCCCATGCCTCGAAAAGGAGGTAACTTTTCTGAAGTCTACAGTTACTAATAACCTAAACTTTTTACTTCTTTAAGCATGCTGCATATTTTTTCATGTTAGATGACATTATGTGGCCACTTGAGCAAATAGCATTTTGTTATTATGGTTGTTGAATATATTTTAATGTTAAGCAGAGCAGGTTTCCTAAAATGACATGTTTAACAAGAATTTGTATTCAAGAGCACTCATAAATAAACAGAGCTTTAAAAAAATCCATTCATTAGTGGTGAGTGGGAAGCCACTAATTCCCCATTGCAGGTCCTAAGCCAACAATTCTGGCTAGTTTTGGGCTTTCATTTTTAAAGCTATTAAGATTAATCCTTTTGAAGTAAATAAAGCATTTCAAACGAATGTATGAAAACCAAAAGCGTGAGTTCTTCATTCTGCAAAGTGCTTATGCACTACTCAGAGTTTTACAAAGAAATTAAAATTTCTGATCAACTTTGATGCTATTCACTTGAAGACGTCCAAATAAGGAATTGGTTATCAACATTCCTAATATTCTTTGGACACACACACCTGATGTGAGCACAACATAAGATTAGTAAGGAAGGAAGCAAAGAAATTAAGGTCTTGTATTTGAACCGCTTAGCTCTGATGCATGACCTACAGACTAGCATTAAGTCCCTTGTTTACAGTTAGCCATTCATGTAAGAGGCTAATCTGACTACGTGTACTTTTGGCAAACTCTTCTCAGGCAGATGAATGGATTTTCCAGAAGGAGTTGTTTCCATTCATAATCTGCTGGCAATACTTTCTGGGTCAAAGTCCAAAAAAGTTTTGCTTGTTGGAATGATGCATCTTCTTAAATTAATGCTAAAAAATATGCAAATTACGGCTCTGCATAGTGCTCACAAACTCTAATCTCACTAATTCCTCTTGTGCATGCCTAAGACTTTACGTAGCGTAGATCAAAAAAGCGTATCTGTATTAAATTAAATTTATAAAGCCAAGGTCCAGGATAAAATGATCAAGCCTAATGTACACTGCATCTGGTCTTGATAATAAAAACCAGGAATAGGCTACAACATAAACTTAACCCATTCTATAATTAGCAAATGTGGCTTTTGGGGAAAAAATTACTGTCAAGCACATGGGCAATTTTTAAGCATGTATGTGTGTGAGTATACATATATGTATATGTTTACACATATGGAAACAGATGAAGTACTCAGTCTGAAAATTATGCAAGAATTATGCAGGCAATTCATGTTACTTTAAGTAAAATCTGCCACACAAGTAGGAATTGGAAGGGTCTGTTTCAGGACCTCACTTTCATAAAATTCAGAAATATTGCAATTGCACAACATTAAGGCAATACACACAGTCTTTGTTCTCTAACTTAGTTTTCTTTGCACATATGAGACATCTGCTTGGAGGAAAATGGGAAAATGTCACTTTTAATAAATATACAATGCCTGTGGCAAATGAAGATTGTATTTGACAATGTACAAAAGTACACAGGAGGCAAGTTTGTTAATGCTGATTATCTTCCAGATCTACAATAGATTTTCAGCAGCCATTAAAATAGTCATCTTCAAATAACTTGTCACAGGAAAAGTAAAATATGGTTATGTGGAACAAATTCCTGCATACAAAATTTTTTTTTTACATGGTTTCCTACCTAGGATGATCAGTCTTTTTACAAGAAGAGGAAAACATTTTGGATCATGTTTTCTTTGTATGTCATTTTATATTTCTTATTTCCTGAGCAAATGCACACATGGACTTTAACAGAATATGCAAATAAAAATTATGCCATAATCTGGTAACATATATTGAATTTTTATTTACAGTTCAATTAAAAAAAAGTAAAAAAGATAAACCAAACAACCAAAAAAACAGCACAAAGGTTGTTATTGTTGTTCAATAACTTACACCTTGAGAATAGCGCATATGGCATAATGAATCTGGGAGGTCTCATTATGCTATAATGCCTGCCCAAGCCACTCCTCCATCATCTACCAAAACTCTTGATCTAAGCTTTAATAACATTTTGACTTTATAAAAGAGATCATATTTCTTGATTGCATTTTACAACAGAATAGCAGGATGAGAAAAATGTTGAAAAATAGTTCCAGTTCCATGTCATCTGTGTGTCTGGGCTCAGACCTCTGCAATCCAACCAGGAGCAGAAAACTTCTGGAAAGGACAGCTTCTGCCCACAGTATAGCTGACTTGCACTGAATTTGCTCCCAAAGCAACAGAGAACAACTGGGGAAAAGATTTCCATTTGGCACAGAGCTTGTCTGAAAAGACTTCAATTTTAAAACAACTCAAAGAATATTCTCAGACCAAAATAGAAACCTACATTCTCAAAAAAGTCTTCCTGGACATACCTAAAATAGAAAGAAAATGGACAAGTTTTCTACTGCTTACAGATTAATTGTTGTAAGAACCCAACACTGCAACCTGCTAATGTAAGTGCTCTTCTAGAAACTTGGTTAGCTTGTATTTCTGATGCCAAAGATCAGGTTCAGCCTTTAAAACAGACCTGAAGGAAGCCATGCAAGGAAACTGCTAAAGAGAAGCCTACTACCCCCAAGGGCAGGAATAGGTATAAAGTGTTCCCGGAAAGTTTTTCACTTGTAGGAGGGTGCAACTATGCAGAAATTTTTGGATGCTGCTGGTACTGTCAGACTTGCCCTCTGTTTTCCTGAGGTTTTGGCCTCAAGAATACATCCTTCCTGAAAAGCAGTGGATTATTCATGTCCTTCCCTTCCTTTTTCCATCATCAGTGCACCCCTGAGTGACAGAGAAATTAGAAGCTTACCTTAGGTGGTAAAAGATCTCCTATTTTGGCTTACTTATACCTGTCTCTAAAATGACAGTATTTTGGATACCATGCCTGCTTCAAAATGCAGCAGTCCAACTGCATATGTAAGTAAGCCTAGTTCTGGTACAAAAAAAAAAAAAAAAAAATTAACCACCTTTAAACAATCCTTCTGTGCTAACATACACTTCCAGAAATAATAATAATAATAAAAAAACCTAAATAAGATCCTTAGAGGTCTGAAGCCACTCTGACACTATAATTTTATATTAATATCATTTAATTTTATACACAATATAGAACACCATCTGTGATGCATATACCATACTATTATTATATCTTCTGTTGTATCAATATATTGGTGAGGAGGTGAAACTATTGGGCGCATTAGAAAAAAGTTGCAAGCTTTTCTACCAAAAAAAAAAAAAAAAAAAAAAAAAAAAAAAAAAAAAAAGCAGTTAATGAGAGCAATGTAGCAAATTCCTTTGCAAAGACCTCTGGCCATCATATCTACTCTCTGCCACTATGGGTGAAGAAACACTTGGACCTTCTAAGCAGCTATTTGGCAAATCTCTGTATCTTTCATTTAGATAATGCTTTCCATGACTTTCCATGCTAAAAGCCATTTCTGTGGAGAGGTACAAGGTGGTGTTAGGTCGTAGGTTGGACTCGATAATCTCAAAGCTCTTTCACAACTTAATTGATTCTGTGCTCCTGTAGGTGCACAGAAAGGTGACACAAAGCTAGCCCTTGAGGAGAAGAAGCATCCATTTTTTTCTGTGTCAATATAAATACTGATACAGATAAGCCAATCTAAGAAGATCAGATTATAAAATATACTTTGCTGTTTCACACCAAAGAAGAATCCAACATCTCCATCACCCACTAACACAGTGAATAACAGTGCTGTCATACATCAGTCTACATAAAACATGAACCTTCAGCAGGGAGCCAACAGTTGTCTCTTGCCTCCTTCAATGAGGGAAGAGACAAGGCACAGATGACTTCTTTTTTCTTTCTTGCTGGTTTCAGGAGATTTTCCTTTTGCTTTGTTTTAACCAGTGTTTCTTGCTGTCCATTCATCAATGACACCATGAGGACACTTGCCAAGTGTCCAAGACACTGTGAAATGCTGTTCGGGAGCAGCAACACAAAACAACCTCGTCAATAAGAGCACTTGTTTGGCCAAGGACACCCATGAGCTACATGGAAAGAGAAGGAAGGCCTCCCATTGCCCCTGTTCTGCCAGGGATTAGGGGTTGAGAAGTAAGAAAGTAAGTTCAGGGAAGGATGCTCTGGCTTGTGGTGTTTTTGCATCACTAATGAACAGATGACAAATCACATTCGTGGAGCATCATATGATATAGAGTAGCAAATGGGAACAGGTATGAAAAAATATGCAAAAGAAGAATGAATGATAACTACAAATTTGTCCTAGGTTCTCATTTGGGATCATGGCTTCTGTCAAGCTCCCACACCTCTGCTAGCCAGCTTGGACTTTGCCAGACAGAAACAGAGCCTCTGACTTTTTGTTTGAGGAGCTGGAGTTCAGTGCTTACAACTGGGAAGTAAAAGCTCTGATTGCTGCACATGCAGTGGGACCATCTTTTTTATTTTAATATTTGTTGTTCTGGTCCTCCTCTTCAGAGACCATAAGGGAAAATCAATCTAGTGGGACCTTCTGACTTGGCAAAGGGCTTTGTTCATGTTCCCTAGAAGATCAAAAACCTCTCTACATGGGTGAATACAACAGGCACTGCTTGAAAGGCATGGAATTTTCAGGTATTTGGTAACAGCAAAGATGTACAGGATAAGTGCATGTATCTGTTCAAAACTCGGGAACAGAGCTGCATGCAGCTCAAATCAGAGCAGATGCAGAGAACCTCAGAGGAGTTAAGTCTGGAGGGAAAGAGAGTAGAGATAAAAGCAATTGTATTTACACAGATTAATCTGGGCAAATTGACAACAAGCCAACACTTCTGGAAGTGGCTGGAAGCAACTGATTACAGGAAAAGGAGGGAAGGAAAATCAGAAATACGCAAGTACTTCCAGAATATATGCATTCATGTAACAAGGCTGAACAGCTGAAGAGAAGAAAGCAATTATTCAGAGCCACAAAGAAAATCATAAGATACATAGCATGGTTCTACCTTGGATGGCGTGCTACATCAGAAAATTAAGAAGAAAAAAAAATAATTTACACATCTTCTATTCTCTTTAAAATTTCCAGACTGACCCAAGCATGTCCCAGAGGCCCCTGGCCTTGTAAAACAGCCCCTAACACTGCTCCAGACATTCTTCCTTCTCATGGCAAAACCCCAAAGTCATGACAGCCTTCTGTACTCGAACTTTTCTCTCAACTTTGTACTTTCCTATGGTCTGTTTTCTTTTAACACCATGGCAGGAATGACCAAGAACTGATTTTATGCCCATTTCCAGAGATAGCAGAAACTTATTAACCTATGTCAGCCATAGCAAGGGTTACACACTCATTTATTTGGTGCATTTATTTCTCAAAACAAACAACAGTATTTAAGAAAAAAGAAAAATAAAATAATAGTACTAGAGATCCTTAGTTTATAATACTGAAAAAATTAAAAACTTTGCTGGTCAAAATTTTATCTTTGGTCCACTCCTCCCTCTGATGCATTGTCTCAACTTAAAAGTATGTTATTGATTATGCAGGCATTTATACTAGCATCTTGTTACACATAAAAAGATAAATATATTTGTTCATGTGTGCAGATGCACACCTTTTCTTCCATAAAAATCTAGGAGTTGGATTCATTGCTGCAGTGCTAATGAAAACATACTGTTCCCTCCTTTTCCCAGTTCCTTAGTTCTTGCAGGAATCTCTCATTTGACCTTCAGCAAGGCATTTCAATTCTTTGCGCCTGTGTTTTCTCATCTGTAAAATTAAGGCTATAATACCTACCTACTTCACAAGAGGGACAGTGTTAAATTTAATGCATTAATGTCTTAAAGTGTTTTCAGACAAATGGATCAAACCCACTACAGAATGTAAGTTATTATTAAATTATGCTTCACTGAGTTAATGCTGTTGCATTACTGAATCTGATTAGATAAGAATAAAAATTCAAGCAATGCCTCTTGGATACTTTTTTCCAAGAGGGTGAAATTGATGTTCACAAGCCTACAGATGGACTCATAGTCTTATTTTGGAGAAAGAAAAGAAGTGAGGAGATCTAGTAGTCAGCAGAAGTGAAAGAGTCCTGGGGAGTGGATGGTTATGAGGGCGTTTCAAGCAATTGTGAACTAGAGCAACTTGTGAAGCAGAAATTGTGTAGCAGAAGGGAATTGTGCCTTGTGCCCCACTGTGACACATCAGTCTCTGGAAGCGATAGAGTCTCTGTTCATCTCTGTGCCAGTGGGACAGGAACACCCCCTCTGCACCAACACGTTAACTGCCGCCTTTGGCCTCCACTCAGAGCAATGAAGTACCAGATCTGTAGCCTGGAGTTGGTTTCCCGGTGGATCCAACCACCTCTCAGGCACAGTTCAGATACTCTTTGGGTCTGTTCGGTCACGGTAGCCAATCCATCTGTGATGAACGTGGTACATAAAAATGTCAGTTGTAAGAAAGGGGGATTTATTGCAGCAGGGTTGTTCATACCTGATGCCTCTCCTACATCTCCTCTTGACCTGATGCGCAGATGCCTGGTCTTGTCCTGTGATCTCACATCAGGATCTTGTTGTGGGGGAATAAGGGGAAGTAGTGTTTGGAGCAAGAGCTGCAGGAAGATGAGAAGGGTTTTTGACAGCATGTTGAGTTGCATGTTGGACTGGTGTTGATGCCGCTGGTCCCAATGCCATCAAGGCATTTCTTGTGGATGACAAGGAATCTAGGAAAGTAGTGATTAACATGCATATCAGTGTGATTGACAAGCTATGTTGCCTGCTTTGTGCTAATGTATTGCATGGATAACACCTATTCTAGGCATACTAGAATCAGCATATAGATTTAGAGCGCAGATTGAAAACAGAAATATTTAGTATCTTTGCCAAATAAACAAATAAAGAAAAACTGTTTGAAGGATCTATCTGCTCAATAGACCACGGAGGTCAGATTCTGTCTGGTGACAAAACATTTTTGCCTTGCAAGGTTCAAATGAATACAAGGCAACATTCTTCCAGACTGCACTAAGACAAATTCGTTTGCTTTCCCATTCCTCCATCCCAGATTTATCACTCCAGAGGCAAGAAAAAAATAAGTACAACATTAGGTTTGATAACCTTCTGATAGCAGTGTGCTATTAAATATACACAAATCAGGGAGCTTGGAAACATTTAAGCCTTCAAATCTGCCAAGAAGACTGAAGTGGAGGTTGCAAAGTCTGAGGTAGTATATTTTTAATGTCCTTTCTGACACCATGCTGCATTCATCAAAGCATCCATTCTCTTTTTCTTTTTCCTTATCAGATCTGCAGAGGCCAGACTACATGCTTTATTACTATACCAGTCAAAGGTCACACAGTCTTCTAAAGAACAACGATGCCACTTTAATTTCTTGAGAAAAATCTTCCTTGACGTGAAAACTTACCAGGAAAGCAGTGGTGCCACTTTTGTTTGTTTGAATCCCTGCAGAACTGCTGCTGTGTAAAACGTGCATTAGCTCCTAGGATTAGCTCTGTGTGATAATTCTAGTTTCTGCTGGTATTACACACAAACATTCCTTCTCAATTTTCTTCTATTTACCAAGGCATATATAAGCCTTTCACAATGGCATTGGTTTATTAATTGGTTTATTATGATTAAAAAATCATATTTTAGAGAATTGAAGTCAAGCGCCTGAAGTTGATTTCATAACAACATCTTTGTTTATTTGCTTATTGTCTGACTAGTAATCTTTAAGTAACTTCCTAGTATAACTCTTACATATGATCATCCAGAATCAGCCTCCTGCTGCCAAAAATTATCTGTGTCCTTTGATTGAAAGATCAGCCACTTCCTTTGGCATTTTTATGCCAAATGTTAACTCTGGAGCCCCTTTTAGCAGCAAAGAAGTAATATTTCACAGTCTGTTACGCAGGGAACAGGCCACTTCTGCACGTACTTTCAATCAGATGATTAAGCGTAAGGGTCTGAATAACCATCTTTCTGAGTGGTGAGCGTGAAAATGTATTGTCGGAGTATCCTCAGCTAGGGGACCACTACCGATTGCTCCTGCACCAAAACAGTTTCCTTCCACCTCTCGTTTTAGTGATGCCATACCTTCTAATACTTACAACTCTACCTTACAGCAAGGCTGGATGGAAGAACAATGTGATTTATGTCTGAAAGCCATTTATCCAAAATAAACGACAGTAAAATAAAGTACGCTCAGAGGTTTAATTTCAGACTACCATTTGTCATTGGAAGATAAAGTATGTAAATCTGTATTTCATTTAGCAATCAATGTTTCCAGTAATGTTTGATTCAGCAGGCTGTTGCAGGGAAGTGGGGCTGTTTAAGCAGCAAGCTAATTTCCGGATATTATTTTTATGCACAGAATAGAATACCTTATTGATTATTATTTGGCTAATTACAAGGCCAAGATGAAATGGCACTGTGTGTGAAAGAAAAGGTGTAGAGAAGGAAAGCAGGAACCAGACAGAAAGATTAAGTGAATACAGAGAAAAGTAAGGATGTCAAGTCGTGAGCAGAGTGAGAATGCAGGGGCTGCTGTCAGAGGTGACAGGAACATAAGAAAGTACAGAAAGGATGATCACCCCCTAAGCAGGTAAAAGTGTAGGCCCTTGCTATGGAGGGGGTTTTTAATGATCTAGAAATGAACTGATTTGAGAGCTTTCTGCGTTTCACTACTCCTGACAAAAACAAAACAAAACAAAACAAAACAACCTCATTGTATTTGGTACTTTTAAATTCTACGCATTGAAAGGTCTGTACCAGAGGTTTAGATCTTCTTCCTAGCTATTTCTCAAGGAGAAACGAGAAGGGAAGTGGGGTTGTTTGGTCTGTGTGATGCATCAAGTACATTTCTACTCCTGACATTTCTCTTCCTTGGGCAGCTCCCCCACAGATCACCCTGTGCATGGAGAACACAGAAGCAGCAGGACAGCACAGCAATCACAAAACTCCTGTGTATCTAAAGCTGACATAGTATCACCAGCACTGAAACTAAGAAACTGTTTCAGTGACATCTAGCAGAATTTGCCAGATGTTAATATGAGAATTCATGCATAAAAAGATAGGAAAAAACACACATCTTCAGTGACTGAACTGTACAACATTGAAGAACTGAGAAAAAGCAGCAGAAGTGAATTCTAAAGCAAAGAAAAAAAAAAATTAAGTCCCTCATATAGCCATCTTTCAAGCACACTTTGATTTAAATTAATGTTATAGCTCTTTCTTATGCAATGATAACGTGCTATTTTGATGAATTTGAGGTAAGAGATCTTGCCTATGTAAATGTAAAATAAATAAAAATATATATTAATGAAGATTTAGGAATGTGTTATAGCCAATACATGACAGCTGGTGAAGAAAGAATTGGCAGTCCTAAACCCTCCCTAATCACCTTTTTGTTTTAATATATGTTCCCTGGTTAGTAATAAACAAAGATATATATGTATAAAACTATGTACAACTCAGAAGAACTGTCAGATTAAGTCACACACATCAAAGACCTACAGTCAAGTAAGGAAAGTGTTTATTAACTTTGTCTATTGCTAAAGCTGGAACTCTGTATTTGTTTGCATTGAATTGTACCTGTTTCTTCCAGACTGTTTCTCCCATCCTTTGTGATCATATTCAATTTTAGTTCCATCCCCCAGCTGACACCAAGGAAAAAATATAAACCCAAACTTACAGATCATGTCCTGAACTGCTGTGCAGATAGGAAGAACATGTTACATTTTTAATTTTAAGTTCCGATAGAAATGTTCACAGATTATGGCCCAAGTTCACCTGTTTCTGACTTTCAAAAGGATTTAAAATGTGTTACTTAAACAACTCAATGCACTTCAATAGCCACAGAAGTCCTTCTGCAAAAGCACACTGTTAGAATTTCCTTGATGTGATTTTGTGTTTCTTTTCTGTCTCATTGATACGTCCCACTCTCCAAACACTGCCCGTTCAGACTCCTCCTACCAGGCCTGTTGTGTAAAGCCATCACTAAGTTCTCATCCAGAAGTGTTTCAAGGAAGAGGAATGTCAGAACCCACCTCAGACTCTACCAGATGCTGGTGCCACCAGTGCCAGATGCACCTTCTGTGGCCTGTGAGAAAGCCTCCAAGGCTATTCACCCAAGCCACCACTCACAAAGTGGCACGTGCCTACATTGTGGGCTCCCCTGTACAGAGGAGGTGAACAGTATCCATCTTAAGGACTCGGGATTGTGGGGAATTTGACACATACTTCTCCTCAGGACTGCATGTTGTTTGAGAATAAATTATTCCTGGTACTACTACTATTACTGCCAGAAACATTAATTATATAATAATTAACTCCCTTTACATTGAAATGTCATTCTTTTAGATTTAAACCAACCATGGCTTCCAGACTGGAGATTCTTTCATAATAAAAAGGAAAATTATTTTCTTTTTTCTTGCCCTGATTTTCAAATAATACCGATTTTTTTTTTTCCACCTTTTCTTCCTGATGTAACTTACAAATTCTGCCCTAAAAACATTTGGAGACTCATAACTGTGATTTTACCACTGTTGCTAATCTTACATATAGATTGACATTTGAGTCAGGTTTAATATAACAGATGAACCCAACTGCTGACTGGTTCCAGTTATGTTAAGATGTTCAGTGACTTGTAAAAATAGCAAAAAAATTACTTCTCTGGCAGGCTGAGGAATTAACACCATACTGAAATATAGACCTCTTCTGTAATTTTCTTTGTTGGGGAGATCTTTTCATCCATCTGTTATTAACAGTCCTCAATACAAAAAAAAAAAAAAAAAAGAATTCATGGAATGTGGAAAAAGGAACAGGCCATATGGGAGGACTATAGGAAAATCGTCAGAGTAGGCACGGATGTGACAAGAAAGGCCAAGGCCCACTTGGAATTAAGTCTGGCAGATGACTTCAAGGACATCAAGAAGGGCTTCACAAATATATCAGCAGAAAAAGGAAGATTAGGAGAAATGCTGAGAAATAGGCTGCTGATGGTTTAGGTGGTTGTTCTGGTAATGGAAAACACAGAGAAGGTGGGAACACTGAATCCTTTCTTTGCCTCAGTCTTCACTGCTGAGAATGGCTCTCAGGAGTCCCAGAACTCTGGGATAAGAGAAGGCCAGAGAAAGGAAGTCTTCCCCCAGGTCATAGAGGGTTGAGTTAGAGATCAGTTAGGCAGACCTGACATGCATAAATCCATAAAACCTCATGGGTTGCCATGAGTGCTGAGGGAGCTGACGGATGTTGTTACTCTGCTGTTCTCCACCACTTTTGAAAAATCATGGAGAATGGGAGAGGTGCCTAATGACTGGAGGAAGGACAGTGTTACTCCCATCTTTAAACAGAGCAAGAAGGAAGACCCGTGAAACTACCAGCAAGCCAGCCTGACCTCCATCCCTGGAAAGATGATGGAACAGGCCATTCTGGAGATCATCAATGACCATGCAGAAGAAAAAGTAATCAGGGGTAGTCAGCATGGATTCACCAAGGGGAAATGCACACTGACAAATCTGATAGCCTATATCATGACATAGCAGGATGGGTTGATGAGGGGAGAGCAGTGAGTGTTGTCTATTTGGACTTCAGCAAGGCTTTTGAGACTGTCCCATAAAATCCTCGTAGATAAACTCAGAAAATATGGGTTTGATGAATGAACAGTGAAGTGGATCAAGAACTGATTGAACGGTAGAGTTCAGAGGGTTGTGATCAGAGGATTAGAATCCAGCTGGAGGCCTGTGGTGTTCCCCAAGTTCATTACTGGGTCCAGTCTTATTCAACTTGTTTATCAACAACCTGGACAAAGGGAAAGAATGCAAGGGATCCTCATCAAGTTTGCTGACAATATGAACCTGGAGGTTCAGGCTGATACACCTGAGGGCTGTGCTGCCATTCATGAGGACCTTGATAGACTTAAGAATTGGGCAGAGAGAAACCTAATGAGCAAGGGCCAGTGCAGGGTTTTGCACCTGGGGAGTAAAAACCCCAAGTCCCAGCAGAGGCTGGGGTCTGACTGACTGGAGAGCAGCTCTGCAGAGAGGGACCTGGGAGTCTTGCTGCATGACAAGATGACAATGAGCCAGCAGAGCCCTGGTGGCCAGGAGGGCCAGTGGGATCCTGGGGTGCATTGGGAAGAGTGTGGCCAGCAGGTCAAGAGAGGTGATCCTGCCCCTCTACTCAGCCCTGGTGAGGGCACCTCTGGAGTGCTGTGTCCAGTTCTGGGCCCCTCAGCACAAGGAGGACAAGGAGCTAATGGAGAGGGTCCAGCAGAGACCACAAAGATGATGTGGGGTCTAGAGCATTTCTCTGAAGGAGGAGAGGCTGCAGGAGCTGAGCTTATTTAGTCTGGAGGAGAAAATACTGAACAGGACATCTCATTGACACACATAAATATTTCAAAGGTGATGGTGCCAGACTGCTTTCAGCGACAGAATGAGGAGCAATGGCCATAAACTAAATAACAAGAAGGTTCCACCTCAATGTAAGGAAAGGTGGCAGAGCACTGAAACAGGCTGCCCAAGGAGGTCATGGAGGCTCCCTTTCTGGAGACATTCAAAACCCATCTGGACACATTCCTGTGTGACCTGCTCCAGGTGACCTGGCCTTGGTAGAGGGGCTGGACTAGATGATCTCCAGAGGTGCCTTCCAACTCTAAAAATTCTGTGACTCTGTGATTTATCCGCCAAATGACTTGTGACCACGAGTGCAAGAGTCGTGAACAATTCATTCATTCATTTCCTCAAGCTTTTGCAAAATATTGATAGCAAATCCATGTTTGCTCCTAAGTGATTAACATCAAACCATTTTAATTCATACTGTTCTTACAGAATTCCAGTTATAGACAGATTAAAAGAATGTAATGTCCCTCCTCGTCTTCATTTCACTATGCACTTTTCTCCCCTGTCTTGCCATCTGTTTAGGTGTTGGGTTTTTTTAAGCTCTACTATTTCACACTACTAAGACTTTGCAAATTTCAAGCTGAAAAGGGAGTTGAGTAATGTGTAATTTTGACTCCTCAACATGGTTAAGTAAAATATTAAATCTTTAGCATTTTTAATTATCTTTGAGGTTTTCTATCAAATAGTAAATCTAGTAACGGCATACTTAGTTCTTACACAGAGGTTTTCACCACAGACAAAGCAGGAAGTTATCAGTCTGCCAGTATTTCAGATATTCCTGAAATTCCTTCAGCGCTTCCCACTCAGGCTCAAGTTTGGTCATCTTACTAGACAATCACAGACCACAGAACCCGTGAGTCTGGAAGGGCTATACGGGGAACTATCTTGTTCAACCTCCTTCCTCAAAGCAGGGTCAGAAGGATTAACTTGTCCAGGACTGTGTCCAGTTATGTTTTGAGAATGTCCAAGGATGGACATTCAACCTCCTTCCTCAAAGCAGGGTCAGAAGGATTAACTTGTCCAGGACTGTGTCCAGTTATGTTTTGAGAATGTCCAAGGATGGAGACTGTACAATATCTCTAGACAGTGTTTCAGCGTACAACCACTCTCACAGTTAAGTAAAAAATAAATTCTTATATTCAGACAGAATTTTCTGTGCTTTTCTTTATACCCATTGCCTCTAGTCTTCTCAATGGGCATGAATTAGAAAAGTCTAAATGTTTCTTCTTTACACCCTGCCATTTATAAATACCGATAAGCTTTCCCTTGACACTTCTTCAGGCTAAATAATCCCAGCTCTCTCAGCCTCTCCACATATGAAAAATCCTTGTAGACTTGCTCTAGTAAGTCCGTATCCCTGTTGTATCAGAGTGCCCAGAACTGGCACCCCAGATGTGGCATCACAAATGCTGAGTAGACAAAAAGGATGACCTCCCCTGACCTGTTAGCAGCATTCTTCCTAATGCAGCCAGACTAGGAGGCTGTTGGCCTCCTTTGCTGCAGGGGCACATTGCTGGTTCTTGGTCAGCTTGTTGTCCACCAGGACCTTTAACGCCTTTTCTGAAAAGCTGCTTTCCAGCTGGTCAGCCCATGTGTTACTGCTCCCTGTGAGAAGGACTTTGCTCTTCTCTCTGTTGAACTTCAAAAGGTTCACTTCTTCAGCCCATCCAAGTCCCTCTCTGCACCAAGCCACATGCACCTGGTTTATCAGCCATTTCTCCCAGATTTGTCTCATCTGCAAACTTGCTGAGGGTACAGTCTGCCCCATCATCCCAAACACTAATTAGAACGTTAAGCAGTGCTGGACCCTGTATTGCTGCCTGGGGTACACCACTAGGGTCTGATCTCCTTGTCGTCTTCATGGTGCTGATCATTACACTTTGAGCCTGCCAGTTCAGACAGCTTTCAGTCCACCCCCACAAGGCCCTACTTCATCAGCTTGTGAGCTCCTTGATCACTTATGTTTTTTGGAAGTTATCACCAATGCCCTTCAGAAACAACCTGAGCTGCTTGTGCCCTTCTGTGCTGCCCCTCCAACAGACATGAGAGCGGGACAAGCCGCCCATGAGATGAAGAGATGGTAGTTGCACTTTACCTTCACACTAGTGAGTCACCAAATACCATCTGCTTTGCCTTCCCTTACATGCAGTATTTCAAAACTAAACTTTGAACCACATTTTGTACGTAATGTGCTCCAAAGCACTGAACTATCTTCGGAACCCTCTGCTGGACTCACGTCATTATGGCAATGTCTTGTACCCAAGAGCTCTTTCAACCCAGCCTTGTTGAGTTCCCTCTCTCTCCAGTCATCAACCACTCCTCCGGTCCAGAGTCATTTACAAACTCGAGAAGGGTGCACTCCATCCCATCCTCCCGGTCAATAATATAATAGAGGAATTACACAAAATCAGCTCCAGCGCTGGTTGAACTGTGAAGGATGCTGCCCAGTCTTTTCAGTCTTTTGGAGGGATATATTTAGTTAAGAGTGCTAGGCTCTAAATGACATACCTTAGAATTGAAAAATAGTATTTCTATCTCTTTTTCTATTTAAGAACCTATCTCTGTATTTTTACTGACCCATAAAATTCAGTTAAAATATATTGTTACACTGCATTTCTGTTTTCAGAAATTTTGAGAATTCTGATCAACTTCATTCTTTAAGAATTATTTGCTCTGTTCTACACACAGTTTCAACTAATATTTCTGTTTCAGCACTATCAGACCTACATGAATTGCAGTTACTGGAAGTAAATTTAAAAGCTTCTTAAGAAATACATGTTCAGTGTCTTATCATTATAAAGAAGAAAGCTAAAATAAAGTTTCCGATAGATAAACCACATTCATAAGCATGAAGTTGTTAACAAGGTATATTTCTTCAAAGTCAAACTGAACAATAAAAATAAAATCTCTACTCTGCACAGGACAAAAAGGCAGGAAATTAAATTTCACTGCAAAAAGGTTGACAGGCACTATGGTCCTTACTTGACTGCTATACATTATGAATCTCTTCCCTATTTTGCTAATATTATCCATTACAGACGTTGAATGGTCATGAGTCAGGCTCCAATATACCATGAAACTGAACCTATCATCATAATAAATTCTTATTGCTTATTTACCTTTGGATTTTGGAATGCACTCCTATTACCTTTTCAAGTTTTACTCTGTAACCACTTAAGAGACTGCATGTCTATTTTTAAATGAAAGCATTAGAGTGGCTTCCTGACCATTCATCACACTACATTCCTCACCGCCCCCAGTATTCACTTCAGAGCTCTCTCCTACTTGTGTTTTTTTGTTGTTTTGGGGTTTTTTTTCTGTGTGCTATGGAAGGTGTCCAAGACATTGGCTTCATTTCAAGGACCCAGTGTCTTCCCACATTTCCTTATGCACTGAAAGAGCCAGATTCAAAAGAAGTGAAGGATGATCTAGGGCAACCTTTACATGAAATAATGATGGAAACAACCTTTTTATATATCTATCAGCTTAAACAAATTAGAGGAACTGGTACATGAAAGAACTGTCTGGGTGTGGCCCACCTGTGCAGCATGCATTGGGCAACACAGGAAGTGGACTGACACTCAAGTAGGACAAGCAACACCAAGAATCTATGTGGATATCCCAGTGGAAATCCCACATTTCTTGTGCCCAAGATATATTTAATTCAAGCAAAACGCAAAAGTAAAAGAAAGTTTGGGTTTGGTTTTTTTTTTTTTTTTTTTCTTTAGGGGAATTGAGTTGAATAAGTCTCCCAAAATGTGATACTTGGGATTGACCCCCTCTTTCAAATCAGATCCCAGCTGTGCAAAGGCATCTGCAGGCCTTTGACTACATTCATCCCTCATGTCTGAATCCCTCCTATTAGACCTGTATTCATAGTTCTGATGGATTACAGCTCATATATAGATGTATCACTGATTTATCTAATATCTGTGTATAATATTGTATCCACGATTTTTCATTTCATTCATTATGCATTGCACTTTGATTTTAATGTATTTGCTTTTGTGATGCATTTTCCCACTGAGTGGGAATTTTAATTGAAAACTAAGCTTGAAATCACTTAGAATATTTGAAATTTAGCATATCATTTTATATTATCTTACCAAATTAATTACATATGATTACATATGTGTGATAAGACAGTCTGAACTATGGCTGAAGTACCACAGCGATGATAAATGACAAATTGCTAAGTTTGGGAAAAGTGACTGATTAGACTGCCAGAGGATCAGTGTTGGAACAGTCCTGTTTAACATTTTAATTTTTATATTGAAGACATAAACAACCGGTTAATTTGCTGAAAATTTGCTGATGCTATTAAGCTGGGTGTTACTGAGAATACTAATGAAGGCAAGGAACTTAGTTTAGAAATGTGTTTGGAAAATAACAAAAGAGATTAAATTTTCAAAGATGAAAAGCATTTATTAGCAAAAGCATACTGTAAAATTAAAATATCACTGAAAAAGCCAATCTGAACACAGCTCTAGAAGAAGCACTGGAAGCAGAAAATTAGATAAATGTGAATTCTACAGTGGAAGTAAAGAAACACGTATTAGGTAACACTGGCAGATGCTAGGAGGTAGCAGTCCCTGAGGCACAAAGATAAGTTGCCATAATTGGGTTTCCTTCTCAGATGCTAAATGGATGGTCTGTCCTGTAGAAACCTAGGTAGTACCCAGGCATTCCATTAGGACACAGACTTGAAGGTATTTCCTAGATTAAGAGATTTGTTCATGAATAGGAAGGAGTGAAAAAAAAAAAGAAATGCACAATTTTGCCATGCAGCTGGCCAACGAGGTGGTGATCACCATGTACCTGAACAGCACAAACAACAAATCCTTTTCTACACGGACAGATACATAGTGAGATTCATTTGACCGAACATGGAGTTAAGGTAAATATTACGGGTTAGTACGGCCAGTGGAAAGAAGCAGACTACTATAGTACAGGTTTCATTGCATCCTAAAACAGACATCTAAATCTCCTGACTGTAAAGGCTGACCAACTCAGACACCCATATTTAAAAATAGGTGTGATGAATCAGACATCAGCTTTGCATCCATCATCACTTCTCAGTTCAGTTCAGCTTTGATGGACCCTATCCACACATGTGCATCCTGGTTATTGATCAGGTCTTAAGCAGGGAACTCTCTAAGGCCAAACTAGCAGTACTCACATAAAACTAAGAATGAAAGCACTCTCAACAACGATCAAGTCAGAAAACTCCACAAGTTAAGTGCAAATGAAGAGTAATGGGGACAAGGAGAATGGTCTTAAGCCAAAGGCAGGCAGATTTAGATTAGACAGCAGGGAAGAAATTCTTTACTATAACGAGGGTGAGCCACCAGAGCAGATTGGCTGTGAGAGGTTGTGGATGCCCCACCCCTAGAATTGTTTGAGACCAGGTTAGATGGGACTCTGAATCTAGTGAAAATTGTCCCTGCCCCTGGCAAGGGGGTAAGAACTAGATGATCTTAAAGGCCCTTCCAACCCAAACAATTCTATGTTTCTGTGATTCTATGATTCTGTGATTCTATGATTCTATGAATGGGAGTTTTAGAAATATCACCTAATTTTATTAGACGTTTTCTTGCAGAGGTTGAAAGAAATGTCTATAAATCAAAAGAGCTCTCATACAGGAGAGCTGAAACACAAAGCAAGCAAATAGTCATGCAGATTTTGTATTCATAACTAGCCACAGTCCCACACCTTCTCCTTTAGTACTGCATAGCCACACATATTTACACATACAGGTAAACAAAGTCAAATGTAAACAAAGTCAAAGAACAAAATGTCTGTCATATTGTTTCTACTGAGAGTAATGTGTATTAATATATATAGTGTTCTGTAAATAAATATCAACAATCTTGCAATGATATTTGAAACACTGTAAAATCTTAAAATATCTTCCATTTCTAATGCTGAGTTTTTGTCATCAAGGGGATGGGTTTCAAACTTTTTTTAAGTGGAAAAGGCCATATTGTGGTTCTGTCTATCAAGAATATTCAGATTGAGACAACTGTAGTCTAAACTCCTCATATTTTATTGGTACAACATTTTATGATAGATACAGCCTGTATCTCAGCATTATGCAAAGACAGAAGAGTAAGCGTGCTGACAATTCAAGGACACAACAAAATTTCAAGAGACACTTTTACCTTCGTAAGCAATCTTTAAATAAATAGGGCTCTTCCTGTATCAGATATGTATCCCACTCGCTCTTTGGATCTTCACAAGTCAGTAGGAAGAGCAGAGCCAATTGCTATGGGAACCATGCTTCTACAATGTGGGGTTAAAGTAGAAGTGAAGTAGGGGAATGGAGAATGGTGATACTCCTCTGTTCTCTCTCCAGAAAACTAATCTGATGAATGGTATAACTCCTGAAAATTCGGCCTTGCAACAAGAAAATAAAAGCACTTCCTCTGTTTATCACAGCCAACAGAAAGCGGCGAGATGAACATGATCCACAATCAATATACAGAGATCACACTGTGATCTTAAATCTAACAGAGACCATTATATATTACAATTGAAATACAAAATCAGCAAGGTTTAACCAGAAATAACATGTGAAACTGCCTATTGGTATACAGCTTTGCAAAAAAATGCAGCAAATTCTCTTCACCCTTGGATGACTCTGAATAAAAATCGCACCTCTTTCAAAAAGATAAATTACAATTCTGAGGGAGACTGGCGAACCTGCTGCAGGAATCTCTTGATGGATAGAGCAACTGTCCAAGGAAGGCTAATGAAGTCAAGATTACCATATATTGTAAATTAATCTACTGCTACGTTTTTGACCCCATTAGGACTGCCAACAGTAACAACAAAAACTAGGCAAGAAGTTGTTGTTATAAGCATCTCCTGAGACTTCTACCACTGTGATGATCACTGCCAAGTTTAAAACCATTGCTGATGTACCAATATCTACGTGCAAGCATCTTTCAAGGCAAACTTTTTTTTTTTTTTTTTTTTTTTTTCATTTCATTCATCTAATTTTCTCTGCCTGGTATGTAGGTTGTGCTACAAAGGAGAGGCTTTCTAGTATTTTTACCAGTTCCTCCCATGATTTTCCATGTAGAAAGTTCTTTGCATGACCTCTTAATAACTAGATCTTAGTCCCAGGGATAAAACCTGGCACATCACCTGGGGCTCTAAAGCATGTCTGTACTATAGCACCATTTGATTGCAGCTTCCAGCACACCAAAGTTAACAGAAACAACCCTCTTGACTTTTATATCTTCCTACTGCATTTCTACCCACCCCCCAAGTTATATGTTTTACTTTATTAATTCTGGCTTTCAGGTTCTGGGGAGAGAAGCTTACACTGAAGTCAATTACTTTGGCTGTGGTTTCTGTCTATGCAGACTTAAAGATCAGATCTTTCCAAAGCACCTTTGCCCTGTCAGTTTCAGTAAAACCATCCTTTGTGTAAATGAGAATTGTATCAAGAGTATTTTTCCCACTGTTATAAAAGTACCTATATGATTGCTTCGATCAGTAAGGTTTAAATAATTTAATATGTATCACATAAATATAAATCAATTCCATCTGTCTGTCAGGTCTTCATGTGTTTTCTTATGTACCAAGAAATTCTTGGTTTTATTAGTTTTCTTTTTCAGAATTATGACATCATTTGGGACAAAATGGTAAATGCATTTAAATATCCCTGCCTTCATAATAAAATAAACAAATATTTATTGGGAGATAAATTAATCACAAAACTGAGAAAATAATCTGAAAAACCTCATGCTTTTCCTTAAATGATACATTTAACATAGTTTTCAGAAAATCTTCCATTCTAGCCTCATATCTATTAAATACACTTGGTAAAGTACTGTAGCATTACTGGATCCACTCAGCAACAAGAAGCAAATTCCTAAGAACAATGTGAATAAAAAGTAATTTGTCTCTTCCTCCTGTTGCTAAATACCTCTGTGGAGTTAACATTCCTCACTACTTCTTCAAATAAAGCACTCTGATCACATTTGTGTCTCTTAACTTCTTGTGGTTTAGCTGGTACTAAGCCATGCACTCCTAAAGGATTCCTGTGCTTGGAAGTTGCTCATAAGACATCGGGGTGACATTTTTCCTCATCATTCTTGTTTTAACCCCTGTGAAACGCCCACTCCCTCTTCACAAGATTTCACCGGCCTCCTGTTGATGACTCCTTTCTCTTGGATCCCTGCCTCTCTCCTTACTGTGGGCAGATGAGAAATCACAGAGCACCCAGAGTCAGTGGACAAAGCAGGAGAGAGGAGCAGCAGTGATGGAAGCAAAGACAGAGCATATGCTAACTGAGAGCAAAAGGACCCCAGCAGAGGGAAACGAGGGTAAGAGCCACAAATGGAGGAAATGGGCAGCATGGCTGAGCTCTTTGATGCACACAGAATGTCTGGAGAATAACTAGAATTGGGTATGAGCACACTCAGTGCTACAATCCTTCTTTTTAAAGAAAAATCCAGATTACTTCTCTATGTTTAAAATATTTACTATGCAGCTCCATCAAACAAGAAAATGTTTTTAATGGTATGGTATCAGCTGGTATCAGAGAAGTGAAGAGATGGTACCTGAAAATAAAACACTTTTTTTTTAAAAAAGATTGCCTATGCAAAAGAAATTAAGAAAGTTTAATTGTGATGCAAACCCAAAATGTCTAATCCTTCAGTGGAACTACTCAAATCAACCAAGTGGTCTCAGCACCTCCTAACTGGAAACAAACCCTGGTTTACTTTTCCTGTACCAGTTGTCCAGCAGGTTGCCATTCTTGGAGCAGTAGGTGAGGCTGCCACACTTTAGCCCAGCTACAAATGAACCAGAACTTAAGAACAGCCTCTGTGGGGTTTTTTAATTCTTTGCCTTCACAAGGCCCCTGTATTGTTTTATCACTGCTTTACAGTGAAATCTAAGGAAGTTGCAAGGTGTGTCCAAAAATGACAGCAGAGTGGAGATGCCATTGGTAGTATTTCTTTGGAGACTGATTGCACAAGTGACAAGTCAAAGTCAAGCAAATTGCTCCAAAAGCAACACTATTCACCAGAGACTTGGACCCATTCAAACATAATACACCAGCATAAAACCTTGAAATTGCCCTAAACAAAGCATACTTAAATGCACTAACTTTTCCAGAATCTGATTGTTCTGATGGATCTCCCTTTTTATTCTCAAATTGAAAAAGAGGCATTTTTTAAAAAAATTTCCCAATAAAGATTAGAAAACATATATGTATAGAATTGCACAGAAGGAAAACATCCATGAGGGGATATGAGCAGGGAGGTGCAGAACAGGACCAAGTGATTTGTGAAAAAAACACCGCCATCTAAATTGAAACTAATTTTGAAAAGAAAATACAAGAGCATGCAATTTCATAAATTATGTCAAGACTATCTTAATTATCCTTCCTTGATTTTTGAAATTAAGGTGTGCTGATAGTAATGTGGTTTCCCAGTGTTTGTGATTTTGATAGAAACTGTGCACTGCATGAATAGTTCTCCTCACAATTTTCTCCTTATAGAGGAGCTGAAAGCAAGACCAGAGAGCAGGACGTGTTTCCCCAGTGTGATAACACTTCATCCACGAAAAAGCTTTAATTGGGGCGCACAGCCCCACAGCACTGGCAGCAAAGCCCATCCTCAGGTGAGGTGAGGGACAGCCTGCGTGTCACGGGGTTGGCATGGAAGAGCTCCCTTGTGTGCACTCCTGGCCACTGTGATGCCACCATTCTGCTTCCCCACACACCACAGGACACTGCTGACCTGGTTTCCAGGCTTTTCTGGCTACACAGGAGAGACCAAAGAATAGTATTTTGTGACCAATAAAGATGAAGTGGGGATGGTGGGAAGTGAGCTCTCTGGACCATCTGCTGAAACCCACGGAGAGCCCGAGGCGACGGAAATGCATTGTTACTACAGGGTTTTACATTAAAATTCCCCCAGACACCTAGGGTAGTCTCTAGCTGATGTAATACAGACCTCCACATAGGAGACATCTATGTCTACACTAGCCAGCTGAGGCTACACTAGCCAGCTGAGGCTCCCTTTATACATCACAAAAAAAAAAAAAAAAAAAAAAAAAAAAAAAAAAAAAAAAAAAAAAGCTTTCTCTAGTATACAATTCTTTTTATCTTAAAAATAGTCACCTAAAATAGATTAGATAAATTTTTCCACATAAAAGCGGCACAAGAACCCTGGCACACTAGCTGAAGGTAGATATTCCCAGCCCACATTTCCAAACCCAGGTCAGATGAAGTCCAGAGCCCTTCTGCCCTGGACATGCCCAGGAACATCCCCAGCTTCACAGTGCCAAACCCCTCTCCTGTGCTGTCAGCCCTCATTGGATTCATCAGCCATCTCCTCTGCTCAAATTCCTTATGGCTCAGAAGCAGTAACAGGAAAACAAAAATGCCAAGCCCAAGTAATTTTTCTCACACCAGATGTCTGCATGTACAGCGCTCATATGGGTAAGGTGAATTAAACACAGCAGTTTCAAAGGCCTGAAATAAACAAAAGGTGACACTTAAGAAGACAGAGTAAAAGGACAAAATTACATCAGTGAACAAAGAATGAGTCTTTTGAGTTAAGAAAAGCTACTGTCTTTCTGCTATATGAGAAGTAGCTCAAATGACATTTAGGAAGGGTTAACGTAAGGCAACTGTGCACCCTTTGTACAACTCTGAACCCCGGCTGCACCAGAAAGTGAAACCTCAGAATAAAACTGAAACTGGATACCTTTCTTGACAGTTCAAAACAACTGTTTATAAGGAGTTTAGCCAGGTTTATCACCATTTTTTCTAAAATATATGATTTGGAAAACAAAGAGATATGGGCAGGAATCGTAATTAAGACTTTTTGGGGGGTTGAAAAATATAGACAAAGTAACAGTTTTCTTCCTGTTTTCAGTTAGACTTTTCCAATAATAATAGTAACAATTTAGGAAAGCTAAAATTAGCATTTTGACAAGTATTTTATGGTTCACAGTTTTTATGCCTACAGTACTGTACTGAGAAACTGCATTCTCCGAGAGGCAAAACAGAATATCTCATTCACATGCATGTTAGATGTCAAGAACAGATTTAGCAAACACATGGTCTTTTAATAACTTCCTAGGACACCGTTTCATTAAGCATCCCAGAATGTAGGAATGTGCAAGGTGAAGTTACATATCATATACAATGAGTTGCACTCATAAAAAACTGTAGGTGCTTTGTCTTATTTACAGAATAACCCTGACAATGTATCCTAACATCATCACAAAATGTCTATGCTTTTAAGTAATTAATATTCATGTACAACCCAAAAATAGTGTAATGCTTCACTTTATTGCATCTTAAGCCTGAACCAGATTTTTTTTTTTATTTAGGTAGGATAAGTAAACCAGCATGCCTTGAAATTTTCACTTCAGAAATAATTTGCTAATCAATGTCACTTTCAGTGACTGTTCCACTGCTGGGTTTTAGGGGGTTTGGGGGAGGGTTTGCATTTATTTAATAAGAATAAAAATATATGCCTTTAAATGAGCTGACACACAGCTATCACGTTATTGTGTCATTCCATTACAAAGGAATCAGTTTACTGATTCCTTTGTAAAGAAAGTAAAGACAACCAGCTTTTAAGTCAGATTGGGACATGTTGTAGCATTCCTGTCAGAAATGACAGGAATTAGGATAGGCTCAGCCAAGTGTCAACTAGCAATCGGAGTGCAAATCAGCACTACTCAGAAAATCCCAGTGGTAAAGTCTATTGGTTTGCTCAGGCCGTGCCCTAATTACAGCATGTAAACCTTTCTTGTTAACACCATTGTTAATAAAGTCCTGGCTTCACATCCCTTTAGCCAGCTACTAACTCAGAAAACTAGGTAAGAATAGAAAAATAACTTTGAAAAACCAACATATTGCTCTTTACACAACAGTAAAACTATTTTTAGACTTGCTTAAGCCTGTAACAATCCACCAGCCTGATCACCCTGAGGACAGCATAGAAGGGGAGACTCCAGATGTCAGCCATACGGTGAAAGACAGAAATAAAGTGATTCTCAGACAGCTCAATTATACCTGGCTGCCCACCCCCATGGGTAAAAATCTCAAGGGCATAATTTCCCCTACTGCACTAAAAAGCTGCTCCATGGTTGGATTCACGAATCTGCAGAAGGCAGCTTTTCTGCCTTCCCACATCCTTTGTCCAACATTTCAAGGATTTGAGCTCTCCATACCACCCAGGTTTAGCCCTCCTTCAGCTAGAGGCAGGGAAACACACCTCTCCAAGCTGCCACTGCTTGGGATGGCTGGAATAGAGAGATACATCAGTCCTGTAAACAGTGTCCTTCTGGTACAAATAAATAAACACTGCAGACATAGATGTCCCATTTGATGGATAAGCAGCCATTTACTGAACTACAAGATAATTTTCATTTGCTTGCTTTTCATTCTTAGTGAATATTTAAGCTATTTTTTCCACGTGAAAGTGCTACGTCACAAGTTTTCAAGGGAGTCCCACTTAAAAGGAATTGACAACACAGTAATTAGGAAATGCACATTTAATCACGGGAGACCTGAGAGCCGTCATTCAAAGAGAGCATTCCACTCTCAGCTCAGTGCCAAAGCCACCAGATTACAAAGTACTCTGCTGAAGAAAGTTTCCCAAAGGCTCCTGATTGAAACAGGTTCATTTAATACAAAGAATTCAGCTCTTGCAAGAATGCTCCCCTTCCCTCTCGATTACCACTTGCAATCCGGAGTAGTCACAGCTCCATTAGTTGAAATAAAACAGTAGCAAAGCCAAAGACTGCACACCCTGCACAAAACATCCTACTTTTGGGCAGGGCAGTGCTCCCTCCTGGGCAGCAGAGAATGTTCAAAACTCTAGGGGCTCATGGCAGAGCACAACTCTCCTCTCTCTGCTCATGAATGAAGTTTTCAAGCCCTATGCATCATCACATATTGGGAGTCATGATTTTCTTTTAATTTTTTTTTTTTTTTTTTTTTTTTTTTTTTTTTTTTTTTTTTTTTGTTTTGTTATTTCAGCAAAAGCAATAAAAGTAATTTTAGACGTAACTTTTCTCTCTTCCTACCCCCTCATGGCAAATCTTGCATCCAAAGAGTCAAGTATCCATATTTTTACTTGAACATGAGCTAATCCAAAGGTTGTGTAAGGTCACATATGGCAAGTCTGGGCTCATAGCATTAAAAAACCAGAATCAGCTCTCTTGCATTCATACTGTCCCTGAGAAACAATTAAATATAAGGACCTCTGCAGCATGTCTGTAATCAGTACTTAAAACTCAAGAGTGTGTACTCTACTCTCAGAACCAGGAGGAAAAATCATAAATTTTAAGGATCCACATCCTGTTAATCTCTTACAAGTCACCGTGACTTGTCTTTTGCAAGGGGTTATTTAAAAATATATAATTATAGATTACTTCAACACCTTAATTCAAATTGAGAGGTCAGTGCAACAGAGCTGAAGTTCTGCAATTCAAATCCACTGAGTATTTATGTGGGGCAAAATATTTTGGAGTTGCTCCTAGAACTGGAAACTATGTAAACACAATTACCAAATAAACATCCACCTCCACAAAACTGCCCACAGTCCAACTGAAACACTGAATCTGAGCAAATAAAAGTAGGTTTTAATTGCTGTCCATTTAAACTCATGTCCACACTTTCCACTTATTTAAGCTGAAATGTAACTGAAATGTTACTCTATTTACATGAGAAACTAAGAAATACATATTTTTCAGGAGTGAATATCTATAATTGCATTTCCAATAGGAACATACAGACAAATAAATAAAAGTGAATTGCATCAGAAGTAATTTACAAGACAGGTAGTTTCTTGATGAGAACATGCAGTTGATGCATTTTTGTTCCATTATTAAACATGGAGGCAATCCTCAAGTAATTTTATAGCATATGGCATCATGTTTGTTATATGTTAAGCGCTTCAAAAATGATACATAAGTGCTTATGAACCAAATACACTATTAAAATTACATTCTAATTTCTCCCTTGGCTAATTTTCTGGGGTTTCAAAAGAAGATGTATAATACTTTCTTCCCATTATATAATGCAGCACAATTGTTACTGGTGTAATAATGTCAAATTTTAATAACTTCATCATAGCAGTGCATTCCATGTTTAAAGATTTATAGATAAGCAAACATGTTGAGACACACTACCTTTGCGACTTCAAAATATTAAGCAGCCTGTGTGTATGAGTCTGAGGGCATCTGCCCCACCACATGCTTCTGATATGGGAAACAGAAATTCATATCAATGACAATCTCCTTAAGAATATGTTTACGGTCCCAGATCACCCTGATGTGTGAGCTCCTCCTCTTAATTGTATGACAATTCTTCCGGCCAGACTAAAAGACAGGTTTTAGAAACAGACTGCATTAATTTCTGTACAGAAGATGAAGCAGTATCTCAGTTCTGGAAGAAACCTCTCTCAAATTTGAAATTATTGCAAAACCAGATATCATCTCAATATATACAGCTTCTCAGAACCCTCATCTCTCATATCAACCTTTAATTTTTCTTTAAACTGGCAAGCAAAGCTCTACACCACCACCCTGCTCTGACAGCACAGCACAGGCTGCTCTCCTGCTCATGCAGAAGCAGGAGGAGAAAGACAGTGATCTATAAATCTGTCACTGTGGAAAGCTGGAAGAGCAAGATGCAGAAGACAGTGCAGAAGAACAGAGAGACTCGGCAAGCCATGGATTTGGGAATCACTTTCAGGGTGACCTCAAACACTCCACAAGAGCCATAGGTGTTTGCCAATCCCCCTAATTCGCACACTCTTTATTCCCGCTTCTAGCACCACAATTGCACCGCAAGATCCACATCACAGTCAGGCATCCACCCAAGAGCCCAAAAATTGCTGGACAGTCACATCTGCTCGATTTCAGCAGAGCAGGGTTTGCCAGGAAGGGGTTCAGTCATTCCGAAGTGTGCTCACAGAGGAGGGTCAAACACCGCACAACTCTACACCTACGTCCATTTACCTGCGTGTCATGGAATGATACCTGGAGTTCATAGTTCTTCAGCATCCACCTGTGCTTGTATAAATGTTTCAAGGCCAAATGGACCGCGGGCAACACCCCTGCCGTTAGGTTTTTCTGATCAATCAGGCAGCTGTTGGGTAAAAGCCCAAGAAGAGAGAGGCGAGTCCGATTCAGCTCCTCAGAGCACCTAATTATTAGTAACATAAACAGCATCAGAGTGTCTAATTTCCAGCTCCAGAAAACCATCTTTTTTGGTGTTTTTCTTATTTTTCTTTCTGCTCCCCAGCAGTCCACATCTCTGAAGAGAAGGCCTTAGATTCCCTGGTTGCCCGACATTTTGCGGCTTTCCTTTGCTTCAGTCAGCTGTGTCCCTCTAAGAAAGCAGCTAATTGTTATTAAAGGATAAAGACCTCTCTACGACTGGCTTTTCCAATTTGGACAGTAATCCAGCTCACAGCAGTGCTGTGAATCAATACTTCACAAGAATAATCTCTAGACAAATTGCTCTGCCAAATCTAATTTTAAACATGTGTCATATTAAACATTCTGTAGGAGAAATAGTCAACCATAGGTGACAAATCAATACACAAACTCACATGATTCCTTTGAAAAGATATTCTAGGGGTTGATCAAAGTGGTTGCATACTGAACTCATACTGGAGTTGCATACAGCAACCTGTATGCCACTGGGTAAGAAGATTGCTTCAGATTGTTTTATTCTGCACAAACACATTTTCTTTTGGCTTCATACACGTCAAACAGAGAATATGAAGTCTTGCATATCGATAATATTTTATACACTTCTAGTGCAAAAGGTGCATCAGCTCAAAGCTGTACATCCTCTTCCTTGTTCTGCTCTTTGTCAGAAATCCCATGCTTTCCTTAAAATCAGTGGTAGTTGTGAGAAAATTCAGCATTCAGGCCTGCTCCTCCCATTTACAGGCACACAGCTTTTGACAGGCATTTCACAGATTGTTGTAGCCAGCTAAGTAATTTCAACACACTGTTTGCAGTTTTCTAATATGCCAGGCTACGAAATGGAATAGGTGCTGTACACGCAGAAATGCAGAGAAAATAGTAACGCTGGAGAAAATCTTCCCTGCTGCTAATCAGAACCCACCAGGGTGGGAAGGGATTACACACAGGACCACCACACCATTGAAGAACCTGCACCTCTGCTCCCCAGGACTCGCAGCCTACCTCACCCATCAGACAGGCGGCATCTTCCCTGCGCCTTTCGCAGCAGCAATGCCACGGTCCTCGTGGAGGCAGCCACCGGGGTGACCCCTCTCCTCCCTGCAGGCAGCCAGCTCTCCCCATCCACAGGAAGCCCCCCACACCCACTGGAATGCTGTCATAGGCAAGGGAAGGAAACACAAGGGCCGAGCCGAGGAAGGAAATCTGGGGGATGCTCGCTTCTCCGAGCAGAAAAAAAGCTCTGATTTTCAGCAAGTCTCAGTATATATGCAGCTGGAAAGCAAACTGCTCCACCATCTTGTGGAAATTCAAGGTTTCAGAAGAATTCCCTGTGCCAAGCTGGGATGGAAACCCAAAACCTCAAAGGTTTTCATGACTCAATAATCTGAAAGGAAAACAAATGGAAGGGCTCATAAGCAGAAGGTTAATTTGGTATAAATCAAATTTGAAATTATATGTTCAGAGCGTAGCAATTTATTTTGTGAATGGCTGACATTAAAAAAAAAAAAAAAAAAAAAAAAGAAGAAGAAGAAGAAGAAGAAAGCATTAGTTTGCAGCAGAAAGTAAGGGTAATTTGTCTAATTTTAATTTTAAAGACACAGTGTTCCAGGTTAACAAATTATCCTGAAACTGACATGCAACTAAGAAGTTTTTACAGAAAATCTCCACATAAAATCTAGTTATAAACATTCTAATTTATAATTACGGTATCTATGTCACATGACATGACAGCATGGAAGCAAATAGATAAATAAAATTAAAAAGAGCAAAATAATAATGTATAAATAAGCAAAAAAAATTCTACCTTGGGCCCAGCAAACATCTCCAAGCAGGAGATACACTCAATTAATCACTAACTGTCCACAGTGACCTTTCTGCCAACACACCTGTGCAATTCGATGGACAAGAAAAGAGCCCAATGCATTCTTATACACAAACACAAGGTGAAACAGAAACACCCTTGCTAGGGTTGGAGAAAAAAACCTTGCATAACCTTTGCTTTTTTTTCATCACCATTGCCCATAATCAGAAGGGAGCAAGGCTGCGTGGAGCCCTTCGTGTGGGGAAGGAGATACTGGTTTTCTTCCTGTGCAAGGCTATGGCCAAATCAAATGCAGTAAGATCAAAATTTATTATGGATGTTTCCTAGACTGAGAAATTTAACACATTGTTCTGGGCACAACACTAAGTAGGAAGCACACTCTGATAGCACATTCTGCATAGCAACAATTTAACACAATGACTTAATAGGTATTTTCCCTTCCTAAGCCTTATGATTCTATAATGTGATTACTGAAAACACATTTTTAAAACATTTTTTTGTTATTCAGGATGAAATTCTTCCCTGAGCAGAGGGCGAGTGGGCCAAGATGATGCTTAAATCCCATTTAATAGCTTTCTTAGAGGCTTAAATGGGATTTTGTTGGTGAAGAGTCCTTGGACCAGCCTTCCTTACCAGCATTATTTCAGCATTGGCTGCACTGATGAAGAGCAGAGGAAAGCAGGCATTCATGCAGCCAAATCTCAGCAGATAAGGTGCTCTGAACGGCTCTTCATCCTATGCCCAAATCTTCTCACCAGCTAAGTGAGAACATGGGGCTCCACTGAGTCATAGCTTTGGCTCACAGGTAGGTAACAAAAAAACGCAGTTTGACTCTCCAATACCCTCTTCAGCGTTCAAAAAGACACAAATCTGCCACACACCTCACTGAACTCCTGTTGCTTAGCCAGTGCCTTTAAGTTCATGAGATGGCAATGACGAATCAGAGGCTACGAAATAATTTTCAGCACCATATGGATGGACAGACATTTAAGGGAGCATCACCTTATTCTGTAGATCCATGACCAGCTTCGACCCAGACCAGTCTTTTTCTCTTCTGGCACTACTTCTCTGTGCCCTCAGCATTGCTGCATTTAACCCATGCCTGGCAAAGGAGCAAGCAAGATTATGAGCTAGAGCAGCCTCCTGTCACTTGTGTCCTGGAAATCTGCTTCCTGACAGAAACATTTAACTATCTAACCAAACAACTGTTTCTTATATAGCATTTTCATTGCTAATTAATCCTGTAAAGCTTGCATCAAAACAAGCCCCTGTGTTTTCACATTTATGAATAAAATGGCTATATTTGCCATGCTCATGATTGATCATACAGGTATAAACTTCATTTTCAGAACAGCATCTCCTGAGGCTTAACACTACAAAAGCATATAACTAAGTCTCTGTTAGACATTTGAAGATAGAGTCTTTCAAGTGACTTTGCCCAACACCCTCAAAATTTACTACTAAAATATAACAATTGTGAAATTTTAAGATGATAAATCAACTCACTGCATCTTACGTCCAATTCTCAAATGAGAAGCTTTTGAAATAGCACTGATTTTGAAACTTGATTTCAGTGTCAAAAAAGGCCATTTGACTTTAAACACTGCCTTCTACATTCTTTTGGGGAATTTTACCAAAGGTCAATCACTGTTGTTCAGTACATCAAAGTAGCTATTGCAAGATTTAGCTGAAAACCTTAGGACAGAGCTGGTGACCAGATGACTCACTGTCGGTATCTCCTTGGTGAGTTCCACACAAACTGAGTAATATTCAGAGAGGGAAACTGTAGGAGGAAATTGTGCTCCCTTGTAGAAGCACAATCCCTGAGAACTTAAAAATAGAAAAAACCCCAAACAACTGGCATAAATGTGTCGTCCATAGCCAATACTTCCCAAAGGCAAAAGGAGAAATCTTTTCACTGTTGTCCTCCTTGCCACATTATTGTCAAATTTTACAGCATTTAAAATTCAGTACTCGATCCCTTGATCAGTATTTCTGAACTGTAAATCACTTAAACAGTTATTAGTTCATGTAAAACCTTGATTACAGACTGTATTAACTCTGTTAAAGGCTGGCTATATATTTAAGCTATATGTCACCTCACGCCTCCCACACACAGCTTCCCCCCCCTTGAGTAACACCCATTAACATTTATAGGATGTTCTAATCCCAGCCTCACATGTTAGTTTTTTTCAAAGCAGGTTGTCATTCACCCTTTCTTGTCCCACGTGTCTCTGCTCTTGTTGCTTAATCGCTCAGTGTAATTAGAGTACAGAGCCCTTGCATACCCTAAGAAACATTGGTAATGTATGGGAAACCAATAGATTAATTCTGGAAGGCAACTCCTGTTCGGACATTGAGACCAAGCTTTACCTACTGCCAAGAGCAGCTTCACTATCAAGACACTACTATCTACTGTAGCATGTCCCGGCTTTTTAAGTAGCTGCTATCCAGATAAAATTGTTTACCTCCCACAGCACCATCCAAATGCACAGCCTATCTACGTCCACCTGTCCTACCGAGTCTGACTAGATTTGCTTGTAGCTAGAGATTCACTTTGAGAGAGAAAATGAAAATTTAGTTTTGCCTCAAACCCTAGTGTCTCACTCCTTGTGTGTAGGCTGAAAATCTCTCTGCCTCCTTTCCCTCTTTCCCAGCAGTGCAACACAAAGATCAAATTAATTTCCTCCATTCTGAACTGAAGGCTTGAAGAAAAGAGATAAAATTACTAGTATATACAGCAACGGTGAGATTGCTCCTGAAGTAATAGATGAAATTCTAGTGGCAGCACTTTGAGAATGAAGATGATAAACTGCAAAAGATTGAAAGACACAAGAACACATAAATTGCTGAGGAAAAAAAGAAAACGACAACAAAATCAACAATTCATTCTATCTAGTTTAATGTTCAGAGGTGGCTTAATCTGTAACTCGCTCTATAGTGGATGAAAAAATGATTTCTAATAATACCAAACTTTTGAGCGGTTAAGGAAAATACACTTTCTACCCTTCAGTAAACTATCTCCTTTTAATGAAATTGCCTTTTTTAGATCCGGTAAAAAAGATGTTTGCTGCTGTAACTACAGTAAGGGCTTCTGCTGACATTGAGATAACACCTCCTGATACCCACCAGTGACAGAACCGTGCCAGCCATACAGACCTGCCGTGAGTAACAAGGCCCTGCGGACACAGTACTCCCACCATGTCATTCCTTCTGTTTACTTCATACAAGCTGGTATTTTTGCCAAGGTCAAACACCTTTTCAAATATGTGTTAATCATAAAAATTACTTTTTTTGATTGATTTTTTTTTTTTTTTAATACCAGTACCTTGCGTACTTCTCAACTGCAAGATCCTTGAGATGTAATAATCTAATTTTAAAAGATATTTAATACCGCCATTGATCCTGAAAGGATTTCTATCCCAAAGGCTGAGTGAAATCAGCATTTTATTCCACCAGGCAATTTGAAACTGTAAAGCAAGTAACGATGAGTGCCTTTGTTCTTAATTAAAAGTGGCAATTCTAGGTCTCTTCCTCATAGAAGTACTGCATTTTCATAGGTGGGCTGGCTTTCTAAAGTGCTGAGCATTCAGCAATTCCCACTGTTGTTGACAGAAAATGCAAATCACTCCTTGCTTTTGGAAAGCAAATCTTTAGTTCGGGGACCTAACTAGAAACTCTCTTAAAAAAAAAAAAAAAAAAAAAAAAAAGTGATGTAGAGCTGATACAACTAGCATGCTTCACAGCAAAAAAACGAATAGCAGAGGGGAGCTTGGCTAAGTTTAAAGATGCAAAACTTTTTGTATCACTTTTTATAGAGGCAGCTATTGGAACGTAATTTATTTTGCTACATCGCGCAAAGTCTTGCTGCCATTAGCACACCCCTCCAGATTAGATTCTCACCAACAACATGGAATTTTGTCCTGCTTACAATTTTTAGAAAGAGAAAAAGTGGATGGGGAAAAAAAAGAGGAAGTCAGATTTCTCTCTTGATCAACCCCCTGTAAATTATTAATACTTTGGGCTTGCCAAATTCACAGGGGAAAACAGAAAGCAAAACCCAAGGTGCTTTTACAGAACTTTAAATTTATATGGAAAACCCCACAAAAACACAGAGCTTAATATTTTTATACCATATGTGTACACTAAAATAAACCTGTACGGTGCTGGTGAAGACAAACGCGAGTGCACATCTGAATGACGATGCTTGAAAAATGTTACGTGTTGTATTTTATACCACACTAAATGTTAGTCTGTCAAAAACTGTCCCTTACATATAAAGATAGTAAAGCAAGAGATTCATTCCTTGCTAGAAAAACACTTAATTCCCTGTGAAAACAGGAGCAGTAAACAGTGGAAAGGAAGTTAATTAGCATCCCAAAAGGGGCCTCTTACTACTTCTCCTTGGAGGTTTTGGATGTAAAATGGTTACTTAGACACCTATTATGTGTATGCATCGTCACATAATTCTGTAGTTCAACGAAGCTGCAGCAGAAGCTGAGGCCCACCCTAGGTAAATGGTAAATTAGAATACATAACTACTTAAAGGATATAAAAGATTCAACAAATAGACTCTTAGAGATATGTGGTGGTGATTATTTGATAAATAAAAGAGATTATGGAAATAACTTAGACAGACAATAAGTTCCTCTGATGGGGAATTGTGGCAAAAAGGGTCTTACAAAAAAGGTGGGGGTAAAGAAGAAAAGCAGTTCAGTCAAGAATCCAAAAAAGGTTCTGCAGAACCACCTACTCAGGGACAGAGCACATGAGCCTGGCAGACCCAGCTCGCAAAGAAGCAAGTATACAAGGTTTTCATGTAAAGTCTGTGACAATCCAACAAAGTGAAGAAGTCTTCTGATTCCATCAGGATCCAATCTGTCAGAGTCTTTCATACAAGGGAAGGATCCCCTAGACAGCCATAAAGTCAGAAAGCCTTGATCCCCCTCTTTTGCTGGTGATGTCTGAAGTCTGCAGCTGGTAAGGTATTGCAGGGAGGGCAATGTATGAAAAAAAAAAAAAAACACAAACTGGAGCTTCTGCTCTCACAGCTTCAGCAGCTGCAGGGTCAGCAGAGTTTAAGCTGGAAATAACAATGGACCTTTAAAGGGATTTCAAGCAAATCACAGAGAAAAGTTGTCCAGGGACAAGGATTTTGGGGGATCCTTATGACAAAATTGAAAGGCTGTCTAAAGCACATATTCTAGTTTGCAGCAGAGTGGGCTGAAATCCCCATCTGACATACATGGTCTGTATTGTAAAATGTGGATAATCCTAATGGTCCTCCGATCTTAGAACTCATTAATTATTTAAGGAAAGTAGCATGGCCATAGTAAGAAACCTAAGTTTTCTAATCCTATCACTCAAAGTTGCGATGTTCACTTTAAAGCAATTAGTCCATTTTCTGGGCCTTCATCTCTCAGAAGCCTCAGTAAGAACAATTTGGACAACCCTGCTGAATTAACCCCCATATTCTTCATTCTTTGTGAGTCTAGTTTTCAGGCAGAAGGTGGATATTTGTCTTTAATTTGCGAGCTTTCCTCTTCACATTTGAGAAAACTTCTTTGAAAAATACTATGGATGAAATTGTCAGAAACAATGGAAAATTAATGGCACAGAAATTGATCAATCACTGACTTAGCAATGAATTTACATGGCTATTCCGTCACAAGGGGGAAAAAAAGAAATTTTTAAAAAAAGGGTTTGCCAGTAAGTATGTCTGATTTCCACTTGGCAGGCAGTATCAAGCAGTCCCCAAATCCAGCAGATCTTACCCACAGCAAAAGGCTTTGCAAGTAGAGAAATCGCTGCTTGGCAAAGAAGGTATCCCCTAAGTGTCAGTGGCACAGCAAGGGGAGACACAGGATGACTGAAAATGTATTCCACCTGTTCTTCGGGGCACCGCCTTCTTTACGTCACAACAACGGTGTCCCTGAATGAGCTTGCTTCAGGAGTCAGGCTACTGGGCCATTGATCCTGGAGCCCAAGAACCACAAAGTACTGCAAATCTCATTTCTAGCTCAGCTAGACCCACAAATCAGAGAACAGTGTATCTGGCTGCTGAAAAGTTCGAAGCTCTGTCACTGACTTAGTTCCAAGATTCCTAGTACAAAAATAAATTTGAAAAAATGTGATGTATGTGCGCTACGCCATCTCAGTTTGGAATCCCGCAGTCTGAAATAGGCTTCCTGGAATATATGGGGCTGTTGCGTATTAACAGACATCTCCACAAGATTGAGTCATAGCTGTGCTCACTGCTGTGAGTACAGATCTCTGCTAACCCCAGCTGCCCCAAAAATTATCCAAGTCAAAAGGAATCATGAGGGGGCTTTCCTCTGTTAACTTCCACCACTTGATTCCTTGAGCCAGACCTCTACATGCCATGGTTCAACCTTTTCTAAGGAAAAGCATCTCCTTTCCTGTCATAGCAATGGGCTCCACTTGAGTTTTCATGAAAGAGCTGTTTAGTTCCCAATTTCTACAGTTTGCTCAAAGGCATTATTCTTCAGGTTTATGCCCTGGGAACATCCATAAAGCAATGAAATTGAATGCAAACAAAGCTTGATATGCACATGTATCATCATACCCAGATTATTAATGCAAATTGGTGTTTTGCAGCCTTGACATGCAGTGCTATTTGTAATGTCATTCCAAACAGTTACATGTATTTAATTAAAACAATATAAATAGCGTGTCAACAAACTTCTTCGTGAATGCTATCACTAAATATCTCTCCTATAGCTCCCTCCTGTTTTCCTCTTGCAAATATTTTCTTCAAGTTATCACCAGAATATTACACCCCATCTTTTCCACGAACTTGAGTAATTAACTCTGGCTGATAATCATATAAGAGGACAGGGCCTTTCTTCAAATGCAAATAGATACTACTTCTACTATTTATTCCAAAAAATAGTTTTTCCATGCTGATGGAATCAAAAGATTCCATAACAGTGAGTTTTGCAGCATTCACAGGATAAGTTATACAAGAAATTGCAAGACATATGCCAGAAACTGGCTTTAATCTCTTTGCAGAGATATTTAGAGGATATACATTCTGCAGGTCTGGGATCCACACCCAGAGGAGTGGGTGCAGTGAATACATGATTTCTCTCCTCTCCCCACCCACATCTTAACATCAGCGGAGAAGCCAGCACAGAATTAACATAAACACTTAACTTTCAGATTATTCCCTCCAAGTTTACAAAACTCTAAAGCAAAAGGAGGTTATGTCGTAAACGGAGTCATGTTACACGGAAGTCAAAGGGGACACTGACTATTTAAAGAAGTAAGTCCCTTCCAAGCAGAGTGCCGCCAGCAGAGCAGACAGCGACTGTCACCACACAGGCAGCGCAGTGCATTTTAATGCCTCCCTCTCTGCAAATATCAGACAGCACAAGTACTCGGTAATATTTAAAGGTAAGAAATTACCCAACCACCTCAACATATGCCAGACACATGCTCACCTGACGATACAAGAACAAATGTCTGGCAGCTCTGTCTGCTGTAAACTGGACCCTCCTTCAGACCCTGGCCTCTCCTGTGTATTCAGCTGTTACCCTCAGATGACCACGACACCGCCTTACCTTTCCCACTGAGCAGTCCAGAAATCAAAATAAGGCTCCAGACAATTTAGTGCTCAGAGCATCCCCAAGCATGACAGGGCTCACCCCCAGAGACCCCACTTGACTTTGGTACATCGTGCTTCCTCTTGCAAATCCAAGCACTGTTGGAAGGACTTGGATCAATGCTTCCTAAGATAGAGCGTCTAACCAACATATCACATGCACTTCTTTAGGGGGTGGAGGTGCCCCTGCTCACTTCTCTTACAGTAATGGTGGAGTTTTTCAGAGAGGAACCAGTACTGTTTGTCCCTCTCTGAGGACCACCATGTGGAGCTCCAGTGGACAGACCCCTTATTCTGTACCACTGACACAAACCTGCTCTCCTTTTTCCAGAATGTGTTCCCCATACTCAGCAAAAGTGAATAGCTCTCTTACTTCCACTTGCAGGAACGAGACATGAGTGGATTTTGTTGACACCACTCAAAACTGGACTTTCTGGAAGAGGCATCTTTACTTGGGGGCTCAGGATTCTTCAAGCTTAGAATAGCTGCTAAGAATGACTCAGGCAGGTGCACGGCCTTTCTTAAGCTTGGAGAGCTTTACTGAAAACACATGCACTTTTTTAGTAAAAAAGAAGAAGGAAACAAAGTCTACACATACTACGCCTAGACTGTAATTTCTTGTCAGATAAATTAGGAAAGGCACTTTCTACTTAGTTACAGAATACAAAAAGGCAAATACGTATCAAATATCAATAAGCTCACGTTTTCTTTCGGATTTCGTGGAGTCCTTCCTGTTCATTTACCAGAGCTCACCCTTCTATTCCAACCCACTATTTAAAGGTATTAGAATGTATTATTTCACAAAGATGAGATTATATCATGATTACCACAATGTATTTTTTGTAGTTAGAGAAAATTAAATAATCTCATCCCCCCACCCCAGTACAAATATTCTTTCCTCTTTGTGATAATATACCCACTTACTTCAGGAAGGGTTTTTTTTGCCTTGTCAAGACTCGCTTTGATCTTCAGAAACAAGTGCTTTCTTGACTATACATGTTAAGATTCAAAACAAACACATACTATCTGCGCACCACTTGCAGCACTGCTCCTATAAGAAATCAGAAAATCCAGTGCATATTTGAGGGAAGGCGTCCAGATGTAGAAGGACAGATATCCAACTTCCATTAACTTCCCTTGCCTTCTTCCACAATTCCTCTTTCTCCAGTAACTACGTGGACAGTTTTTGCCTGATGCAAATCAAACACTTTTGAAATTGATAATAGGGTCCACTAGAATGATCAATTCCTTCATTTTAGGTTTATTCTGCTTTTTTCCTCCAACAGATTTGTGTCAGGGCTCTTAAACTGAAATCATCATTCCTGGTTTATGTGCATCATGAGCTATTTCTAATGCTCATAGAGGTTTTTCTTTCATTATTTTGCAAAATATTTCTTTGCTTTTTCAACCAACTAAAACTACATTCATAGGGGTGGGAAAAAAAAAATAAAAGGATCTATTGTATCACGGTTGTTGATCTGAAGCCATAAACTATCAAGCACCCTTAACTTCTAGGACTTGGTCCAAGGGCCTCTGGAATCAGTGCATTACTGCCATTAATTTCAATGAAGTTTGGATGAGACTCTTTAGAGATGATCACTTTATAAATTCTTGAGTTTCTAAAATAACACTATTATGAAATTTTGCCCTAGAGTCCCATCTAGAGAGAGACTGCCACTCTCATCAAAATGAATAAAAGTAAAGTCACTTAGACCAGAGTTCTGCAAATGCCTACATTTGAGCTTCTTTTTATTGGCTGAGTCTTCATAGGAATCCCCAAATAAATAAAGACATGCCCATGAAGTAGCAAAATAGACTGGATCAGGATCAGACTCCAAGCACATTTAAAGATCAAAAAATACCCAAAACAGAAGCCTCTGCATTTTTGTACGTGATGTAACCTGGGCTCGTATTTCATAACGAAGATGTAATTCACACAATCTCAACTGAGACAAACTAAACACAGTACTTAAGTTTTTAATTTAATTTAAATGCTTTGAAAAACACTAGAGCTGCTGATCATGTCCTCAAAGGGTAATGAGTTCAAGTGCTGACAAACAGCAGTTGACCTTAGAAGGCACACTGCAGTTCTTCAGATGGCTGGTCAGAAAGTAAAGGCATTATAATGCTTCCTTTACACAAACCAGAACTATCAAGCCAGCTAAAATATTCAGTTCAATTCTGACAGGATGAACCTGAATGCATAATAAAAAATAATCTAGACTGCTTATTTTCATTACTGCTTTTCACAAGCACTTAGTTAAAGCATTACGGAAAATTGCAATACAAGGATCAGACTGCAACAATGGGGGGTTTTGGAGAGACATAAGAGAGAATACACGAGTTAGTAAATCACTGCCATACATTTCCTAAGCATTATAAATATACTGCAATTATTTCTCAAGCTATTAAAGAAATATCATGCATTCAAGGCTCTACATTCTCTCAAGAGCCAACAATGTCACAAGCACCACCTGTGAAACCCTGAGAGGCAGAAGTACTCCCTGCTCTCTGATTATGCAATGATAAGGATCCAGGCCCTTCAGGCTTATCTATTTATTGGCAGCCTCAGAAAACAGGCTGAGAATCAAGTGGGCATGATGAGCCAGCTACCTTCCTGCTTACTGTAAGTGCACCGAAGGAAAAAGGTAATGCCTGAACCGAGTGAAAAAGTTTGTGCTGCCATTAGGTATTTAATGGCTATTCCAGGCATTAGCCCATCCTTTCTGGGTGCAGCCAATCCAGCACTCTACATGGACACTAACTTATTTACTTGTCGCTATTAAGCACGCAATAATGGTCCAACTGTAGTCCAAACATATACGTTTGCCTGACTTAGCATTCCATAACCATCCATTTATTAATTGCTTAAAAGCCTTCAAAGCAACACAGCAAGCTGGCAACATGACCCTGATTTCTTATGTCCCTGGAGTACAAAACAGTAAAAAATGCAATTTTTAAGAAACCGATACTCATTCCAGAACAAACAGAGTAATTTCTTCCTGAATATTTTAATGAACTACCTAGTTCAGAACGCCAAATCTCAGTAAAGAAAATCACAATATTTTGACTGCAATAAAGTGCAGCACCTAATTGATTAAGATGTTACTGTATGAAGAAGGGACATCCTGCCTAGGCTTCTCTAATTCCTATGCATATGTTATTTTTGTAATAATTCTATCCAAGGGAAGAACTAATATAGAATAACGTCATAAAAACAGGATTAGGAGAACTGTGATTTTTTTTTCCTAACATGCATCTCACTTTATGAGACAGGTAATGCCATTCAGAAAATCCCCCATAATTCTTTTCATTACAATTGCAGAGTTCCCTGAGATTCATTTTTTTAAGGAAACAAGCAGCTACACTAGGCTGATCTCGCCTGTATTCCCTGTCAGTATCTAGTCTTGTTCACTCAACACAACAGGATGGCTGCCTGCTCCTTCCTAAGTGATATCTTCAGCAGAATTGCCCTCCATGCACTTCTGCTCAGATATCTTAAAAACAAACAAACAAACAAACAACAACAAAAAAAACAAACAAACCACACCACTATGACAAATTTATGTCAATAAAAAGCAGCCACCCTGGAAGGAGAGGCTTTTGGTAGTCATTTCAGGGACGGAAACACTGTCACGAAGCAGTACAGCCTGTCGTTGCGGCTCTCAGCTTGTTCCCCCCGAGCCCTGAGAACCGAAGGGGAGCAGACAGGGGCTTCCTTAAATTACAGCGGGGAAGATTGTCAGCAGTCACTTGCTTTACTGGGGGTTGTCTTGGAAGCGAGCCCCGGCCGCCAGCATTACACAAGGAGCGACTGCCATCTTCAGGGGAGCCCCGGTACCGGATCCGCGCGTATCCTCCGCAAACACAGGTACTGAAGTTGTGACAAAAACCAAACGCAGTGGCGGGCGGGTGGTAGTGGCAACCAGCTCGACAAAGCCCTCGCCTCGCTCCCTGCCCCTCTCTCGCAGGTAAAGGGGATGTGTTTTCTCGCTCGGCAGCGCTCCCCCCTTTCCCAGCCCCGACTGCTGGCAGCGCTCCGGATCGGGGGAAGGCATCCCGCCGCGCTGGCGGCTCTCCGCCGGGACCGACACTGCAAATTTAGTTCTTCCCGAGAAGCGAGCGCCTCCGCGCCCCGCCGCCGCCCGCCCGCAGCGCACCCCCGGGCAAGCGCTCAGCGAGGGCAGGGACGGGGGAAAACTCAGCGAAACCCTGCGAGAGCCTCCCCGCCTCCTCCTCAAGCTACGGCTGCGGTCGCTGCCCTTCGCGTCCCGTCGCCGCATGGGACGAGCGGGGCTGGCAGCGTGAGCCCGTTGGCGGAGCGGGGGAGCGCAGCGCCCGGCGTGCATCTGTTGCTGCGCGGGGGGCGGCTGGCAGAGGGATGCGGCCGCGGCTTCGCTGGGCGAGGCAGCTTTCCTCCCACCGCCGTACGTGCGCGCCAAGGGCAGCGGATCCCAGCCGCCGCCAAGCGCCCCCGCCGCCCGGGCACCCGTCCTGGCCCACCCCCGCGCTGCGGGCGACTCCCGGACAGCGGCGCTCCTGGGGCGGCGGGGCCGAGCGCTGACTCCCGGACAGCCGCTCCCGATAACACCGGGCGGGCGGGATATACGGCCCGCCGGCTCCACGTCCTCCCCCTCCGCCGCCGGTCCCCGCACATCTGCCGGCAGCCTGCGGGGCCGGGCGGGCAAGGCGGTTCGGAGGCGGCGCGCACGGCCCCGCCGGCAGCCGCGGCCCCGGCCCGGGCGTCCGCGCTGCCCTTGCGCCCCTGCTCCCGCAGCGCCCCGGGACTGGGCGGCGGCGCCTCCCCCTGCGCCCGGCGGCGCGGGCCCGCGGCGGTCCCTACCTCCGTGTCGTAGAGCCGCAGGTCCAGGAAATAGGGGTTGAGCAGGGACTCGTTGCGGATCTGATCCATGGCCAGCTGCACGGCGGGCAGCACTCCCCGGCCGATCCTGCTCTTCTGGTCCTCCTCGGACTGGCTGAGCGGCATCAAGCCCATGATGGAGATCGGCGTGGTGGCGTTGGGGGGCAGCCCGGCCGCCCCCCGGGAGCTGCCCCGCGGCCAACCCCAGCCCGGCGGCGCCCAGCCCAGGCACAGGAGCAGCAGCAGCATGGCAGGGTTGGAGGTGGCAGCGGCCGGTCTCCGCGGAGAGGGATGCATGCTGCTGGATGGGGAGGAGGAGGAGGAGGACTGAGGGTGGGGGAACGGGCTGAGCGGCGGAAGAGAGCCGAGCCCCTCTCAGTCTGGGCGCATCCCCCGGCGGCAGCAGCCAAGGCGGGAGGAACAGATCTGCCTCTCTCCGCTTCCTCGGGAGCCTCGGGGTCTCCTCTCTCTTTCCCCCCCCCCCTCCCCTCCCCTGGCAATAATCCTTCTGGCAATGGCGCCTACTCCTTCCCAGGTCTGCCAGCTGCAACCACCAGGAGCAATAAATAAATAAATAACCACCACCACCACGCACACACAGATACGCTCCCCACCACCCTCCTCCGCTCTCCCCGGCGGCACAGCAAGGGAGCGGGACCTGCCTCTGCCTCCCCGGCAGCTGTCCCCCCTCTCCGCTCAAGGAGCGACAGCACCTCTCGGGCGCGGGGGGGGGGAGCCGAGCAGCCCCCATTGAACACCTCCTTCCTTCCTCCTCTTCCTCCTCCTCCAAAAGGGTGAAAAAAGAGAGGGAATAAATAAATAAATAAATAAAAAGGGGGGAGGGGGGGGGTGCTCCGGCAGAAAAAGCCCCCCCTAGAGCCGGGGAGGCGGAGGAGAGGAGCGGCGCCGAGCCGGGGCGGGGGTGCTAATGCCGCATTCCGTGGGAGCCGGGGCAGCCCCCGCCGCGGGCGCGTGGTGCCGCCCGCGCCCTTCCTCCGGGCCGGGCAAAGCCGCCGGGAAGGATGCGCGGCCGGGGCGGGGGGGGAGGGCGCAGAGCGAAGCGTGCGGCGGCGGGGGGCCGGACCGAGCTCCCCCCTTCACGGCATCGGCGTTCGCCGCCCGCGGGTCGGGCGCCTTCCCCAGGTGGAGCCGCCGAGGCGGGCGCGGGCGGGCGCGGGGAGGTGCGAGCGGCGGCCGCTGCCCATCGGCGGGCAGGGGCGGCCGGCGCGCTGTCCCCACGCGCGACCCGCCCGCCCGGCACACGCGCGGAGCCCGCTGGCTGCGCTGCCCGGCGCGGGCGGGCTCCGCGCGCTCCCCGCCCTCCCCCGCGCACAGGCGGCGCGCAAACGCGCTCCCACGCGGGCTCGGCGCCCCGCACACGCACACGCACACGCGCGGCCTGCCCCGGCCACGGCGGCTCTGCGGCACGCGGGAGCGGGGCGTTTCGCTGGCGCAGAAGCCGTGGGGTTCCGTTGTTTTGTTTTTGTGTTTTAAACCGGTTTCTTTTTCCCGCAGAATTGGCGGTTTTTTTGGGAGGCTGACACGGCTCGGGTTGGAAAAAAAAAAAAAAAAAAAAAAAAAAAAAAAAAAAAAAAAAAAAAAAAAAAAGGCTGCGGCAGGACTGAGCTTCCCCGAGGGCTGTCGCAGCCCTGCGAAGAGCTTGTGGGAAGCGAGCCCTTTCCACACCTGTTCTCCCGAGTAGTTGTCTCCACATCTCAGTGGCTGTGGGGCATATTCCATAGACAGCCCGTGGCTTTTTGCCCTGCTCCCAGGCTATTCCTCCACCCCAGGGGGCATGTTCACACTGCCCACCCACATCCGTGGTCAGCAGGGTTCACTGGTCTGTTTCATCTCAGGTAGATCCCACACAGGAGGCGATACAGGCAAAATGCGAAACTTTTCTTAACCCCGCTTTAGGCACCCCACTTGCTATACATATTCATAAATTTCCCGAGGTCACTCTGAGCAAACCTTTGAAGATCAACCTAATACATCTAATTTATATTACACAGCAACGGCAGAACGTCTGCAGTAAATTGGAAAGAATTTTCATGGATTAATACATTCTGAGATTGTAAGATCTGACCTTGGGCTAAAAGCCCTCAACCAGTAATTTCATAACACTTGTTGCATTACAGCCTTTCACTCAGAAGGACATCCAGCAGTGTTGACTTTAAGGCGTCCGTAATGTAGAGTCACATCTCTTAATAAATCATTTCAATCATTAATTAGTTTGCTAAAAGGTGCATTTCATATTCAGTATCAATTTGTCTTATTCCAGCTTCCAACCACTGGTTCTTATCATACCTTTATTAGGTAATACGTCCTTAAGAGGACGTAGCATCAGTGATCTTCTCCCACACACAGGGGCTAAGATTAATCACATCTTGCTTTTGTAAAATAATAAGGCCAACTTTCCCTCACCTCAAGAATCATTCCTGCAGGCACTTTCAATGCACATCTCCTTTTTCCACATGATGTTGAACTGGGCCTTCTGACCCTGTGACCTGCCTGCACGGGGCCATAAGCTGTAACCTCAGCAGCTCCCTCAGTACTTGCCAGTTCCACAGGCTGGGCAGGTTGGCAGGTTGGGAAACCTAATCCCTGCAGGCAGACCGGACAGTGTGTCATCCTTGTGGGGATGTCTCTTTATGAAATCATTTACACCATGTTTTGAATCCATACTGCCTAAAAAACATCGCCTGCCTCCTTACTCCTGTGTACTTGGTCTTCCACCAGAATAAACCAAACCATGAGCTTTATTTGTAGAAGTGACTTGTCCAGCAGTTTGTCACCTGCAAACTTTCCATTTTCTTCCAAAAAATTTATTATCATAACACCAAGAACATTCCTAGGATGCCAACAGGAATAGGTGCCGTATTGATTTTGTGTAATGCTATTTTTAACCAGAATTATCATGTGCTAAATGATGTTTTGCCACTCTCAACTTGATATGCAAGTTTGTCTGTCAAAATTAGTTTCACAGAAAACCTTTCTTCACTGCTTGTATGCTGTATCATTTTGTGATTTTCACCAGTACTTGGCTACTAGAACTACAGCTACTTGGATCGATTTGGTGAACATTTTACAATATTGGCAGTTTATTAACATGCACATTCACATTGTCTCTGGACCGTCATCAGTTTTACAGAGATTTGGAGGTTTTTTGGAAGCAATTTCTACATTTTCGAGAACTCGGTCTTTCTGAAAGAAAGCTTGAGGCCATGCTGTGTGTTACAATAGAATTAATAACTTGGACATTATTAGCAACTGCTTGACATCCTTCTTAACTACTGCTGCAGCAGCAAAAGTCCCTTTGTTATCTGAAGATTGAAACACATCTCCTTGTTTTTCCCAGCACAGGTCGGGAAGAGTTACTGGCCAGTTGCACTCCGTGTGAAGTTCAAGTCTTGCCCTCATGTGGGAGGCAGAGACCAGATGACACTGGTGTCCCTGCAGTGCGCAGGGAAGGCCAGTGCTGGAGAGGCAGGGCAAAGAAATGCATCTGGGAGCTGCAGAGGTCTGGAGTATGGCTGGATATCATTTAAACCAAGCAAAGCTGCACTTCAAATTACAGTATTTAACAATGTGGTACTTCTGACCTTAATCTGTTTGCTGCTGCACTCCCTGTCAGTAAAACACGGTGCTCTTCCTTCATGGTAATACTGTGAAGATAGATTGATAAGTATTTAGGAAATGCTAAGAAACTGTAGCCTTCATGTTCTATAAAAGCAATCAACCAACAAAAAAAGAAAAAAATAAAAAGGAAACAACTCACACTAAGAAAATAACTTTTATTTTTCAGTCTAGAGATTTATGGGGATACAAATAAGGCCATATATTGAACAAGGAGGATTAAAGCAAGCCTCTGAAAATTCTTCCTCTGTATCAGTGAGGCATGAAAATTACAGTTTCCACACCTTTTCTAAAAAAAACCACAAAAAAAAACCTTAACAAAAATAAAAAAAAATAAAATAAAAAAACAAACAAACAAACAAAAACCCAAAAAAACCCCAAAAACCCCAAAACCCAAAAAAACCCCAAAAACCCCAAAACCCAAAAAACTCAGGCACTGCCTCCCCCACCCAAAAAAAAAAAAAAAACAACCCATCCAAACCAACAGGGAATGTATTGCAAAATAATAATGTAATTAAAAATTGTAGTGAAATAGACACAGAGGCCAACTTTTGATTTCACAAAAACCTTTATTTCTGGCACCTACATATTTAATTTGCAATCTGATAGAAAGCTTCATGTTGTCCACATAGGTTTTCAACATGATTCTATGCTACAGTTGTATTTTGTAAAGCCTGCTTCTTTCCAGTTCTCAGCACTGAGAAATTTCTTCTTTCTTAGGTAGTATGCTGTGTTTATGCATAACAGATGCCCAGGTAACAGCTCATTTTAAATAAAAGGAGGGCTAAAGGAGAATTGCACCAAACTGCTTGTTAAAGATTGTGTCAGACACAGCCACTGACCCAGCAGCCGCCTTTTTTTTTTTTTTTTTCCCCCCTTAGAAATTCCCAGAATGTTTTGCTACCATCAAATTGGTAAAGTGCATTCCCTAGGATGAAATCCTCTGAAGCAGCACACATCCTTTATCTGTTAGGCAAAAAGGCTTTATATTCTGGTTTGGTGGTGCACATCAGACACCCTCTGTTTACTCCTAGTTGGCTAAAATATCAATTCTCAAGAATTGTAAAACCTGTTCTCTGAACTCAAAAATCAAATGTCGCTTTCTTCTAGGCATATTACCCAATCATTTCAGAATCTTGCAACCATGTTTCTGTAAAAACACTGAAAACACTGTCAAGTATCTTCCCACTAATGATCACTTCCAATTTCTCAGTTATTACTAAGTCTTCTCACAGTGTATGCACAATTAACAATTCTGTTCTTTAGATATTTATATTTGCTCACCACAGAGTACCTAATTAACTAATTCCACATTTAAGCATCTGTACTGGTATGACTTCCTTGACCACTTTTTCTTCAGTTGCAAGTTAAATATCTTCAGACCGTGGATAAAGCCAAGAAACTCAGAAAACTGATTTTTCCCTTAACACCAACAAATAAATTGCACCTGCTGCAGATCCTCTCCCACTCTGGGAGATGGTTTGATGCTACACAAAATACATCATGCAGCCCCTTAAGCCAGCAACTCACTTCCTGTATGTACTTTCCTGTATATTCATCTTCTTACTACTTTTGGAGAGGTCACTGAGAAGGTCCTGCCCTGTTTTTGTCTCCAGCCACCTTTGCAAATCCCAGAGCCATGCAATTCCTGTCAGTGCTGACTGGGACTGATCTAATTAGGCTTTCTCTATTCATAAAAATATCAGTGAATAGCGGATTAAAAAGAAAACCCTGTTAATCTAGGCATAGTAATTTTAGTACTGCATGTATGTGCATAATGTTTTTCCTCTGTAAATGAGAAATGTAAGAATACTGCAGTGCTGTAATTCGAACTCAGCTATTGCTGTTGCACTTCAACAGAGCAGGGGAAAGCTCTCCTATCCATCTTTTCCCTCTCTCCCAAGGTCTTTCCCACCTACCTCAGCTAACTTGCTAGCACGAAGTTCCATATTTGTTACAAGAGTATACAGCATTCCCAAACAATGCCAAAAAACCTGCACAGCTGCAAGAGTATACACACAACTGCATGATCCTCACCCTAAGTCTCTCTAGACACCTTGATTGCTGTGTCTTTATATCAGGGTATCAGGACAAAGCTCAGCTAACTTCAAGTTAATCTCCAGATCTAAAGGCCTTAAGAGGGGCAGGTGAAGTTAAAAGAGCATCAGATTTCAAATTACCAACCGAGCACTATCGCTGTGCAAGTGCCCATGTTTTCATAAATAGGAAATAGGAGCACAATCTCATCAGTCCTGGTGTTATCAACCAACATGAATTTCCGCTTGCAGTGCATCTTACCACTTCCTATAAATATAACAGAAATTGAACACAATTTTGAGTCTCTGTTTTCAGCAGAGCCAGCAAGGAACACTATTTCCAATTCATGTTGACTGATGCATGTACGATGATGGCTGTGGTTCCCAGGTGTTTGTGCATGCTCCAACAATCCCCCAACATAATGGTTCAGCCAAGGCTGCATATACAGAGGTTTTAGTGGTTTATTTCTTAGAAGGAAGGTTCATGTACTGTCATCTGTTGAAGTGAAAATCCAGTAAGTTTTAGCCCATGTTGAAGACCCACAATTTTTAAATGAAATTGGTGAGTGAAAAAATGGGGAAAAAAAAAAAGTCGAAATCATTACCTGATAATTTCAAATAAATATAATTAGGCAAAAAAACCCCAAACCAACAAACCCAGAAGAATAGAAAGACTAAAAAATAAGCATTGATTTGTAACTGAAATCCCCCAATTTTTCCATTTCTATCAGGCAACCAGCCCCATCTCTGCTCAGAAGTCCAAAGTCCACAGTCCATTCCTCAGCAGGCAGCCCTGACCTCCTGCAAAAGGAAGTCTGAAGATGTGCTTCGTGACTCAGATGCTTGATGGAGTCCTTCACCCTCCAAACCTGAAGACAGACATTAATACAACTCCAGTGAGTTGAGAAGAAGAAAAGGCTATCAAGGAATAAAAAATGGTAAGCAGAGGGACTAAAAGGCCAACACAGAGGGAGCAAGCTGGAGGCATTGCTAATGTTCGGTGTTTGCTTTTGAACTCAAGTGTGTTTGTCTAGCAAATACGCAGCCCAGGCTAGCAGGTTTGCTGGCATATGTGAAAACATCTTAGCTGCAGGAAGCCAAAAACATCCATACCTCCCTCTAAACAAGGGCAAAGATGTATAGAAAGTAATTTCCAGACACTAAGTTTCACTTGCATACCACCATCTGATGATGAAATCTTGAAATCCCAAGACTAAGAAAAATCATAGTCAAAGCTCTCTCACTGAGAATGGAGGTCAGTGAGAGCGCTTTGGCTATGATTCTAGTAGCTGGGCTTTTACCAGCTAATAACATTGTTAAATCAGCAGTCAAGAAGGCAAAGCAGAAATTAATAGAAAATCCTTGCTGTTCTCTCATGCAGCCACGCACTTCTGATTTGTGGTTCCACAAAGTGTAAGCCACTGCTGCTACCAGGTGAACAGAAGCATTACCGAGTTCAGGAAACAGAACTTGAGACAGCAATAAAAAGAGCTGTCTTCTCCCAAGTGCTGTAGGGATCTGGGCCTAAGAGATCAACAAAATGATTGAATGAAAACCACTGATTGCCAGAAAAAAAAAAAAAAAAAAATAGTTGATAAGACATTTCCCTCTCTACTGAATCACAAAATATTTTATTAATTCAAACATCAGTTTCATCAGTCCAGCCCACAGAGACAAAACTTCAAAGGTGCTCACAAAAACATTCAAACTACATGGATAAGAAAGACCTTGGGAGAACCTATACATCTATCTCCTACAGGCAGAAACCCTCCCCCCACACCCCAATCATATAAATAGGTACGTCAAAATGACACGAGGTTATGGGGATTCAAAGAAAAGGCTGAACATTTTTTATAGAGAACATGAACGAAAGCAAATAACAAAACACACACCAAACTAATCAAAACAAATGCCAAGACTTCTGAGGGGGAAAAAGGTTGAAATTTTCATCGTTCTACAGATAAGCATTCCTTCATCTGACAGAGAAAGGAACTCTTCTTACGAGCTGAAACCCTTCTAATCAACATGGTAATGCTGATGGTCAATGGCCAGATCCATTGCTGTACACGCACTCCTCGTCGGGTGGGGCAAGGCAGATCCCACACACCAGGACACAAACCATCCTGTACTGGGGCAGATCACACCCCATGTTTTCAGCAGGACCATATGCGGGGTCAACTCATCTAAAATGAGTTCCCAGACAAAATGCACGTTATACCCCAAAGACAATCCTTTCTGTATTAATATTAGCTGCAATTTGCAGAAATCAGTTGCAAAACAGTTTTTAAAATATGATAGCTTTTACATGAATCATTTAAACACTTAAATTTTAAGATCCATTTTCTCTAACTGTAATTTTGAAATTTTTACAAAAGAATTATTGGTAGGTCTTATCTTGCAAGTTTTATGCACATTGAAAATCAGCATAATGTTAAAGTTGGTTGTGCATTCTAGGACAGACACATAGCTGGGCTCATATAAATCTAAATAGCTTTTCCCAAAGCATCACCTTTAAATATTGTTGCCTTCTGCCTTTAAGAAAGATGAGAAAATTCCCCATTTTACTCCCAAACCAACCTTAAGCATGATTAGAAACTTGTCAAGTGCCATGAACATCTAAAATCGTCAGAACATTTAAAGGTATAGTATTGTCAAGCATGTGCAATCTGTATGCATCTAGGCTGTTATTTGTGCAAAAACATGCAGACATACTCTGCCTTTATGTGTAAATCCACACCGTCTTCAGTGAGGGCTTTGTGGTAGTCACTTAGGGCAGAATATGGCCTACATTTACCTTCTTGGTATTTAAAAGATGAGAAAAATTATTAACTACTATCTGTTAAAAGACCCAACTGCAGAATGTTTTAGTAGAAAAATAAACATTTTAAGTTATTGACAGATTAACATTAGTGCAATTATTTTGACTGCCTTACTTCCACACAGTAGATTAAAAAAATATATTTTCACTTGTAAAAAGAACCTAAGACACTTCAGAAGCAGTAATGTAGCTGCCAAATAAAGAGAAAAGGAGAAGATCTTGTGGCACTTCATGAAGTTCTCAATACTTAGTGCCTTCCAAAGCTCCAGGAAACGAGATCCAAGGCTTGTCAACTAATTGCAGTTCTTTCCATACAAAAATATATCACTTATGAGATTTTTCAAAAGGCTGACTAACTGCTGACTAGAAAGAGCACTTTTTTTTTTTTTTTTTTTTTTTTTTTTTTTTTTTTTTTTTTTTTTTTTTTTTTTTTATTCAGCTATATCCTAGGCAACATCTGGATCAACTTCTTTCTTTGAAGAACCATTTTTGGTAGTCCGAGTTGGTACAAGGTCATAGCAACGGTGCTGGGTTCCCATTGTAAGCGTTTCCCTCGGCTTGTATGCACTTCTGGGTTTGTGGGTGAAACAAGGTACCATCCTACGAAAGACAGAAATAACGTTTGCTTTTCAGGTCTCAAAAATTGCAGTCATATCACTGTGTTTTAAAGTCACAAAAAACATTTGCAGCCAATAAATATCCCAATATCCCACATATCCTTCCAATGGGGTTGTGCAGTAAAGCCTAATTTAAGGATGTGTGAAACTTTATCAAAAGATCCTGCTTTTAAACTTAGGTAAACTGACATCAACATTGCTTTAGAGTGACTCATGAAGTGGCATCTCAGCCTGTAAAGGACATGTTAACATTTGCTTTCACTGCCTTTTGTTACTGGACCAGAACATGGCAGAAAAGAACTAAGCCAAGCATGAGCATTACCCAAAAGTATCAATTTATTGCACATCTGGTAAGTAAAAAGTAAATATTGTTCATTAAGCGTAAACGTTGGACATATTTTTAGCAAGAAATTTTCCTGTCTCTTCATAGGGTATATTTTTGGCAGAAAAAGTAAAAATATCCAAGCGTGCCCCTTGCCTGCTAGATGTGTGTGGAGTTCACTTGCTTTGCTGAAGGGCAGTACAGCTGCCTCCGAGGTGTAAGGTCTGACAGGCCTCCACAGTCAAATTCCTTAAGAACACATCTTGAGACCTCCGGCCCTTTTTTTACGGTAATCTCCAGTTCAAGTCTCTTCCAATCCAGGAGCACTGTCAGCTAGGATAGCGAGCTGCAAAAGGGCAGCGTGGCCAGCCGTGGAGGAGTGCCCTGATCTGAGAGCACCCCCTTGGCCTGGGTGACACCCCCACATGCAAGCATTCCCAAAGCCCCCGGCAGCTTTGGAAGCAAAATGCCAATGCCTTGTTTCTTAACATAACCCTGATTCCTCTGGAAGTCTGCTACTTCCTTCATCAGGAACGCTGCACTTAATTGTATCCTGAGCCGCAGCTCCTGATGCCCAGCAGCGTGTGCTTGCTCACAGACTTGCTGACAGACACAGCTGCTGAATTACTTCCTGCTTCCGTCATGATAATTCAAATTTTAGAGTGGATTAATCAGTATCCATCTCACTCATTTTTGACTCAGTGTCCACAAGAACTCAGTTCTTGCCAAGCTGCTGGGAAGGCTGTTCAAATCTTTGATTATGCTCCATCCATAAGGGCAGCTGTCTGACACTGCTACGCACAAAGCAAAAGAAATGTGGTGCTGACACCTCACCCATCACTCGCTTTGAAAGGTGGAGACTGGTGGTTTTGATTTAGTGCAGCAGCAGAAAAGGAACTGGAGCAGAGCAGTACATTCAAAACACGGAGGCACAAAGTGATCATGAGAAAGAACATTTTAAGTAATTCCTAAAGTCTCAGATGCTAAAATTAATGGTAAGGAATGCAGTGGAAACAGATGCATTCCATAACTTTTTTCAATTTTTTAATTTTCTCAATTTGAAAATTTCAGTTTTCTCAATTTCTGAAGTTCCTTCAATATATGTCATCTTAGGGATTAATGTATATGACCTTGAGCAATTTTGTTGAAAGTCAACATTAAAAATGTAACATCATTTATAAAGTCAACTTTTTAAGCATTTTTATTTAGTAATATCCCTATGAGCTTCAGTCTGGACTAGATTTAGAAAATGAGCAGAAATTTTCATCTCATTTTTTTAGAGTTTACCCTGCTACCTGTCACTGATGGTAGTATCGAGGTGTGACATTTGTAACCCATGGAGCCTGTAGAGATTAGATGCATTTATGCAGACACATTATGTAAATATACCATTTTGATATATTACGTGACCTTTTCCCTTAGCCAAATGACAACACTCCAGAACCTGACCAAGGCCATAATTTTTCATCCAGCTTATTTTCTCTCAGGCATCCAGGGGCTTCTTTACAGATTCAAAACTACTAAACACAAGTTTTTCTAATAACATGTAGCGGCAGCTGCTTAAAAGCAGGAAAGAACACAAGGTAATAGTGGTGTGTGAAGTATTGGGGATATATATGGTAATATATATATATAAAAATATAAATACAGGGAAACAAGTCAATTAAAAGAAAGCAGAAGTAGGCCAGCCATATGACTGGCTGGGGAAGGGTTATATTGAGGCACCTCAGCCTCAGGAGAAGACAGTAGGGGTGACATGCAAGAGAGAATGTTCCCAGCCTCCTTGATGTCAACAAGGGTGCTTTCCTTCCTCTCATCTTCCTCTTCTTTATGACTGGAATACTCTTTGCCTGCTACCCTGCTTCTGTGTTCAGATATTAAAAGCTAAGATAGCTTATTTCTCCCAGAGACCTGTCAGTATTGTGGCCTGCACAATGTGTATCCAGTAAGATAAAAATTTAAAAAAAAAGAATCAACAATTCTCCTTCTACCTACTCCCCAAAAAACCCCCAAACCCAAGCAGGCACACTTACCTCTCTGAAAATAAACTTCTGGTTTTCAGGAACACTCTGTGCATTTTCTTGACACAAGTACATTGTCAAGTAGTCAGTCCCTGAATCGACTGCTGCGCAGACTTCCGGTTGTCGCGTGTTGTAACGTATTTCATTATGGGACGTGTACTCGAAAAACTGCAAACCCAGGAGAAGAAACAAAGGACAGCAGTCATTTCATACGTACACAGAGAGTATTTATAAAGAAGCATAATCTAAGAGACTATAATTAGGTTCACGAATAAAAGTTGCTGCTGTGAAGGGAAATTCTGCCAGAAATATTGAAGGGTCCTTAAGTTCTGCTGCTTACTATTTTACAGAAAATCAATCTCATCACAGCACGGCTTTACTCCGGTAGCACTTAAAATGCATGAAATGCTGAATAAGCGTCCTGGAAAACAGGCATTAAAGAATTTTCAAAATTCAGCTCTAATATTTGACTTTCACATTCTAGGCCCCCGTTAAAGACAGGATGGAAAACAGTTTCTGGCCTGATATCATGCCTTCTTAATTCAGTCATCACAAAGTAATGTTACTTTTAACTAAGGAGGTGCTCACTGCATAATTCAAATGCAGTTTGGTCCAGGTTCATTTCCAGTTATAATGGTCATTTCCAGTATGAAGGATGCATGGTGATGAGCATTTTGTTCTATAAAGTTTTAAGATATAATTTGAAGGAAATCAGTTACAGCTGCTTTTAAACATGAAAAAAAAAAAAAACTTTATTAAAGACAATTTACTATCTTTGCTTGTTGCACAATATTCTACAGAAGTGTTATGAGCATGCTCTGAAACTCCTGGCTTCTGTAAGCACTTGTGGGTGAAGACTTCCTCAAAATTTTATACTTACCATGGACATTTGCCAAATTTTGGACTTCATTAAAGAGAAGCAGAGCTTGAGAGTTGTTTGTATTTAGCAAGCTTATAAATAATTTAGATTACTATAGTGCACGGATGCATGTTTAGATCTGATTTAGATTATACTCAATAGAGGAGTTTTACAAACATCAGAAAATTGCTTATTACCCATAGTACTGCTGCATTAGCGGAGACCAGTAAAAGGACGAGGGAGAGAAGGAATCCTCTTTTGTTTTGTTTCCCCCCTGGAGACTGTAAGGCTTTTTGAAGGGGGTTGTACCAATTCAGAAATGTATATACTTGAGCTTACCACAAAAACATCCCTAACAACCGCCAGGGCTAATAACCTTGAATGAGGAGTTGAAAATGGAGTTTCAGTATAAACAGGACTGTGCAATTACAAAATCTGCAGCCATCCGTTTCCAAATGTTAGAGCTCTGATTTAGACTACATTGATAATAACTGTTTCATGAAATCTGCACCTCCTATTATCACAATCAGGAATCTCTCTATCAAGGTGGCTGTCACAGCCATACACTGACTGATACTGCCCACTGCATCACCCTGTGGAGCTTCATGGCTTTTCTTTTCCAGCAAGGATGCAAGTGACTCAGCCCCCCCCACCACCTGTTTGCCACCATTCGTTTGTGGTAAGCCACAAAGGGAAATGAGTCTTTTGAGAAAGCAACATCAGGTTTGAAGTCTCCCTGTTGAAAGAAGACCCCAGAGACCATGATTTTCCCTTGAAACTATTGCTAAGGTCTGTTCCTACAATGTAGGTTGCACTACATTTTACATTTGCTTTATGCAAAAACAAAACAAAACAAATCTCATCAACAATAAAAGTAAATTGTGTGAATATTGGTCCCATTATTATTATTATTATTATTATTATTTACCCTAATAGGCAGCAGCTATTCCCTGGCCTTTAGGCTTTATTCCCAGGTTCAATATCTGATTGACACATGGAAAACCCACTACTTTGGGCACCACAGTGAGCTACAGAGACATGCATTTTAATCCTATGGCTTGTGAACAGAGAAAAAGCCTCAGTTCTGCTCTGTTGCGTGTGGATGGACACTTTTTACAGCTGCCATTTTCACAAAGCCTTGTGAGATATTTAGAGCCTTGCTCATTAGGGGATTTATTAGATAGAATAACTCTTTAGCAATTTGTACTAGAAGTGAAAGCCAGACTGTACCAGATGCATCAAGAATAAATGGAGCAGCTACTGGATCAGAGCACCTCTTACTACTGATACCTTTCCTGAATGGTTTCTCAAGGACTTGCACCAGATTCTGAAGCAGAGCAAGTAAAATGGTTAATTTCTGGATAAACTTAAGGAATGGGGTTTTAGGACTAGCAGGCAAGCACTCCTGCCTTGTTGCCCAATGAACACAATACAGTTCATTACCCTACACTGCTTCAAACTGAATAAATACTCCAGGCTTTGGGCTTTTCCAAGCTCTGGTAATACAGGAAATAAATATCTTCCTCCTCAAAAGGTAAAGTGGTTTTTAGTTCCCTTTACTTGCATTCTGTCAGCAGAAAGGAAGCATTTTCAAACTAATCCATGGCCAAATAACTAGTAGCCTTACTGCATTTCTTTCCTTCTGAGAATCAGTAGATTCCCTTAAGTGCTATTGGGAAGCTTGATGAGGCCTTTTTCCCAGTGTCTCTGGCTTCTGGACAATCTACAGGTTATGCCTCAGTTGCATCAGTATCTCTCTGGTACTGGGGCCAGCAGCAGATTTTGGCCACCTCACTGGGCCCTGAAACACACTCTCATCCTTCCCTGTGCCTGGCTACTGTTGTTTTGCATGCAGGGAAAGGTTTGCACTTGATGGGTAGAACCAGCAGAGAGATTGCCAGGTCTGATACTCATTTTTTTTGCTGAAAACTTAAGGGCTTTGCTAACTTCTTTGTTTCCCTCTTGCTATTTACATCAAATGTTATCAGCTCCAAATAGGGATTCTGGGAAGAACACTGTCTGTCATTGTTTTCCCATCCTCTTATCACATCAGGTTGGTTTCTTGCCATCACATATTGGTGCCCTCTGAACTGCTTCCCAGCCATACCCAGAAGGGCAAAAGGGCTTTACTGGTGTTTCATTTCAAAGTATTTCATTCTTATCTGTGGGGCAGGCACTCCCACAAAACACAAGCAGCCTGAGGTACAAGCAATCAGTAGCCAGTGTTTTGCGTATTTCCTACCTCTCTTCCATCTACACTCAGCTCTTAACACTGCAGTGTTATCCTCACTTTCTTTTGTTAGTGAACATGCTAATTTTAAAAAACCTCCAGTTAGTTTTCTTCTGCTCACACAAAAGCAGTAAAGAAAACCCTCTCAATTAGACCGTGCACTCAAGGAAGAACAGCAAGAAATTACCAGGAACTTTTGTTTTCTGAGAGTGGTTTTGTTCACCGAAATGTAAAACAGGAGCAGGTGCTGGACCTTATAAATAACCAAGAGCACAGAGCTCTCTCCTCTCAGCACAGTGCACACAGATATTCAGAGGTCCCTAAGTGGAGGTTTGTTTCCAGTGAAGAGTTTTGCAGTTGTCCCTACATAAAGCCACCTGCCTGTGGTGAGGGACAGGGAACTAGAGCAAAGCTTGGAATGAGGATTTGTTGGTAAAGCTGTACATAGGCAATGAGTTGAGTGATGAGAACAAACTCGAGGAGAAAAGGCAGGAAGAGTTTGGGATTAGGATGGCAAATTCCCTTCCAAGGGGCCAAAGAGAAGTTAAGGACGGCCTGTTGTCAGTAAACATCTCTGAAACTCTGTGGTTGTTGATACTAGAGGATGACCAAACCTTGCCACAATCATTTCATCAGCAGACAGTGATAGATGTAAATGTGGAAGATTTGACTGTTTTGGTCCTGACAGTGTCATCTGCCAAGGAATTCACACCACAAGGAACAGCCTGCTACCTTTTCAGAATGACTGTCAAGAAGGTGGTGGGATGGGAAAGAAATGGAGAAAAATGTCCTGCTGGTAGGTCTTGCAGCTATTTGTGAGCCAGAAAAAGGAGCTGCAAGTCCAGCAACCCCAACTTCATTTCCCATCTCACTTGTGTTTCTACATCTTGTCTTATTTTAGCTTTCCTCTGTTGCCTCACCCACAAGTCTTCCTGCTGTCCACGTATTCTCTTGCAACTACCTATCTGCCCTACGCCCACCCCCCTTTGCCAGCTGGTATCTCAGCTCCCACATTCAGTAAGCCTGCCCCTTTCCCCTAAAATGTTCTCCAATGACTCTTCTGGTTCACTCCCTGTCCTACTCTTTCCTCTATGACATATGCCCTGCTCATCACCTGTTGCTCCACCTCTGTCCCAAACTACTACTGCCATTTGTCACCTTGGCCCTTTCTCCCTGGCTCTGACCAGCCCTCCCATGCCTTTTGACCATTTCACTAATCTTGTTTTACCCATTTCCCGTGTTTGGCCTTCCCTCTTCAGGCTCTGCAGTTCTCTTGAGTCATCTCACATTTTCCTTTATTGGTTTATGTTACAGTCAGATGGTTTCTGCATTTCTCTTTCCTCCTCCTGCTCGGATGCCAGCAGAGGGAGCGGTTTGCACAGTTCCCAGTGTTGCTGCTTTCTGCCTGGCACCTGCTGCCACAGGTACATGGATGCACCACACCATCAGCAGAGATGGAAGAGCATTCATGCCCAGTGATGTGGTGTCTTGCACTAAATTCAGTTAATCTCTTAGTGCTAGCTAAACACAGAATAAGTAAAAATGTCACCTCATGATGATTCGTCTCTCAATTGTGCTTCTCTTTTGCTTGCGCCTTTTAACCTGTGTCTATTCTTTCTTGGGGAAAGGGATAAGACTTAAGCTAACTCTTTTTGCTCAGAGAAATGCAGAAAATTGCAACCCCTCTCCTTTCTGTAATCTGCAATACAAGGAAAAATAAATCTGTAAATACCTTTGGCATGTCAGCATGTAATCCTATACATGAAATGCTTCTTAATCTACAAAAGCAATCAATGTTACTTATAAGAAAGTGACTTGACTAGGTTATCTGATTATTAACTTCTCTGCTATCTAGATCTATAGAAGTATTCTCAGCTTGGGCATGAATCTGAACTGAGGGAGTAAAAGGGATGAGGTGGGGCTTAGTACAATTGGCATATGTCTGTCAAGTATTGAGATCCTTTGGCTTTTATGGTACAAGATTCTCCCCCGCCTTCCCCTGCATCTTGGCCTTAAGGACAGAAATATTACAAAACTTAAGATGTAAACAAGACATGAGCTAATAAATAATACTAAATTATAGTTATATATAATACTTTAGGCAATAAACATACTATCAACAACAAATCCATTTCCTTTTAAGATCTGAGGTACATTGCTTTTTCTTTCCCTTTTCTCATGTAAAATGCAATTTATATTAGAAGCCTTCTCCTCAATACAGACTTGTTTTACCCTCCTCAAGCTTTTAGGTTTGTTTTTTTTTTAAAGCAGAGTTCAAAACCATAGCAGATACACTGTTTAACTGGCACATCTCTGGCTTCTTTCCAAACTTTGTTTACCCCCTTTCCCTTTTTCCAAACAATCCTAACTGAATGTTTGGATTAATTTCATTTAAAAAAGGACCTAAACAGTCAAGCCACCCAAGCTGTCATAGGGTCATGTACGAAAGGTCTCACAAGACCTTTGGTACTCAGCACTGATGAGACCATATCTCAAATACTGTGTTTACTCTAACCTGGGTTAGAAGCCAAAAATCAAGACTTACAGGCAAGTACATGTCCCACATCAAACACCAAACTTCAAATCTGGAAGGTTTGCTCAAAACTATGCAAAACAGCCATTCTAGCTTGGCACACAGTGCCCCACAACACTTTTATCATGACATTATACAGAGAGGTTTATAGGCATCAAAACTAACCACTGCTGCACACAGTTTCAGTCAACATGGAGAAAGCAAACAGCATTTTCAGCTTCAGAAGTTAAAAACAAGACAAGAAGAATGAAAGTGTTAAAGAGAACCGCTGCTCTCCTGGATTGTGGAGCCCAAGCCCAGGAGGACATTTCTGTAGAAGGACAGGAGAAGATATGATCCAAAACCTCTTGGGTAGTTAGACAAGCACCACGAGGAAGAAACATCATGACAGACACAGGTGGAACTAGGTGAGGTTTCCAATGTAATTAAGAGCTTTAGAGTCACGGACAGACAAAAGCTCAAAGGGGTTTTGGAGGCGAGTGAACACTGGCCTGTGAGCACTATAGCGGCACTGATATGCTATTAACCCCGTCTAATGAGCTCTGTGGAAAGGCATAATAAAGGTATGCATGCATTGCCTGGGCTGGGTAGACACATCCTCAGAATGAAGAAAATCTGACCTGAAGATACATCAAAATAAAAAGCATTTAGTGCAAGAATCAAAACTCAAACTAAGACCATCTTACTGTGGCAACATATTCTTTGGGCCCTATTGAAATAACTTTACCCTACTTCCTTACGTTACAACAATAAGTGTTAGTGAAGATGAAAATAAAACATTATTCTTACCTGATTTTGTCCCATGCCATGGCATGGGTAGAGTATGACCCTCTGTCCAGTTACTTGATGTTCATTTGTAGGGTTATAATCAAAGCAGAAGTTTTCCATTCCTCTATTCTTCAGCTAATCAAAACAAAATAATATTTTAAAATATTAGTCTAAAATAAGGACGATGTTCTGTAGTCTCTCTACATCCATTGTAGTGGTTTCACGTTCATTAAATTCTAGGCTCTGAGATCCATCGCAAAGCTGACGCAAATCAACTGGAAGAGACCAAAGTGATGCAATGGTAACATCTCTCAGACTAATGTGAAATAAAACTGCACCGTCTTGACTTTGAGCATTGAAGCAGCCAGACACGATGGCTTCCCCTAGGAATGACACTGTGTTCCAATGTATTTGCAAAGGAAGTGGATAGAAACTCTGAAAAACTGTGTTGAAACCCAACCAGCCAGCAACTCATGCAGAACAAAAGAGTCTGCCATGCCTTTTTCCCCCAGGATCTACTTGTTCAATTTTCTTATGAAAAGACGACTGCATACTTTTCTCAGTTTGTCAAATGGGAAATGTTAGGAGGATTTGTTCTCGAAAGGACTCCAGTACCCTCTTGAGGCAGAACAAGAAGACAGACTTTAGGATCAGAAATCTTGAAAGTGGGTAAAATATATCTTTGGAAAGAGACACTAGGTATGATATTAAATGCTCTTTGTTGCTGATCTCTGACAGAAGAGGTGCATAACTTTTAGATTAAATTTTAAAATATCAAGTTAGCTAATTTTAAAAACAACAAGCTAGCTAACAAGGATTTGCATTTAAGTATTCAAGAGGCAAAAGTAACTGAAAATACATTAAACAATCACATAACAACCACTGATTCCTGGTATTAGCCACATAACAAAATTTGAAATTACACAGAGCAGAAATAGGTCCTGTAAACAAGAAGTTGAATGCCTCTGTTACTGAGTGTAATTATATCACAGACAAAAAGAATAAGGAGAGTAAATCTCAGAAGAGTTAGTTCAGCAAGGTGTAATTTCACTGCTCATCCCTGGTCATGATAATCGTATCCTGAGTCCTTAATGTGGAAAATGAGCGGACACATAGGGATTGGAGGCGGCTAAAACTAAACAAACAAGACAAACCTTGCAGGGCCTAAACCCATCACAGAGCAAACCACACAAGTTGGAAAAATAAATACTTGTTCTATATATGTTTGCTCTGCCAACTTCTACTTTTAGTGCTACCCAGCATCTTTCCACTGGTTTGTGCTCACTCCCACAGACCACTGCAACCCTCCTTGAACAGTCAAAAGAAGACATTTTGTTTACCTTCCTAATGGGAGGGGAGGCAAGAATTACACTTAGAAAAACAGGAAAGAGAAGCGTCTTACATAGACTATTTTTAACACTGCCATGGAACCACATAAACCAAACAATAAGCTTCTCATGTTTCTACATTCTACATCAGGAAATATCAACTTAAAAGTCATAACCACTTAAAATGGTAATTTTATCTCTACAATTGTTGTTGTCAGCAGCTGTCTTCAGGACCAGAGGATCTCCCATTAGTATGTTTAATAACATGACTCTGCCTGACTGCATACTGGCTCCAAGAGGAGGAAAGCTCTTATCCATGGTGCCCTTCCAGGCAACCCAATGACTTCACTAGTGCTCTTTGCCACCAGCCCCTGGCACGAGCTCAAGCATGAGCTCCCTTCTGGGAAATTTTAACTCATCTGTTCAAAAATGCCCTGTACCACCAGAACTACTGTAACTCTCCTATGCGTTGTTACTTAATGCCCAAATACACGCAACAAAAGATGTGTAAAAGCTTACTAAACTTAAGCTTCATTTCAGATGGCTTGAAAATGAGGCTGTGGTCCAGGATGTTACCACATTTGTTCTCTCCTTTTTCTCTTTCATGCATAAATGCTTGTGATGCATGCCGAATCTTCCTACACGTACACGGTCCATGTGGTTCACCTAGTTCTTTTATTTTGTCAGACATTGGTTGATATGCCCACACTTCATCAGGAAGCCCAATAGGTATTCAAGACCTAATTAGTGGGAATAGTATATTCTAAGCTTTTAAATTACCTGCTCTGAAATAACACAGAAAAATTTGAAAATCTGATTGCAGCACCCTATTTAAAAAAAAAAAAAAAAAAAACCAAAACAAAACACCAAAAAAACCCACCAACAACCCCCACAAACCTGCCCTCTGTTCCAAGCCAGGAAAAAAGTATCAGAGAATTTGTGAAATATTTTTCTCTTGTTAAATGAGAATATACAGTTTAAGTTTATTTTATGTGCAAGAGCTCTATCAAAACAGTGATCATCCACTTATTTCTGAAGCTATGTTTATTCCCACATCCACCATAAACAAGTCATGCAATAAGAACAAAATTTTCTCTGTGACTTACCTTAGTTCTTTTCTAGAATGCTGCATTAGAGAAACAGAAGCAAGAAAAAATGTTGATCACCTTGCCATTGAAACACATAGATCAGGTATAAAACAATGTACCCATGCAGGACTATTGGCTGTGGTTTTTTAGAGCATTTGCCTCCCATTGAAACATTACTGGTGTCGGTCTACACGCCATTTAATTACCACAGTTTGGAGGCAGAGATAGGTAATAAATACCAGCTACTGAGATAGTCACCTTAGACCTAATCTCTTACTGCTAGGAGATACTTAAATCTATTTTTTTCCTAATATCTGGACACTTGCATATAACTACACAATACAGATGGCATTCTGTGGATAATTATTAGTATGGGCTTGCATTTTTTGAAGATAAAGTCAATTGTAAACAAACCATCAACAACAGATTTTTGACATTAAAACTTCATTACATTAGTTGACAAGTACAGCCAATGGAGCACTGCCAACCTTTCTCTACATCCACAAAATAGATCAGAATCCTCTTTATTCTGCCAGTGGCAGTTGTGCTGATCCATCAGTGATATGGACAGATGATACTGTGGGATGCAGGAAGATATGAATTTGCAGCAAGCCAAACAGCTTCACTAGTACTGATCAAACATCAGCTTTTACCTCAAAGGTAATCCAAGCAGTCAAAGGGAAAGATTCCACTGAGTGAATGCTATTTCCATATCACCTGTTAACTTCTTAAGGGCAATGCTAAAAAGGGCATACAACACCGGTGACTAAAATCCTCTGGAGGAAGGTGACACACTGCTGTTAGATTCATTGGCTCATTCATTCAGCAAGTCCAGATCTCCCTGGGAAGCTCAAAAACATATAAGCATGTGGTTCAAGCAGTGGGTGTTCACTACCAAGCACTTGAGAGTCTCCCACTTCCTTTTAAAAAGCCTTTCCCTAGCTTTCAGAGGCTGTACAGCCAACAAAGTGGTGCATATTTTCCTATGATGGGCATAAGGTCTCCAGGTCTAGTCTGTCCTAATCTTAGCTACCAATTGAACCTCAAGTGGCAGCTCTACAAATTGGATTATAACGCAGTTTTAGAGGTATACCCTAGAGAAGGGACCCTGATACCTCTGAGAACTTGGAGCACCAGTCATGCAACAATATCTTTGATTTTGTAATTTAAATCACATAGCTCTCTTCTTCTGCAAGCCTGTCCATTAATATCATGTGTTCTTCAGATAATTTAAATAATGGTCTCTTTCATGTTGCAGAAAAACAAAATTTTTCATAGTTTTAAAGGCATAGCTTAAAATCTTCCTTCCATTTATTTTTTTTTTTAAATATAGTATCTAGTCTAAATTAAAAGAAAATTATGACTGAGCACTTGGAAATGAAGATGAGATGGTCTTGGAGGAAAACAGGGAAGGAAGCTGTCAAAAGAAAAATTCAAGTTTTTGATTTTCCAACTGATTCAGTCAGTGACAGATGCATTCACAGATAGAAGGCAGAGAGACCAGATAGAAAGTCACAACACAAGACATCTATCAACTTAGCTGCTTTACATTCAGCTGAAAGAAATACCAGCTAGAAACTGAGAAGAAAAACCTATCATGTCAGAACATAGTATGGTCTCACTGCCAAGTGATCAAACTTACAGAAAATTAGAGTAAAATCCTGATTTTTGTGTCACCGCTGTTTTTTACAAGCAATCTTGATGCCAAATTTAAAGCCAAATTCACTGACAGACCATAATCTTTATCCTTGGATATGCACCTCAATGCCAGCCACACTTAATACGTACCTTAGAGGAGAGAAGAGCGCTGACTATTCCCTTGCTTTGCTGCCGTGCCTTTCCACGGTCACCGATAACATGAAAAGATCACAGAGCTGCCCAGCTGCTCTGTCCTCATCCAGCTGCACAATGCAGCAATGTCACCACACTAATACTGAACACCAGCTGCCTCAAAGCTCTTCCTACAGACCACACCATCCCTTTACAGGGTCGTTAGGATTTGTAAGCTGACCGAGTCTCTGCTGTTCAGGTGGGCAATCTGTGCAGAGCTGGGGCTCAATTCTTGTTTCAATTTCACACCTACCTACTCTGCCAATAAGTATATGCTCAAGGACGGCCAAACCAGATGCTATGCCAGAAAAAGAGACACCAGTGTGCTACACAGGTGCCTAAAAGGTATTATCAGCCTTTCCAGAAGTGCTGACCTCTTATTATTTTAACCCACTGAGTGCCTACCAGCTTCACTTCCTCCTGGCCCCAAAGAAATTATTCAAGTCAGAAGGTTCATGTCCCACTAAGTTCCAAATCTACATGAAGCCCAAGGAGAAGCAAGAAGATACTGATCTCATTTATAGGTCTCAGGCAGTTTGCAGGAATGCAATCATATCTCAGGCAAAAAGGTTCATAATTCAGTATGTTTACGTAAAGTTTTAGGCAGCTAACTTTTTAGACAACCAAGTGTAGTATGGATATTTTTATCTATGTATCAAGAAAAAAAAAATGTAGCATAAGAGGCTGCTTGTCAGTGCACAGCTCTGAATGCTGCTCAATAATTCTTGACTCCAGTTGAATAACACATCGCTGACTTGTGGGTAATCGCAGAAATATTTTCAACTTCAGTTCAAAAGTAAAAAAAGATTTTTAAGGAAGGTAAAAATCCCCATATTTCCTTGTATTCTCTTTGAAGGATTAAATAACCTCACCCTAAGCTGAGCTGTTATCAAAAACGCCACTTTTAATTACAGTATTTTTGTGAACCAGGCAAGCACTACACAGCTAAGGCAGGAGTACAGAACATCATCAGTGATTCACTGAATCTAGCAGATGGGACTCGATATCCACAAATCAGCTGAATCAGTAGGTGCCGTTTCTGCACTCTCAGTTTTTCAGAGTACAACCATATTTCCATCACATTTTAAATTCTTCCTCCCCCCTAAAAGTTGGTGTATTCTCATTATGCTCACAATTAGATGACAGCATTTATGAATTGTTTTTAGAGAAATATATAGAGCACACCTAAATTACACTCTAGATACCTCAAGCAGCTCTGAACAAGAGTTATTATTCCTAGGTACTGTCAACCCCTTTCCTGAGGATGACAATTAAATCATAGAATAAACTGCACAAATCCCTTCTCTTCCCCAGGAGGCTGAGGCACTATCACTGGCACCAGTCTAACCCTTCCTTCTGGAGGGAGAAGGATGGAGGTGGAGGGAAGGATAAAATTCCTGAAATGCTCCTGGAAGGTAACTCTTATAATACCTTACTGCTTCAATTGTCTCAGACCTTGTCAGTAGCAATCCAGCCAAAAGACCAAAAACTGAACCAAGGTTGTACCAGGGTTTGTTTGGATAATGGTGGGTAATACCTTTCACCCCAGTGATCACTCAGAGGTACCACCTCTCCTGCAAGCTCAAAGACAAATGGAGGAGCGTGGCAATTCTTCCAGAAGCTCCTAAGGGCTTTTCTGACAACTGCTGCCCTCCCTATGGGAGCTCCCACAGCTCCCCAGGGGAAACCATAGCATTTCCACATTAGGATCTTTTTAATTCAACAAGTTACTAAGCTATTAGGGCAGACTGTGGGGAGCCTTAGTTCCTCAGTGTTTTGTATGTCCACAGAGATCAGATGGTTTTTTTCCTTTTCCTGAAGGAGATTCAGCAGAGGCTGAGTAATTGAAGGGCAGGTGGCAGCCAGACAAGGGCTGGATGTGATGCAGCAGTGTGGGAATGCAGCTTAGCTGGATCTGCAGAGCGATCGAGTTACCAGCAAAAGTACTTTTAAGTCAATGTGGCATTTGGTAGTCAGGAAGGTATTTGATACATCCTTGCCTGGTGGAAAGGTGCAGTTTTGTGTTCCTGTCATGCAGCAGATATCTGGTGATTTTTCAGAGGAAACAGGTATTTGCTGCGTCATCTTTGCCTTCATCCATTCCAGATGAGATTACAGTAATGTGATACACATGGAGCTATAGTTTATATTTATTTGTAAGCTGCAAAAAGCATAAAGAGCTGTCAACTTTTAAAAAAGAAGAGGATTCTGATATTGAATCCATTGCCTGTGTCCTTGCTAGTCTAAAGTGACTCCAGATTAAAAATTAACATGTTGGTTTAATATATCCCCTATGATCTGGAAGCACTTAGCACCAGCTCTCCTTCCCATCACCAGAGCATCATAGTTTTCATCAGATAAAATTTATGTTCATACGTTTCAAAGCACATTCTTTCTTTTCAATTCAACAAGTAAAATAAAACACTTTACTGTTCTCTTTTTTTTGTTATGCAATGTTAAAAACCTCTTCCTTTGCTACCTTTAACAGTTCCAAGATGTCCCTTAGAAGGAGTAATTCAAGGCAACATTACCTGTTCTCCTACTCTGTCACAGAACTTCATAAACAGCATTCCCTTAAATAAAGATTCCGATAGAAACCACATTTTAAAGCCTACCAGTTTTAACTGAATTCTACCAAAATCCCAAATTGATTTAGGCACAAAAACACCTTCACACTGACTTAGTAGGAGAGCTCAGAGAACTGCAAGTAGGCCCCCTTCTCAGCAGCCACGTACCATTCCAAAGAAGCCTGGTCTGTCCTCGGGTACGTGAAGTTCTGGATACACGTTCTCCAAAAACCATTTAAAGTCCTTACATTTCAGCTTCTCTCGTAGAAGTCTCCTTTCTGTCACATCTCCATATGGTTCCTGGAGGAGGGAAAAAAAAAAAAAAAAAAAAAAAAAAAAGGAGAAAAATAAAAAGAAAAAAGATTTAAAAAAAAAAAAATCCAGAACAGATGCTCTCTTTTAAATTAACTGTATACATTATTAGGAACCGTATGTTACAGTGATGAGTAGGACTTCTGGCCAGGAAAAATCATCATGTTTGGGTGCTGGATTTGATTTCATTATCCTTACATTTGTAAAATGTTGACAAAAAAGAATTGGAACTGTACAAGTGAAACTTTAAAATATTCTAGAAGACAGTTTGAGAAAACTCCCTGAATCTGTAAGTGAGGAAGCCCTTGAATACAGATTGCTGGAGACTAAGAAGGCGTATTGGAAAATAAAACTTCCTTTAGATAGATAATTGAAAATCTCCAAAGCAGTGAATGAATCCTGAGGATTTTAAATTGTACCACTATCCATTTGCAAATTACCTGTACAGTTTTACACTTAAGTGATGAAATTTGTAAAATCTGCTAATGCATCCTTTGAACTTCATCATTTCGGGGGGTGGAGAGTATGAAATCTTAAACCTCCAGAGAAAAGCTTTCATTGCAGACTTTTCCCTGCCTATGGATTGGAGCAGAGTTCACATCTTTTTATGTCTGTCTTCAAAAACCTCTTTATATTGACTAGGGACTTCAGATAGTCAAGGCATGAGATAGCATTTGCAGCCCCCAGATTTTTACAGGTCACTCTTTCATCAAACCACAAATGTTTTGCATTTCTCAAAGCCGTGGAAATACCACTGAAAAAACAAAACATATGTAAAGCAAAGGCAGAGATGCCTGTTTGAATAAACAAACAGCGTGGCATATTAGCTCTGAGGTCTGAACATTAATCTTGAAGTGAAACTTCATGGAATCAATTTTTGCAGCCATATCATCAATCATTCTCCTGTTATGCTGCAGAACTGAATATATGGGTTTGATGAAGTAAAAAAGGTCTGAACTCAACTGCTGCAACAAGTGGTGCACAGAGTATTATGGAAACCAAAGTTCACTGGCAGCAGCTTTGATCTGGGGAAAAATAACCCGCGTGAATTTCAGCTTATATCCGCTGTGTTACAATAAGCCAATACATGAAACTTCCAGTACTAACACACAAATATCCTTAAAAGTTAAAGCTCTGTCATTACAGGCATAAGATGCCCAGCACTTTACAAGAAAAGTTGTCAGCGTTTATTGCACTGTGCATGACAAGCCAAAATCGGCACGGCATTGCCCATGGGCGAAACCCGTATTTCTCTCCAAGTCAGACTCCGATAATAAAACCTAAATGGCTTTTATGAGGTTAAAGTAAACCAATTATTACAAATGTGTGGACTATAATAACCTAATTACCCAACTTAATCCAAACAAACACAAGATGAAAGCTAACCAAATTCATCTTCTCCAGCATCCTCCAGCATATCTAATGTTTTCAAGAGCAGTTTTCCCCTGCTGTGTCTCTTGGGGTCAGCCACTCAGGTGAGTGGGGGGCTCCCTGTGTCCCACAGGTCCCTCAGGTCTGATCCAGAGTAGCCGGAGGGGGATGCCCAGCAGCCCAACCCAGGCACAAAAGCAGAAAGACGGTGCTTAGGAAACCTTTCATGCAAAGACATCATGCTGAGGAGATCAGGCACCTCCAGAAACAAGCAACAGCAGAGAATGATTTCTCTGAGGCCTGAATTTCAGACCTTGTGACAGAGGTCACAAGGATTTAATAGGAAAATAGGAAATAATTAATTTCTGGACACTGTGAGGACATTTCAGTGTTACGGTTTTCCAGCCTTCAGGCCCCTCACAATAAATATGTCCAAGTTATGAATTTGCACATGGCTTTACTGTTTTGACATACTCAATTTGCACAGCAATAATCTCCTGAAAAAATCTGCAATCAATGATCTTGTATTTTCATTTCAAGGAAAATAAAAACATTAACTTAAAATAACTTCCAAAACCAACATCACTGATACTTGAAACATTTTATTAGGAACATTTTCATCTGAGTTCCAGGACTGATCTTCATTAATTTAATCTTTTCAATATTGATTTTAGTTTCCGGATTTTTGTTGTTGTTTGGTTGTTTTTCTTTTTTTTAACTAAACATGGTGCGACAGTAAATCAAACAGAATTTTTTTTTGTTGTTTTACATAACTCTAAAGTTTTAGAATTAGCACAAGACGGGGAATTTTGCTAAATATTATTTACCTGAAGGTCTACTGTCCACTGAATCTTGTCTATTTGCATTCATTAATTGTGTAATTCTTATTAAGAGTCCTGTATCAGGAGTCCTGTATCATTTCACAGAAGTGTAAATTTTAGGCTAAACAACTCCTCCTTGCTTTGATGACCCCATTTCACACTATTCTTTCATTTATTCATTTAATGTTGACATAGATTGGGCCACCTTGTACTCTTACAGAATTTTTAATTTTTTCCGAAGAATTAAAAATTATGCACTTATTCTATGCCTGGGAAAAAGTTTCAGAAATAATAAAAAAAATAAACGTAAAAAGCACTTCATGTTAAATATTAGCTTAGTCAATAGTTAGTAGGCTGAAAACAAATTCTACTGCAATTCCAGGAACAATGGAGTTGAACTCACCAGGCGAGCATGTGGGTTTCGGTGGTAATAAAGTTGTTTATATTCATCCATCCACACTTCAGCTGCACGCACACTGTTTGCCAAAGCTTTGGACCGTGAGTACGGAGCTTGTTTGGGGAAAACGTGACCTACATGGGAGCAGGGATGGATCTCAAGACTTCCTCCACACTGCCATATCTGAGCAAAGAAATTACATCACGTGTGTCATGAATTTCAGTCTTTTGCAACCTCAAGGATATAGTAAAAATAAGCCTGTGTAAGAATAACACTGTCTCAAGAATACCGCACCATACTACAAGCAACACATACAATAATTTTGTGTCTCATTTGATGACTAAACTAGATAAAAGTACATCCTTGTTGCTCTAAGTAATTCACTCTGAGTTCACAAGTAGATAACCACATCTCTGGTTTTATCTGGAGAGCAATATTCCTTTCTTAGTTTTATTTTCTCATGATAGGATGTGGTCTACAATATAAGTTATGCAGGCATTGGTTAAAAAAAAAAAAAAAGGCATGTTTCTTTTCCAAATTAACCATGTAAATAGTTATCTTGGAAAGAAACTAGCTGATAACTAATTCTTACCAGAAATCTATAGCTCTACATATCATCTGGATATTCTACTGGAAAGCTGACTTGACAAAACAGGTAAGCTTGTTCTATCATCGAAGAACAGTCAGCTGCATTCCCATTTGTACATTCACCAAAGAAGGAAGGCATAGGTGCCTGGTGATAAAATACCACTAAACTTTTCATTGGAAAGCTGAGGAAGATACCCCAGACCCAAAAGACCCTTCATGAAACCCCAGTCCCTTTATGAAAAGAAAAAGTAGAGTACTTCTATAACTTACGGTGGTTTAACCACAACAATAGTGAAACAACCACCTCTATCTAAACCAATATTCCTGCTTGATGCCAAGGAAGTACTTACACCTGAATGAGGAATTGGCAGAACCCTGCAAAGCATCACTCTGCCCTTGTGCTCACGCTCCTGCCTCTCTGGCTCCCCAGGTCGGGAAGTGTACAGCCCACAAGATAAAGTCCAGGAACAACCCCATCAAGTGGATCCATTAGCCTCAGCACTCTGTACACATATTTTTGTAATTATATTCTTCTCCTCTGAAAACCAAGAACTTTTGGCAGCTCACCTACACAGCCACTTTTCCCATCATGCATTCTGATCTCAAGTGTGATTACTTGAAAGGAAAGCACAGCCAGGTATTTCCTGTTCAGTACTGTGCGTGACCACAGCATGGCAGACTCCCCATTTCTGAAGGGTGCCTGAAACAAGGTTTCTGAAATTTAGTCAGATGGGAGGAAGATGGGATATGTAGCTGTACTTGAACTATCTTGAGGCTGTCACCAATGGCGTTAATAGACTTTCCATAAAAGATTTAGAATTCTCCTCATGTATTCAACCATGCATAAGTTGCAGCTCATCATTTCTTTGTAAATGGAAGACAAGGGAAATTAGCTGGGATAGGCTTATGGGGTAGAGGTTTCCTCCCTGACAACCTTCTTGTATAAGACATACATTTTTAATTACATGTTATTCAAATTAACACAGCAGGAGTGAAAGATATGAGGTAGTAAATAAAAACTCTGCTGCTAACAGTGTCAAAAGATTAGTGGTGGGACTTTTCCTACCTCTCTCTCTGGGAGTTCTAGGGATCTAAAAAGATAAAGGCTTTCAGCTCACACAAGATAGGACTTGGGTTTAGATGCCTAACTTTTAGGGTGTTTTTTTAAAATAGCTGGAATTTCTCTCAAATTTCTAATGAGTGTCATCTCCATTGATTTGGTTTTGGATAACAACGTCGGACTTTACGTGTGGCACAATACTGTGTCCAATTACCAAAGTGGAAGCACTCTAATACATATGCTTACTTTTAAAACAGAGAGCTTCCCTAAAGATATAGGTAATTCATTATTCAGCTATAGGGAATACTGGATAATTGTTACTTCCTGGATTTAAAATTTTCATTTCTTTTTTTTCATGGAGGTTTCTTGCCTCTTTTTTGCTGCTTTTCAGGGAAGCAGCATATTTATCACTTGAACAAAGATGATTAAAGGAATCATACAAGAAATCTAGAATTCTGTACTGATCTTTTAAACAATTTGCATAGTTACTTAGGTAAGTTACTCAACTGCCATTTTGAAAGCTGATATGAAACCAGCTATCCACTTTTACTTTTTTGAGATTTGTTTCAAAACAATAGTTTTCATAATTATTATTTCTATGTTCCAGAATATTTTTAGAGCTGCAATTTACCATTCAAGATTTGTCAGAAAATATTAAGAGCCATACATTTATTAGTTTAAAAATTTCCAATGTTACATTCCACATAAGTGTTTTTAATTCATCTTTATTGTTTAGATCAATCTACTTTTAAATAAGGTATTAGGGACAGATGGTAAAGACTACTGAAATGAAAATGTAGTTAAGAAGGAAGCACATACTTCAGCTCCTCCATGACAAAGTCTGATTTCAAAGGATGGAAACAAACTGACCATACCTCTGTTAAATTGATGACAAAAAGAGAATTCTATAACAGCTGAATTTTTAATAATTAAAGCTCTCTAAAAAACAACTGTAGGTTGCTAAGCAATGCTCATTAAATTCTAAGTATTTCATAAAAACAGCACAAAAATTATCTTGTCTTCCTATTACAAAAGAAAATTGAATATACTTCAGCTAAACAAGTCCTCAAAAGGTTTATTCACTTTCATTTTAATGGAAAAAAAAATGACCTCTATATAAAATCAGCTACAAATGAACAGCCATAAAATAAAGTGAGGAATTTAATAGAGAAACTAAAGTTGATTACTAAATGCTAAATAAGTGGCTTTGCAGAAGATTCTCCATAAAACTAGTTTAACCTTCTGTAACAGAAAAGCACATAAGGTTTCACAAATATTTTGCAAGCTCACATAAATGCAGATCTGTTTCTTTACTAGGTCTGGATAACTCACAGCTCTCATTATAGAAGCACACATTTCTCCTTCACTTCAATAAGAAAACAAGGTGACATTCCTTTTTTTACTTTCACTTTCATCTTGATGCATGCAGACTATTGGCATATTTTCTTTTATTTTCAGAGACAGATGGTGGCACTCTGAAAACCCACAGAAAATGTTCAGAATCTCACCTTGGGATCGCCATCCCTGCCAGGGTCTCCGGACAACTGACCTCGTGCTGGGTCAATGAATGCTAAAGAATAAAAGTTCTACCAGCTCATTCTAACATTTTAAGGCTGTCTTAAAGAAACAAAAAACATAAAAAGGATGATACATCCTATAAAAGGGCAAAATGTGGTAAACCCTATGTTTCTGCTGCTCTCTCTCTGCTACAATTTTTTCTTGATGACTTGTGGCTAAGCCCCCAGTGTGGTGCTCAGGCACAATCTTCTGGAGCTGGGTGGGTGGAGAGGCATCCCAGACACATGGACCCACCCTGGCTGCTCTCAGCACAAGACAGAGTTCCAGACAAAAAGAAACAATACAAAATTACTGGAAAAGAGAAGACCCCGAGTGTTTTGAGGTGTATCATCCAGGCTCAGGGGCAGTAACATTTCTGAGAAGAAAGGCCTTTTTGCATACGGTAGGCTGAAGGACAGACCACAGACATTTAAGCCTTGTCCAGAAACAAATCTGCATTGCAGCGCCACTTGCAGGACCAAGAGCAGAGAGGGGACAGAAGCTGCAACCAGATTCCCTTTGCTCTGAGTACAAGAGGGAGAAGATGAAAGAGCATGTTTTGAATACCTCAGAAAGAGGAGTTTCAATGCCCATTATGCCCATGAAGTGAAATTTTACCCAGCTAAATAGCATTAAGCAATCCAAAATCAAGGTAACATTGACTCAATTCTGCATTCAGCACGTAGCCTCCATCTCTCTTAGTCATCATGCTTTTAGCAAAAGCTTTGTCCTTGTTGCACCTCTCAAAACCACAGAGAATTTCTCCAGCTCAGAGTAATCGAAGTGCAAGAAAGAGGAGGCATGAGGACAAGTCTTTTCATGTCATTGGGAGAGAGTCGTGTTTTCAGAGAGGAGAACAACAGTAAATTAATTTACAGTGGTTTTGAGTAGTTCTGCTCCTAATTTTCAGGTCTGACAGATCTAGAAAACACAAGGACAACAACACTAACAATGATTTATCCCTTCCGACCTCTTGGAACACTGCGGGCAGCCAAAAGAGCACAGTTAAACAACATCGTAGCACTCTGCTCTGTTCCACAAAAATCCTCACCACACAGGCACAAGTACAAGGGCTCCAAATCAAACAGAGCAAAGCATGTTGCCTACAAATGCCCAGATGCTACTGGCAAGCTGCACTGGGAAAATTGGCATGGCCAAGCATATTCATTGGCCACTGCACAGCCTGTCCTGTTAAGTCATTTGTCTCCCAGGAGTTGCTTGATCCACCTGCACCTACATGCTGGCTTAGCCCACTGCAGAGAGTTTGTGCACTCTCTCCTGGGGACTCTGCTGCTCTCTTTGTGCTTCCCCTGTGTGCTGGGCCACCTCTGATGCTTCCTCTGTCCCGTGAGGAGACCACAGTCCTGCATGCTGGAGAAGTAAAGGCGCTGCTCACACAGGCTCCTGCACCCCATGGGGTCCTGGTTCTGGGGAACCAGTGATATAAAAAATGAGACTGGCTGCCAGAGCTTCACAGAGGTCAGTGGCAACGGAGGGTTGGGTGTAAAGCAGCAGCAGCTGGTACTGGGGCACTCTGAGTCAAAAGGAATGGGTCAGGCTGTCTGCCAGCCTTGGTGTCTCCAAAAGCAAGACACAAAGAGCAGAAGGCCAAGAACTTGCATGCCAAGTGTGCCATGTTAGAGGTCTTCCTCAAGGAGTTGAAGTTTTGCACACACCAGAACCGAGACTCCTGCTTCAGAGGGTCACAGGGCTGATGGAGATGGGTCAACTGCTTTGTGCCTCAGGGGAAGGCCTGCTGAACTAGACCAAGACTATTGAGTAGACTGTGTTTGGGCTTATGTGCCAGAAACTTCCCTAAGTGAAAAAGGAGGTGGTCATGAACTCATATCAAACAGCTTTTCCAGCTGAGAAATCTACCTCCAGAGAAACCATATCAACTCTAGGCCTGTACTTGTCATCATTCCTAATAATTTTTGTTCCTTATTTTTATACCCTCCTTTCTACAATTTCTGCACTGCAGGCAGCAGATCAGAACAGCAGCCAGGAAGACTCCATGCTTCTCTGGTTAACACGCAGACATCCAGAGAGACAGTCTGCTGATGTCTCCTTTCTCAAGAAAGTGGTTTTGTAACATTAAAATGTTATTTAACCTTGAAATCTGTTGTCACCTGGTAAAAAGGCCAAAACCCCTCCTGTACCACAAGTCAATGACTCACAAAAATGCAAACATGACCATTAAAAATAACAGATGATGGGCAGAACAGACAAGAATAATCCAGGATAATAAGCTGTGAACTCCCTGAAAGCCAAAAGCAGCTCTACAGCATTCCTCTTATGTCACCATGAGCTTCCATGAGCTAAATGTGATTTGGGGCAAACCATAGGCAGCCAGTGTTCAGTAGGAACTAGCCACAGTGCTGGTACCAGCTGAGCACATAAGAACATTACTTTTCTGATCAGCCTGTACTGTCCTGTGTCTCCCCTTTTCCTGCTGTAAATCCTTTTCATTACAGCTATCAGACTCACACCCGAGCACTTGGTCACACCTCCTGTGGGGTACAACTCTACTGTTACTGGAGATCTTCTCTCCCATCTTTTATAGCCTTTGTACAGCCTTTTTCTCAGGTGAAACAGAATAAAGCCTCAAAATTAGTACAGGGGCTGCTTTCTCCTGCCCCACTGGGAACTGCTCACTCCATCAGTCACAGCAAGAACTCTGAGTCACATCAAAGCACCACAAATCTTCTTCCCAATGACATCCTACAAGCTGCAGGATGTAAACTTCACCCACTAGTACCACACCCCTTTTTACATTTTATACTAGAGCTCAAAATAAAGATATGTTTTTAAACATTGCTTTAAAATGGCTATTTGGAAGGGAAGTACAGCTATCCTGAAGTGCAAGAACAAGATTTATATAAACACCTTCCAAAATACTCCCTTCTTAGCACTTGCTTACATTACAGCTACCTCATTAAGTAAAAGGGCACAAAGAAAGAAATAGGAACTTGTTGTATTCTGAGGAAAAGAAACTTTCAATTAAGCCACCTACCCTAAATGAGAATTCAAGGTTTTCTCCTCCCCAGACTTCCATTCCTGTGTCATAGGAACCAAGATAATCAAAATACTTCTTGCTCACAGAAAATAATCCACCTGCCATGGTTGGAGACCTACAAAAGAAAATAGTAACTCTGAACTGAGTAAAAAGAAAAAATATTAAACCAATGCAACAGATAAAAAAAATTACATCTTTTTCAATCTTTTCTGGATACAAAGTAACAGTCAGAAATTTACCAATTATTATGAAGCCATTTGAATTTAATTTAGTAATAAAAAACTGAATCTGAAACAAGCACCAGAATGAAAAATATTGTGTTAAAATAATTTTTTCCAATTGCAGTCTTTATGTGTAAATGAAGAGCCTCTTCACACAGCAGAACATTAGCTTCTTTGTGGCAGAAGTGTACTAGTTGTCTCTGAAATTCTAAGTGCTATATCCTTATCTATTTTACTTATGCAATAATTAAAGAAATACTTGTGCTTTGGTAATTAAAAACAACATTCTTGATTTCACTTATACCAATTGAAAAAAACTCTCAGACTTTAATTATTAAGTAAATATAGCCCCTAAAGAGATTTGTTTTCTTTCTGAGAAAATCTACCCATCTGTATGTTCTTAAATTTTTTTACTAAGTTTGGAGGGAAAAAAAAAAATAAAAAAATCAGGAGTCATGACTGGGTCCTCATTGAAGATCACAAGGCCTGGAGTGACAGCACACTTAAGGGATGTACTTCCAGTAGGGTAGAGTGCACACATATACATAAATTTGTATTTGTTCAATATTGTTCCTTATCATTTACAGTCGTAGGATGACTCCCTTTAAAGTGTCAGGTATATAATGCTGATTAGAACTAAGCTCAGCTGACATCATATGAGTTTTACTAAATTGCTGTTGAGGTAAATATTAACAAAAGCGAGACGCATGATCAATTATTCTTAATCTGCCAAAACTAATTTTACCAGCTATCTTTTTGAAGCAACACGGTCTCACATTGTCATATGCTGTTTCAAAGAATGGAATGAGATGAGACAAGACAGAAGGAAAAATAACAAACTCCATAACCAGTCAAGTCCTTCTGTCTTCCTCCAAATCTCATCTTTCCAAACCAAGCTGTCAGTGACACCACTCCCAGCACTGCTGCTTTCTCCAGACACTTGTCAAGCTCACAGTCCTCAGGCTACCATGAAACTTTATCCCTTATCATTTTACTCTTGGCATGTCAAAGACAATTCTTCTTATCATGAAGGAAAAAAAAATCATATTTGAACTAAATGTTTTAAAAATATTTACTGTATTTGGAATTTTTTTTTAAGGAGGACATGGACTAATACATGCTGAGAAAGACTCAATTACTACCTCACTTTTCCCATTTAAAAAAATAAAGTTTATTCAGCTGGGGATAAGTTCATTAATATTTGTGAAATATGGGTATTAATATCCTGATAAGCAACTTACAAAAGACTGATAAAAAAATAATATTTTTTTTTTTTTGTGGGCTTTACAGTAACAGATAAAAGTATTAACAAAATGACTGTATTAAAAATGCCAAACAGGTCAATTTACTACAACAAACTGCTGAAATACAGCAACTTCCATAGCAGACAGGGCTAGGTGGAACACAGTAGATCCTCAGCTATCAGGATCTTGTCTACCATTCCCACTTTCAGATGCTTTGTTTGCTCTATTCTCTTATCTCTCCTAAAAATACAATGTTGAGTGACAAATAATACCAATTGATGGCACCTTGTCTCAAAATAAAACAAAACTAAAACACATTATGAAGACATGGTCCTGAGCTCTGCGAGTTAGCCCTTCACAGAAACCATGATAGATAGAGCTGTATTGTTTCACCCCAGTAAAGAACTGGCAAAATGGTTCACCTTTGAAAACAGCACAGTGAACTGCAGCTATCATTACGGAACAGAAAGAAATCTTCAAAACTACTTTTACCTTCTTACTGGTCGGTGATATTTTTCCCTTTTCATCGTTGCCCGTGATACATTTTTTTTACAACACAGAGTTCTTTGCTTTTCACAGAGGACATCCTCCAGTACTAGTTAATCAGTTATACTCTTCCCATGTGCTGGTAAGCATCTGTAAGAGTTTGCCTAGAGGAGTCAAGAGACTACTTTGCAATCAGTTTTCCATAAGGAAGATGAAACAGGAATTTCAGCTTTTAGAGCACTATTTTTTTTCCAGGAGCAATGGTAAACAGCAGCTTTTTTGGAAAAAAAATGGGGAATTAAACAAAATACATATTTTTTAGTAATATGTTCATTTCCCAAATATCTTTCAGCACCTGGTATTTTCAGGTGAAATCAAAAACACATTCACAGTTTCTTAGTATGCATAAATATTAACCTGATCACGTCGGTCTTGGACTTCCTCCGTTTTTGTTCTCTTTCAGGGGTACTATGCCAAGTGAAGACCAGCCGCCAATCAAATCCACCAATCTGTGGCTCACCAGCATTTCCCAAGTACTCAAATGTATTCCAGTCAATAACATCAATAACAGGGCAGACGACAGCTGTTTCTTCTTCAGCAATCCTGGTATGTTTTTAAAACAAAAGGGTGACTTCCATTAGAAACTATACCAAAAATAATTAAAAAAAAAAAAAACAAAACCAAAAAAAAACCAGTGTAGAACTGACAAGAACAAAGGATGCTTACAATACCAAACGTGAAGTTTTAATCCTTTTCAATTCATGCTGCAATAACAAGGAAATGATGATACCATAAATGCTAGAATAACCCCCATTTTCGTACTGGGGATCATCAGGAGGATGTATCAGGATGGACTCTGCTGGCAAGCATCAACCTTCCTGGATGGTATAAGCAAGGTATGCCAGATGGCTTGAGATAACACATTCAGCATCTGTCTTGGCTGCCATAGCCAGAACCACTTCATTAACAACAGCAACAAAAAGCCTGTCTTCTTTTGTACAGGTAGCTGTTTTAGAGAGCAGTTTTATTACATAGTTTTGCAATGATGAATAATAAACCAGCCAGACTCTTGACCCTTGAAGTCATGGCTGTTCATGTAACTGTGATCATCGGCAAATTTTGTACTGAGTACTGTAACAGTAACTCAAAAAGAAGCCCTGAGCTTAGAAAAAAAACAAACTTGCAACCTGGGAATTAGACCTCCCACAATGAAGCATAACTGAAGGAGGCTTCCAGAAACCGTAGCAACACAGGAGATGAAAAGGAGAAACAAGATAGCAATTGCAGAATGACATTCCTAACACCAAGGGTGATCTAAAGATAGTCAAGATCTTTATCATACTAAGAATACATCAGATCTTATGACATTTCTTGCAGGTCTACTTCTACAAGGACATAAACCCCTTCCTCACATTTCTCAGTATCACGAAGGGTTTTCAGGACTCCTTTCCAAAAGGATTCGTCCTTACAGAAGGCAGTGGAGTTCTTAGCCTCCTCCTCTAGAATGGCCACGCTCAGCACCAGGAGCAACATCAAGCACACAAGCTCAAGCCAAGGTCTTTCTCCTAAATCACTGTTTAGCGTCTTCCCCTTTCGAGTGTTAGATATCCCCTGGTAGTTCAGTGAAATGAAGTAACTCGCTTGACTTAAAGATGCAGGTATGCACTTTAAGATGCCCTGCATCTTGCATTTACATATTACAGAGGTGAAGGAAAACTGAATACTTATATTGCCAAACAAGTAAGTGATGCAGTGCATCTGTCATTCAAAGGGAGCTCATTCTTTATGGGATTGTTAGGCTAAAAACCGGTAGGCTGACCAAGGGCTCACACTGTGAAATTAGAGTAGCTTGTGATGCTTAAATGCAGCAGAGAACAGCAGCAATTCCAAAGTAGTATTGTCTGAGCTGAGAAAGACAGCCTTAAGTGTGAAACGGCCTCTTGCTGCTGGAGGGAATATGTGAAACAGTTGTTTTCCTCTTTATGAACTCCCGTAGAGACCTTGTTTGGTAGAGCACACAAAAGGGCTTATACAAATACTGTTATCTCCTGTCTCGCTTGCATAAAACTTTGTACAAATCCTTACTGTACAACACAATGAAAATGATACACACAGAGGAGGGGAAAAAAAAAAAAAAAAATGTTTTGCTCCTCCGGTAGCAAGTAGGAAAATAAGTAAAAAGTAGGTAGCTGGCACAGGATTTCAATTATGAAAGGAATGAAGTAAGTGAAAAGCCATCACCTTTTCTGTAAGTTAAGAATTAACTAGATGGTACAATGCACAGGCTTACAAATACAACTATGTTTGCACTGCAAAATGCTAACACTGTTGTATCGCTACCATGCATTCGAGTCAGATATGCTACAGAAAAGACCCTTAGAGATGTATGTCTGCATCTGCAGCAAGAACGGCAGGAATTCCAAGGGAGGGCTAACTTTTTACAGGTGGTGATTATTGCGTTTAAAAAAATCCCAATCCTTCCTCAAGATTGCCATCTCGTGGTTCGCTAAAGAAGCGAAGCAAACACAGAATAGTCTCCCCCGTCATACACTTTCTTTAGGGGACAGTTGTTAAACCTGCGCTCATGATTTGATGTTTATCCGTTTTCCTTTCTTCACACTATCATAGTTAGCCCACAGTTACCTGGAATACACTCGATGTGAAATTTAGAAACAAGGTAAGTATGACTATTTTAAGAAAACAAAAAAACCTGAAGTAGTATTCTAGATATCATTTCAAAAGGACATGGGGAACTTGAGAACACAAGTCCCACTAGGAATGAGGAAGAAACATCACATCAAGACACTATGTGCTTTTGGAAGTCTCTCCAAAAAAGTTTGTAAAAGTCTGTTTTTTCTGGTCCTTTTCTGTAGTCTACAATACCTGGTGAGAATCTTAACAGGATCCAAATCAAATAACTGGCCTTGAGGAAAGTTTTTTTTCTTTTAGTTATATTTTAAAGAGAGCTGGTTTTCTATATACAATATTTCGGAGGTCTGAATCAGGTCCTGCATCTATCAGTATCTGCTAATGCCATCCAAAGGGGTAAAGACATGGGCTGTTAGCAAAAGGGCAAAAAGCAATTGAGCCTTGTGACGTGATGCAGGTGCTGAGGTGAAGTACCAGTGGCTGAACACTCAGGAGGAATAGCATGAAAAGGTGCACGTATGGCTGCTGGATACACATGGGCGAGGCTTCAAGAATACAATAAATATTCTCAGCTGTAACAGAAGGCTAGTATTCTGGTTTCTAAGGGTTTTTTGTTAGAGTTTTGGGAAGGTTCCTTGGTGTTTTGTTGTTTGTTTGCTTGGTTGCTGTTAATTAACTGAAGTTTCTGAACAGCCTGACGGATCTGCAGAATAGACAAGAGACTACACAGGCATGAAATACAGTGTCCCAGGACAAATGGCTTGCAAGTAAGGGTCAGTGTTGACATAACATTAACTCCTCCCTATCCTACACCATGATCCTTTATATCAGAACCAGTCTGGAAAGGTGGATTTGCTCAGGACTAAGAGGATGGAGTTTATTGACTTGTATTCCAATCTGCTTATGCAAACATTGCCTTGCAGGGCACACATCTTTCCAGACCTTCTGTTCATCCACCACCCAGGCTGACAGAAATAGCCCCCTTTACCAAGGCAGGTGCAAAGCTGGGGGTGTGGACTTGCTTTCCTGAAGCCCAAAACTTTACATTGTCTGAGGAAAAAGAGCAGTTTGGTCCTCAAAACAAAACCAAAACAAACCAAACCAAACACCACCAAAAAAAAATCCCACCATGACGTGATCTTTCACACTTCTATTTGCTTCCCACAGCCAGGAGACAAACACCAAACACTCATAGTGCCTCAGGAACCAGACTGCAGTAACCTTTAGTGAACCATGAGTCATTTTTCCACTGCAGGAGCGGGCCAAACTGTCTGCCCCCTTCTTCTTCAATGAGAGAGAAAACCAGCGCAGAGCATAAGCTCACCTTGCCAGCAGAGGCTCCAGCCAGCCCTCATGGCATTCACAGTGGCAGTCCAGGAACGTCAGGATATCTCCTTTTGCCACAGACGCCCCCAGCAGCCGGGCTCGAACCAGCCCCTCTCGCTTATTTGCCCGGATGAGACGCACCTTGCGCAGGCCAGCCACGTAGTTTTCCAAAGTTTCCTTTAAATGTTCTGCAACAAACCAGAAAAAGAGGGAATGATATAGTCTGAAATGACTTGTTTATGTCATGCTATAGGAAGCTCTCTCCTCACTAGCACATTACTTATAGCAGGGCTCTAATCCTTGTGGCATTTTGAATACGTTTCTGCTATACATGTTTAGAAAGGACATGAAAAAAGCACAGAACTTGGATGGACACAAAACACGGTTGCTTTTAAGAAATTGAACGCGTCACATTTACCTCTGTAATACACTCTCAGATTGATAAGCACTTCTCAAAAGTTACTTAAAACTTTTTGTATGAAGTTTTAGTCTTAACACAATTCACATGTGGTGGAAAATGCCAGCATTGCCTTTATGTCCTGTTGTTCAAACAGGACCAAAGAACTAGGTCACCGTCATTATATGAGACACCAGGGGAGCATTGGTGCAATCGAAACTTGCTCAATTCAGGAAACTCAAGTGCTCTGATCAGACTCTTTTCTATCTATACACACAAGCACTCATGTTACAATACAGCAAATATGCTTCCCCATTTCAAACTAAATTTGGTCCATAAGCCAATTTTTCACTAGCACAATAGAAAGAACTATTTTTCTATGAGAGGCCTTTGTTGTACAGTTTTCTGGTATGTGACCTGAACAGCGTAATTTTTTCTCCTGTCAACTGGTTGACCAAAAAAGCCCATCAACGATCAATATTATTTAGACTTATTCTTCCTACCTTTGTCACTGTAATCATCTACAAGGATAATTTCTTCCAAAAGTATATCGGGAGATGTCTCAAGAACACTGTGAACAGTTCGTAGAAGCGTTGACCAAGCCTCATTATAAAAAGCTATCACAACAGAGGTTTTTGGAAGGCTATAATAATCATATTTCTTCTCTCTGCATCTGTAAAGGGGGAAAAATATTTAGTACAAGTGCAAAAGCATTTATTAATTTTCAGGAAACAATTCACAAATCCCTTTGTATGCTAGCTTCCAACTGCAAGAAAGAACACAGAAAGTATCTTAAAAGAACTGCATATGTGTGGAAAATTGCATGAAAATACATTAGGAAGTTGCTCTTACAGAGGTTCCATTTCCACAAAAGCATTATGAATAAAATTCTGCAAACTACCAAAAGAAAAGGTCTAAAAAGAAAAATAATAGGAGGTATTCCGGGCTGGTAGCTGAAGTAGCTGTCTTCGCTCAATTTCAAATAGAAGAACAAAAAATGGCCAAAATGTGCCCCAGATTAAAGGAAAAAGTAAAAGAAATATAAAACTTAAGTGCAGTAAAAACAGTAACATAAACTAGTGATAACTGTGGCTTTGGAAAATAGAACAAGTGCTAGACAGTAAAAATATAACTGTGAAAGAACAGCAATATATAAAGAGGAAAGAAAAAAAAACCAAACCAAACGACCAGCAACAAAACTGAAATGTATGTACACTGAAGCAGAATTTGGAGAGACCACACAACTGGCAAAATCTAATAGAAAAATCCATGAAAACCTAAAGCAGATATAGAAATGTATGGGTTTGGCTCTATGGAGAGCCAGAAAGTTTGCAAACCTTTGGATTAAGCTCCAGAATGTATTTCCTATAAATACATATATGAACTTCCCAAATGAACATAAGGATGCCAAGAAACTCATAGCTGAGCCAAATGTATAAATTCTTAAAAGAATCCCCCAGTTTAGAAGAATTTTAAAATAACTATGGCATTTTCTACAATTTCTCCTCTTTCCTTAGAGCATTCCATACTGGCAGTTTTTATTGCCTGGAGTCACCAAGGCTCGTAAGGGGCAGAAGGACAAACTTCAATTTCTGTAAACTGCTAAATCACAACAGATACCAAAGCAGGTAGGACATCCCTCCTATCAAAACAGAACAGCAGCGGGTCCTGCAGAACATGTGCTATGGGGAGCTGAAAAGGGAAATTAAAGCTGATCAGTAGAAAATGCACCAGGAAAATCCCTTAGGTCAATCTAGGGACACAAAAATTCACCGAAACACTACGAAAACTACATTAAAAGCAAACTGCTTACCTACAGAACATTGAGAACATTTTAACAAACTATTTAAGGCTGCTGTGTCTGCAATTAAAAAAGGCTTATAGGTTTCTTTGAGGATTAGTCAGTACCTATTAAAACCTGCTGTATAGAAATAAAAAGCAATCTGAATCTGATTATGCCTAAAATCAAAATTCTTACAAGGAAAACAAAAAGTCTGTAGAGTAGTTCTGTAATAAACACGTGAAAATGAGGAAGCAACAAGGACAAATGGCACTCAGACAAAGGAGGCACCCAAAGGCTGCTTCTCAAACATGAAAGGAATGCCACGAAACAACACCCATGCATGCAGACATACGCACATAGGTGGATGCACACACACACTGATCTAGCGAAGTGCAAAAACGCCTGTCCCTCCTGGCTGTAACTTGTCCTGAGGGGCTTTCACAGAGGGAACTGTCTCACACCAACACCTGGTGACAGAATTGATTTATTTAGCCAGACATCCATGTATTGACACATAAAAAATGAAAAGGAGTGACAAGCGACATTTTAATTAACCTCTTTATTTTTAATGCAGAAAAACCCAATGTATGAATCCAATTTTAGAAATACATATTTACTTTTAGCCTACTGGAAAACATTTCTGCTCAGTACGGCCAGGAGAAAAATATCCATATATATATAAGTCACTTGTACCAGGTAATTTTGAGCTCATTTCTTGATGGAAATAGGATCTCTACACACGCATTTTAGAAAACTGAAGGAAAAGATAAATAAATAAATAACACCAGGAAAGCATTCTTCAAAAATATGTCAGGAAGATTCATGGAATAATAACACTGTATTCCATTTAAAGAAAGGAAACCCAAAACGCCTGAAGAAGCTTATAAGTCTAATTATAGATTAAAGACTTCAACAGATTTGCCTGAAATTACATGCTGAAGATGGGAAACATAATTTGGCACAGAGCAAGGCGATCCCCACGCTGTTTGTGATGCACTGAGCATTGCTGCCTCCTCCCATGAGCACACCTCACACTGCAGGAAAAGGTCAGCCTACTACAGGACATACCAGAGCACACATTTCTTAGGTTTCCAAGGTCAAGAAAAAGGCCAGCACTAAAAAATGGGTTTAATTTACCAGCTCCGTGGTGGAAGGCAGCACAGGAGTGAGGAGAAGTGACCTGCCACAGCAGCAGGGCAGGCTGCTGGCTGGCACAGCCACCCTGACCTGAGCAGTACCCTGATACCCTCATTAAAAAACCAAAAAAAGAAAGGAAAAAACCCACGTCATTCAACCTCTGTGCAGATTTGCATATTTATCTCAAATACTATTTCCAAGACATATATTTCTTGCATCTCAACTGTTAGCAGTCTCAAAGTCTTGCTGAAGTGAAGCACACTTTTCCTTATCTTTCTGTAATTAAAGAGTTTCACTAAACCTCAGAAATTAATCCCATTTGGGAGATTACAAACCCAAAACATTTAAACCTTGGAAAAATTATAGCATTAAAAGAAAAAAAAAAAATCTTTAAAAAAACTAATGAATCCCTGAAATGGAAATGCTTGGAAGTGTTGCTGAATAACATTTAAGTGGCATGCATATAGACACCAAACATTACCACTTCACAAGATATAAAAACTTAAAAAAAACCCACTACGAGTAAGAAGCCTGATTTAAGGCCTAGTGGTCATAACTCATCTTTTCCATTTCCCAACTCCTGTTTAACACAAAGCGCCTTAGCAGCCCATCTTCTGCATTCACATTTGCAAACTTCAAGATGTACTTTTATTCTCCATGTGTCAGCCAAGTATCCCAGCTCCTACTTTCCAAGTGAATCATTTCACTCCTACTTTGGATTATTCAGAAAAACAAATGCATATCAATTACGGTATGTCATTAAAATGACAGCAACTGGTGACAGCAGTCCCAAAATATGTTTTTGCAGACACTGGGAATGTATATTTATGCAAACTATACTGCAACCTGCTTTCTTCTGAGGAGGAGGAGGGTGCTGTTTAGTGCCGTTCTCAAACCCATAACACTGTGCTTTCCAATAGAGATGACCATATTAAATCAGGATGTGCATCTCACATTATTCACCCTAAAAACTACCTGTCACCCGATCATCTGGGCTCTGCAGATCCATAAAGACAGATCCAGGAAACTCACCTCACCCTCCTTAAGCCATTGATCCAGCACAGCCCAAGAGACTTTAGTGGGTCCCCCACCTCCCTCTCGTCTATAGAGGTTTGACTGTGGAACAGCTGCTTAACTTTTCTATTAGTAAAGTTAACTGACTATAGGAATCTACCTATGGTCCCTACCACTGGCTGTGATACATCACTTTAAACCTAGTCATCATAACTACCAACTGGTTGGTAAAAACATAACACAGACACAAGGAAATTAGTTGTCTGTAAGCATGACATTTCCTAGCAATGGAAACAAATGCAGATTCATTTGAAGTCCAACATTCTTTCACTTTCTCCTTATCTCATTCAATCACAGGAATTTTACTGCTTCGTAATAATTAAATGTGTTTTAAAATAAACAATTACCTAAATTAAAAGCTGCATGTTGTGCATGTTGAGTGGGTTGATTTTCTTCAGAGAAGTACACATCTAGTCTAGACTAGATCTACAGTCAACCTGATTTTGGTAACAGTTATCCAATACCGGGATCACTCATTGAGGAAAAACCTGTTGCCAACACATCCAAGAGGCTTTTCTAGAGGCAACAAAATAAACGCATACAGTTTTAAACGGGACTCGCATTTCAGTGACAAACGCTGGTATGCAACGAATAATAACCACAACACGTAATGCAAAGGAGTGACAGCTGCTCAGCCTCTGCCCTCCGGTCACTCCTGCTCTCTGCAGATTCACTAGAAAATGCACAAGCAGAAACCTTGTGCACAGTAGACTGACACTCAGAGAAAACATGGCCAGGACTGCCCCAACCATCTTCCAAGGAGCAGATGGGGACACTACAATGCTCCAGCAGAATCCTGCTTCTGCATCATCCTTCATTTCCCTCATTTCTGCCACACTGGGTAGGTGTTCCAGAGACCCTCCTACTTGATCACTGTGGCCTAAGACAGGCATAAAACAAACCAAAGCTTTGTCTTCTGGCATTTCTTATCAATTGACACTAAGACAACACCTACATTTTAGAATTCTAAGTGTCCTCATCCATAAATCTTTAAGGTTTCAGATGGGAAGAAAGAGAAAATAATCTGGTTCGTACTGGAACACAAAACCACATTCACTATGTACCACCTGTGTTTCACTACAACTTCTACACAAACATCTAAGTCCACAAAATGCAAACTGAAGCCAAACATGTAAAAGTAGTATCATCATACATCCAAATTCCTGTGGGTTTTTGGTTTTGCCTCTTTTACACTGCATGTTTAAGTCACGGTCTAACCAAGAGTAAACAGCTGACAAGTTTAATAAATTAACCTTGGAATCTACTACACTACACAGTCTTCTGTTAGCAGGTTTTACAATAGGTTATTTATTAGAAACCAAGGAGACATCACGCAGGAAATGCCTAAACAAAATTAAATGGGTTGTTTTCAAGAACATTTGTGTCAATTAATGTAATCACTCAATTTATTTCTTTGTAAAGAGCTGTTTCTCTAAGAGATGTGTATCTATACACAGGGAGAGAGAGCATGAATGTGTGCACACTGGGCACACTGCCATGAGTTAATTAGGAATGGTTGCTGACATGCTCTTACTTAAGACTTTCACCACAACTGTGACAATGATACAGGGAAAATAGACTTTTAAACTCCAAATTTGATCTTCTACATGCACAGTTACTTATATTTTAAGAAAAAACCCATTAAATATTCTCTGAGTTTTCAAAGATTTGTTAAAAACACAAACTGTTCATAAATTATTTAATGCTTTCAGAAGGTATACTGAGTAAATTTTGGTTTTGAAGTTCCAATGTGAATGCCCTAGGCAAGTTCAGGATTGTGCAACTTCTCTCAAGAAGTGCAAACAGCACATGTCACTGCTGAAGCTGATTTAACTTGATTTATGTGACAACAGTAGGTGACATATACACCCCATCCCAGTGTCACCTGGAAAACACTGCCTGGGTTCTACTTTAGGCTGGCTTTCACATGCTGGGCTAGGAACCAGATTGGCTGGGCATGTGATGGGCCATAGACATCTGACTCACCACACAACCTCCTTTCCTCTTCCTAATTTCAACAGCTAGAACACTGACTTAAACTGCTCTTTCAGTAGGAGGTGTGCTCAAAAGTGGCATTTTGCAGGCTGATGGGGATGAACAGCAGCATCCATGGGCATCTCAATCTAGTTTCACCATCTTCATTCCCACTCCATAAACTGCAGAGGCAGCAATGTGGGCATTGGTATCTGCCAAGTATCTTCACCCAAGAGAAAACCCCTCCTTCTCTCACCTTCCCAAAGCTATGGCAGAGGACACAGCAGTACTGAGATCTTCTACCCCCTTTTCCACTTTTGCCCAAGCCACAGCCTGGGGTTCTGCACATGCATCCACAAGCATCCCAATCCCTGCAGCATGACACAGGTGACAGCACTGGTTTCTAAGCCATCCCACACAGTTACCAAGGCAGTGTCCCTTACTTCAGGCTGAATATATAGTTGAACATCCACTCCTCACCCCTCCCTGTGGGAGAGTAACCTATGGATAAAATGCAGCATGCGAGTCAAAAGCAACACCACCCAAAGCCTGGGATACAGAAGTGCAACATTTCCAGTGGAATTAAAGGATATGATAAATATTATTCTTATCTCCTCCAAACACTACTCAACTTTTCATGCCAAATTTATTTTCTCACATAAGACTACCTGTCTTACTTACCTGTCCAACTGTCAGTCCAGGGATTTTATTTTTTTTTTTTCTTTTTTTTTAATTAAAAAAAAAAAAAAAAATCAGGGGGAAAAATGTTTATCTGGGCACGGAGAGGCTCTAGCTGGTTTTACACACCTAAACAGGCCACATGTTTTCAGCTACTGCAGAATAAGGCGCTGACAGTTTACAGAAGGTGTGTCTTGGTGTGATTAGCCAAGCAGATAGCAGCAAGGTGCAGATAACTGCCAGAATGGGCAGATTATGGGCAAGGCTGGAACACTTGAGCAGGTGAGTTCAGGATGCTGGCCTACACTTCCCCACTACCAGTCCCAGCCCAGCAGGCTGGCTAAAAGCTCCCTAAATTATATCTGCTAAACAAAACATGTTAGAGAAAGCACCCCTGTACAGTCTACAACACTGTGATATGATCAAGTCTCTGAAAACAGAGGCTGGCTTGATCGTGATACAGGTTTAAATAATATCTTCCAGGTTATTTAATGTTCTATAGAATGATTCTCCCAATGACAAGACGGTCCTGACAAGACTGCCAAAAGCTGTGTTAAGATTTCAGATAATAATCAGCTGTGCTGCCTTGTATACAAACATTTGTGAGAAGCAAGAAAGAAAGACACCAAGTCTGAAACAGAAGAAAATATTTGTTAAGACGTTGGGGTCTGGGGAGGAGGTGGGCACAGAAAGCAAATCTGTGACTTTAAAAGATTAAATATACATTAAGAAAAAGCTGTCTAGAAAGACCAAGTAGGAGAACTGACTAAAATCCACAAATTTAGGAAATCCATAGAGCCTCCTAATTCCAAATTGTTAGAGAAAGACTACAGAAGTTCCTAACTGACCCAGATTCTGGATGTGCAGTTGAGAAGGAAATTCTTCATGTGACAATGGGGAAATGCACTTGATTTTGGTTTTATTTTACTGAGCTGAAGCAGTGGTTACTTTCTGCTCCAATGTTTTCAATTTTCTTCCAAGATAGTGAGATACATTTAACATTTCCACAGAGACATACTATTTCCTACACCTACATTCAAAACTTTAGTGAGAGCAATTTTATTCAGGACAAGAAAAAATATTTTGCAAAGCAATAACTGAAAGAAACTATTGTATTCATCACTATAAATAAGGTGTGGATGCACCTGATCCTTATAGATAATTGTTTACAATAAAAGCAGTTTTTTAATTTAAAAAAAATATCAGTTTTTGCTTACTATCAATCACAAATCTGGGAACTTTTTCAATTTAAAAATTAAATCAGCTGAAACCAAGCAATAATCTAGATATCAAAGGAAGTTCAGGAAGTCTACCAGAAGGTGGAAAGAAAATTGGTGAAAAATAATCACGTGAGCTCTTCTGGAAAATATTTGCTGGAGGTTGTTGAAAGCATAATGACAAACAAAATGACATATTTTTACAGATGACATGAAACAAAAGTAGCAAAATATTCTAAATATCAAAGCAATACTTCCAGGATTGCTTCATTTTGTACTGTTATAAAATGCAAGCCTTCTTATTAAAAAAAATACATAAACAACAACAACAACAAAACATAGTGAAGAATTATTTTTACACCACATGTATGAAGAAAGAATGAAATGTCCTAGAGAAACATTGCTTTGAAGGTCTAAAGCCTGTTTACACATGAAAGAAATCCTGCCAACTAACACTAAAGTAATGACTAAAAGATATTATGATTAATATAGTTACTAGTAACCAATTACATCTTTCCGAAAAGCTCAGAAATCAAACCAAAAAGTCCTAAAAGTCCTAACACCAAAGAAGTGACCGCAGTATTACAAAACTACTATACCAAGCACACTCTTCGGTGCTTAATGCAAAGCCTTTTCTTGTAAGAAGCAGTGTGCTGTGTCTCCTGATCAGATGCAAAGCCAGTGCTGGGCATAAAGTGCACCATCAGGTGCATGTTTAGAGGGAAGGCAGGTGCCAAAAAGGTCAAGCTGCTGCAGCTCACCTCTTCAAAGAGTTCTATTTCCCATATGCACTAAAAAAAAAAAAAAAAAAAAAAAAAAAAAAAAAAAAAAAAAAAAAAAAAAAGGTCATTGTTTTGCCCGTAGGACAGAGATGAAAGAGAAGCTCCTGGGCAAAGTCAGACACTCACTGCGGGCTGAGGAGGGAAACACTCAGCCTGCTGCGCCTTTCCCGGAACACAGCCAGGTTAAAACTCATGGCAGGAGTAGCTGTGATTTTTGGAGTAGAAAAGGAACCAAAACCTAGTATCAAGGCTTATTCTGGGAACTTGCTAGCAAGGTACTATCAGACAAACATCCTGGTATAACTTAGCACTTACAACCCAGAAAACAACAACAACCATAGAAGAAAGACAGACGCTCAGAGAATCATATTCAAATATGGGAACAAACAGGAAAAACAGTTTTGAAAGAGAGAAAACTCTGAGCACAAGATTGTTATGCTAAAGTCAAGCATAATATTCCCCCGAAAGAAATAATATTATAGGCATAAACGATGGTGACAGAAGAATTTGAGCATTTGTGTATATCTACCTATCTATACAAAGACACTTAAAGATAGATGCAGAGATACTTAAACATAAACATAAAATCACACATATACAAAAAAATTATATCAACAATCTCTCCAAAACACAGAAGGTTACCTAAAAATAAAGAACAAACCTCTAATTTTTTTTTTTTTTAATAGCTGAAAAATACTACACAGACCACATTCAATATTTTGAGGGCTTTTGTGGCTACTTAGGAAAGACAGGAAAGAATTAAAAATCCATTTCCTTCTGATCACAAGTAAAATGAGCCCCAAGGGCTGAATCAGTCTTCTACCATGAAAGAGACAACTTGAAATGCTGTGTTGGCACAAAAGTACCTAGTCCTGATTTGTTCCTTTTGTACCAAGAGTCAACCAAAAGGCAATTTGTGTGATTTTACAGAAACTATCCCCAAAACAAGTGAGCAGTGCATCCCTACTGTAATACAGAAAAAGGAAAAAAAAAAAAAAAAATCAAGGTAGAAAGTCTAAAATCTGGAACAGTGCATGAAAATAGCCCTTAATCTAAAAGAACTCGAGTAGAAAAACTGGAAAAGTATTTCTTACACATTGTAATGAGCTGTAAAAGGCTAAGAGAAGGTATCAGTTGTCTGCCTAGCCCTACAGTCCTGTAAAACAGGCACACAATGAGAAGCCCCATGGGGCACGATGCAGACGTGTTGTTGCAGGGGGAGGAAGGCAGAGCAGCAGCAGCAGCCAAACCCCACAGCCCTAAGCTCATCACACCACACTTACAGGGCATCAAAGTCGGACAGAGGACACTTGCTGGTTTTAAACCTCCTAGAATTGTTGCTCCCTTTATGAGTACAAACTCAAGAAATGAAGGGTAGATGTTGGGAAGACAAGCTGGACCATTCAGGCAACATTATGATCGGGGAAAAGAAGAAAAATCACTGTGGCAGTGATGTAGCCTTGAAAGAGGTGTTCAAAGGTTGTTGAATCTCCATCGTTGGAGGCTTTTGGGAGGCTGGATTAGACATCCCAAAGTTTCCTTCCAACCTCCATCCTTCTCTGACCCTATGGCTTATTTCACTTCTAGCCTTGTACAAACCATATCATCATTTAGTAACTTACATTCTTATCCTTGAGATTCTTCCAAATGGACATTTTTATAGATAATTTATATATAATGTTTTTGTTTACATGTATACTTTCAATAAAATTAAGTAATTCCTGTGTGACTAAACACATTATCAGCTGCTGCTGTCAAGCTCAGACAGTTAAAGGAAGCAGAAACTGCCTAAAGGCAACAGTAGTAGTTGTGGAGTCCTTTGGGTCTGTGGGTCAATAGAAACAAGATCAGTCATCACAAAAAGCAAGTTACAGTGGTGGGAACAAGAAGGAATAACAACTTTCTGAATGTTTGCATTGTCAGGAATATATTAGTAGGAGAAAGATCTAAATTTTAAGCTTCCTGGATTCATAGTCAAATATTAATCAATACATTATTTGAGCGAGTAATCTCAAGCCAAACTATTTTTAACTTCCTGTAGAGTATTACCAGATGGAGATATTAGCAAATATCTGCCACACTTCTGTTCCCTAGTCAGGTACAGGATATATAACATGCAGCAGTAGGAGAAGATTTTTTTGCATCAGCTTCTGATACAGCAACACCTTGTGCAATCATTTTGCTTAACACATTTAACAGCTTACTGGTTCAGATACTCTCTCTCTTATTAGCAAAACTCTAGTTTTCATTGGATTCAAATGTTTTCACCAATTCACACACAGAGTGGGTTCATTGATCAGCGTGGGAGGACATTAACGTCAAAAGGAGCAGTGGGGCATCCAGGTGGTGGTAATATTGTCTGTTTCCCTTTTTTTCTTCCATTTTATTGGTAACTAAAATTTCCAGATTGCCTCCATACACACAAGAATATGCTGAAACAGACCAAAAGCCCATAGCCCAGAATAGAATCTCCAAGTATAGTATCTGTCAATATCTCCTGAATATTTGATTTAAATTTTCTAGTGGATGGATTTCCTTATGCTTTACAGTAAATGGATTTTTGAAAGAGGGAGGTGGCAGAATTTATTTTATCCACATTCATGCATCAACCATGTATTGCAGCAGCCCTGCAGGAGGTACACTTCCAGCAGACCGTCTGTCTTTTAGGCTAAAGACCTGAAAATTAGTCACTTCTTTATGAGAGCTGTGCTGTGAGTTGAACAGCATTGAGTCCAACACGGATTTCTGTGGGACTTTATCAGTAACTTCTTCACTCCTTAAAACAAAAAACCAAAACCAACCAAACAAAAAAACTGAAAAAAACCCAAACTCAACAGCAACAACAAAAAACCCTAAACCAAATGCTTCACGGGTTCTACTCAGTTACTTATAAATGCAACGAATTTCCACATTGTTTCACAGTTGCTTAAGGAACTCATCAAGTAACAACACACTTCTTTATCCATATAATTATAACTTTCAAAGAACTCAGATTTGTGAGACACGTCATCCTTGACAAAAGCCTTGTTGACTTTCTCAACAGATCACACCCTCCCATCTGTTACTAATTCTTTCCCTTACCACAGTTTGTAGATAACACGCCCAGAAAAGATCCAAGGCTTGCCAGCACACAGTTCTCTGGTTCTCTTCTGGGACTCCACTAAAAAGATGGTACATTTGTCACATTCTGGTACCATTGTTTCACTGAGCACATCGAAAATTTAGTCTTTGCATTATTTTAGTGGACTGCTGAGGCCTTTGCCATCTACCATTACTACTTATTTCCCATCACTGTAGCCTCACCCATCACCAAAAATGTTCATTAAAAGTCATAAATAGTCAAGTATTACTCAATTTAAAATAAAATAAAATAAAATAAGATTTTTCCCTAGATAAATCCTTGGGATTTCAAACTATATAACCTCTAATCTTGTAACAAAGTGCAATGTATTTTCTATAGCTGTGGGCTTGGTGATATGTGGGTTTTTTATTTGTTTGTTTTGGTTTTTTACTTCAGTCTCTTATATGGTCTTCCTTCTCGAGAGAAGTTAACACTTCATTGCAAAGTTGCCTTTGGGAAAGTTTTTTACATTTGCTGAGAGTTTGAGAGATGAGTTAGAGAGATGCTCTGTGACATTTTTACCATAATTTAGATTTAACTGAGAACAAAGGCATGAAGCACCTGCCAACAGTATAATACAGCCCCAGCTTCAGAAGGCAATTATCTCTGCAATTATGTCACTGATGCTTCTGTGATTCTTTCGGTTTGGATATATTTTGTCATTTCAGCATCTATATATTCAAATCAAAAAGGGTCTGCTGTTAAATCTATTTAAATTATTTTCATTTCTAGAATAGTCACCCACATCTGTCTATAATGTCCCCTATTCAACAACTGTGACTTTCCATTTCTTCTAACATCCCGTCATAGAGAAATGGCAGAAGTCCAAAATAACCCATTGAAATGATTTAATTCTTCCCATGGAAATGAAACTAAAATGGTCTATGGTCTACAGACTGCTTATAGGAAGAGAATAATAACTAAATAAAACAAGCCTAGCCTCAGGCTTAAACTTATGACAAAAAGGCCTCGAATTTGCACCGCAACTTTTTGAAAGCCATCATCAGATTCTTATTTTAGATTCGGCACTTACAATTAGAGTTGGTGAAACATTGGGCAGGACACACCGGCGTGAAGTGAAAGCCCGGGAGAGCCAAAGCCCTGCTTTTTCCACAGCTTTTTCTTTTTTTTTTTTTTTTTTTTTGCAACGAAACAAACCAGCTGAAGCCAAGCTCAATTGTACCAGAAGTGAGGGCGGCGAGGAGCCAGTAGCAGCCGTGGCTCCACCTCCACCCTGTGGTGGCTAGCATATCCCCTTCATTGGCCAGCCCTTCCTCTCAGCGGCCGGCAGCTCGCTCACAGGAGAGCCCAAGACGCTGCCACACTGAGTATTTGCATAGGGGCAGAACAGTCAGACCTGTTGCGCCACGCCGGCTTCACAGCTGCACTGAACCTTGCCTGTAACCTAGTGCCACCTCATCGAACGCTATCTAACCCTTCGATTACAACTGTCTATGCCATTATCTGCCACTGGTGCCACAACTGTAAAAGTAATTTGTAAATGTAACTTGTCCCGGGAACTGTGCGCCTCGGATCAAGCACAGACCCGCTTCAGAATACCATTACCCACCCCTGTCAGCACCATTTCTAGCTCACTCCTGGTAAAACTGCTGATGAAACAATCTCCTTTAAACTCTGTCTCTTAAGACATTTGAATACAATGCACAGCTGAAGTCTGGGAAGCGTAACATTTGTAAAGCTGGGAGTGACTGAAAAAGTATGCTGCTGCCCATGGTGGCTTACCCAGGGGCCAGCAGCAGCAGGAGGGGACAGCAGCAGGAGAAACACGGCAGAGCAGGGTAGCTTGAGCACTGAAAATGCACTACCAGGGCTACGTGGGAAAATCAACCTGCGCACGCACCACCAACACGCGACTTTGTGCTGCCTTGTGTAGCTGCGGCAGCCCGGCAGAGTCACCGATCGACTTAACTCTGAGAGCGAACGCTGCGATCCAAGAGCGCTTGTGATGGCCAAGTTTCCTAAAGCCGCCACGCTCCTGAGCGAGAGGTACCCGCGAGAGACACGACTAGCCCGCGCTGACCGCCGCCAGCGGACACTGCAGTTCGGCGGAGGGGCTCTATGAGCCCCAGCAGCGGCAGGCACGGCTCCCGTGCCCCGGCCCCGCCTGCCCTCGGCGGTACTCACAGCGGGTGCCAGCGCTCGGGCAGGCGGCGGTGCAGCGAGATGCGGTCGCTCAGGTAGATGTTGATCTGGTGCCGGCGGATGCTCTCCTCCTGGCGGCGCTTCTCGGCCGGGCTCAGCTCCAGCCGCACCGCCCGGCCCAGCTCCCCCAGCGCCCCCGGGTCCAGGGCCGGCTTGGCGTACACCGGCCGCCGCAGCAGCTCGGAGTCGGGGGACGGCGGCTGCGGCGGGGCGCGGCGGGCGGCGTGGCGGGGCGGAGGGCCGTGCCGCCACACGAGGAAGCCGAGGGCGGCCAGCAGCCCCAGGGCGAGCAGCGCGCCCTCGCCCCGGCAGCCCCGGCCCCGCTTGCCCCAGCACATCCCGCGGCCGAGGCGGCCGGCCATGCCGAGCGGCCGGCGGCTGCCGTCTCACGGACGCGGGCGCGCCTCCGCCCCGGGGAGACTCGGCGAAGTTGCCGAGTCCTGCCCACACCGCGACACCCGCCCGCCGCCGGCGCTGCCCCGCCAGGAAGCCGGCACGGCTCCTCCGCCGCCGGCTCCTCCCTCCTCCCCGCCCCGCCGCCGGCCAGCCCGGAGGGGCGCGGCGAGGAAGAGCCGGGCACGGGCGCTGCCGCGGGGTGGTGAGCGGTACCCCGGGGCAGGGAACCCGCTCCGCTTGTCCCCCAGGGGTGCTGCTCCCCTACCGCCCGCCAGCCGTCTTCCCGGAGCAATGTCCCTCGGTTCCCTGGTGGTCGGAAGGCTGCTTGGCCCCCGAGGGTTCCAGCGCCCAAGGGAAGGCACACGGCTCCAGCCTGCTCCGCGTTCTCCCTGGGGACACAACCGGTGGATCCGGTACCGGTCCTGACCCATCCCGGGACATCCCGGTTCTGCCGGATCACGCGCAGCTGGGGTGTGCGGAAGAGGGAGGAAGGCGCGTTCTCTTTGCTGTCACCCTTCAAGGGAAAGGTGATCTGGTTGCCCTGAAGCTTGAAGGACCTTCATAAGCACTGGTAGCTGCATGGCAGATAAGCTATTTCCCCAGAAAGGGAAAGCTCTGCTAGCACAGAGCTGCCAGGGCCACAGTAAGCTGCTTTGGCCATTGTAAGTGACTGGGATAGCCTCAAGGGTTGCTGTGTACGGACAGAAAAGTTCAGAGCTGCCAGACAGCAAGGGAGGTTATTTCCCATAGAGGAACTAAACAGAGCTTAGGGGCCAAAGGCAACAAATTGATAGGAAACCAGGCTTTGTCCATTCTGCTGCCTCTAGAATAGCATGTGCTTCAGAAGTAGGGCAGAATATGGGCTAAGAAACTATAGACATTAATGACAAGCGCTTTTTTTTGCTGAAGAAAGGAGTGTTCTTGGTTGAAAAAAGAAGTCAACCAATGCAGCCTCATTGAGAGAAATCCAGAAGACTTGCAAAAATCCCAAGTTTATTATACAGGTAATGGACAGTAGTCCAGTCTATGGCATGACAGAATCATGGGGGAAGGAAACAACAGTAGCACTAGTTAGAACTTTCAGATTTACTTCAGACTCAACAACATATCCATACTGCTTGTTTTACTTTGGATCCTAAGACTATGAAGCCCCATCTGCCTAAACGTGATCTAGAGGCTGTGAGATTACATGAGAGTTCCTGATTTTGCATTTGAAATCCTTTAACATAAATGTAACATAACTGGATACAGTTTCTCTCTCACGTGCAGTAGGGAGCTGGATCTGGGTTTGACCTATTTGCTCCATGCATTTTCCAAAGAGACTGTTCACTGCAACAGCCTCTGCTGTTGGAGGCCTGTCAAGATTAACCCAGCAGAGGAGTTCAGTCATGCCCAGAGAGAGAACTTCAGCCCTGGGCGGTGCTCACCAGCGCTACTGAGGAGTGAATGAAGCTAACACTAAGGAAGAGGAAAAATTTCATCACTACCAGCAATTTCATCACAGAGCATACAGCTATGAGCTCCTTCTAATTTCACATGATAAATAATATTGTATATGATAACAAACACAGACTCAACTACTGTGGAGGCCATGCTCTGGACAGAAGGATGCTGAAAACCAATGACTGATTCTGACTCTGGCAAGCTAGTAAAAATCAAGTAATTTAGGTGGATTTGCAAAGAGTGTGTGTATAGACAGGTTATTTCCTATTCAGCTATACAGCTAGCTATCACAGGTAATTATATAACCATAAAATCTAGTTTCAGTATGCTTTGTAGACAACTACTAAATATCAGTATGTTGGACACGAGAATTTACATTGCATATAAAGGAAGCCACGTCTAGCAAACTTTGGGTCTGAAGAGTCAGGTGGCATCAGCTATTGCATGCCCAGTGTTTGCTTTGTCTCCTTGATCACCATTTTTCTGAATAAAGGAAGCTTATCCCTGGAATGAATCAAAGGAGGAGAGACCCTCCTGGACTCCCAAAAGAAGTTACTGAGGAGATTGAGAAGAGGCAAAGAGCAAAATGCAGGACTAAGAGTTAATTAAGAAGAGTGAGAAAAATAATAAAACAAACAAACAAAAACACCCAGAGAGTTCTGCGGCTGAGGTTCTTAAATATTATAAGCATATGTATTTTATTTAAGTATTTTAAGTATTAGAGCAATATGGAAGAAGCACAAGAACATGATCACATGACTAAAACAAGTTCTGGGGAAAAAAGAAAAAAGAAAAGAGAGAAAAAAAAAAAAAAAAAAAAAAAAAAGGGGAAACAGAGAACCAAATATGACTGAACTGTTCTCAGCAGTAATAACACAGCAAAGTAATGGGTGAAGACTTTCTGTGATCACCATCGCAGTGGGGACTGACAGTATTGCTAGTAGTTCCCTGGGGATGATGTCCAAACACGTAAACCAGGGCAAATTCATCAAGAGAAAGTACAATAATGAGGTTAATGTAAAAATCATAAAGAATTAATCAGTCGTATTCACAAAGAAGTTTGTAGAAGATGTAAAGGATATGAAGGCAAAACCATGGTTTTTTTCTCAAACCTTTTCAAGCATTTTTGGGATCTAAATGTGATGAGAAGACTGAACATTCTGAGCTGAAATACTTAAGGTGTAAAGAATTCTCTCTGAAGATACACATAAGGCATGGGGGGGGTGAGGGGTAGGAAATCTACAATTAATTAGGCAAATGAACAAGATTACTGCTAGCCATAAAATTTGTCCCAAAATTTTCACAGAAAAGTTCTTTTAAGAAGTTATCTTGTTTCTTTCAGGTTGAATAAAAATGGAAGTTAAAACAACTCATTATGATTTTTTATTGTTGAGTCAGTTATAATTTCAGTTGCTTCAGGAGTTTCAAGCAAAGGTAAGTTGAGTAACCAAACAAGTCATATAAAAGCTCTAATTACTTATTCAGAAATATCTATTGGGTCCTTAGTTGTCCAAATTAAAACAGAAGATTGGTAGAATAATCAATATCTTTGAAATATTTATTTTTTAAAATAGAACATTTTTTCTTCACCCCAAAAAGTACCTAAAATATTAACTAAACCTTTCAAAAAGCACTAAGAGAAAAAGACTAACCACAACAATATGTAACTGTCCAGAAGAATTCACATTATAGTGAATGTAATAGCTGAAATTAAGGGTGTATCTGTTGCTCTCTGAAATAGGTTTGAAATGCAGGTAATATTTAGCAGCTAAAATACATGAGATTATTGAAGGAATAGGTTTACATATAGGTTACACCTAAAGAGGTAAGATAAGATTAACTATTTGACACCTGTATAGTTACTAAAAGGTATTCTTATTTTTAGTGATGACATATACATTACAGAAAAAAATCAGAGCTATTAAATTTTGCAAAAGATTTACAGTTTACCTCATCCAAACTTTTCCTTTTTTCTTTTGTGTGTAAAAAGCAAAAATCTAAAATGGAAATAGAGTGGGAAGACTGCATTTTCAATAAGTTAAAAAGCTCCCTAAATTCACACTTCCAAAGTAAAAATAAAGTATCAAACAATATATTTCAGAATAAAGTTCCCAGTTTTAGGGAAAAAAAAAAAAAAAAAAAAAAAAAAAACCACCACCACTTACATAATCTAAAGAAAAAAAAAACCAAAACCAGAAGGATATGGTAGAAAACAAGATGTACAAATACTTTGGACATAGGTAGGAAATTTGCTTAAGGAGGGAAGGAATCATCCAGGTCATAAAACATACCCACTGGAGATAGCATTGGACCTATGGGATCAATGTTCACCGTTGTTTTAACTGTGCATAAAATTGCACTGCCCTGCAACAGCCCCCAGGCCTCACCTTGGCTGATCTTTCCTTTGTTAGAACAAATATTTTTTAAATATTATTATTCAGCCTATTGTACTACTAGTGCCAAGGATTTTTTTTGGTTTTTTTTTTAATAAATGTGTTTGCATTGCAAGTCTCTTTATTTGAGACAGCTGCACAGCAGGTGCCAAACACGAAATGAGCCACACCCTGCTTCCCCAGTGTCAAAGGGTCCTTGGTGCTTCAGCAAGAACCCCGTTTTACAGGGTAGGTTTGGGTCAAGAGGGAAGCTGAGTGCATAGTGCAGAGGCAGAGAGATCGAAGAATTGAGATGAGAGGAAGAACCCTCAGAATAAACCAGATTAAGAACACAGACTTGATGACTGAGATAGAAACTGTCGCCTGTTTCAGAGCTCTTCTATTAGGATGATGAATGGTGTGAAATTCTCCACCAAGCGACAGGTCAATAAAATGAGGCAGCATTCAGTGGATTACTTGGGCAAGAGCTCAGCAGTACCAGGCTGTAGATCTCTGTAGAACATGTATGTGCACATGTGCATGTGTCTGTGTACACATACATAGTACACACACACACACAAAATGCCTCACTCAAAAGGTCACATACAAGCCAGAACAGCTTAAAGACAGACAGAACATGAATGTCAAAGACATCAATCAATACATTTGCTTGCTGTAGGTATGTATTGCATGCATATAATTTTTCTTTTAATCTAAGTAGCAAGCATGAACTGCAGGCAGTGGAAGAGATAAGGTATATAATGGAAACCCAGGCCAGGAAGCTTAGCTGTCAGAAAGTATTGGAACAAAACCGCACTTCTGCTCATGAAGTATGGTATGATGTGACATGTTAATGAAGGTTACTTTGGAAACCTGGCTGATTTTTCATACAGTCTCATGCAGATCCAATGAATTAAAATACTGAGTTGCAAATACTTACAAATTAAACATACAAATTAAGTAAATCCCCCATAAAGGTATAGTAGCTCGTCATAGTACACAAAGTGAAGACCATGATTAAAATTCTGAACCAAGAAGTCAAGTAGATATTACATCATGAAATTAATCTTTGTCACCCTACACTGTAGCTGCTTACTACCACTTGGTTTTTAGTAATTTTTTCAAGGTAGTTTCTGTTTCGCTGCCTGAAAGGACCACAGTTAACATACATAAGTCCAGAGATACTGGGGAAGCATTTTCTTTTCTGTGATGGTATTTCTAATATATGTGTTTTCCTTTTCATTAAGGCAGAGATAAGTGTCTTCACACAAAAGACAGACTAAAAATTTCAGTTTTCTTTTTTGCAGAAGTATGACTTTCTTGTGATTCACATCAGTAAGAATTTACAGTAGAAAATAAGTCTTTTACCTCTTAAATTTCCATGAAAAAATGCCATCATACTTGGGGATTTGAGATGCCACCATCCCAAGACTTTGATTATGCAGATTATGAGTGAGTCAGCTGTTTTAGTTTTGTGGATTTCTTTGGAACAGATGGCTTAACTACTTGCATTTTTACATTTCTGAGAGGCTTTCGATTATGATGGCAATTTTAATTTTCCATATTACATGATCCTGAATTATTTACTAGGTAGAGATTTGCTCATGTCATGGTATGTGTCCAAATATATTACATCCTATTACTATTGTAAGAGCAACAGATTTTTTGTCACATTACCTGGCCAATTTGTAGTTCTACATCATTGCACATTTGCCATATCATACTTACTTTACTAGTTCCACAGGTACATTACATGCTCTAATGGTTTCCTAGGCTTAGTTTGGCAAATGATGAGTTCTGAGCCTTGAAGAACAATGACTCTAAGTCATTTATCTCTTTTATTTCACATTATACAATGAGTAGCATTAATAATGCTTATATCTCCTTGTTGGTGTTGCTGGTGTTTTGAGAACATTGACAGTGGAGACATGATAGAAAGGCTTCACAGACGTTAACATCACATGCATACTCTTGGCTCACCTGTTCTGCCATTTTTGGTGGGCCTGTTCTGTTCCTTGCACTTTTCTCTCTCTCTCTTTTTTTTTTTTTAAGTTTTTTTTTTTTCATTCATTATGTTATTTTCTGTTATTTAAAATTATTTTAACCTTGAGGCAATCTAACATTGACCAATGCAATTGTAGTGGGTTTATATTCACTAAATTTTGGTTGCTAAATTTAGTGCAGTGGTTTTAGTGTTTATTCTCTATTTTTGTGGGAGAAAGATTAGGAGAAAAGTAAAGCAAGCTTAAACTTAAAAAAGAAACAAATAGTTTTATTAAGACATACTAAAAGGATGGAAAAAAGGAAGTTGGGAAAAACTAAACCAAAACAAAATGAAACTCCGAAACACCCTTCCCTCCCTCTGCAAAGAGTTAACTTTCTTACAAAACAACATAGAGAGACACAACCTGTGATTTTCAGTCAGTTTCACCATTTAAAGATAATCTTTCATCACTTTGGGAGCAGAATCTCTCTAGAGTCCCATGGAGACATTTGCCACAAGACTACAACAGTCTTGTGGCTCCCAAGGTCATAAATAACTCCAACCACCTGGAGTTTTTGCAGATTGTGCTGTTCTACCCATTGGCAGCCTTTCCCCTGGCTACTCATGGGCCTCCCAGTGTATTTGGGGTACTGTTTAAGAATGCTTCTTCTAGTACAAAACAACAAATCTCTTTTTCTGTCTTTAAAATTGTTTCTATCTCAAAAGAAACAAAGACTTCCTTTTATCCCAGGAGCCGAGGGCTTCAAACCACTTTCTCTCTAAAATAATCTTTGTCTCAAAGGCTGAGACTTCCACTTAACTCAGGAGAGAGGGCTTTAAGGTTCTCACTTGAATCTCAATCATATCAGTTCTTCAATTTTGATTACAACCAGCATTCTTCTAAACAACATTAAAATGTTACAAGGAACAGTCTATTTCTCCATAGTTTACCCTAGAGAAGTAGTGTTAAAAATGTTCACTTCCTCGATCCCATTGTCCAATATTATCAGTTCTTTCACTCTTGCTCCACTGACTTCATGCAGCGACTTTTCTACATCCACTCTGTCTCTTTCTTCTCTCTCTCAGGTAAGGGTTAGGCCTTGAAAGCTTCATGTTGCCAGGAAAGGGTTAAATCTGCCCAGGCCTGCAGTGGCCATGTGCTCTCTGCCCCGGGCTGTAGAGAGCAAAGCTGTGCTGATGGGGGAGGCTGGTGGATGTCCTTCTTTCCACCCCTCGGTCTCATTTAGGGTGGCTCAGCTCAGAGCTGTTATGAAGCTGCAGGTTTGCTTTCTCTGCTGCCAGTGGCTACTAAGCCAGGCCATGGCTTGGCCCCCTGTGCCGTGGCCCCGGGCACGTGGCCAGCACTGCCGAGCTGCAGCCTCCCCTCTCCCCTGCTGGCAGCCGGGGAACAGGGGGCTGAGCCGGGGGAAAGGGGGCTCAGCTGGGGGAAGGGGGCTCAGCTGGGGGAAAAGGGGCTCAGCTGGGGGAAAGGGGCTCAGGCGGGGGAAAGGGGGCTCAGCTGGGGGAAAGGGGGCTCAGCTGGGGGAAAGGGGGCACAGCTGGGGGAAAGGGGGCACAGCTGGGGGAAAGGGGGCTCAGCCAGGGGAAAGGGGCTCAGCTGGGGGAAAGGGGGCTCAGCCAGGGGAAAGGGGCCCCAGCCAGCCCAGGCTGCTCCCCAGTGGGCAGCGGCTCCCGGAGGCCTGGCCAGGCCCGGCCCAAGGGCAGCGGGGCCTGAGCCGGGCCCTCCTCTGCTGCCCACAGTGTTACCCAGTGACTGCCCCAAAAACAAGAGAGTGACCTGCAGGGAATCAGGTTTTTTTATATGGGTACTTCCCAAAGTCGCATTTGACGTTCTCAGTAGTCAAAACAGATACCAATATCCTAACGAACCTTCTGATTAAGTCTCTGTCCTTTCTAAGCAATTCCCAGGTCCTGACAAGGAAATACATTCCACATTTCTCCGTAACTAAAAACCTGTGCCAACCCATGACAGCAATTAGCACAGAACTGATGTGAATAAATTTGTCAAAAGCAATGCATTTTTCACTGACTGGACAAAGAAGTTTAGACAAATCTTCTGAACAACTAACACACAATCTGCACTTGAGAATCTTGCTTTTATTTTGTCCCATCTTATCTTCCAACCTAAGTTTTCTCAATTATCTTGTCCTAATGAATTGTTTGAAAGGCTTAGGTTGTTCTTTTATTGGTGAAGAAATCAAGTCTTGTATTTTCCAAAGAGCTTGATACTGCACCATCCAGGACAATATTCCATAGCAGTTTATTAATTTCAGAAGAAATTTGGTTATTTTTCCTCGTCTTGAGTGTCAGTCAGTGACAGGAATCCCTGAGTGATCTTACCAGTATAAATGCCTGGGATGTCAACTGAAGATGGTAATGACCATCAGATGACAGCAGCAGAATTCAGGACAAATAATTTTTCCTCTCATTTTTTAAACTCCATCAAATATTTTCTATGTCTTATAAACTTTTTAAAGTAAGTGTTGCATCTTTTGCTAATAGATTCCTAATTACATTTGTGATATCTTTGTGTGGAGTTTCAAACCATTCGTAGAAATTGATGGCATAATCATCAGCTACATAACATAAATTTGTAGGATCAACATGTTCTGTAGCTTATCTCAAAGATAAACTGGAGTGATCCTGTCATTAATTTCACCATATCCAAGCATGCACTTTGATATGGTAAGTATGACCCAGTTTTCTTCAATCATGAATAATGTATTGCATTAATCACTCTTGTCATTCCCTTCTTCCAGGCTCTGAAATCTTACAGAGTAAACTGCACCACCCAGCTTTATTGACAGTGGCAAGCTCCTAATACTGTTGTAATGTAGGGATGGCTGTACGCTATTTTGGCTGGACCAAAATTCTCCCTAGCCATGCATCTTCACTCTGATGATGGCTACTGTAAGCTTCTTGATGCTTAAGGAAATTGTTTAACATAAATGTAGGCAACATATATTTAAATATTAACACATTACCCATAATGAAAGAAGTATCCTTAAATATATGACCTGTCCAGGAAATTGTTCTATTATTTCTGTAATGATAAATATGCTTTTTTTTTTTTTTTTACTATGAATGGTACTTTGCCAAAGGAATTGTCCATAACTGCATCCAAGACTCATGTTTGCTGTAGACTTTCTTCAAGTGTAATTTGTTTGGCCCTTTGCCATGATAGTCTGGCAATCAGAATTTGCCAGTGTATGAGCCAAAAGGCTGTAGAACTTGGTAGATAAGGATGCCACTGCCTAAAACCAGGCGATTGCTACATTTTAGTGGCATTTGGTAGTTTTATTATACTCCTTTTAAGTTTTCCTGGTCTTCTCATCCCCAAATCTTCCACCCTGTAACAAGTGCCCTGTCTGGCCATTGAATTCACTAATTTTCATAGAAAATTGCCTGTCTGAATTTACAGGGACACAACATTATATCCTTGAGGGACAAAGTTCAAGATTTTTCTTTTCTGCGTTGCTTTCTTTACATGTTGTAAATCAGTTTAACCTAGAAAAGATTTGAGGATTTCCTGGGCTGCTGAAACTGAAGACACACAAGAAATTCACATTTTATTCACAAAGGTTTTAAACTGAAAGACTAATCAGCACTGTCAGGAGATGAGGAATGGGTGTTTTTAGGGAAAGCGATTAAACTTCGAATCCTGTATCTCACTGAAGGGAGAGACCGCTTTGGAGCTAAGGGAGAGACAAAGTACGATGGTGCAAATGAAGCCTGAAGTATCGTGTAAACGCAGTGGGGCTGACAGAGGGTCCGCGCCAGGCTGTAGGAAGTCGCGCTGTGAAGCAAGAAAAAGGGATTGTTGTGTCAGGCGAGAAGGAATAAGCCCCACAGCGAAGGCCTGCTGCCATGACCCCGGGCAGAAAGACACTTAATTGCGTGGCAGTCACTAACGGCGCGGAAAACAGCCGCAGCCCAGAGGGCAGAACTCCTCTGGCGAAGGGGGCAGGAGCCGTGAGGACACAGGCGCTGGCCGGGCGAGGCGCGGGGGCACCGCTGGGGCTGTCAGCGGGGCAGGAGAGGCGCCGAGACCCCCGGCCCAGGCTGGGATAACCCTCACCGGCTCCGGAGAGCGCGGCCCAGCCCAGCTCCCCCTTCTCGCCGTGCGAGAACGGCCGGGGCGCTGCGGCCGCCCTGGGCCGGCCTCCTCCTGCCAGCCGAGTCCCCTCCTCCCCGCTGCTTTCCCGGCGGCGGCGGAGGCGGTCGCGGGCGGCCGAGCCGCTCGGGGCCCGGCAGCGCTGCCCATGGGGGAGTGCGGGGTTCCCCCGCAAGTCCAACTCTTCCTCCGCGCCTGCGAGCAGGGCGACTGCGAGACCGCCCGACGCCTCTTGGGGATGCCCGGCGGCGGCCCCGCCGACCCGGCAGCCCCCTCCTCCTCCTCGTGCGGTCCCGAGGAGACGGCGGCGGAGCCCCGCGGCGAAGCGTCGTCCCCGCCGACCCCCGCCGTGCCCGTGGACTGCACGGACGAGGCCGGCAACACGGGGTTGCAGTTCGCCGCGGCGGGGGGCCACGAGCAGCTGGTGCGGTTCCTGCTGCGGAAGGGCGCCTCGGTGCAGAGCAGCAACCACTACGGATGGAGCCCCCTCATGCAAGCGGCCAGGTACGGGGGAGAGCGAGGGAGGGATCAGGGCCGAGGTGGGGGTCTCCGACCGCCATCCCGCCTCGTAGCGGAGCATCGGCCTAGCCGGCGGCAGCCCCGGGGCGGGGAAGGGAGGGAGGGCCGCCGCGCCTCTGACCTCCCCGCCCCCGGGCCGCCGCGGGCGCTCGGCTCTCGCCCTTCGAAGTGCGGCCCCCGGGCCGAGGGAGGGCGCCCGGGAGCGCCGGGGAACTCCGGGCGAGTCAGCGTGGGAGACGGGGCGGGCGCCATGTTGAAGGCCGCGGTCTGTCGTCGCCGGTGGAGTCCCGGGTTGTCCAGAGTAGCGTGGGTGAGGAGGGGCTGTCCGGTGTAGAATTGGCTAAGGGTTATCCTGGGGCATTAGAAACTTTTCATGTTAGGAATGTGGTGTTTGAAACAGTGCGCACTGTTTCTTGGTTAAGCCAGCACAAAATTTGAGATAACGTGAACACAAAACACTGCTCTTCCCTGTGACAATAGGTATATGATATGCACGTAGCCTTACTTAATTTACCTTTTTTTTTTTTTTTTTTTTTTTTTTTTTTTTTCTTATGTGTGTCTTTCTTGTTGAAAACTATGTCTGACGCAAAACATGCTGAAACGAACAGAAGCAATTCATTTCATTTGACTTGTCCAGGTTTGCCTAGGTCGCTTGCTGGAGAATAGGGAAAATCATTGCTGAGCGTTTTTAATGACAAAACGGTTGTTTTCTGAATGGATGATGCTTGCTTTGCGTAACCCACTGCTGGGCTGTGGAAGGTTCCCGTGTTGCTAATGCTGGTGTTGGTGCTTGTCTTTATTCCTACAAGCACACCTTGGGCTCACAGGCATGTTTTGGAGGGTTGGAGGGCATTGCTGTCCTTTAATAACTGAATGCTTAATCAAGAGAAGAAATGGTTTTTGTTGTTCTGGTGTTTTTTTTTTTTTTTTTTTTTTTTTTTTTTGTTTTTTTTTTTTGTTGTTGTTGTTGTTGTTGTTTTTAATTTTAATTTCTTAACATTAAAATACTTGGAAGAAAAGCATCTATTTCAATGTCAACATTTCTCTTTTCAGTTAATGGCCATAGAAAGTTCCCAAAGAATGAGTCACACAGCTGATTACCCAGTAAGAGCAAGGAAGACAAGGTTCAACAATTTGGTTATTTTATGTTGGTTTTAAAAAAGGGAAAAAAGTTGCAGAAACAGTTCTAGATTTTTTTCACCCTTAATGAAAACCATCTGCTCATTCCCTAAAAACAATAAAGTCAGATAGCTATAACTCTCTCACTGATTTCAAGAAATTACTGGCTTACATTTGAAAAGTACTGTATAAATTGATGGAAAGTGTAAGTAAAAGAGCATGTTTCTCTTTTCTTTTGAATGGATAACCAGAAAGGAAACACGGTGTTTGTACAAAGGTAGGCTTCAGACTTATGTAGCTGTTTAATTTTCTGGCTGTGATTAGCTCTATTGCAATTGGACAGGAGGTAACATAAAATTAACCGTGTGCAGGGTTTGCAGGCTCTACTGAGGTGATGCAGTGAAGGGTACCAGGGTAGACCTAGGGAGTACACAGGCTCCAGAGGCTTCCTCCTGCAATTGTGTGCTTTCTGAAAGGAAGCTAAGGACTTTGGGGCTTGTGGTTGCTTTCAGTGGTTAGAAGCATTCTTTGGGGTTTTCTCGACTAACTTTTGCTTTGCTTAGTGTACAAAGGCTGCCTTCAGGGTTGTGCTAAGCACAATATGCACGAGCATATACTAGTGTATAATGCCTGCAACAAGAGCACGACTGACACATCTTGTATTAAAGTATGGAGTTGCCATTTTCTCACTGATAACTGTCTGGCTGTGTGTGTGGCTTACATGTTTGTCTTTTGCTTACTGGCAAACTAGCAGAGCCTCTGATAGTCAAGTGATATCAAAACTGGGTTGCTGGTAAAACCGATGTCAGAGTTCAGTACTCCGACCAAGTTCTCATAGGTATTCCACACAAGGAGGATTTGGTGCCAGGTTTCTTTATTGGAAGATACTTGATATTACACAATTTTAATCTAGCCTTGTAATACAGCAGTCTCTTGAAATCATAGCATGAGCCTGACATAGCAACTGCAACAGACAGTCAAATCTCAAAACACCATGGCACTCCCATTTACCAGTCCCTGTATGCTCATCATCACAATGCTGGATGATGGCAGGAATGGGTTAAAAACCACAGGACTGTTGAGGAGGATTGTAAATCACTAAGGTTATCTTGCAGCCAGGAATAATTCTGATAAGCCTTGTGTGAACTGCAGGCCAGTGGTCCTTTAGCATGAACTGGTAATGGTGCCGGTTTCTCCACTTCTGTATCTATGCCTGTGTGTTGCTTTGGGCATCCCCTGGTTCACAAGGTAACAAGTTTACTCTTTGCTGAGTGAGTTTGTGGTTGTTCTGGCTGCCTGCTTGTGTCAGCTTATGCACTGGATATCCCCACTTATCAGGAACGAATATGTGGCTGGAAGCCAACTCAAGCACCTTACTTTCTTAAAATTAGTTTTCTGTTTGTTGGGTTTTGGTGCTCGGTGTTGGGCTGAACTGTGTAGGTGCTTCCCCCATGCTGGTCTGTTTGACTGAGGAGTAGAATTTTTTCCATTGATTGTTTTAGGGAAGGCCATTCACATGGCCAGTTGTCCCAGTCTACTGGTAAGCCATTTCTCTTGAAGATCACCTCTGGACTCCTTGGTATTTGAGGGAAGTTCAGCTAACTTTACAACAGTGATGGCCAATCACCATGTTCTTCTTTGAGCTTCATTGGCACATCTGTATTCACGGAGTCTTCTTCCATTGTGGGAGTTCATTGATGGTTCACTGGAAAACAAGGGATAATGCAAATATAAAAGACTGACTCTCCAGTTGATAAAATGATCTTTTTTCCCTTAGTTAGCACTGACTCTGCAGTTTTTAGTCCAGTTTTTCAATAGTAATAAGGGTGCTTAATAAAGAACCCTGGAAACAAACTGGCTTTGATCTGTTAATGTGATACAGCTGTGGAAATAAGAGGGTGAAAGTGACACTCTGGTTCACGGAAGCTATGAGTTGGTGCCCTGCAGCAGAAAATGAGGCTGGCACCTTGCTGCCTTGAGCAGACCATCCTCTTCAATAGGTGCCTTCTTTATGAGCATGGTCACTGGTACATGTGGAATGGTTTAGTTTACAGTCCTCAGCTGATTGCTCTCCTCCAACGAGGTGCCCGCTGTCACATTCAGAGGTGTGTGTATGTTCCCTCACAGTGTACATATTAGTCAGCAGGCAGATTTGGTAACAAAGTTGTCTAGGTTCAGAGTATGTTAGTTTTTGCAATCCGAGGTGTTAATGCTCCTCCATATCTCTTTCTCCCAAGGTTTGGACATCTGAGTGTGGCCCACATCTTGCTGGAGAATGGTGCTGATCTCAATGCACAGAACAAGTTAGGAGCCAGTGTCCTTACAATGGCCTCCAGAGGCGGTCACGTCAGCATGGTGAAATTGTTGCTGGAATCTGGAGCATTTGTGGACAATTATGACCATTTTAGCTCAAATGTACTTAGCAGCAGCAGAGACGACCTTCCCGATATCACTCCACTGATGGCAGCTGCTCAGCATGGACATGAGGCAGTGGTACATCTCTTGCTAGACTGGGGAGCTGATTGTAACTACTCTCTAAAGATGATGGGCTGGAGTCCTTTAATGCTGGCAGCTGTTAGTGGAAAGGTGAGCCTGGCACAGCAGCTCGTGGAGAAAGGTGCCAATCCTGATCACTTGAATGTACTACATAAAACACCTTTTGAAATCTCTGTTGGCTTCAAACACAAAGACATGAAGGACTATTTGGAATCTCTCACAACGATCAGGCCTCAGGCAGGTATGGAATGTGATTTTTCTGTTTCACTTTCTTGCAGTTCTGGTTGTGTATTTTGAAATTGAGGAGCTTATTTTGTATGGGCATGATGCTTTTTATAATTTGCAGCTGGATTTTGAAAATGTTGGAGTGAGCACACCTACTTCAGCTGAGGTATGAGTGCCTAACTTCAGCAGATTTTTTCCATGTTAGCAGGATAAGATTCCTGTTTGTATGGGGCTGTTTTGGGGACACTTTTCAAGATATTTATGCAAACCAGCACTGGGAAGTATTTAAGAAGAGAGTTTGGAAGAGCTGATTTTTCTAGCTTTGGACTGCTTGCTATAAAACATAAGGATGTGTCTAGCACTAGAAAGATCATTTTCCATTGCCGTGTGGATGTGTCCAAAACTGTTGTCTGCATTTGGTGTCATTCCTGCAGGTCAAGTTTCTTTTGTACTTCAAAGAACAAAAATCAGACATCTGTTTCTGCTGTAGAGAAGGTCTTAACACAGATATTGGCTTATAGGTTAAGTTGGAACTCTAGAGCTTGTATACAGCCATGCTGCCAGGCAGAACTGATTCATTGTAGATGTTTGCTCATGACCAGTCTCTTGAGGAACAGATGTGTTGGTTACAGTATATAGAATCAGAGATCCACGGGATTCACTAGTGTCCATGTGTTTGCACATGCAGAATGTATGCGTCGGCAGAGTTATACTCGTGGATCTTGAAAAACCTTCTCTGGTTGTACGACTTAAAGTATTGAAGGGCTCTGAGGAGACTGAACTTGCTTTAAAGCAGTTTAATGTTTGTGACCTGTGCTAAGGCAGAATTTCCATCAGCAGGAGGGTGGTAACTCATTTGGGCAGAGAGGGGAGTAAAAACATTACTCTTCCACGCAAATTTCTGCATTGGTTTTTGACCATACCTCGGTCTCCTCCTAGCACTGGAATCTTGAATATCCTGTGAAGAAGAAAGATCATTTCTGTCATATGGAAGACAGGAAAAAAGGAACTTTTCATCTGATCCATTGCCATAGGGCGAATTGCCTTCTACGAGATAACAGCTTTCTTCCCACGGCTGTTCTCAGTAGCAAATTCAGCCTATCTGGAATGGCTTGAGTGTTACTTGTCTTCTGTCACTGTCCTTACATAGGCTTACACAGATGGCATTCTTTCCTTCTGGCATCTTCTCATGGTCTCTTGCTCCCTGAAGCTGCCTCTCTTCCAGGGTTTTCATATGGAGCCTGGTCCTTTCCTAAACTGGTCTTTTGAAATCTGTTTTACAGTAGTGAGCTCATACACACAGCTCCTTCTATAATAGCAGTTTCTGAATCAGGAGAAGATGTAGGACCCATCACTCTCTTTCCTGGTCTTAAAATAAGAGTTTCTTGGAGTATTTTGAGCTTCTCAGCAATTGCTTTTGTTCAGCATGTAGGAGAGTATTCATCCACTCCAGCACTGCATATTAAGCTGACTTCCTTTGGAGTGAAGCTGTGAACATAAACCTTTTCTGTATTTCAAAAAAGTGCCAGAATTGGGCTCATGAAATCTCTGTGTCTCCTTGTTTTTCATAAAATTTTGTTACCTCATTGATTCTGTAGTAATAATTTGTCCGTAATAATTTGTCCGTAGTAATTGGAAAATAGAGGACAGTGTTTTCTGCCATGAGTAGAAGGTGAAAAATATGTCACTAATTTTTTCCTCATCTTACATAGTTTCAGAATTTTCAAAGCACTGTTAAGCCATGCAAAAAGAATGATTCTTGACTCAAAATATTACAATTTGTAATAATTACAGTTCTTATTATGGGGATGGTTATCTGGGAACTGAAGAATATTAATTCATAAGTAGCAAGCGGTGTAGTTAAATTGACACTATTATTTTTGTGACCTTCACAAATTAACCTTGAAATACTCAAGAGGAATTAAAACTGGAGCAGCTTGTAAAACTCCTTTTGAGTCACCTTTCAAAATAATCCCATGCTATTTGAGTGTTCATTATTATACAGGGGATTTTACCGGACCACAGAACCTTAGTGTCGTTCTTTAGTGGATATTTTAGACTCCCAAGCATGAAAAAAAGAGTTTCCAAATACAATTTCCTGATGGAGAATGGAAATTGAAAAGCCTGTGCTGGTGTCTTATTATAGTTTCTAGCTCTAGCTCTGCTCAGAGAACCATACAGGTGAGTCATTCTTCCCAAAGGTAATACAGAAGTTGTCAGTACTTTCTTTGTTCTTATTAAATGTATGCCTAAACATATGTTTTGTAGTACTTTAAATTTTTAATAGTTTTTCCTATAAAAATTCTACTAGAAATTTTTGCTCTTTTTTTTGATTGCTAATAGAAATGTTAATATTTCTTTCAGATGCAGAAAAGAGGCAACCTGATGTCTTTCATGCTTTGAAACTGGGTAAGTACTGCCATGATTCTTCCACCCTGTCTAGTTTTTCTAACTTCAGAGCATGGGAAATGTAGTTTTTCTGGTCCCACTTTTCACATATGAGTTACCAAAACATCTTCCTGGGAAAGTATCAAGTCTGTTAGATTTTTAGAGTGATTGTGTGGCCTTCTTGTACTCCTGTGATTTTTGAGATTTACCAATGTTAGTGCTGGGTCAGAAGAAGTATCATGGGAGGGGCCAAATGAATACTGGTCAGCACACTGGGTTTTGGCTTTTTTTTACTTGGCTATGGATGGCAGCACCACTGAAAAAGCAGCTCATTAGGTTAAGGAGTGTCCAGGGTTCAAAGTAAATTCTGGTGTCTCTGTAGGTTCCAGGGTTTCTGTTTAACGAAGTCTGTGCTCTGAGTCTGTGTTAAAAAAGCCACCTGCTGTCTTTTACCAATTTGGAACATATGAAGAGTATTTCTGTGCTTTTTTATCATTCCTGTTCCAAAAAATTGGCTGAGTGGTGTTGGTGGATGTGAGTTTCAGTGAGTGCATTCAGGTGGCTGCAGGGTTTGTCTGGGATTCTGACTGACTTTCCAAGGAAACTGTTCGTGCCTGTGATTGAGTTGAAAGTGGCCATGAAGCAGTTTACCATCTGAAGGCTTTTATAAAGGTGAAAATTTTTCCATTTGCATGGCAGTTGATGATTTGCTTATTCCTGCCCCTGGTCCTATGGTGGTTCACACAGTCACAGAGATTTTCTTTTCTTCTTTTATCTTCTTCCCTGCCTTTGCCTGCCATAGGATATTAAAAAAAAATGCAGGATGTAGGTGAGCTTAAGCTCTCTGTTTAAGGTAATCCTGGCTACCTCATATGCTTTTTAGAATTATTTTACTTCAAGATCTAGAAAAAAAACCCACAACCTTGTTCAGATATGTTCGGTAAAATATTTCATACTTTTCCTAATCTAGACAAGAACTCAAGTGTCTATCAGCTTCTTTATGTGGAAACTTGAAAATTAGATTAACTTTTAAAGAACTGTAAAGATGACTAATGACAACAAATTACTTTACCCTTGAGCAAGGAGTAGGGAAGTTTTTTGTTGGGGGCATAGTTCAAATACCGGAGGGAGAAAAAAAAATCATTTGGAATATAAGAAAGTTGAGCACCGGAATAGACTCTTCAGGATGTTGTGGAATTCTCTCAGTAAGGGTTTTTAGAATCAGTGAACTGTCTTTGTGAGAGGAACTTACGGGTCAGTGTGAGACAGGGCATTATTCTACCTGTTAAGGCAAGGGATGGCCTCCACCACCTTTTAGAATGCCTTTGCACCCACCTACTTTGATTTTAAAATCATTGATTCTGTGATTGCAGCCTGTGGAAATGGAACAGGGATCTTTGAAGGAAAAATCATGGTGCGTCAGCATCAATTTTCCTTGCATGACAGTTGAGTAGAAATACTCCCTATTTGAATCTTCACATGCAGGATGTGCTGCAGTTCATACAGCCTTCCTTAGTCTTCATTTCAGGAAATAGTTCTTGTAATGGGATTGTGTACAGGTAGAGAAAATGAGGAAAATACAGTGCCTTGTGCAATTCTATGTAGGTTGGAAAGATGTACTAATAATTAACATTTAGGTTATGTTTTATCACTGTTTTGCAGGAAACTTTCAGCTGGTTAAAGAGATCATTGATGAAGATCTGAGTCAGGTTAATATTACCAATGTTGACGGTGCATCTCCTTTAATGATTGCGGCTGTAACTGGACAGCTGCCCCTTGTTCAGCTCCTTGTTGAGAAGAAGGCTGATATTGATAAGCAGGATAATGTTCATGGCTGGACAGCACTAATGCAGGCCACGTACCATGGGTAAGATACGTGTTCTCTTTGTGTCTAACAATAAAGAAGTTTAATTTTTTTTACATTCCAGTAGGAAAAAAACCCTTCTTGATACTGACTCTAGACGCAGAGAGGTCTTACAAGAAATTAAGAGACTTATGACCTCAGTTTTTCATGACTCTTGCACTGCCCTCAGCTTTTTGGAGCAGATCTGAATCACATTTTGATCACCACAGTATAAGAAGGACATTTAACTATTAAAGAATATCCAGAGGAAGGCAACACAGATGTGAAGGGCCTTGAGGGGAAGCTCTGTGAGGAGTGGCTGAGGTCACTTGGCCTGTTCAGCCTGGAGGAGAGTAGTCTGAGTGGAGACCTCATTTCAGTTGACAACTTCCTTATGAGGGGAAGAGGAGGGGCAGACACTGGTCTCTTCTCAAGGGAATGGCCAGAAGTGTCAAGACAAGTTTTAGGTTGGATATTAAAAAAAGGTTATTCACTCAGAGGGTGGTTGGGCACTCGAATGAGGTCACCAGGGAAGTGGTCACAGCACCAGCCTGTCAGGATTCAAGGAGTGTTGGAACAAAGCACTCAGAGACATGGTGTGACTCTTGGGGATGGTGTTGTGCAGGGCCAGAAGCTGAATTCAGCGATATTTGTGGATCCCTTCTAACTCAGGTTATTCTGTGATGTTTAGACTTTAGAATGAGTGGATCATTTGGGAACCAGAAGCAAGCTCAGTGAGTACTGGGAACATAGTGCTCCAGGCAGCCTCCAGGAGCCGTGGTGCAGATTGCTGCTGCCATGCTTTGATGTTTTCAGTATTGTGAAATACTATCACTGCTCCTGCCATGGTTGTAAGCCTACATGAAGCTGGAAAATTCAAGGCAATCAGCCTTCCATGTGCCATATTTTCCAGTCTTTAAACCATTCCTATGTTCTCTTGTTCAGCCTATAGTTTTCATGGCGTTTTTGGAAATGCAGCCAAAATAATTGTCATTTTCTGTAAATCTCCTTCATAAATCTGAGTAGATGCTTAGGAGTCAGACCTCAGAAATTGCCCTGGCTGGTACTTCGCATGTGATATCTGTCATATACTTAACCCTGTCTGAGTACAGGATATTCAGTTTAGGAAGATGAACTTTTCTTCGTTGTTGTAGATGAGGCCTTCAGCAAGGTGAAGGGTCTCTTCAGTGGTAGTGCATTGATTGTATAAATATAGGTATTCTACACCAGATTTTATTTTTAGTCAGCAGATCTCATGGGACTATGCAAGGCCAACAAAGGAAAAATAGGAGGTCAAGTTGTCATTGCCTTGTGAAACTTTCCTGAAGTAGTTCTTGGGACCTTTATTGATAGTAGTGACAGACATTCCACAGAAGTGCAGTAAGATCAGTTTTTCTGCTGCAGCTGCTTTACTTAGCAGCAGTCAGCCAGCACAGAGCTGGAATAGAAGCAGTGAGCACTGTGATGGGCAGGGCTGCTGGCGTGTCCCCTTGCTGGTACTCAGGTACTTCTCTTGTTTGTGGAAGCGCACACAAAGGTCAGTCCTGCATGTGTTCAGATACTGGCTGTTCAGTTTACTGGGTTATGAAAATTCCTTTCCCTAATACCAGTCTTCATAGTCATGAAACTTCATTAGTTAATTTTGTTAATATGGTTAACATTTGAGGTAGTTGAATTTTAGGAGACTTTGGTATTGTTCATGCTTAAGTAAAGCTATCTAAGGGACACTGGCTCAGTGAAAAGACCAGAAGGACATCCCAGCCCTGGAAATACGGATGTAACTTCCTGGGAACTTAGAGCTATCCATGAGGGATAAAAGATACCCCTAGTCACCCAAGATAATGCCAGCACCACAACCATCTATGAAACCCTCTCAGTGTTGTCTGGTGTCGTAGGTAAGTAATGACAGCAAGACTGACTCCAGGGACATCTGGATCAATAGAAGAGCAGCATGAATGCTGCAGAAATACAGTTGCTGTGCTAAGTTTTACTATGATGAGCAATCATGGTATGCGTGGTGGTAGTACGGTTGAAGTGTACAAGAGCCCTGTGTCTAAAGCCACATTTGGAGTGTCCCAGTGTGGGTGGAATACCTCATGTGCATAAATAAATACTTATCCTTATAATTCTATACTTTGCATCTGAACCTTTTTCTTAGCATGTGGAATTGCAAATTTTCATAACATCTGGAAATCTTTGGCCTCCACAGAGCCTCAGCTAGCCCTTCCTCAGCACCACCAGTAGCGTGAAGGGTCTCAGGCTTGAAGGAGGTCAGGCAAGGTCTCTCTGAGCTAGAGGCTCTAAAAAATTGTGTCTCTGTGTGCTCTGAAGGTGGAGAACTGGAAAGCAGGATGGAAGGATGATAGTTTTAAAGAAGAGGGGAAAAGTAATACAAAATATGCAGAGGAGCTGTGGTGAGAATAAGCAGAATTTTTGTTAGAGAGGAGTAACAGTCCTCCATTTCAGGTTGATTTTGTCTGGAGTGAGTTCCAGAGTGGAAATGTCATCTGTATAAGAAATGATGGTTTGAAATGGAGATGTTGAAATCCATTTTTCAGCATTATTAGAATTTGCGGTTACCTGTTGGTGCTTGAGAATGTTTTTCCTCTATGTTGCTGATGCTTGTCAGAGTTTGATTTTATACAATGTCAGTCACTGCTCAAGAGTTTTGTATTAAATATATTTTCCCTAGCTTTGTCGTCTGTTCAGTTCTTTCATAGGCTGAATTGGAAGTATTGTTTTTAACTCAAAAGGTGAGTCCTGCTGATTTACTCAGGTGTATCAGAGGGGAGAAGGGCTAACTGGAACTGGATGGTGAATGTCTTTTATGCAGCTAGCTTTGAGGAGCTTTTGTTGGAGGTGTTTGTGTTGGTTGACATTTAATACTGATTGTTTTTGCATTTTAAACACCTCAGGGAAGTGATAATGTGCCTTCTCAATTATATAATTTATAGCTGTAATTAGGTGAAGTACTGTTGGAAGTTTATAAGGTATGTTCAGTCAATTTGGCTTTTCTGTATGCAATTCTTAATGTGCAAGTTGAGAAAATGAGGTTGCATTGAAGTATTAGTGAGGGCATATGATGAATACTGAAATGTCCTTTGTCATTTCATCTGCTTTTCTGCCCTAGGCATTAATGGCTTTCATTGGAAAGGTGTTTAGCAGCATATTGCAATCACTTCCAAAGGATCAGCTTAAGAAACTGACTATTCAAATCAGGCTTTTAAGGCTAACTTCATGTTGAGTAATGTAATTTGTAGTGAGTAAACAGTAACTGACAAAGGACTCATGGGAGCTTTTGAAGAGCTTGTGGACAAATTTTACACTGTTAGCTGTAGGACATGTAAAACTGATCTCTGAAGAACAATGTTATAAAAGGTTGAAAATGGAGTATTGGGGGCTTCTTTCTTCATTTACTTGTTTAACATGATCAATGGCTTTTTTTCTTCCCTTAAAGAAACAAAAATGTTGTAAAGTATTTGTTAAATCAAGGTGCGGATGTCAACCTTCGTGCAAGAAATGGATACACAGCTTTTGACCTGATAATGCTGCTGAATGATCCAGGTATGCTATTTCAAAATGCTCTGGAGAAATGTACAACATAAACAAACATATATTCCTTCCAGTCTAGAAAATGCATTGCAGTTGCTAGGAAGTATCCTCGCATGTCCAGACTGAACTGGACCAAGAAAGGACACTGTCTGAAAGTGGTGGGGTTTGAGTTAATTGGTTGGATGAGTGTATATGTTCATAGGATACCAGATTTTGTGCATTCCTCTTGCCTTTGGTTCTGAAGATGCTTGAAAACTGTGCTGTTTGTGTCACCAGAGCCAGCTGAGTGGCATTTCGTTGTAGGGGCACTGGTATTCTATAGAAAGAGAATGAATTCTGTTGAATTCATTAGAACAGAGCTATGAGCTGGAGCTAGAAATTGCTCCTTGGCAAAGAGCAGCAAAGGGACAGGACAAAGGGAGTGCAGTAGGAGCAGAATGAGGGAACTCCTAGCTGAACCTCCTGCTAGTTCTGTGAAGGCTGAGAATAAATCACACCTCAGGCTTCAGGTTGTTTACGTGAAAGTGCTGTAGGACAAGGCAGCATGCTTTGGGGAGGCTTGAATGAAGCACATTTAATTTTTGTTGCAATTTGTTTTACATATATAATTTGTTGTTGTTAACTTCCCTTGGTACCTGAATTGATTTATCTGAAGCCAAAACCCATTTCTGCTAATGAAATCTCTGAATTTACACATTATGGTGGTCTTGGTTACTAGCAGATTCTTTTCCATGTCGAAAGTAGATCGCTAATAGTGCAACATTTTAGACAATAAATACAGAGAATTATCTTAGAACTAACTTCTGTGACAAAATTGTTTGTCTTGTTACTTCTTTCTCTCTCGTTTACTTTTCTCTGCCTTTCTGAAAATCCTGCCTGACTCCTGTACAAAATGCAGATTTACAGATTTTTTTTAAAATTTTTGTTTTCCTGTCTCCTGTCATGCTTGTTCTTGTTTCGTCCTCTTACTTTTTTTCTTACTTCTGTTTTGTCCATCTTTTTTTCCTACCATTTCTTTTCAGTCCCTTCATTGTCCAGGCTGAACATCTTTCTCTTTGGGATTTACTTTCAACCAACCTTTCAGCTTTTACTTGCAACCTACACTTGAAGAAAGAATATTCATTTTTTTCTACTGTCCTCTGTGTCAGGTGAGAAAAGGGAGCATCTCAATATTGTTCTTAATTTGTACAAAGTGCGAGAGGAGGCAGTTCCCTTGGTCACACATGACTGAGTCCAGCTGAGTAGCATGCTTATTTATATTGATAAATATCTTTAGAGAGATGATAGAACTGTAGCCCACTCTGGCGGAAGAAGGCATGGGAAAATAGGTCAAGAAAGAAAGTTTGGGGGTTCATCTGCTTTGTGTTTGAGAGGTAGATCAATTGCTACTTATATGGGATTTACAGGGAAAGTGTCAGTACATTGGTTGTAATTTGGGAAAGCAAAGCAGGCCAAACATTATCTTAATTTACTTCCTTTTAGACACAGAGCTTGTAAGGTTACTGGCATCAGCATGCATGCAAGTAGATAAAGACAAGAATAAACTGAACAACAGATCATCTCTGCCTTGTTCCAGAAGCAGGCAATCCTTAAATATCCCAATGTTGCCAGATGACAAAGGAGGCCTAAAGGTAAATATATGCATTCTTGATAAAAACTCAGTAATTCCTGTAATGTAGAAGTAGAGAAAGCAATTGCTAAGAAGTGTTTTGGATCAAATATGTAACTGGGTTTGTTGGTGAGTTGTGTGTGTTTCTGAATTCCTTGTTGAAAGTGTGTTCTGGTTTTGTGGCGTGTAGCATGTATTTAACTTCCTTTTTTTGCAGGTGGCAAGGCAGTGGGAAGAGATTGCCTTGAAGCATTTCAGTGCCTTGAAATAGATATCATGATTAAGTGGAAGGTACCATGTTCATAGTTTGGAACTCAATTTTCATTATGATCTTAATTTTAAATCTGGACAGAGGATAGACTCCTTCATAGCCATAAATGTTAACAGGCTATTGACGTTGAAAATTAAAAAGATCATAGCAGGGATTTTAATATGAAGAATTGTGGAGGCGTGTGCACTTCAGGCTTACATGTCCTCTGGTATGCTGTATCCTTAAAACTGGTGGTGGTCCAGTAGGAAACAACATGGAGCTAGAATAAGTATATGCCTACTAAACAAACATGCTGCAGCTTTCATTGACTGGTTGCAAAAGAGAAGGGAATAGAGTTAGTTTTGTCGTTGTTGCTGTTGTTGCCTATTTCCAGGCAACCGTTTATTTAGGTGAATAATCTTCAATTAAGGAGTACCTCAGAATTTCCTGGAGTCCACGATGTTGTCTTTTAAGTATAAATATTACTAGGATCTTGAAAAAATGTTGATTTCCAGGCTATTTTTGACATGAATTTTAAAGACCATTTAAAGTTCTGCTTCAGCTCAAATCTGTCTTGCAGTTTAACTATGAAGGAATATGTGATTATTTTCATATGATTACGCTATTATTCAATATGATACAACTTCATTATCAGTTTGGATGGACCTATTTTACTTAGATGGAAAATTGTCAGATTAGCTTTTGGTATATGGAATACGGATCAACAGTGGATTGGATTGCACCCCTTGCAGTGTTATGACACAGAGGCTTGAATTAGGGTCACAGAAGAGTGTGAGGTGAAAAAAAAAAAAAATTTGTCAGTGATAAGGATATACACACAAGTATTGACACAAATTTAATATTCTGGAATATTTAAGTATTAGGTCTTGAAACTACAGAATATTACGGTTCTTTAGACTAGTCATAATCAAGCAATTTTTTTTCAGCAGAAATTGTGTTTTGTATAGTTCTGTAATAAATATAACCTGGAAGCCTATATAATACATTCTTCCATCACTTCTTAATGCTTTACTAATCACCCTGTCTGACCATGAGTATCTTACATATCTTACTCTTCCTACAAATACTCAGAAAGGGTAAAAATGGTATTTTCAGATTTTCTGGCTGGAAGGCAATGTCATAACAGTTACTTGATTTTACTTGAACCATATTTTCTCAATTGTTTGATGAATGCTACATGAAATAACAATAAAAGCTTTATTGAAGTCAAGCTGCTTTCCAGCTTTTCCTCCCTTCTGCTCACTTCACTGGTTACTCTGTCAAAAAGAGATTAATTTGGTAGAATTTATTTTCAACAAACTTCTGCTGGCTGTGTCTTATGAGCTGTGATGACATATGAAGTTTTTTCAGTTACGCCTTTTCAGGTTAAGCATTTTGATCAGTAAATTTTCAGATTTTCCTTTTCCAGTGATTGTATATTTGCCTTTTGCCTGATTTCTATAACTTCTTCCATACTCTTTTACTGAAGGTAATCAATATTGTTCAGAGGTCACATTGCTTATAATTAATCTGGTTTTATTTTGTGTAAGCTCATTTAAATACTCTTACTCTGTTAAGCAAATGAACATATATTCCTGCCTTCCTCCTGTTAAGGATATTCATACTAAAATACCTGATTACAGGTAGACTGTTTTTGAAGTTTAAAAAAAAAAAGCAAACACTTTTCAGTCTCACCTCTTCCATCACTTTTGTCGTTAACTAGTAGACTTTTTATTTTGTGATGTGTTTCTTTCATTTTTAATTTCTGCACAATATGGGCCCTTGTTCCTTTACCTGCTGATAATGTAGTGGATATCCACGATCTCATTCTTCACCTCTATCACACAAGAGCTGTTAACTGTTTTGTTTCTCACCATTTCTTGGCCTCTGTGTAAATCAACACGTGGGTAACAAAGGCAACAACTAAGCTACAGCTAAAATGCAAGAAGATTTATTTTCTCAGCGAGAAGGCTGAGTGCCAGAGACACACAGGGACCCAGGCTCCAGTAGGCTTAGTTCATCCTATAACAGAAGGCCTGCTTCGTGTCTGTGAGAGTTTTACCTCTACACAGGAATTCTACTTCTCCAGTAGGCAGAGGATGGACAACACTAGGCATAATAAATGGAGTTTTCCACACCTACATTTTTAGCATTCCCAGCTGAAATTTCACTTTGAGCAGAAGCCCCCCTCTCCTTCTATTTGATTTTAACCGTTTCCTCCCAACAGCTTCAAAAACAAAGTTGTCCCATTTCCATATGCAAAAATGTTATTTCATTTTTTTTTCTTCCTGCCTGTTCTTCTTCAGCAAGTTTTACTCTCAATGTCAGTATTAGAGCAGTGTGAATTATCACATTCAGTTTCTATTTTAGATTAAAATTCTTTGAGGGCAGAGATTTCCAGTCCTCCCCCTTACTCTTTAATTTCTAGCATTGTTACAAATGTCTAAGGTATTTCTGAAATGGCAACACTATTTTTCTAGTTCTTTGATACTGCTGCCTTCTCCCACTGCTGCTAGATTTCAGCCTTTTTATAGACACTATTTTTAACCAGAAATGAATTTTTGTTACTTGAATGCCTCAGTCTATTTAAAGCCCTTCATTACAGCTTCTGTACATGTGTGAAGTGGTAGGGGTATATGGAGAGGCTGTAAACTCCTGCAACAGCAAACTAAAAACTCCAGAGATCAGACCATCATGCTGTGAACACCAGAAGACAAGATGAAGCTCTCCAGTGTCATTACTTTCTTGCCAGAGAGCAGTAGTTTTTTGTCTGGTAACATAGTGGCTGTACTTCATTTCGGGGTAGTTTGTGGTGTGAGCATGTATTAAAGAAGCAGAAATACTGTGAGTAGGAGGAACAGAGATGATGGGCAGTTAGAAGTGATCTTTCTTGCAGAAGCAAGGTAGCTTGAGTGACCAAAACCAAGAAGTGCAAGCACTTTCTTTTGAAAGCTCATTGTACTCTGTGTTAAAACTAGGTGAACTTCCAGTTCCTTTTGGAAGGTGAATAAATGCTGAACTGTTGGTTTTACTTTTCTCAGAGCTATTTGTCTCTCTTGCCTTTTTTCATCAGATCTTTCTTTCTGGAAGTAATATAAATCTTTATTAGTTGTGACGCCAAAGAGATACAGAGGTCTGAGAACTCTATACATTACTAATGCTCTGTGCAGATATAAAATGTTTTTAATGGTCTTCTGCTACAAGGTTTAGTATACTGAGGATACATATAAGAAAGTTGCAAAGACATATATCAGTGAGTAGTTGAAAAATATTAAATGCCAAGAAGAGAGCTGAATATGTATTGTGAGAAGGGATTGTTACCTGGATTTGCTGTCACCTAAAGCTACTGTGATGAAACGTTGTCACTGTAACATGAGTTTTTTTAAAAAAGTGTTCCAGAAAGGGAAGGAGAAACTTTACTAAGAAATAATCAGAAGGCACTTACAATCTGATTTACCTAGAAGCCACATAATTTTTGGTGCAAGTTGCATAGGTTTGGTATAGTCTAGAGAAATGTCTTGCTAAAGACTTTGAAGCAACTTGCACTTCCTGCCTCTAAAAATGTGCAAGTCTGTGAATATTTGAATATTTTTTATTTTGAGCAAAGATAGTTCTTCTGCATAACAGTTTCCACATATGTGATATCTGTATGGATGGGGGTTATAGGTACATAGTCCTAGGGTTTATGTTGTTTTCACAGCTGCTGTTTCCTTGCCTTGCTCTTTTTCAGTTTTTAGTCTTTCCATTCTGGTTTCCATTCTGTCTGTATAGCAGAACTGTGTGGATTGTGGATCTTTAGTTTGACAGGAATTCTATGAGAACTTTTCCAGTTTGCCACTGATTTTGAAAATCTTGATAAGAAGCTTTGATGCAGATTACATAAGCTCGTATACACACCTCTAAAAAGCAGAAAATAGAGATGCCGTTCGTTGATTCCTAAGAAAGTAAAAATTGATGGTGAAATTGTAAGTTAATTGGAAAACTAAATATTTGCTATGTAGCCACAAAAATTCCCTATTCAAATTACCCTAATACTTCTGTCGACTTTGGCTTTCCAGATACTGTGGGAAAACATTTTAAAATATTTGCCAGGTGAAAAATAAGGGAAGAGATAATTATTACACATGTAAATTATGATGAAGGACTCTGTTGGTAACTGCAAACAACTTCAGCATTGCTTTTTAGTTTATTTCAAAAACGCCTTAGTAAAATTATTGCTGCTGTAAGGATTGGTTAGTTAACACATTTCTTTTCCTCTTTTATTTGGAACTAAATTGTTGTGTCTTCTTATCAATCTAGTCCTGGTGGAGCAGGATGTCCAATCGATTCCGCAAGCTGAAGTTGACTCAGACGTTGCGCCATGGATTTCCTTCTAATCAGTTTGTGCCTTTTCCGGATGAGACCGAGCCGTCATTAAATTCCACTATAAAAGTAGCCTCACAGAGTGATACAGACACCTCTGGAAACCTTGATGCTGCTACAGCTTGGAACACAAATAACAAAGCTAGTGGTAAAGGCAGAGCTGTCTTGTTGTCTTGTCTAGGATGATACTATTTCTGATTTATTAGTTTAGTACTTCTTTAGCTTAATATAAGTGAAAAAATGTAACCTATTTGTAGTATATAGAAAGAGAGATGTTCATACTCACTGTTGATGTTGAGTGCATCTTCATTTAAGCAGGAAACTACTAATATAACTATGTTACTCTTCTTTAGTACACACCATTAAATTCAGACAGGTCGCTGAGAAGTGTTAGTATCTTCCATAAACTTATTCATGTGATGAAAGAAAATTTATTTAAACAAATAAATAAGCAATTTTGAGAAAAAAGATAAATTGGAAAAACCCACCTTGAAAAGCACATCTACTGAAATTGTACAGCTCTCCATGAAAATCCCCCACTGTTTGCAATGCAAAGTAAGATTTGGCTTAACTTCAGCTGAGCTGCATGACAGTGCCACTGGAAATCTTCATACTGTGTACTTACTGAGGGTAAAACTGTTGATTATTTAAAAACAATGAGCTATCCTTAGAAAAAATAGTAGAAATATAAACAATAAAACAAATTATGTGCTTTTCAGGTGCAAACACTGCAAAAGGAGAAAAGGATGATGAATTATTGACAACTATGGTATGTTAAGTGTTCATATTGATAGCTATAGTATGTTACAGTGTTCTTACTATTGATTACTGTGGTATGTTGCGGTGTTCTTGGTGTCTTTAGCCTAATTCAGAGGGTCATGTAGCTCTCATAATTTTTACAGTTTTTTGCCTCCTGTCCAAGTCACTTCTGGAAAAAGAGCCTGTTTATAGTCACTAGACAGGAACTGACAGGCTTTGATACACTAGTAGTTCTTAGACTAGAAAGTACTAAAAGTAGTGTGATATGGAAGCTGTACTGACTTTTTTCAAGAGTTACCCATACCTTTGTTTGATCAGCAATGAGAGTAAAATAGATGGAACAGCTGCTTAGTTGCTGACAGGCGCTATGAAGTGAGGAAGATATGTGTGGGACATGGTACAATGGAGGTGTGAAATTACTAGTAGAGGCAACCATGAAATATTTAGTTTGGGAGGTGTATTTGTGTTATTTTATTTCTTCTTCTGTTATGCTGTAGCTTTATATTCCCCTGCAGCTTACTCCCTGGTGATGTCATTACATTTGGCTGGTTATTATCTTTATGTTCTTTTATAAGAAGTTTGAGAACTTTTGATGTGACTGACTGACAGAACTCCAGGGAGCAAAATCAGTTGTGGTCTTTTTATCTCTTTCTGCAGTATACATACAGCAGGAACATGCAGTTGCTCCCTGTTTCCAGGCATCCTGTCTAGGGATACAGAGAGGACTACATGGTTATTTCTTCAGAAATTGGTTGCTATTCTTGTTAAAGTCAACTTGAGCAATATTTAGCCCAGTAAAGGAAGAGACAGTTTCTACCACTTAATGAACTATATTCGTTGTATCAAATGAATAAGCATAATACTGAGGAGTGCCACAATATTAATTGGTTTCTCTCTGTTATTACGTGTTGTATTTCTCAAATATACTTTCGTGTCTCATTTCTGTTCTGTTTAAATGTGTTTTCATCTTTTTGCTGAACTTAAAATTTTGAAACATTCCCAGCTCCTAGTAATCTTTCTTAAGAAGTGACTCTTTCCCCCACCTTTTCTTTGTTCCCCTCTCTCAGCTGAGGAGTAGTGCTCCATTTACCAGGCTGCCCAGTGATAAGCTGAAAGCGGTGATACCGCCTTTCTTACCACCCTCAAGCTTTGAGCTTTGGAGTTCTGACCGAACCCGACTCAGCAAGGAAGGCAAAGCTGAGCAGATGAGAACTGCCTGGCCACAGAGAGCAATCAAGCATGATTTTAACAGCAGTGGGAACTCGGATATAGTAAGCAAATTAAATTGTATGAAAATACTGTGGTATGCCCAGGCCCTGAGCTGCTCTGTTTCTGATTAGAAATTACTTTTAACCCACTGTCTCAGCAATGGCTTGTTCTTTTAAGCAGTACTGCTTAGGAAGAATGCACGTCTGTATGGAAAGAACCTAGTGGAACAGAAGTTCTGTATGAAATGAAACAACTTTTTGTTGTTGTTGGTTTGGTTTGGTTTTTGGGGAGTTTGGAGGTTTTGATTTTTTTCTTTGTTTTGTTTTGGTTTTTTTTGTTTTTTGGGTTTTTGTTTGTTTGCTTGTTTGTGGGGGGTTTTTTGGTTTGGTTTTGTTGTTGTTGTTGTTTTTTGGGTTTTTTTTTTTTCTGTTAACCAGAACCACCAACAGTGTGGTAGAAACTGCTCTGATATGGAAAAAGACCAGGGACAGAAAAAAAGTGTGAAAATTGCTCAATTTTTAGGAACTGAGCAGGAAGGAAGAAATATCAGTAAGAGCAATATACAGACATAATATTCTGAAAGATTAGCAATAGATAAAATTGCAGCAAGTAGTGATCAAGTGGACTTGAAGGCACACAGCTTTAAATTGGAAGTACTCTAAAACTGGAAAAAGTCTTGATTTTTTTCTGTGTTTTATAGAAGGAGCTTGCCTGATTCTACAGTGTTCTCAGTGAAAGTGCAAGCCAAAAGAAAAATAGGTGGTTTGTCTTGAGATAGGAAATTAAACAACCTTGACAGCGTTCTTTTTCATAGATGGAGAAAAAGGAAAACTGCTTACTCCCCTAACTTAAACTGTAATAGCTAGATGTAGAGAGGACTAGTCCAGAATTGTGTTTTGATGTCAGTTCTAGAAATGAGACAATGAAGACATTTAGGAGGATTTTTTTTCTCTTTTCTGTTTTTTTAAGTGGATGTTAGCTTAATACCAGTTGATGTGATTTAGGTGAAATAAGGCAGAGTATTAGAAGGGAAGTGACAGGAAGGTAGGTGTTTATCATCCCAAAAAAGATGATTGTAATTACATAACTGGATAATTGGCATGTGTATAGAGTGAGGAACAGGGAAAGTAGGGGAGGACTAGCCATCAGTTCTTCTGTGAGGAAAGAACAGTCTTGCTGAGGATATAGGAAGGAGGGAAATAGTAAGTCAGAGATGGAAGAAGTGATTTGAGCAACAGGATAAGGAACATGAAAAAGCTGAGCTGCAAAAGCTCACATGTCAGATGGCTGGCAGTGACCAATGGTGTAAAAACAAAAGAAATTAAGGAGGATCTGGTTGAGGATTTGGATAGTGTATAGCTAGATCAGTAGTGCCTCAGTTAATAAAACTTAATAAAGTGGTGCAGCTGGCTGTTTAGATTGCAGGGAATATAAAAATGCAACTGATGGAAAGTTTATATCACTTCTTGCAGCTTAGTTTGTAAGAAATAGATATGACGGATGGGAAGTTGGTAGCTGTTTTGTAGGAGGGGTGAGACAAAGCCAGGATTCTGCAGGAAAGAAATTCCACTTGTGATAGTTTTTTTTCTTCCCCACTGCTCAGCTCATAATACTCTGTATATCATATCTCAGGTGCATCATATATGCTCATTTGTCTTGGCCAAACACTAAGAGGAATTAATGGCTTAATATGGTGTAATTTCTTTCATTGAATAAATATATTCATTGTATACATATCTATATAAGTATATATTTAGAATATATGTATGTGTAAAATAAGATTCTTTCTGATATCCCCTTTCGTTCTTCAGTGCAAGTTTCAGAACTTGGGATAAATAAAATAGCAGTTGAAGTTTGCTCTTTATTTTTCTCAATCAAGAAAGAACAAATTGTTTTTCATTTTGTTTTCCAGACGTCTGTTAGCAAAGGTACTAGACCAGTCAAATTACCAGCATTTGCAAGAAGACCAGCATCTCCGTCAAATTCCAACAACTTCAACCATTCTCCCCATTCTTCTGGTGGATCCAATAACATTGCAGGAATTAACAGGCATGGAGGAGAACTGCATAACAGATCAGGTACCATTTTTAATAAGACAGTAAATTGTGTCTGATTCAGTTAAAAAATCAATGTTTGTGCTGATGGTGGAAGATAATGAACCTTTTCTGAGCACTCCTACCATTGTAGAAGCAAAGCTTCTGTAAATTTAGTGGACAAGGGATTGGACTTCGAACATCTTCATAAGGGAAGAAGAGCCTCACATCTGTTACAGCAGTCTCAGTGGTTAGCCCAACTCATGCACGTTTTACTGGATCTACCCAAGTTGGGCAGGTGAATGCTGGCTCGTTGCACCATGCATGTCATAGAGCTGACTCCTATGCATGATGCTTACTTTTTTAGTTTAAAATAAAAATTAGTTTTCAGTTAAAACCAAGGCTGTACAATACGTACTGTTAAAGACAGTATGGTGAAGTGGCTCATGAAAGCTATGTCCAAGAGTATAAAAGTCAGCTGTGCGTGTGAAGGGCTGGCTTCCCTCTTCTGCAACTGATTTCTGTTCTTTATTCTGGGAGCTGCTGGAGAGATTTGAACCTTGGAATTGTCTCTTGCTTCATCCAGTCAGTTTGTAAATGAAAATGAATGTTTGAGAGTTAAAAAAAGAATCAAAATTATGGTTTCTTTTACTGGGTTTATTTTATTTTTTGTTCTAGGTGGCAGTGCAGATAATGTTTTGTCTCAGATTGCAGCCCAAAGAAGAAAAGCAGCAGGCTTACCCGAACAGAAGCCCAGCCAACAGCACAGTCCAGTCCAGTCAACTCCTTCATCTACTGTGTCTGATTTGCAGTGTGCTCAGATTGTTGGCAATGGACATGTGGTAAAGGTAACCGGGAATGTAAAATTTTGCACTTCCAGATTGGCTAATAGGTCATATCTCAGTCATAGGTGGCTGGTGCACAACATTGCACAGCCAAAAAAGAGTGAACACTTGTTACATTAGTGGAAGCTTTTCAGCGCTACAAACCTTACTTTTAAGTGCAAGTCCACAGAAGATGAAAACTAATAATAAAACACAATTTTACTTTATTATTAATTTCACTCTGTTTTAAAAAACAGTAAATGTAATGCTTGATCTTAGGACAGATCTGCACTATTATGGTTTCTCATTATTTCTTTCTATGGTCCAGATCCAGTGTTTTATGTTAGTTAGTCCTACATTTTACCCTGAAGTGGTGTAGTTAATTTCTCTAGCTGGTTTCCCTTCAAAGGCTCAACCTGAATGCAGAGCATGACATAATTTTGACCAGGATATGCTGACCACAACAATATGCATGTAGCCAGTCTGCTCCACGAGGTGTTTTTTTTAAACAGTAGGTCATCACCAAAGTCAGTTTTGCTCCTAAGGCCGTACTGTCTTTGGTTACTTACCTGTAAATTCCTTGGAAAAGCTTTACCCTCATGACCTGCACATTTTTGTGCATGTACTTTGAAGTTCTTAACTGCTTCGTACAACAATTTCGATAGTTAAGATTTTAAATCTTCAAGATCTGCAGAGACACAAATTAGAAAGCAGCATCATAACAGAAGATGTGACACACTATTGAGAAATTAATAGGTTTATTTACATAGGGTAACATTGCATTTCAGAAAGCAAGAGAAGGAAAACACATAATTTGGGATTTATGTTCTAATGCCTGGTATTCTGGAAATGTTAGCATATGAGAGCAAGAACAAAACTTTTCCAACTTATGCTTGTGTAATCTACAAGCAGATAATTTTGTTTTGTTTGTTTTCTTTGCATCTTTAAGTGAGATTCTTCAAATTTTGCCTGAGGAAACAAAAATGATCAGAGTATAAAATTAAGACTTTTGCAATCTCATTCTGTGATGTCTTATATGGCAACAGTAAATAAAATTTGTATTTAATCAGTAAATAAAAATGATAAATGAAATTGCAAAGTTGTTCAGAAATTACATGGAAATTTCTAGAGGACAAAAATCAGAAAAAGAAAAGGTGCAACTACCTTTGCTGAAAGAGTTTTCATGAATAGTCACTTTGTCTCTGATCTGTCAGTCCTGATTCTGGAGGGACTACTGGTTGCTTTTCAAAGATGCAATTGGGAGCTAAAATTTCTAACTCAGCTGGACCACCAAAGTTTGAGCATTTATACCAATTCTTTGGCATATGGTAGTCTTTCCTCCCTTTCTGTGTTACTGCTCCCTGAGTTATAAATTATCCATCTCTTTTTCCTGTAGACAAAACCCCTTTATCATCCTCTTCCCTCATTAAAGTCGTCTCTGCAGAGCAGCTACCAAATGCTTTTTCTTTCAGAGGTGGTCTGACCAGTATGTTTTAATTAAACTCTCAGCGTGTCCTCTCAGCTTGTTTTTATTTTGGAAATAATTGCAGAAGAGCTCCTTATGTGCCCCCCCAAAGTCTCATTTTTCTCCAGTTGTATTAATCATCCCACCAAGAGATAATACCTGTGAGCTTTGGGCTGCAGATCCTGTGACCTTTTGTTGCAACAATGCTGCCACTATGAAGTTTAACTACTGTTTCTACTCGCAGTGGGATACATTAAGGAATAAAAGAGTAGTGAATTGTAATGTGCTGCAGATCATCTTCTGGAAAGGCTGTTCATTGTACTATTGAAAAGATTTTTAAACAACATTTATGCTACTGTTTTGGAAAGGCAACAGCTTTTTCAGTGTTCTTTGCTTAGATGTCTAGACAAGTTTCATTCTATCCGCCAGTAACAAAACATGTAATAGTGTGGATCTCACTGTAGATATTCATGTATCACACAACTGAGGTGATTTTTTGAGATTTCTGTTGAGAGAACACAATCAAATATGGTTCCACAGAGGCTGCAGAAGCTGGCAGTGTGTTATTGTAATCAGCAATGTAATATCCACTGAGGAATGGCTTGTGTCCCCCCATTAGGAACATTCTGTCTAAACTTGGAAATAGCTGATCTAAAAATGCAGTGGATATTACACTGAAGAATTTTGCAAAACTTATTCATGAGGGGTGAGATTGTGCAAGTTTTAAAGAAAAAAAGAAAAAAAATATTAACAATTTATAAGATAATGTAATTTAAATAAATGCAGACAGTGTCCTAGGGAGGGAAGACTATTCTGCAACACAAATGGCCAATAACAATTTAGATGGAAATTTGGGACAGAAAGTTGGAATGAGTTCATGATGCTCTTCAGGGAGTTCTCAAGTTTGTATCATGCTGTATTACTTCTAGTCAATTCAGTGCAGGGCTAAGGAAGTATTATATTCTGACATAGGATAGAGTAATGGAAGAATGTTACCACTCAAATGAGTTTTATCTTTTAAATTTGCATCTCTTTCATTAAGTAGAAAAGTTTATTTATGCCACAGTTAACTTAGTTTGCCTTCTAATGCCACAGCGCAAAGACAGGAACAACCATCGTCATTCTCATTTCTTGCATTTGTTACCCAGATCAACTTTTTTATCAGTTTATTGTAGCCTGAGTGAGAAAAGGTATTTATAATTAAACTCTGAATTCAGGAATTCAGTGAAAAAATCACCTTCTTTTTGGTTCATACAGAGTAGACATCAAAATGTATATGTTGATCAAAGAATTTAGGATATGAGGTGCATTGACTGTTTCTGGAAAAGACTGTTGATATGTATACATTTATATATATTCTTATTACCCATTTTAACTCATGTATTTTCCTGTTTTCCATACCTCCACATGTGTTAAATATTTGCAATATTCTTAATAAATAACTTGACTCCTGTTAGGTAATAATAAATTTAAGGGAAACTTCCATTCCAGTACAGCAAGGGGTTTAATGCGCCCAAAACTTAGTTTGTGCTTGTTATGTTTCTGGTTAATTCAGCGTGAAGTACTACTTTAAATTAGCATCTCGTATGCTTTGAAATTCTTGAATTGAGATTTAAGTCTCTGAATGAAAATCCCTATTTTCGAGTCAAAATAATGTACTTTATTTCTGTTATTAAACTATTCTTATCTCAACTGCAAGTTTTATTTCTGCTTCTGCCCATTCCAAGGGAGGTGGGGAGGTGAGTGAGAATCTATGTGGTGTATAGGTGCCACCTGTACTTAAACTATGATAGCCCTTTTAGAAAAGGAATAATTGTAATGCTTGTGGGCAGTATTGCTTTACAAGAAACAATTACAACCTTAATAAATGTATTTTTCTTCATAATTTTGAGGAGAGATACTTTCATCTGGGATAAAATAACTATTGCTCCAATTACTTTAATATAGATCAAGCAGAAACTTCTAGCTGTGATTACATGCTCTCAGAAATGCTATGTAACTTAAGTAATATTAAGCATCATGTATAGGTAACCATTTTTTTGATTATTTTTTTTTAACTGAAATGATTGCATCATTAACTGCAGCAAAAACTGGAGATGAACAAGAGACCTCCATCTGGGACTTCATCTACGTCTAAAAGCACATCGCCAACTCTCACACCTTCTCCATCACCTTCCCCATCTCCTAAGGTTCAAAATGCAGAATCTTCTGTCTCTTCTTCTCACAGACATGCCAAGAGCAATGGCTCCAGCAGTGGTACTATTACAGAGGATGGTGAGTAGCTCACTGTAATTACAGGAGATTCATTCATCAAGAAAAGCTATAACTATACTGGACTAGTGTGTATCTGCAAGAGAGTGAGGTCTCTCTTCTTTCTAGAAAATATATTATGGTGTTTCTTACAGTGAGATTGGTGTTCCTGCACCAACTGCCTGTTTTTCTCCCAAAACCTGTGATTCTTTCCATTTATAGGGAGACTGGTATCACCTCAAAGCATAGAGTATGTAGGTAGGCCACATTTTTCCCTTTGTCGCTTAAGTTCTGTTTTTCACCCTTTGCTGAGGGTACGAAATGCACTCTCTCCACACCAGATTTTTTTCTTTTCCTTAGAAAGTACAAGGAAGCACATCACTACAGAGATACATTTTTTTATCTATAGCAAGTCATAGCTACATGAAGTCGATTAAGAGTTGTAGTGCATTTATTTTTCTAAATTGTGAAAATAACCTCTTTTTAACTTAAAGTCATAAGAAAGAATGATAATGCTGTCACTTTTCCAATAAGAGTAATACCTTTTAAATTGGACTTTTAGGTCTAAATTACAACTTTTAAAAAGTCATTTTACTGCATTGGAAACCAGATATCAATAACTTTGTTTTCTCTTGTAAATATCTCAAAAAAGTGAAGAAAATAACATGACTTAGGACCTTTTAAATAAGAAATGGAGGCACTTTGTACTATTTTTGTTTTTTCTGAAATTGTCTGTATTGATTTTGGTTGATTTTCACTTACGCCATCTTTGTCCATTAATAATGTAATTCCATTTGATACTGAAGTCAGGTGATACTTCACCCTCTTTCTGCCCTCTTCTCATGGCTTAGCTGTAACATATTCTAGTGACTGCTGGAGCAAATCCTTTCACATTTAGTGCCATTTTAAAATGAGGTCTTGATAACATAAGAGTTGTTGATTTAGAGATGCATAAAAGGAAGAGAACTCACAGCTGGATAACGAAGCAAGTTCCTCAAGCCATCAGCTGCTCCCATCTCACCCAGTGAAGCTGGGTTTTGTGTCTGCACACTAATGCCAGGGTACCGTGAGTTCCCTTGTAGCAGAGAAAAGGTTGTTTGTCAGAAGCACAAGTAACTCTGGGTTGTGTTTGTAAGCTTTTGTCATTAAGTGCTCCTTTAATTCAAGGGCTTCTCTTATCAATCTGGGGTTTAATTCAGCAGCAGCAGTACAAATGTTGATATGCCAAGCAGTAATCAGAAGAATAAGTACAGGAGGTCTGCAGTGTTGACTTTTCTTTCAAGTGAACTTAAATTAATAAGAAAATTGATTAGCATTGACTGTTACTGTGAAGGAACAGTAGGCAGCAGCATTCAGAGGTGTTCTTTGTTTCTTTTTAGGCAACCACTTGGTGGACCATCAACAGCTTGGCCCTGTTCTGAGAGCCAGCGATGTAGAGAATCAAGAAAAACGAAACCATGTGAGAGTAAAAGAAGGCTCTGAAAACTTGGAGAAAGGTAATCCTACATTACTACTATAGAATAGTATAAAAGGAGATGCTAAATAGGAGTAACATGGCAAAAGCAGTGAGAGCTCCAAGAACCTTGGTGTGCTCCAGGGATGGAGGTAAGGAGACAAGGTAAGCGTAGAGCAAATGAGAGTGGTAAAGGATAAACATGTTAAGCAAGAGTTGTAAAACTGAGAGGTTTCAGGTTTTATTCAGCCTTAGTGTAATAACACAGGAGCTGGAAGAGGGATAGAGGAAGAGAAAACATGAAGGGCCTACACCTGAAAGTGTTCTCTGTGTTGGAAAGGTGTTTGGTGTTACAGTTGTTTATGACAATAAGACTGAGCTCAGACACCCTGAAAGTTTCTTCCCGTATCATGGCCTACAGTTCTAAGCATACCACTATGATGAAAAATGAGAAGGGTAACTAACAACCTATAAGAAAAAAATGTTAATAATAAATCTAAGGGTCTTCTAATGTGACTTCTGTTTTCTCTCTCTAAGATGATGTTTTTCTTCGAGCAATGTAGAGAAGTTCCCATGATACGTTTTTAAAACTGATTACCTTTTCCCATGGATTATTGTCAGGGTACTAAAGCTTTTAGTCTGAGACCATGTCAGCTTTTGCAAATCATGTTAGGCATACCAAGTTAGTTGAAATTAAGGTAAAAAACAAAACAAAACAAAAAAACCCTAGCAGAAAATAAGACTTCAACTAGAATTTTTCTCTTTAGTTGTCTTTGGACTCTCCTATGTAAAGAAGTCTTTCAAACTAATACACAGAAGTGTGCTTATCTCAAGTTACTTTGTCTTTTGAGAAGCTTAGAGTTTGAGATTTTCTTTCATGTTTCTAGTGATGACGAAAGAAAAGGGAAAGTCAAAAGACAAAGAAGTGAAATAAATTAAAGCAAAGTATATTTGGTAATGGACTAGTGATGTCTCTAAAATGAAAGTGAGTTTATATGCAGAATATTAAATACAGTTTTGTTTTATAGTGTAATAATTCATGTTCTTAATTTTAACTCTGACTTCTTAGCTTCACTGACCAATTAGGTACTTAAGATGAAAACACAGTGTGTTACTCATGACAGCAAAGTAATAAAAAGAAAACTATAGCTGAGAGAGGTAGTGTGTAATTAAAAGAGATAACGTCAGGCTATTCTGAAAGTGCACTTATGCTTTTTAGCTAATCACATTTTAAATGTATGGGAAGAGTGACTGTCATGTCCTGCAACATTTAATTTTCTTAGACTTTGAGAGGAAAGACAATATTCAGTGCTCTTAGCCTTGGAAGGTGAGCTTGTAAAACTTAAATTCTGTCCAGTTTTTGTCTTAGCTGAACTTCAGCTGTCTGTGTTCAAGATGCCTGGGTGTTGGGCACATGAGAAGGGTTCAGAAAGACCTGTGTTGTATCAGTGCTTTGAATGAGCAGGTGTGTGGTTGCTTGCTTTACACTTTGCCTTCCTGGATGATGACATAGAAATATGCCTTTCAGTTCCTTGCATGCTTGAGGAGTTTTGCTGTCTAACCTGCACAATCTGGATCAGCCATCTGGGGCCTACATTTTAGGCGTTGAAGTGCCTTAGTTGTCCTTACTGGTTTGGTTTTGCAACATCCCTTTAATGAGGTAGAAAGGGCAATGCAATGGTATTTATCCTAGCAAGGTAAGACTAGATGGAATTACTGTATATGTAAGTAGGTGAGAACAGAGGAAGCCAATATTTCAACTTCTGATGGAGAATAAATGGGGTTGTTTTTCTCTTGCCACAAATGACTGTGGGACATATAGTCTTTAATATATATTTTCAGTTTATAATGCTGAGGTCATTACAATCTAGTCCATGGGGTGGATTTATATATTCATTTTCTGTTATTACAGATGAGCTGACTGGCATCCTTAAAAAATTGTCGCTTGAGAAATATCAACCTATATTTGAGGAACAGGAGGTATGTCTTTTCTAAAAGACCTTTTTTATACTGCTTTAATGAAAGTAGGGTATAACACATTGCATCTGATTTGTGATCCGTAATCAAGTTCTACAAGCATTCCTGGTTGCAGAGAGAAGCTTGAAAAATGGACCAAATGGTAGGTATGGCATTCTCCAGAATACCGCAAATAGCACTTAACCTATGAGTTTTATATACCTAGTTTTTTTTTTTTTTTCTCTCTCTCTGTTGTTACACTCTGCTTTTTCTATATATGTTTGTATCCAATGTGGCTAAACTGTTCATAGGACATACTGTATCATCTCTGGAATCACAGCTGGAACCTCATTTTCAGAAAGAGAACAGCAGGGTGTGAGTCACCACGATGGCTGCTTTATCTTCTTTAGCAGTAGAAGAATTAAATTGGGGAGCATAGGCATTGTGGTAGATGAGAGTTTTGACATTGACTTGCTGAAGGATGCAGTGAAAGGAAATGTTTCTGAAAATAAGTGAAATTAATTCATTACAACGTTTAAGGCAGGATCAGATGTGAGCAAATATTGTGTGTTTATTTGGCCAAAGAGAAGGGGAGTGAACAGATATGCACCAAGTTGACATAGCTACAGAGTTCAAAATTCAGCACAAGCCCAGACAATTTAGCTGCATCACAATATGTTGGGTTATTATTCCCCTGCATGAGAGGCAAGGGAGCATTGTGTAGAAATTAATATGCTTAGTGTGTGAAGGTTATATAAATATGAAAAGTTTCAGATATTTGTTCTTATCACAGGTTTATGGATATCTTGTTATAATGAAAAGTGGCATATGAACAAAACCTAGGTTTTTCTCAGGAGACACTGGAAAAGTAAACGCAGTATTTTGTAAATTCCAAAAATACTTAGGGGGGAGAGGGTGAAGAAAAGAGAGAAACCTTAGGTTTATTCAAGTAGCTGTTACTGTAGGCAGAGAAATGTCTATGGAGACAATATATTGTGTATTAACAGAACTTAATGGGAAAAAAACTAAAAATCCTTTAATATTTTAGATGTGCTATCACGATTAGTTGAATGATTAACAGCAGATTAGAAGCCTTACAACAGAGTGGTAAAGTAGTAATTTTAATGAATTACCAGCACCATTTGGTGCTGGTAATTCATTAAAAATTCTTTTTGCACAATATTTATTTTAAGTCTCTACAATTAAAAAACTCAACAAACCAATTTAATCTGTAGTAATGAATCTTTGCATAGGTAAATTTCTTACCTTTTTTTTTTTTAATATGCAGGTGGATATGGAAGCTTTCCTCACACTTACTGATGGTGATCTGAAAGAGCTGGGTATTAAAACAGATGGATCAAGGCAGCAAATTTTGGCAGCTATTTCTGAACTGAATGCAGGAAAGGTACATTTTTAAGTACTGTGCTTAGTAAATTATTCCAAGGTTTTTCATATAATTATTTCAACATACATTTTGAAATTCATTGTGGATGTTAGTTAGAAAAGCTAAATTAATTTTTTTCCAAACAAAGTGTTTAATGTATTTGATAAGTGAAAAGTCTTCCTTTGTGGCACTTCCTGTTCTCTTTCAATAACTCTTTTCTAGTCCAGTGAATAAGCTACTTGTAAGCATGAGCAATATTGAAGTTTCCAAATAGGGATTTCAGCAGTACTAAAAAGAATCATCTAACTGCAATAGTGCAGCTAGAGAATGCAGTATAACAGGAAAGGTGTCCTTTGGTTAATGTAAAAGGTTTTGATTCCTCTCTGATTAGGTGAATAACACTTCTCTCATTTCTTACACTTTTGTTGCCTTTGAATTTTACGTTGACATAAGCAAATTTGCTAAGAATGGTGTACAGTAAATATGGCTCTTTTCAGAGGGATTTTGTACTGGAACATTTCTTTGATTAGGCTTGCTGATGCTTCTCAGCAGCTTTTTTTAGATTTGAAGTCCATTCACTCTCTAACAGTGGAAGTTCAGACAAACAAAACACAAAGACATTTTTCCTAAGTCAAGATCAACAGTAGTGATGAGGCTAAAAATTAGGGGAGGTAGATGCTGTTCCACACTAAGATATGCCCTAAAGACAGGAAGAAAATAATGAAAATGTTTCTATTGTTTTCTGGTAGTTCCAGGAAAAGATTACTACAAGGTTTTCAATATATGTCTGTAAGGTAAGGATTTGTAATTATTTCTAATAGTATACTTCAGTACAGATATAGACACACATATTTCCATATTTGTTGTGTACTCTTAATAAATTAATTTTTTAAACAGACATTTAAGCATAGCTTATTTTATTGTTGTTTTGCAGGGTCGAGAGAGACAGATTTTACAAGAAACTATACACAACTTCCACTCTTCCTTTGAGAGTAGTGTCAGTAACACACGACCGCCAGGTCATTCCCAATGTAAGTAGCACCTGAAATTAGTTGAAGAATGAATTACAGCTTGAATCACAGAATCACAAAATCAATTAGGTTGGAAAACACCTCTGGGATCACAGACCTCCACCTCCAGGGATAGTGACTCCATGATCTCCTTGGGCAGCCCATGCCAATGTCTAATCACTTTTTCTGTGAAAGACTCTTCCTAATGTCCAAATGTGTGGGTGTTTTATTTAATACTGGCTGGAAGACAGAATGTGACAAACAAGCCAGTTAGCTGCTTTCCTGGCTAATGATGTGTGTCTCTGAGGCTGTAGAGAAGATCTCAACATAAAAAGTAGAGGTATCTGTAAGATATTTATATACCCTTCATTACTGTCTGAAATAAGGAAAAAAATTTTGTTGTGCAATACTAAACATGGAAAATGGATGTAAGTATAGCAAACCAGTGCATACGGTTGTCCTGGTTTGGGACAAATTTGGGAGAAAACCCCTGTATAGGATCCCTCTAAGGAAGCAAGCCCAAGTGGCCCCTCCCTCCAACCGGTCTGGGAAAAAAACCTCTTTGGAGAAAAGTGGAAAAAACTATTTTACTAAACAAATGAAGTGCATACAAGTATAAAGAATGAATAATATGAAACAATAAACCTCTCCTTCTGAAGTGAGAAGGCAAATTGAGAAAGTCCTTGCCGTGGGTGTAGCTCGGCTCTCTCTCAGTCTCTCATCAGTCCCAGTCTCTCCGGCGCTGCTGGAAAATGCCGAGGTCCAGGCCCCGGTGGGCCGCAGGTGCAGCCCCCAGTGCTCCCCTGGGTTTTCAGTCCAGAGCAGGTTTAAACAGGTCCAAGAAAAGGAAAAAAAAAACAGTCCAGGGAACTTCTCTGCCCTAGCTAGCTGAAACTAACTAAAAGCAAAAAAAAAAAATTCCTGTCCTGCAGTCTCTCCAAGCCTCCGCCGAACACCCTGTCCGCAGAAGAATGTGGAGGAGTCAGGCAGTTTTCTCAAAACAAACTCCGTGCTTCTCCTTGCTCTTAGAACCAGTCTTAAAGGCACAGGACTCAATATACAGCACAAACAGAACAGACGATTGGGGATACAAGCATCATAAAGTCACCCTAGGACAACGGTATACTGCCTATAATGTCTGTGTGTGTGTATATATATATATAGCATCAGTGGGAGGTGTTCCTATATGGTACATAATTAACTTTTGCATACTCTCTATAGGAGGTACTTTAGTATGAACAGGTAGAATAAATATATTCAGGATTTACAACTTAGCATAATATGTTAATGTTAGCAACTATGTTAATTATAGATTTATGTATGTATATATGCATTTAGGTATTTTGCATAGGTGGTATTTTTACATGATTATCTGTAGTTGGTTTCTTTGGAATACACGTATTCCAAGCAGCAGTGTTATCTGCTAGCCAAGCTGGAGAAACTGCCTTTTAAAATGCACTGTCTGTAACCAAAACATGCAGGAAGGTGTTGCTGACCTGTTGTCTTGGATTTGAAAGACAGTTGTCTGCCAGGGAAAACTAGAGTCTCCCTTGGAATGGAGAATGTAAACCCCCTTCCCTCCAAATTACTATAATTTTGCAAATAGGGGCTTTCAGGCAAAGATACAGGAATAGGAGTAACAGTTCTTTACTAAGAATATTAAAAAAAAAAAAAAAGGAACTACAAATATAGTAGTACAAAAGAACAAGTAAGGTAGCAAACAAAAAATCCTGGAAAAAATCCTGACAGAGTCAGGGATACAACCTGGCACCCTGGTGGTCAGGATGTTGGAAGCAGTGCAAATAAATCCTCCTGGAGTAACAGATGTGGTTCTGTGGAGTAGTGATGGTCCTGTAGAAGGTCCAGTGGTGACGAGATGGGTCCAGTCTTCCTCTGGGAATCCAGTGGAAAAACGGGATCCCTTGTGTTCTTCAGTCCCAGTTTTTATCTATCTGGGAACAGCTGGCTCCTCCCCCACTGTGTGGAGCATCTCACAATGGGGTGATGGAATGTGTCACGTCATTGGTGGGCCCTAATGGCCCATATCAGAACATGTCCCCCTGGAGGATTGAGGGGTGGTGAAAGAGATAGAAACACTGCCCCACCTGGATTTAATGTCTGGGCCATTATCAGAAGGCATCCACCCCCCTCTCCCCTGGAAGGGTGAGAGAAGGATAAAACATATCCCTAAAAAACAGCTTTTAACAGATGAAATAGAATACACATTTTTTAGGTTACATAATCCAATACATTATAATAACTGAATACATTTCCTGCACTCTCAGATATAAAAACTGGAAATCTCTGTCCTGCCAGCCACCTGAAACAAAAGGCAGATACTCATCTGTTACTCCAGATTAAACCATAGGGCATAACCTATTCCCATGTGTACTTCTGTATCCATGTTTTAGTAGAAACAGTGAAAGCCATTGAATAGCCTTGAAAAGTTCACCAGGTTAAAGGTGCTTCTTCTTCAATTGTTTATTTTGCTGCTTTCATCCACTTAATTTTTTTAACATTCATATGCTAAATAATTCAGGTATTGTATGCTTTAGGAAACCTTAATAACGAGCTAGTCCCAGTTGTTCCAATCTCAGTCAGCTGCATTTCACTGGATATGTGAAAGCAGGTGCTAACTGTTGACCTGCTGATGTCTTGGGGAAAACTGGGAGTTGCTGGAGTAGTTAGTGAATGTGCCCTACTTCCAGTACTCTGTGTAGTCTGCTTGGCTGAAAGCCACTGTCAGGTGCCTCTGTATGCATTGTGCAACTTTCCATTCTCAGCATAGTCAGCATGTGTGGGAACTTCTGGATGTCTCTTGGTAACATCCCAGAGCTGAAGAGCCTCTTCTGTAGGTATTACTAGGTGAGCAGAAGCTGTTTGGGATTTGATTACATGGTGCAAAGAACTGGAATTACTCAAGAACCAAAGAAACATAGAGGTTAAATGTATCTCCAAGCAACTTGCTGATGTTAAGTGTCCTGAAGACATCAAAGGACAAGAATGGTGGCTCAGAATTGGGGAGGACATCCTTTTGTAAGAATGGAAGCAACAGTTGCTCCTGTTGAGCTTTTGACCAGATGCTGCAAGAAGGCTTCCAGCAGAGATCTGGCTTCTGGGATTTTGTAAGAGCTCTGTGATACAGATTTAGCTGTAAAACAGAAGCAGAAGCACTAACAGAGAAGAGGAAGAGAATATGTAGCTAAAAGAAGTTTCTGCACCAGGTAAGCTGCTTTTCATTGTAAAAAGTAGCAGTGGAATCTGCACCAAGTCAGATCCAAGGTCCATACAGTTGTCTTCAACTTTTTCATCCAGACTCACCTGGCACTGATGCGAAGAGCTGCTTGCTTTCATTTGCTGTGAACTCGCTGTGTCCTGACTCATTTTGTTTCATCGTACTGGATCAGAAGATACAGTGAGCGCTTGTTTCCTGTTCACTGCATCTGTGCCACTGATGATTTTACAAATCACTGAGATACTCTTATTCATTCATGTTCTTTTCCAAGAGGAAGGCTTATAGGCTGCTTTGTCATTCCCTATACCATAATTTTTCTAACCTCTTTTCCTTTTCTGCTATTATCTTTTCACATTTGGGAGATACCAGCCTAGCATACAGTATTCACTATGTAAGCATATTATGGATTTACATGACAGAGAGGTGTTTGTTTTTCAATTGTGTTCTGTGCTTCCCATTCTCTTGCCTTTTCCTAGTTATTTCTGGTACTTTGCTGTATTGACTAAAACTGAATTGGTATTAATTTGAATTACCTCTTACAACCGAGTTGATCTACTGAGTTTGAGCTCACAACCTATAATTTTATATAAACACACTTATATCTTCTTTTCCATTTGCCTTACTTCATATTACTTCATCTTTATCTTCACCAGATTTTGTCGCTATCTTACTGTTTAGGCACAGACGTCACATTAAGTCTTTTTGCCAGCATTCTGTTTACCTTACTTTTTATTTACATGGATAACTTAGGAAGGTTTGTCCCTTCACTCTATTTGCCCTTTCAAAATCATATATTGAATATACTGTTCATATCCTGAATATCCTCATGCAATCCTGTGCTGTCTTGAAGGCAAAACCAGCAAGAGACTCCAAGTCAGAAAAAAAAATTAATAGGAGAAAAAAAAAAAAAAGATAAAATAAAATATATGCAATAGTACAAAAGATCACTGACAGAGTCAGGATACAACCTGATACCCTGTTAGCTAGGCTGGTAGAAGCAGTGATCCCATAGAAAGGTGTGGTAGCTCTTGTCCTCTGGGAATCCAGTGGGTAAGGCTGCCTGTGCTGTCCCAAATCCCAGATTATATCCAGGTGGGAATGCTTGTCTCCTCCCCCTGGGCAGAGCATCTCACAATGGGCTGATATCATTCCATGAGTCTTGCAATGGGTCCTTGACTGCCCATTAAACAGAGATAGCTCCCAGAGGGAGTTACCCATGAGTCATGCAGCAGGGCATTGATGGCCCATTAACAGAAAATAGTCCGGAGGGAGGGGGCAAGGGAAGCACTGCCCAACCTAGTTTCAACAGCTCATGTAGATGGTGGTAGAATACATACTTTGAGCACATTTTACATTGCAACCTAGGACAAATCCCTATGCAATCCCTTTTCTCTACTATGAAAAAAATCACTGTTTACTGCAACCTTCCGTCCTCTGCCTCCCTAACAGATTATTTATCCACACAAGAAATTTTATTTTTACCCTCTGGGTTCCGTATTATCTTAAGGGCTAACCTTGGATCTTGTGAAATGCCTTGTCAAAATCCAAGCATCAAATGGATCTCCTTTTATCTACAAGACTGTTGGCACCTTCAAGGAATTCTAGTAGGTTGGTGAGGCAAGACTTCTAAAATCCCTTCTTGATTGTTTTCCACAAAATTTCAGATTGTTACAGTTTTTACTAATCTGGTAAGTATTACTGTCCATCTCACTAGTCTCTGTTTCCCTACATTTCCTGTTGAACCATTAAAAAGTTTTGCATCACTGTTATCGCATCTCAGTTATGTGACAATTTAAACAACAACCTGTGCTCTGTACACAGCTGCTTAATCCTCCTGCTTCTCTAGATGTCTTAGAAATTTGCTCTTACTTGCTTTGTGTATTTGCTTCATATTATTTTTTTGCTAGTACTTCAGGTTAAGATATCTTGGACTCCCAGATAAAGAAAGTTTCTGAAATGGAATCCTTCCTCCCCACCACATGCCAGGGACACTACGCAGGGTGTGTGAATTCCATGCTCCAATCCTTGCCTGGCCTGCATAAGGCAGAGCAGAGTAAATGATACAGACGTTACTGGACCTGTAGGCCATTAGGTTTGGAAGCACCATGAATTCTGAATAGGCAAACAGTACTTGCATGGGGAATGTTGCCTCCACCTCTTTTTTTAATGGAAATTAATTGGTCATTTTTAGAAAATTCTGATAAAATAATTCATTCCAAGAGTGAAGACTTTGGCGGGTTTTGACACTTTGGTAATTTGGCTACTATTACATCTTGGAAAATTGACAAAGCACCCTTTCCTTGATAAGAGAAAATACTAGGAAGATGCTGCGTCTTTATAGCCCAGTGTATGTGTCCAGCAAACACAGAATTACTGTGCTGCTTCACCATTTAGAGCAGATGACCGGCCCATGGAGGCATGAGGCAAAATGACTGTTCTGAGGAACAAAATGCTGCTCTTTTGTCTGCATTCCAGCTTCAGCAAAACAGTAAGTGGCAGCATAAAGTCCAGCTTTCTGAGAGAATGGGATTTAACAAATAATAGTGTCCCAGGAAAAGTTTTTGTTTGTGGTTTGAGGTGACCTTTTTGCTTACATGATTCTGGTAAAAAAGAAGATTGGACTTTCTGAATGCCTAATTGCCAAGACTAATTGTTTTGTTTATTTTGGGGGGCTGTGTCAGGATTCATGCTCCCATTAACTGAGTGCAATCAAGAGGTTGAACAGATCTGTCAGTGGTCTGCAGGTTAATTGAAACAAATGACACCAAAGAAGACAGAGTTGCATTTCAACACAAACTTGCCAAATCAGAAATGGAAAGCTGAAAAAAGGTCTTGTGGATTCTTGTAAAAAAGAAAAACGTGGGGGGAGAAAAGCAACTGAAATAATTTCCTCCAGAAGAGTAGACATAAATTCCCATATGCTAGATGTGAACAAAGTGTTACATGTTAAATCGTCTGATAAAAAATGGAAACACTTCATGGAAGTTCCCTTGCTCATTTATGGCTTGCAACAGAATTTGCCGTTTCTACAAAAATGGCATGAAAAACACAAGAAAGCATCCAAGGTTTATACTCAGAAGCACACAATCTTTTTCTGCTAGGAGATTTCTTAAACTCATTATGAAAAAAACTCATTAAGATTGGTTGGAGGTAAAGCTAACTGCCAGTTAACTTAGTTTGCCTTATAATGCCAAGTTTATTGAAATGTTTGATAAAAGATGAGCCATGTCACTTGTTACAGGCATCCAGCTGCTCTCCCCCATCTAAACAACACTTCTGATAGGTGGGAAGTAAAGAAAAAAATCCAAACATCTGGTAGGGGCAATGAACAAAGGCAGGACATAGATATCAAAAAAATAAACTATTCTCCAGACAAAAGTTTAAATGAAGAGTAGCTATGCATATGCATGATGAAAAAAGAATATGATGCCTTTCAGTCCATAGGTAGTAGAAATTCTGGTTTTCTGGTTTCTTTTTACATATTATAGTATGTTATATATATTGATAGAAACATACCTATCTGCAGATCCAGAGCTGTTCGTGTATTTACTTTTCATTTTTAGATTCAGACTCAGAAATACCAAGTGGAAATTATCCAAAGGAGGGAGTTGGAGATTGAGGAGAGAGAAATAAAAATAGGAACAAAATCAATACCGACTTGCATATAAAGATCATAAAGGATTCAGGTAGTCACTTACTGGAAAGATGCACATTGAGAAAAGAGGGATTCTCAAAACTTTGTGGCAGTAGGTGACCTTTTCACACATGAGTTTAACTTTTTAACCTTTTCCTTACAGGAGACAGCTTAAGATGATTTAAATGAATTACAGGATCAAACTGTTAGATATTGGTATAACAAGTACATTGGGAAATGTGGGCCTGTTTCAAGTAGTTGTGGAATTACTCTCTTGTTTACAGCTGTGAGTCTTGCTGGTTTCAATTTTTCAGACTTCTTTTTTTTCTCTCTTACAGCTCCTGGCTGCTCTTTAAAAGCACAAGAAGTTGTTTCTTCTAAAAGGTAGCTACTGGAACCAAAGTGGTTTTGGTTTTTTGTTTTTTGTTTTTTTTTTTTTAACGGTGAAGTTTGGAATCTAAGTAAATCCATACAAATGAAAATTTAAAAAGTTAGTCCTGACTACACTGACATAGGATTTTTTGCAGTAACGTGCTTAAAATGCAAAACCCACAGAAAGTCAAAGAAAATAATAAAGAGGTTGCTTCTATAGTTCAGCCTAAGTGTTGAATTGGTCAAGGCATCAGTGGTCTGGGTTTAAGAAGAGCAAAGTCAGAAGAGCAAGAAGAATGGGTGAACATGCAAGAAGAGGGATGTTTCATTCCACTCTTAGCCATAGATGATGAACCCATGGGAGTCCTACATGGGCACAGTCAAGAGCAGCAAAAGCACAGAAGACAAGAAGGCCACCACAAATTGTGAGACCTTTTAATGGGAAATACATGAGCTGAATATGCCTCTATTGATTGAATACAGATAAAGGAGTCCAGACTGAAAATGTAATGATTTCATGGGAAAAAATAGAAAGAAGTAATGCTGCATTCTTCAGTAACCAAAATATACTTTATCTATTCAATATTATGAGGTTAGAACAGCAGTAAAAGTAAAAACAAAGTACCTATTTGTAAAAAGAGCACTTTATTTGAGGAAATGCATAATCTGTCACCAGTATTTAAACAGAAAGAATGTTAAAATATTTTATATTGCTGACCTTTTTTTGAGAATAAAACCATTTATGTGACATTGGCTGGGATTTTTTTGAATAGTAACACTGGCATATCCTTAAAATACATTTTTATAACTTCATTTTGTAACAATTTTGAAACAAAAGTCACAGTAATTACAAGTAGAAATAATTTTCTGCTTAGTAAATACCATTTTTGTTAAGCAGTTAAAATGCAGATCATCAGGAATGAAAATACAAGTCATCAGAAGATACTTATCTTTCTGAAGATTCAAGTACTGCAGGCAATGGCAGGTAAAAGCAAGAAGATCTTGGAGCTCCAATTACCTGAGTGCTCTCGGTACAAAACTAAAGATTTTACCCATGCTCCTCACTGTACTGACAGCTCATGGGTGCTTTTTTTGCCTTTGAGAGGAGGTAAGTTTGAGACAGAGTCCTGTATTGTGTGTCTGTGTGTCAGGGCTGGCACGGGCAGCTCTATCACTGGGGCCTCAAAACCCAATATCCCACTGAGCTACACCACAAGTTTGGTTCAATTGTCCAGATCTCCACTGGCAATTGCCAGGCCCTAAGGCATCCAAAGCACCCAGAAGGGCTGCCAGACATGACCCTACATGAGGGTTGTGATCAGATGGTTCATTGCAGCCACTTGGACAAAGAGACCAGTCAGAGATGAAGACTGTCATTTCATTGACTTGTCCTGATTTGTCACAGACTTTCAAAGGTGAAAGTGTTTATTTTGTTCCTGTTTGCTGTTAATTTTCTGTGTCCTCCTTTTGAGTTTAAATGAAAATCTTTGTTGACAAACTTTGCTTACCTCATAATGAAAAGTGATACCTTCTGAGTTTTACCAAAGAAGGAAATCGTACAAAAAACAGTTGTTATGATTCAGTCTAGCATTATAGACTTGACTAATCTGTAGGTATTAACCTAAGATTTTGCTGAGGAGTACTGTTATTTTACAAGAAGCTTTTATAAGTTTCTTTGAATCTTTTTCTGCACTTTGAGCATTAATGAAAATCAGATTTTAAATAAAGACACTTTGTTATCTGGAAATTATTCAAGCAGTCATCTATAGTATTTCTCATGCTTCAGCAAATGACTTAGAAGCCAGCTACCTTCTCAAGGGAATAACTTTGGTTTCCAGAGTGAAGGGGAACATAAGAGTTCATGCAAAGAGATTTCTTTAATACTGAGATCAGCTTAATTCACAATTGCTTGGTTTGTCTGACTCTGACACTAATAGCCTGAAACTTGCCACTTTATTTTATTTCAAAGCCCTCTTGGCAGTACAAGGGTACATTTAGTGGGAACAGGCTTTGTCCATTAAAACCGAAACTTCTTGTGCTATATTTAAAGCTCATTTGGAACACTTAATTTCCAGTCTCTCAGAAGTTTGTATTATTGAAATAAACTGTTAATGCAATGTCCTCCTTCAAGTGTCACAGCAAGGAATAGTTTCAAAGCAACTTTTGCCACTAGTCATTCACAGCATTCCGGTGTGCATTAAACCTAATGGAGTTAACATGCAGTCATAAAAGCAACAGCTAAGAGATATTTGAAGTATGACTGTCATATGCCCAGCATTGCACCTATAGCATTTTAATTGGCCTCTTACTTCTCTGAAAATAGGTCTTCCTGGTCTTAAGAGGAGCGGGATATCAGGGCTGTTAGCAGAAAGGGTAGTGCTGTACTGGAGCAGGGTTCTTGAAGGTGATAAACAGGTTAATGTGAGTGTTGGAAAGCAGGCCTGTTCAAGACACTTCCTTATAAATAACATAAAAATATTCTGTGTTCATGTGTAACACTTGACACATGGCTGTGAGTTCTTGTTTTTAATAAGCCTACATGATTTGTTACCCCACAGAATTGGTAGCCTCCAATTAGCTGGTGCAGAGATTTCCTGTTTTCTGAGTTGTGGAACAAAACCATTTCACAGATAGCAGCCAACAAAGTGCAGTAGGTTTGTTCACAACAGGCCTGATATCAATTGTTCTCCACAGTTTTCTCCATATATGTTTTTTCCAAGCTGCCATTATTTCCTAAGAATCGGAAGAATGAATAAAAGGAAAACAAATTAAATAAAAGCTAGAATAGAAGCACAACTGCTAGATTGGGATTTCTGGTTTTCTTTCCAGGATCTGCCTCTCTTTTAGGTTGGTTTTTGAATAGTCGGAATTAATATTGAATGCCCTGGGATTCACTTACTTCAGCAGCTTAGGACTCCAAAGCACTTACTGTTTATCACAGACGTAGTTCAAAATCTGTTGCTCATATACCTTTGCTTGAGCAAACACAAGGTGTCAATCTCTGTGCTTGTAATTAAATGGTGTATGCAGAGATCCACTTTTCCAGCTGCTTGGGCCACAGAATACAAAACAGTGCTCCACTTTATAGGTGCTCCTAAAACATTGTATTATCTCCTGTCATGCATTTTTAATTGCTTATTTGGTGTATGTGGCAAGCACATGCACAAACTGCAGTCCTTAGCAATGCCACAGATACATTTTACACAATCACAGAATGGCTGAGGCTGGAAGGAGCCTTTGGAGTACGTCTTGTCCAATGTCCCTCTGCTGAAACAGACCACCTTGATCTGGTTGTCTGGGACCCATCCACTGGTCTCCCCTCATCCAGTGAGATGCTCTTCATAGAAAGCTATCAGGTTTGTTAGACATGATTTCCTCTGTTGTGAATTTGTGCTGACTACTCCCAAACTCCATCTTAAATAACTGGAAATCATTTTCAGGTATTTTTTCCATCACATTCCCCAAAGTCAGGGTGGGACTGATAGGTCTAGTTCCCTGAATCCTCTTTCTTGCTATTCTTGAAGATCAGGATGACATGTTTTCTTATATTGTGCAGAAACCTTGGCCAGTCACCACAACCTTTTAAAGATAATTGAGGTAGGTTTGCAATGACACCGGACAGCTCCCTCAGTACTTGTAGAGTGCATCCCATCAGGTCCCATGGACTTGTCTGTATCATAAAACATCTCTTGGAATGCCACGGAAGGATATTTTTTCATCTACATGTGCCCCTCAGACAATGGGTGTTATGCATACTACATGTCTGCTAGTTCTTTGGTGGTTTATAGACATCCTCTTAGAGTGAATTTCATAGTGGTTTGACAGCTCTTTTCTGAGGATCCCATCATTTTCATTGCACAGCAACAGCATTCATGGTTACCATTCTCTGGGCATTCTGTGTTGCTTCTCAGTTTACACAGGGATACATAAACTTTGGGGTTTTCCTTCCAATTCCTTGGACAAAGAGCGTGAACAGTTTGCAGCTAAAATTTGCCAACACTTTTTTGCGTTACCAGCATTCAAGCAAATCCAGTATCATGATAAAGTGGGCAATGGTCTTTTAAAATGCTGAGACTTTGTTAGATTCTGAATATTCTGAGGAAAAGGACCTAGTACATACTGAAGAGTGCAGTATATTCTGTTATTTCCTAGCCTGACATAACTTCATTCTAGCCACTCATCACTGACAAGTACAATAAAACTAATTCAAATCAGTGCACAGTTAGGAAACAGGCTATTAGATTCAGAAACAGATAGCAAATCCTGCAATAATAGAATGCTTCTCCTTAGTGTAGCCACAGGTGGTTTCCTGTGTTTTATCCAGATTACGGACTGTGAAGTCATGCTGACTAGTCCTATGATTCAGCCAGCCAGCAGACATGACTCCAGCTCCCAGGGAAAGCAATTGCTCCAAGTGCCATTTTCTGCACAGCAGTAATTACTTACAACCAAGCCCCTCCTTATTTCTTGTGTGTGAGGAGAAATGTACATCCTCAAGTACCCTGCAGTGTAAACTTTGATGATCAAAGATAGTGACTTCTGACATTAATAGTGTCAATTCTTTGCTCAATTTAGAGGACTGTGGTGTTCTCAGATTAGGCAGTGCGCCATGACAGCTCCTAAATGTGCTGGGTTTTGTGATACCACTGCTTAAACATGGTTTTCTACTTGTGGCAAGATGCTTGCTGAGAAGTTTTAATAAAAAGAAGAAATGCCCCTTTTTACTTTTCAGTAAATAAGTTCTGCACTAAAGAGCCGAATACTGGCCTAATTTGTATCTGTATAACTCTACGACATCCAAGGCACAGTGGATTGAAGTGCAGGGGACTGCAAAAGAATCTGGGCTAAAAGAATCCAGAAATGGAGTGTCCCACTGTAGTGGCACACCCACCCACCCACCCTGTCTGGTTGCATAATTTCTGTACAAACACAGTGTGCGTGCAAGGAAACCATAGGTATGTTCTTGGACAAGGAGCTGCAGAATGTGTTTGTTATGTTGCTTTAGGTATCTCTTTAATTTTGTTGGTGGCTCACCTCCCTGTTGGCATTCTTCGTGCCGTTGTTTAACACCTTGGAAGGCCTTGCCACTCTCTTATCCGATGAGTAGTTTTTTTGATAAATATTACAAATGTTATTATTGGACTTGTTTTATAATGCCTTTATTTTCTGCTGGATCAAAGCAACACAAAGAACAGTTCATTTATCCAGATGAGGGGACAAAGAGGACAAAAGAAAGTTAAACCCCCCCCAAACAAACAAACAAACAAACACTAGAGAACCCTGACTTGGTTGGATATATCAACAAAACTAAGCAAATGATTTAGCCTGTTTATTAGTGGAAATTATCAATAGCCTTGTCATATGGTAGCTATTATATACATGTGAATATTTTAAATTTAATTTGGGAGAACTGTGCATAAGCACAGCATGAGAAACTCCTCATTTCACTCCTGGAGACAATCTACAACATTAGGAGTGTTGCACAGCCATTTCACAAGCAGAGCATGCCAAACAACTAGCAAATGCAGGAGGCAGAGCTGATGATAGGATGGAAATCCATACTAGGCTGTTTTCATCTTCTGTGTCTGGCTCCCTGTGTTACACTGGATTCCTTTTAATTTACTTAACACATACCCAGAAAATCTAGATTCTGTGTTTTGTACCTTTAAGATGTCTGGTGAAACCCAGTGATTTTCTAGGTGAAACAAAGACGATTCAGGAAGGGAAGAAGAAGAGAAAGACACTGTCCTGTGCTTTTTGCATTTTAAAATTAAAAATTGCACAGAAAGTTTTAAAACATGAAAGAGAGCTGTATAGCTATAATTATGTTAAAATATAGTATTTGTTAAAATCAAACCAAACCCACACACATCTAGAAATTTCCCATAAAAAACATAAAATAAATGTTTATTTTCCATTTGCAACAACATCTGTTCATGTACCTGCTTTTTTCAGTCTGACATCCTAGTTTTTTAACATTCCCCAATGAGCTTATGTTCCCTGTAAGTGCTTATTATCAGAACCAAGTGCATGTTGCAATCCAGATAATTCACTTCACCATTGTGTTGCTTTTTTGTTATACATGTTAGACATGTACAATTATAATGCAATGAAACCTTAAGCTGAGGTCAGTGGGTGGAAAAAGTATTTATTTGTCTCAAAAGTTTGAATGGAAGACTATGTTTGCATTAGTTATCATGTGATGTGTTTGGGGATGAGTATGTGACCAGAAGGGAGTAAGTACATCCTGAGTTCTGCTCCTGCTTGACAACAGACACATGTTGTGTGATGAGTAAATCACTTTTCTGCCAGTTTCCCGTCACCAACAGCAGCTGGTAATTTTCCATCCTTAGCTGGTTAAGCAGCCAACAACACTGTCAACAGAAAGCTCCAAGAAGAATTAACATTGGCATCAGTAGCAAACTGCTCTTTGACATTCTTGATATTTTCTAGGTGTTGAAATGAGAGAGTAAAAACACTACAGAAACATTCACAATTGCGTTGGTGCCCAGATAGGAACACCACTGTCCCCAGGCTTTGGATCATGCTCCTTCCCAAGGTTCACGGTGAAAGCTGCAAAAGTCAGCAAGAGGTTTCCAGCTGCTTGACCAATCTAATTGCCTATGGCAAAATGAATTTGTGGATGCAAGGGCAGCACCTTGACTTTTGCAAAGCTTTTCACACCCTGTCTCACAGTATTCTCATATCCAAGGTGACTATGGTTTGGATGAGTATCATTCAGATAAAAAAATTGGTTGGATGGTCAAGCTTAGTTAATAGTAGTAATAGTACCTCAGTGGTTTATCCAGCAGAAACTTCACAAAATTCACAGGAACAAATGTCAAGTCCCTCACCTGGGAAGGAAGAACCCTGAACAACAGTACAGGCAGAGTGGTGGGAAGCAGCTCTGTGGGAAAGGGCTTAGGGGCCTTGGTGGACATAAGGCAGGAGCACAGACTGTCTGCAGAGAAGGTCAACAGCATCCCTCTGTTGTAGCAGCCACAGGCTGAGAGGAGACAATCACTCTTTGATCACCATTTGTTAGGCCCAGCTCCATCCAGTCTGGGGATCCACAGAGCAAGAAAGCCATGGATAAACTAGAATGCATCCAGCAAGGGCATTGAAATACTTGAACACTGGAGCTCTTGCCCAGTTAGGAGAGGCTGAGGGAATTGGGTTTATGCAGCATGGGGGAAAGAGGGCTACATGGGACCCTCTGGTAGCTATGCAGCTAGTGAAGACAGCAGCCTTCTGGTTCCTGTAAGGAGGTTGTCAAGAAGATGGAGTCAGGCTCTTCTCAGTACTGCAGGGTGGGAGAACGGGAGTCGTCACCGTCTTGAAAGAAGACTGCCCATCAGAGATGCTTTTTCCCCCAAAGAGAGCCAAGCCGTGCAGCAGGTTGTCCATAGGGCTGTGCATCTCCCAGTCTGGCAGGATTTGGAGACCTGAGGGGATGAAGCCCTCCACAGACAGCTCGAACCTCTCAGCTGACCCTGCCTTGAGCAGGGAGCCGGACCAGAGCACTGAGGTCAGCTGCCGGACCCTGCATCCTCCAGCGTCCCACCGGGACGGGAGGGGCGCACAGAGCATTCCAGGATACAAACTGCTACGTGAGGACCGGCTGTTGCAGGCGGAGCGGGCGCCAGGGATCGAGTTTAACACTCTCCCCTTCACTTTCAAAAAGTTGGAGCCTCCGCTGATTTCTCGATACCCTTATCTCGGGGTCCTCAGCCTCCGCGGCAGCGCCTTGAATTATTCATTGCTATCGACAGTCCCAGAAATTACGGTTCCCTGAGCCGAGGCGCGTTGCAGCAGCCGGATAATAATGATCACAGAGGAGGAGAGGTGGGATCGCCGGGGCCGCCCCTCAGCGCCCGGGCCCGGCCCGGCCGCGCACTCAGGGGCGCCATGGCAGCAGCCGCCCGCCAGGGGGCGCTGCCGGCTCGGCGTTGGCCGCCGCCGGCAGAACCTCGGGAGTGAGAGAGGGAATGAGGGACGGAGAGCAGCCCCGGGCAGGGCGGGAGCTGCACCGGCGTGTTGGCGGCTGGATGGCCGTCGGCGTGCCCCTTTCCTCAGCGAGCTGCTCTGGAGCTAATGGCCTCTAGCCCCCGCTTTTGCCTTGCCCCGTCCCCGCGTTTCCCAGCAGGGGCCAAGGCCTCGTCCCCCGCGCCACGGTTTGAGCGCTCGGGGTCTCCGAAATAGGGGAGTGGGGCGACCTCCGGCCCCGAGCTGTGCCCCCAGAGATCGGGAAGGGGGCCGGGAACACGTCACTGTGGCTGCCCGGCAGCGACGGTGTGGCTTGGGTGGTAAGAAAACCTCCTGATGCGACTGCAAGGCCTTGGTTTTGCTGGGCCCCCGAGTTTACTGGGAGAGGGCGGCTGAAGAGCCCACCTGCGCTGGCACAGCTGAAGCCGCCCTCGGAGCGCTTTCTGGCAGCCTCTCCCACACAATTGCTCAGTGTAGGCTGAGCTCTGACAGCTCCACGGGACGGTGGGGGAACTCTCCAAACACACGCAGGGATCCAAGCCCTCTCCTGTTTTTGTACAGGAAAGGAGAACCCACAAAAGTACCAGTGAGTAAATGCCAAATCAGGTTTTAACTATTACCTAAAATTCCCCTAGTGCATTCTCTGTTCCAATCATTATGCTGTGCATTTGCTGTAGAAATAAGGTATAGAAAGATCAAGAAAGGGAACTGTGACAGGAACAGCATATTCTCTGGTATTCTTCAAAACGCACCAGCGTTGTTCTCCATTGCAGTCGGCATTCCCATTGCAGTTGGCATTCCCATTGCAGTGGGAAAAAGTCTAACTGTTCCAAACCCTCCAGTTTGAGTACCTGTTAGTTTAAACCATCTGAATCAAAAATATTTATGGTAGTGAAAAAATCTCTGATCTGCTTAAATTCTTCCAAATTTAGGTTTGGCGTTGAGTCATCATTATTCCCTGTCAAGTGGTTTTGTGAAGTCACCCAAAATAATGAGATGTCACTTGCCTAGATACATTAATAATTAGAAGGATTTATTGTGGTAGGCATCATGGGAAAGTGTAACTTTCCCATTAGATGTCCTTAATTAGAAAAGAATGTGTCAGATTTCAGATCAACACAGGGGAACTACAACTATCCATTAAAGAGAGAAGGACAAATAATGCAAGTGACAGCTCTTGCAGAAGTACAAAGATTTAAATACTTTATAAATTAAGGGGATTGAAGGTGCTCGTTTTCATCTCTAAAGCTCTGTGACCTGTCTTCATCATCAGAAGGGTGCAGTTTCCAAACTGAATTAAACAACGTAAAGAGCAAGCACTCTATATAATTCTGACAATAGAATATTTGTGTAATCAGTGGTTATTCCTTTTCCTGTCTTTCAGAAATGGCTCCTTAAGGTGGGCCAAACTACTCTGGAAAGTGCTTGATTATGCTAATATGAAAATTTTACAGTGACAATGGCATCTCTTGAACCATAGGAGCTGTAGCTAATACACTTGTTCATTTGGTGACAAGATGTGGGATAGAGAAGTGGTCTGACTGGCTTTAAGATAAAAATTGGAGAGCTGTTAGGTAATTCTGACATGTGGGAGGCATTACTGTAAATCCAAGCAGAATGAGTTGCCTAACTACTTGGGCATGTGCAAGGAGTTAATTTAAGAACCCATCTTTTGTGTCTTCTATTTGGCTCTAGGTAATTCTTCACAGACCCAGGCCAAGGGTTTTACTGGGTGTTACACAGAAGCTAGAAACTAAGTCTTACAATGCTTACATTTACTTAGAGTCATGAGTGGAACCATACTCTTATTTCTGCTCAGTACTTGGTTAACATTCAGGCATGTATTTTATTTATGCTGTCTTAAAATCATGCCATTAATGACATCAAGGAAAGGGTAATTTAGGAAAGGGGAACATGTGTCTACAGTTTGTTCCAGCTAGCAAAGAGATGATGTTCTGAGATGGGGGAGACTTAAATTTTTGCACCATAAGCAAACTACTCAGTCTGGTAAATTTGATTTATTAATCCTGTGCCAGTGACACCTGAAAGTTACTACAAGCTGACTTCTGTGGCCTACAGCTTCTACTACAGCTTTTTCTGCAGCCTCTCTGAAGTCAGTAACATTGGACCAGTGTCCAGCTGACAAGTGGCCACATTACCAAGTTATCAGCTTGTTTCCTGCTCTTGGTAAGTGTTTCATTAGGGATGGTTTTGGGAGGAAAGGTGAATTTGTTTCTAAGGAAGTCCTTTAACATGGAGGCTGAGTCCCACAAACGGGGCCTTGTTAAATAAGCCTTTCAGTTTTACCATTTTGTGTAGCATTTTGCTTGAAAGAAAAATATGTTTCTCTTCTTTTATGAGCTTTTATCTGAAGAATAATTACAGTCTTTAGGTTTGGATTTAGTAAAGGATATATCTAGCTTACCTGGAGGAAATAGGTGCTCAAAACATAAGTAGTTCTGTGTGATTGAAAATGTGCATGTTTTTAAAAAAAGTTCAGGTAGAATGTTAAAAACATAACTTAAATACTCTCTTAAAGTACTGTGTGGAAGCCTTTTCTTTTCTAAATTCAACCTTTATCACATATTAAACGTTAAGAGTGCTAGGGTGTGTTCCAAATGGCATAAAAAGCACCTTCCATAAGTTATTAGCATTCAGCATTTGTGGTTTTAATGAGCTGGAATGAGAAATCTTGTAAACTAATTTGAAAAAACTACAGTGTCTTAGAGCAAGGTGTCTCAAACATCAATTGGCTCTTGAAAGTTTGTCTTTGTTACTTCTCTAAGAATCTTTCATCCTAAAACTGATACTTAAAAACTCAGCAGTAGATTTTGGCAAGATTCACATGTGAATGCCCAAGAGATAAGTGGTGCACTGTTTTACTGAGGAAGGTGGAATACATATTCCACTTTTGAGGGCAGGACTAAACATAGCTCACCTATGTGGGCCTGATTTTCTGGGTCTGAGAGATTTTAGCCTGCTAGCAGCTGCTAACTTTTTCCCAAGGGAAAATTCCTCAAGGGAAAATTTCTCAAGAGTGCTTCTTCTCAAAACAGTCTTGGCAAACAACTATCCTTTCCCAAAACGATCTTTCTTCAGGTGGTGTTTTGCTGTTTCTCTAGTTTCACCAATGGGATTAGAGAGGTGTCGTTCCTAATCACCCATCATGGTAAGTCTGTATCGGAACACCTTATAAAAGGTAGTAAGAATTAGATAATAAAGCTTTTCTGTACTCTTTGCCTTCTGAAATATTTGCAGTCTCTTGACTTTTTTTTGTGTCCTACAACGAGGCACCTGCTCATTAAAAGGTACTGGAACCTGACTATTTTACATGCTGTAAATGAGACTTCCTGAAACACACCTTTATTTTTAAACCTTCTCTGAAAACCTTTGGGGATAAGCAAGGAAAACATTTTATGACAAAGAAAACATTTTATTCAGCTTTAGGAGCTGGAATGTCTGTCTCAGGAGAGTAATGTTACATAGGATGCCTACACATCACACTATCAGTAGAGCTGGCTATTCTTGGAGTAGTATTTTTAGTTTTAAATTAAAATCTGCCTGAAGCCGCAGATGAGTTCTCAGCACACTGCTCTCCAACTAAGGATACAAATCTCAATTGAAACTTTCCTTAAAAAGCCTCTTTAAAGGTTAGCTGTCTATTTGGACTCAGTGAAGCACTTTTGACTTGAGGAAGATTAAGGTGCTGCAAGTACTTCCACTTTAAAATGTTGGACAAGTTATGCTAACGATAGAGACAAAGAAAGAGATTGAAGCCAGATCACTGCCCGTTTATTTCTTTGGTAAGCAAGGGTCTTCATGTATCTGAATACAATAATATTAGGGCTTTTGCATCTTAAGAATCTCTGTCATGAGAGTTCAGGTTGATGAATTAGCATAGCTGTTCACTTTCCATGTGTTAAAATACATGCCTGACTTAATTTTGCCAGTAAAAACAATGTATTGATCAGATTATATAATGAAGAATTTACCCAAACAAAATGGATGATTGGAAATTGGGTTGTTCAGACATATGTCCAAATATGCAGACAGATATTTCAGGAGATAGGATATTTACCTGGTGCCCCTTGAAGTAAAGCCAGGTATGCAGAATAAACCATGCCTATTTTTGGTGGTATACCCTGTACAACAATCGTGAATAATTAAATATGTTATTATTTATGGGAAGCAATGTATGCTTATAGTCAGAATAGATGCTTAGACATTGAACATCTTCCTGTTTACTGGGCTTTTAGGACCTTGTTTAGTATGAACAGCTGGAGTGTATGGAGCTCTGCCTAGAGAATGGACTGTGAACTAGCAGAGTGCTTTTGGGTATCAGTTACTGAGTACTGAGTGATGTTGTAGTAGGTGTAAACTACAGGTGTCATAATCAGGAAGAACAAATGGAAAAGATCTTCTGTAGAAAGAAGGCACCTTATGTTGCAGGCTGTGGTCCTCCTGGGCAAAGTTCACCCACCTGATGTCTTTCAAAGAACAACATGGATGGACATAAGCAATCCTAGAGGTTCCTGGACAGTATTTCCTGATACAAATGATAGAGGATTGTGTGGAGACAGGTGTTCTGCTGGACCTCATAATTACAAATGAGGAAGGTTGAAATCAGTCTTGGCTGCAGTGGTCATGACATAGTGGAGTTTAGAATCCTGAGAAGAACAAGTAGGACAAAAAGCAAGATCATGACCCTGGCCATCAGGAGACGAGACTTTGGCCTTGCAGGGAGACTGTTCAAGCAGACTCCCATGGAATAAAGCCCTGAATGGAAAAGCTGCCCAAGAAAGCTCTTTGATATTCAAGGATTACCTCCTCCAAGGTCAAGAACAGTCCATTGCAATAAGCAGGAATTTAGGCAAAAATATCAGGACAATTACATGAGTTAACAGGGGTTCTTGTAAAATTCAAGCATAAAGAGGAGACACTCTGTCTGAACATGCCAAAAATGATGTTAGGAAAGCCAAAATCCAACTAAAATTGGATTTAGTGGGGGATATTAAAGGTAGCAAGAATATGTAGGAGTAGCAAACTAAGAATACTCACAGTACATAATTAGCAAAAGACTAGGAAAAATGCATGCCTGTTGCTGAATGGGGCAAGAGCCCTGCTGACACGTGACATGGGAGATGCTGAGCTACTGAATGCCATCTTCACCCCAGTCTTTTCCAGGAAGACCTACCTTCAGAAATCTGAGGGCTGAGAGACCAAGGGGAAAGGATGGAGAAAGGAAGTCTTACCCTTGAAGGAAGAGGTTCAAGTTAGAAAATAATTAATCCAATTGGACATATGGGCTCTGGTGGGATGCAGCATCATTGAGAAGGCCACTCTTGATAATCTTTGAATGACATAGTCACTAGAAGTGTCTGAGGGCTGGAGGAAAGCAAGTGTCATTTTGTCTTCAGAAAGGGCAAGAAGGAGGACCCCAGGAACTCCTGATCGATTACAGCCTCACCTCAATTCCTGTGCCTGTGATGGAGCAGCTAATCCTGGAAACAATTTCCAGGCATAGAAAGGACAAGTCATCACCCCAGGGAGTCATGCTAGACCACTTGATATCCTTCTATAATGAAATGACTGCTGTGGTAGATGAGGTAGTGGATATTGTCTGCCTCAGTTTCTGTAAGGCTTCTGGCACGGGCTCCCACAGGATCGTCATGCAGAAAGTAATGAAGTATAGGTTGGCTGAACAGAAAGTGAGCTGGGATGAAAACTGGAGAGAGTTCAGAAAAGGACCACTAAGGAAATTTTGTCACCACATAAAAATATTTGAAAGAAAGGTGTCTGGGGAGTCTTCATCCTTGCAGATACTCAACAGTCATTGTAACATGGTAATGGGCAGCTCATTTTAGGTGGCCCTCCTTGAGTAGGGGGTTGGACCAGATGACCTCCAGAGGTCCCTTCCAACCTCAGCCAAGATGTGACTCAGTGACTTTGCCATGCTTTTATTCTGGGGATGAAGACAGATCAAATCAATCAATCAATCAATCAATCTAACCTATATTTGCAACCCAATGACTGAATCACAAAGTATAAATGAAAGGGAGGAAGAGCTGCAGAAGGTCAAGACACTGCAACAAGTAGGTTTGTACTCTCTGACAACTAACAAGTAATTTCATTTCTCGCTGTGGACTCACTTTGAGTAAGTAGAATGGCTGAACAATATCTAAAATGATGGTGAATTAAGCAGGTACATGAAAGATGCATTCATTTCTCTGTTATGGAAGGAGAATATGTACAATGTGTAAGAGAGGCCAGAGAGAAGAGACAATACTTCCTGGGAGGTCTTGGTGTTGCGTCAGGAGTTCTTACCTGCTCTAGAGAGTTGGCAGAGCCACTGCTGATCTTTTTCTGCTACACCATCAGAGCCACCCTTACTGCTTGCTTACTGACCCAGGAGCTCCATACCAGGATTCTGGAACAATCTGGAGGTAGGGCAGAAATCCATCATGTTCACTTCTTCCATTTAAGATACTGCTAGATATGGCTTGCCAAAGTATTTTACTCTGTGTTTTCAATGAGGAAGAGGTCCAGGGACTGTTGCCAGAGGAAGATTTGTGTCACCATATTGATACAGGAGAACCTGAGCTGCATAAGTTTGCAGTCATCTGTAAAGAAGGCCTCAGACCTTAGGCTAGGTGAAGTGGTTAGGTGCAGATGGGGATCAGTCTGAATCCTGTGAGAAGTGAGTTTAAACATCTGCCTCAATCCTGTAGAGCAGGGAATGTAGAAATGTATTTCCTAAAACATTGTGGAACAAAAGAGAGGCACATGAAAAGGATTTTCCAAGGAGCCTGTCTTCCTTTGCATTGATTTGTGAAGTCAATAGCTCCTTGCTCCTCAATGTGCTGGCCAAAAATGTTTTCTGTTTAGAGGTGGGGGAAGTTGATAGAAACAGTTAACATGTGCCCAGGCTCTTTTTATCTGCTTGACTGTAAACATCCGTGGATATTAGCACAGTTTGTGTATATTTTTCCAATTACCATGGAAGTGAGGATTGCTGCAGTGTAAGCATTTTCATCCATTTGTCTTTTGAGTAAACCCAAGAAAAATAACCAATACCAGAACACTGAAAACATTGCAAAATCACTAAGTGTTGCAGCTCATACAGATGTCCACTTTGACCTATTATAATGCCATAAGTAAAATTCTCAGTATTTTTGCGGGCTTCATTTACTTAGTTTCATTATCTTTTTAATCAAATGATGTTTCAGATGTGTTTTTTCTTTTTTATTTTTTCATGTGCAATATGAATGTGATTGGAAGGATTGCGGCTTTCTATCCAGTAAATGTGACACCTAACTAGAATTACAAGTATGGACAAAGTCACCAAAGCATTTTCTGTTCCATGTGACCGACAGGGCTGAATCAGCTATCACCGCACTTGATGAGTGGAGCTTCTGCTTTGCATCCCACATTTTTTCAAAGCATAATACAGTTTCTGTTTCCCTGTTGTTATGATTGTATGAGACAATCTCTAGCTTTAGAAAAGGCAGCAGCAAGTCAGGGCATTAAAATTAAAAGGGGAAAAGAAAATCTACACAAACCACTTAAGCACCCTCATTATTATGGCCCTTGCTACCTCAGGCCACTGGAGAACTTATAATTTAGTCAGCATTATGCAGTTTGAAGTGTTTGATGTTCTGCATGGGAGCAGGCTGCAATTCAAATATCAGTGGCCATGAAAAATATGCACATACGTTTAGTATGAAAATCTCCAAGGGCATAACAGAAGAGACGGGCACATGTAGCTGCAGTGTGATGGAGAATTTCTGTGAATTAATCATTTGGACATAGTTTATCACCATTTTATATTTTGCCAGAGATGCTTCCTCTCCATTTGTTGGGAAAACTTATTATACATGCACATCTTAGAAAGATAATAAGGCCAAAGCCTTTGATGCTTAAAGGCAACAGCCTTTGTTAGATTCTGTTATGACACAGACAACTTCTCCACTGACAGAGCCATTCAGATAACAAGAGTAATTGCTTATTTTATCGAGTTTAGGGAATTGTGCTCCATTCTCCCTTCTTGCCTACTACATTAGCTATTATGACCCATCTTCTACCATAATTTAGGGGGAGTGGAGTACGTGCATTTTTAAAGCTTCTCTTGAAAGAATAGAGTGCTGTATTTACATACTTCCTTCATTATTCCACAGGGCCAGTACTTTAATATATTCCTTCCAAAGAAGCAGAGTGGCATGTGTGTGCGTGTGTGCATCTCTTTCTGTGCCTTGGTGTTTGTGTGCAGTTTATTGTCTGAGCGGGTAGAGGAATGAGAAGAGCTTATTTAGTTGTTTCTTTATAACTTCTTCTGACTGGAGACAATACCACTGTAATCGGTATTAGCAAAACTACAAACAGCGCAATCGCTTCTGACACTTTAAAAGAACTTTACTGACGTCTCCAAACACGTGAGGAATTTTAAAGTAGAACTTTTCCATCTGTAAGGCTTGGTCTGATCAAAAGCCTGGTAGTAGCTCCAGATGTAGCAAATGAGGCTCCAGAACAGATTCCAGCTCCTTTTGGGTAAAAAGGAAAAAAAAGGCTTAAGTTTGATTCAGCCTGACAAAACTATCAAAAGATATCATTGCAGGGAGAGAATTAAAAAAAGAAAAATACTTTCAAAATTTATGTGCCATCCAAAGATTTTAAAAGGTTCAAACCCAATATTTAAGTGTAAGGTTTAATATCTTAAAGTGCTGCTGTGCTTTACTGGTTTATTACTTTGAAAACCCAGTTTTCTCCAGTATGAGTATGTCCTGGTTCTGGCCAGGACAGGGTGAATTTTGCAGTAGCCAGGAAGGGGCATGGCTAGGACCCAGAGTTATTCTGTACCTCATTTCAGGGGACAAGGGGAAGGGACTCCCCTTCTTACCATCAGGGTGGTGTGGCTGGAATTCGGGACTCCACAGTGAGCATTTTGGCATGAATCACTCTTTTGCACACTTTTGTTATTAATATTGTTGCTGTTACTCTTAGTTTACTTTTCTCATTGTTGTTTCCAGTAAATTATTCTTAGCACATTATTCTCTGCCTTTTGTGCCTCCAACTCCCCTCTCAAGTGCACCACAGGGGAGGGAGGGGCAGTGGCATTGGTTGGTGGGAGGACTAAATTGGAGAATACCATTCCTAAACCACAGCAGACCACTATAGCAAAGCCATTAAATGGTCAGAATCTGACTTCTGTAACAACAAAAACCAATACTGATGTTAACAGAAGGACAACTTCCAAATGGAAGTTGGGATTTAAATGGAAACCAAAGTGAGTTACACCTCTAACACTGTATATAAATAGAATAATTTTCCAGAAGTGTAACCAGATATGAAGGCCTGTTCTGAGCAAATTCCAGCAGCTGTTTCATTAAGGAGGAGTTTGTGATTTTTCCCCCCAACAGGACAGGTGCACTTTCACACTCCAGACGCACTTGTTAAGAAGCTGTTACATGTAAGAAAGAACTTTGTCTTCCCTAACTCTTTTTTTTCCCCTGATTCATGTGAATGCCTTGGTAAAGTATCTGAACTGACTCATCTAGCATCCCTGCTATCAGCTGGGTAGACTGAATGCCAGCTGTATTTCCCTGATACTTATTCTGCTTTTGTCTCCGTGAAAAGGTCTGGTTAATACATCCACCTTTGTGTTTGTCATATTTAAATGTGCAGCCAGATTCTTCGTTTTGCAAGGACATTTTCTTCATCTTTTGAAGTCACTCCATGAGACTGGTAACAAATGATAGCTTGCCAGCTACAGAGTGGTTATTAACAATGAATTTTTCATAGCAGACATTCATGCGATTGTCTTGTGGCTGACTGAGAGGACACAAGTGTTTTCTGCATCTCAGTGGAGCAGCTGGCAAGATAAGGAGAGTGTCTGGATTAATGTGCTCTGCTCTGATTAGCTCCATAAAGAGGCAATTGGTCTATGCAGAAGGCTATGCTGGATTAATGAAAGTACACCTTTTTCAGGACAGTCACTCTGCATGGCACTGGTTCCCATAGATGGACCAACTAATTTGGGATAGCTTATTTATGACTAAGCTATCTCCATTGTGCTTGTTGCCTTGTCATTTTCAACTGTGAGGTTGAGAGTGCCATAACATTTCCGCAGATTTTTATATCCTTGGCAAAACTAAGGAGATCTACTCACCATGTACTTAAGCACTTTCATGAAACTGAGAGAAAGAGGGTAGAAATTTAACATTTCCTTTCACAAATACTCCATCCCTATTTTTCTTTATAGGGAAGTCATTTTGTTTCCTGCAATGACACCTACTACTCTCTGCAGCTCCATGATCATTTTGGCTGCAGGGCTGTTGGAACAGGAATGTAGTGGGATTCACTGGTAGGTTTGCACTGTCTCCAAAGGGCTGTCTGTCCTACTGCTACCCTCAAGTCAGCTGTATGTACAGATGGTGACCCTGCAAATGGACTTCAGTTGCCCAGCAGCTCAGCAGCCAGATACACAATGCTGGAAATGTGTGGTGACTCTGACAAGCAGGACGTGCCAGTCCTGCAAAGCTTGCAGGCTCTGTGTGTACAACAAATTTGGCACACTCTGGATTCACTGAGCTTTCACCATGTGCCCAGGGTGTCTCCTCCGCACCTGACTAGTAAATCCAAGTTTCCATGCATGCACACAATAGTCATTTATGACGGAGTTTTGGGCATTTAACAAGCAGTTCAAGCTACTGCCTCTGCTCTGTAGTCCAGGAGAAATGTCCAAATCCCTTGTCTCCTGTGGGACAAGTGGAAACTGCTCCAAGTTGAACAAGGCATTGTATCTGGGATAGATCCAGCACGTGGCATCTGCAAAGGAGATTAGCAGATCATCACACAGAAAGAGTGAGCCACTCTTCAAGAAAGCTGGACACAGCTGTTGAAAATAGAATACACTCTCATGTATTGAGATCACACTGTGTTTTGTCCAGTTGCTTCTTGACAACACTCCGAAATATCCTCTCTCTGTGGTACACTCTGTATTACATTGATGTTTCCCATGCTTCATCTTCCTGGGAGTCCAGTCATTCAAGTCCTACATAGAAACAACACTGGTGCTTTTTAGGTTTGCTAAGAGTTAGGACTTCTGTAACAGGATGTCCTTCTACAGCAAAACTACTTCAGGATTGTCTGAAATAGTAATTGTTGGTAATGCTTTATTGCAGCTACTCTTGAGTTGCCTGAAGTTATCTGGGGCACGTGCTTTGCTATTTAAGCTTTCCCCATTCCCACTTCCCAGTCTCCACTCCAGTTTGCCTCCCCACCTCCTTTCATGTTGCTTTCAAGATGTACTGCTTCCTGTTCATGTTTATGGCTGGTAGTGAGAGTAAGTGAGCAGCAGTAAATGAATCTATTCAAGTAGCAAGCAGTGTGTGACTTGCCAGGGCCAGCCTTTCCCAGGCTTCCCAGGACAAGGTCAGGGAGAGCTGGGCAGAATTTATGATGGATAATCCAGGAGAATATTTCCTTTTGCAGTGCTGAGCTGTGTTTCAGGGCATTTGCAGCCCTTGGTCTTTGTCTTACTTTGATGTAGAGCTTTCTTTTTAAAAGCAACAACCAGTGAGTGTATTTTGAACAGGAATCTCTGAGAGTTTATTCACTTTTCCGTGTTGCCGTATCTTTTCCACTTCATGTCACTGTAATCTCTTTGTTGGGAATGTATTCTCGCTCTTTCAGGTTGGTTGTCTGGTCTCTGCTGCCCAACTTCTTGCTGTTAATTTGCTCTCTCCTGGATCAGGGTGGGTTGTAAACATTATTTTATGCTTTAGACTTAGTTTGGCATTGTATGTTGCTGTTCCTTCTTCTCTTCATATTAATTAACTGCTACTTTACATATCATCTGAAAAATGGAAAATCCACATCACTCTGTAAGCTGAAGATAAAGACTGTAGTCTGAGAGATCACAAGGCCTAATAGAGCAGAAAGCCTGTGGCCTAACTCTATTGCTTAATCGAGTTTATATATATATATATATATTATTAACAGAAACTGCAAAGGTAGCAGAAATTGCAGGTAGGGACAGGCAAGATCAAAATGGCTCTGGAAAACGTTATTTTAGTCACATAGGATTTTTTTTTAATTTATTGCTTGGGACAAAGTATGAGTGCAAGCTAAAATTGCAGTAGCAAATAACCCCAGAGCACGGCAAGTTATACTTAGCTAGCATTAAGGTAATGTCATGTAGAAGCAGAATATTTGTGGTTAGCCAAAGTGACAAAAATACAGCTGCACTGATATTAATCCTATATTAATCTTGTAAAGAGATGGGATTTTAAGAAGTAATGGTCCTTGGAAGGGATCTACCTGCTTGCTCTGCATAGACCAGTTATCTCTTTTTAGGCATTAACTGAACTTGTTATTCTGATTTTATTATTGATAAGCTGACCAAGCTTTATTGCTCACTTATCTGTGAATTTTGTAAATTTATTTTAAATCCTTGTAATAGCCCTTAAATTCTACTTATCATTAGAAGTTCCAGTTTGAGAGATTAGTGATGTTTTCATAACTGTTCTGTAATTCAAGATGTGTTTTTAAAGATGCAGCCACTGGCTAAATACTTTTCAATTACAGACTGGTGATGAATTCTGGTATGTTCATGATTTTTCTAGGGAAACACGATGCTAAAATGTGATTTCCCTTTAGCACAGCAAATTTTCAGCTATCTGTTGAGTTTTGAAGGGAAATTACAGAACAAATTTGGGACTTAATCTGCCTACACTGTCATTTTTAAAGCTGTCACAAGAATATCTGGCATGGATGTTCAAATTGTATCTCAGGCATCAGTTCCTCAATTAAGGAATTGCAGGAGAAAATGTTATTGAATTTGGAGTGTCTTAGATGGTAACTCTGTAGTTTAAGTGAGGTAACTGGTGAGAAGATATTGCATAGCCAGATGTTTCTTATGGAGCCTCAGCTGCTCTGGGATGACATAGCACTTGAGGTGGGAGATTTTCAAGATGATTCATGCTTTAGTGGGATGAGAATATATTTTATACAGGTGTAAAACAGAAATGTTTACATAATTTTTTAAGACGTTGGGTGCTGCTACTTTCCGACCAGCTACAGATACTGATATTTGCTCTGGTGGTGTCTTTTGAGTAGAGGTCTAATTGATTTCTGAGTTAGTTTATGGGCTGTTCATTGGCATCCTCCCTGGGTTTTCACTTACAACACTGTCTAGCACAATGAATGCATAGTCCAGTTTGGTTTGCTTCTGTTAAACAATGTGCAAATTCTGGTCAGTACTGCAAATCCACCTCTTATTTTTAATTAGGTTTCCTTAAAGATCAAGAAAAGAAACTGGCTTATTCCAGGTAGCTTGAAAACATATTTTAAACACAGCTGGTATCATAGGACAAGCAGGTAAAAATGAGCATATGCAGACAGATATTTGGATATTCCTATATTCCTTTATTTGATGTAGGTTTTGGCACTTGCCTACCTAGTCTTCTCCTTTTCCACAGGGCAAGAGAGGGCATTTCCCTGTTGTCCGTGTTAGCCACAGTGAGAAGCCACAGGAGAAGAGGATGGCAAGTGACTCTAAATTCATCTTGGGAAAAGCTAGGTTAAATGGCTGCCTTAACATGGAGCTACTCCTTGTGAACCAGGTGAGAAAGAGACACTGAGGACTAGCAATCATGTACATCTGCAAATTGACTGAGTCTTCTGGAGGGACCATCCATTTAGAGTAGGTAAGGAAAACAATCACATTCCTTGACCTCAGTGTAAAAATAAGATGACTGATTAAGTTGCTGCTGGTGTTGGTCTTTCGAAAGAAACATTTATTTGAAAACTGGCGGATGTGCCCTCAGATTTACATGGTTAGTGACTGATGATAAGACTTTTTTCAACTGTTGAGCTAGATTTAAGGTACCCATTTAATGTGTATCAAAGAAGAATTTGAAAACCAAGTCTTGATACCAGCAGATATAAGAATAAAAATAAAAGAAACCCAGCCCTTTGGTGTTACTTTGCTTTCCTTATAACATATAACATAACAACATAACATAACATAACAAAACTTAACATAACATAACATACCACAACATAACATATCATAACACCCCAAACTGGTAACAATATAATGTACTATAATGTAGTTGCCACAAGGTAGAGCCCAATATTAACATCTTTAAGTTTTCTAGCTGAAACATACTGAGATCACACAGACTGTGTCTTACATTTCATGTTGCAGGGTATTTAGTCATTGACAAACATGAAATCAGATAAACATGGAGAGAAAGTAAGGAGTGTATAAATGAATACAGTTAAAAACAAGCTGCAGTAAGTAGCTTTAGAGTTGATGTCTGACTTGGCAGTCCAGATTGCATACTCCTTAGTGGTCTTGTTTGGGGTAGATTTCTGTTTTGTCTTTAGAGATCCTGATTTGTGCTCTTTATAAAATGCATTATTTCCCAGAGTAATTACCTAGGGGAAGTCTGGTATATTTCTTGTACTAACTGCATGGCAGACACCAGAGTCTCGATGCAGAATAATTTTCTTGCAGCCATCTCATTACTGGAGTTTTTATAGGAGAGCAAGGCAGAACATACAAGCCAGAAAAATTTCTATATTGGCTTATGTATGGAGAGGTTTGTCATTGTAAATAGTCAATAAGAAGGATGGAGGATAACAGAGAAGGACCTAGGACTGAAAGTTTTACCTCAGCTTCCCAGACTTACAGAAATATAGAAATATATCATGCAATGATGACCTCTCCCTGCATTTGATGCATTCAGGTTTGATGTAAAAGCCTCAGCAGGGGAGCCACAGGCCCAGTCTGCACCGTCTCTATAGCTAAAGGAGATGGTTTTTTCAGAGCTGTTAAACTACTGCTGTTCATAAGCATTAAATTTACACAAATTAATTATAAGAGGTGGGAAAAAAGTTGGGTTTGCTCACAGGTAATACATTTGGACTTGAACAATGTGAAAAATTTAAGAGCAAGTGAAAAGAAAGAGAGAGGAGGTTGTATTTTTTCTTTATATTTAATGAAACACTGTGAATTTCTGGCTCTTTGGGAAAGGTGTATTACTAAGAGTCATTAATGGAACCTAGCCTTAAAAGACACTCAGCTGAATTGCTGACTGAAGAAATGTCTGTGTAAAACTTAATGTTTTCCTTTTGTGAATATTTTAGAATCTTTAAAAAAAAAAATTGAAGAAAAATAAAAATCTGTGTTATACTTCTTACCATTTGCTTTAAAAAGGATTTTCCACTTGCTCATTTCCAGAAGGTCATCTCTGAGATGTACAAGCTAGCCCTTCATTTAGGTCTCCTTTTACATTCATATTTAACTTTCTTTCATTCTGTGGCCTTTATTAGCTGAGCTCAAGGAGCTTGTAGCACATTTTAAACAGCAACAGTGGGAGGATGTAAATGCAGAATAATGTATCAGGACTCAAATTTGCATGGTCAAATGTCAAAAAAATTAGGTCTTCCCCAGAACCATGTCAAGAGAAATAACATAAGTGGCCAGCTCAACAGCAGGCATGCCATTATCAGTTAGTTCAACCTGTCATCACTGACTGGGAGTGGAAGCAGTGGTCATTAGCTTTAACTCTGCTGGGGAAGGTTGCACTTCTTTTTATTTTATTATATATATTTTACGCCATCTGACAGTATTTCACAGAGCACCACAATGTTATGGTTTCCTCCTTGACAGGGGGTGGAGGGGGAAGTGCAGGTGAGGGAGTAGAAGAGAACACTTGCAATCATCTGTTGTCAGCTGGAGGAGGCAGGAATTGCACTGCCTATCGGATAAATACTCATTTAGAGTAATCACTTTATTTCAGCCCTGTAATGACATTAACAAGCTTGGAATACAGGGAATTACATGAGTCAGAACAAATAATTGAATATTCCACTGCTGGGAAATGCAGCACAAGTCTGACTTAATGTCATGCCATCTCTGAAGCCAGCACTACCATGCAATTAGATGATAAGCTTAAACAGCATATAATTGGCACTACTAGTATGAAAAACACACTATTAATTGTTAACTTCTTACCTGCTTGTAACTTTCATGAAATAAAAGTATCTTGTGTGTCTTTTTTAAACAAAAAGAACCAGAGGAAATGCTTCAAGAAGTTTTTATGAAATTAAGAGGGGAAGAACTGGAGTCCAGGATCTAGAAGGAATAACTTCAACAAGAAAAACATCAACACCTTTTTTTAAGGGGTGGAGGGTGTATGATTTAGGAAGTATTAGATTGAGAATAGAATGAGAATTATTTGATATATGAAATGTCACCCTATTTCATATCCAAATGAAAAATTCCTCATTCGTCTTTTCTCGGGAATGGTCCTGTGCAGAGCCAGGTGTTGGACTTGGTAATCGTTGTGGATCCCTTCCAATTCAGCTTGTTCTGTGATTTGGTCAGCTCATAGTTTTGTCTCCAGATATTGTTTCCTGACAAACTCTCATCTCACAACTTTGAGCCCTTTCTTCAGTCACTCAATGTTCTTTGTTAATAATACAGAGGCCTTTTCATAATAATATGCCAAAGTATCGAAACCCGCTCTGGGCTCTGGTAAACAGAGTTGGAGGAATCTTGATGTAATTGATTAACACAACACCTTATCTCTTTGTTTTATTAGCGAACTCTAGGTTTATTTTTTGAGACATTCTTACAACATCCCAAATCAATATAATTTGGAGAATTCTATTATTTTAAGCATCAATTATTCTGACTTAATCCTTCAAATTGTACACTCCAGGGTTGAATATTAAAAGGATTCAGTTGCATATATTTTATGCCTTGAATGATTTGATAGCAGTTACCCAGGCAGAACAATTCCTCAAATATGTGCCAATTCGTGTAAAGATTAATGCTGGACAGACAGAATGCAAATGCAAAAGCAGCATCATCTCCATCACCTACCTAGATTAACTCTGAAAATCACAGCCTTATGAAACAGATAACATTAAATTTGCAACACTTGAATTAAACACAGTGTAGAACTTTTCACATTTATGATAAAGATTAAAATGTTATGCCATCTTAAAACTAAAATCCTCTTCTGAATCTTTGGCCACTGATTTCGGCAGCATTGGAACTTGCATATAGTTAAACCAATAACTGGTACTGGAGTTGTCATTTGTTTTTTCTCATCAGTCTTTAATCAGCCATCTCTGACTCTTTCACTGAGACTTTCACTGAGACTCCTGTAGGAGCATGGCAGGCCTAGGGGAGAGCTCTTTTTTTTAGAGTTGTTTTGCGTGGAGGCCCAGGCCTTGTGTGGCACTTCAGGCTAGCAGATAGGTTTTTAGTTCAGGAGAGAGGAATCTGAGCTGACAGGGAATTGTGGGTTCTGATAAGTGAAGATTTGCATGGCTAGCCGAGTCTCAGAGATCTGAGGCTTGTCATGTTGAACACTTATTTCTGTTTTCTTAGCACAAGAGAATGACCCCACCTATTGCTTTCCTGAAGATAAGGTATTCTGGGTGATCGTACTTCAGATTATTGCTGGCATTTGGAAAACATGACCCATGTGTTTGACAAGTTGGCTTGAGGAAAAGCTGACTGTAAAGTAGCAAGCACAAGCTTTAGATTAGAAGGTCAGGTGAAATATCTACTACAAAGGGGTGTAGTTGATCCCCGGATGGAATCCAGGTGTGCTGCTCCTGCAGTGGTGTAGCTTTGAAATACTGAAGTTTTTCTAGAAGGACATATTTGGTGTATTGCTACTAATCAGTAATACAATTTTAATTACATTAACATTATGATTTTTACTATCGGATGGCATACTCTCGAGTAATTTCATTTATTCTATCAATAAAAATACTTGCAAACCTCTCTTGATTTTAATAATAGTGCTACAGTTGCGGAATGCATTTGCATTGACTTGTTTATTAAAATTTGTCTTACAGAAACAATATTAACATTTAAAAACATTACAATTACTATCATCAATTAGAACATTTATATTCATCTGCTATAATTTTCTCCCTGTATGTATATATATTTTCTACCTGTATGTATTCATTCCAAGAAGACAGTACTTTTGGTATATTAGTATTATCCATGCGTATGTCAGGGTTTTATATTACTATGATGTTTCTGTTGTTTCACCCTAGAACTGTACTAGCAGTCCTGAAGCAGCAGCCAAAAATGCTAATTGATGCCAGAGTACTAATTTGTGGATAATATTTCTTAAAACCACAAAAACATTAGGAGGTACCTACTGAAGAAAAGTAGATGAATGCTGCACTGGTTTCCATGTAATATTCTATGTATTTTTCATGTCTCCAAGTGCATCTATTCCGTGCTGTGGTTTTGGCAGCCTGGGTTTAAGGTCAGTGCAGCAGTGTGACCTTAGGTCTATCTGCTGCCAAGGAAGACTGAAAAGGAGCTGTGAGAAGTCTTGCAGTTTTGTTTCTCTTTTGCTTGAATGCCATTTTTAAAATCAGACCCTTGCTCTTTGCTGCTACCTGACCTTTATTGCAGCTATGGCCACATATCCCATTGAGCCAGACACTGATCTTTGCATTTAACACCCTGGTTTAGCTGTGGACCTGCCTCAATATTGGAGATCTGTCCATTAGTTGAGATCTTGTTGCCACTGGACTTGCTTTGCTGTTCCTTTTTAGGTACTGCAGGTCAGTGCCCTTGCTGTCTGCCTTGCTCTCTGGCTTCTCTTTCTTTACGGAGAAACTCACCTTTAACTCCTCCCTGTTGGTCATTTTGCTTTTCTTGAGCCCAAAGTCAAGCACTGTGGAGCCTGACCTTTGGATTTCAGAAAGGCCAGATGGGGCCTTTCTGTTCATAGATGAATATACCTAACTTATCCCTTACACATGCCCATGGAAAAGTCTTTGCAAAAGCTTTCATGACTGAGATTCTGCAGCCTCTCTGGTGTGGGACAGTTCTTAAAATTTTACCTTGAAAGCTAACCTGAGTCTCTTCTGCTACTTTTATGTGGGCAAAGGGGGCACTGTATTCAACTAAAATAAATTAAATTAGATATTAGGAAGAAATTCTTTATCCAGAGAGTGGTGATGCAATGGAACACGCCCAGAGAGGTGGTGGATGCCCCCATCCCTGGAAATGTTAGAGACCAGGCTGGATGGGATTTAGTGGGTGGTTTAGTGGGTGACATCCCTGTCTGTGATCGGGGGATTGAAACAAGGTCTCTTTGAGGTCACTTCCAACTTGAGCCATTCAATGATTCCATGATACCATTGAAGCTGATTAGGTTTTGTTTCCCTCTCTCTGAATATGAGAGAGTATTGGTAAGGTTATGTTTTACTACAAATCTTAAAATGGTGTTAGAGATTCTTCTCAGTACTTTTTTCCCAAGGCTGAACAATAATTCCTTCCACCTGTCTCCGCAGGCCATGTTTCCTAAATACACCACCATTCTTCTGAGCATTCATCTTATTTCTCTGCTTTCATGAAGTATGATTCTAGGAAGTGTCTGCTGTGTTCCATCCAAGCTGATTGAACCTGGAGTAGGATGATCTTTATCATTTTGGTCATGTATATGACAGTCCTACCAGTATATGCTAAAAAAGATTTTCCTTTCACAACAACAACATCACCAACTTATGGTCCTCTATGCTCCAGCCATTCAGTTATTTATATCCTATTATGAACTTCACTTATTCAAGCCACAGTTCTCTGCATTTGCCTATGGAATGTCTTCCAGACATATTAGGATCATTTTGATATCATTTCAATCTCTAGTGTGAGGCCTTCAGACCAGTGACATCTACAAAATGGTAATTTGCTTTTCTCTGACATGCAAAATTTAAATTATTGTGTTTAAAAGAGTTTGACCAAAGATAAATTCATACTCTATTCCAATTGAAATGTATTCCCAATCTAACTTTTATATTCCTAATATACACATTTTCTATCACGTACATGCTCACTCTATTTTAAATTAATCTCCACAGCCTTTGCTAGTCGTCTTATGTGACTGTCACAAAGGAAAAGATAGTTTTTTCAAAAAAATTACTGTCTCACATCTGCTGCTTCTCTCTGTTAAGCCAGTTATGCTGTCAAGGAAGATAAGTAGCTTGAACTATGCTATAGGTGCTTGACGTGTTGACAAATTCTTTGTCTTCTAAATGTTTAAATGCTGATTGCTGAATAGGTAGTCCTAGTGTCTTGAAATAAGGCCATTTTGTAGCTCTCCCTATCTTCCTTTCCCTTCTATTTAGGTACTGTTTCTCTTCTGCCACTCTACCAATCTCTCCAAGTTCTCAAAAATTAATGATTTAGTGACTCCTAAATGTTGCAGGGCACTGATTACTTAACAGAGAAGCCAGTTTCTCTCCAGACAGTGAGAGAAAACGTGGCAGGGATATTTCGAGGCAGGAAGAATAAGGTACTAATCCCAAGAAACCATTTCAACCACATTCTTGAGGTAGAGGAAGCACAGCAGCCGTATTTAGCCTGAGATAACAAGAAAGAGGAGGCAAGGGGCTCCCTCTGCAGAAGTCTAAAATGGTGCTAAATTTCTGAAATATGGCTTCTTGTCTAAATCATTTCTGCCAGGGTTTTTTGGTTTGGGTTTGTTTGGGGGATTTGTGTGTGGTTGTGATGCTTGGTCTTTAAGGAGAATTGTGTAAGACTTTTGGAAATGGCTGATGTTAATGAAGCGGTAAACCATGCTCCCTTTAAGGGAACTGAAAAGAAGATTCCTGGCAAAGGAATGAATCTTTCTTCCCTCCTTTAGTTTTGATGTTTTTAAGAGGAGAATCCTCTTTGTGTGCCGTTGTTGAATGTTCTGATTTTCTGCTATTCCTCCACTGTCGCCATAGGACATGAAAGAAAGATGAAAGACTCTAAATATTTTAGAAGGCAAAGAGTATAGAAGGCTTTATTGTCTAATTCTTACTACCTTTTATAAGGTGTTCCGGTACAGACTTAATATAATTGATGAATAGGATTGGCACCTCTCTAATTTCATTGGTTAAACTAGAGAAACAGCAAAACACCACCTAGAGAAAGATGGTTTTGAAAAAGGATAGTTGTTTTGCCAAGATTGTTTTCAAAAGAGTCTTTCTCGAGAACTTTTCCCTTGGGAAAGTTAGCACTGCTAGCAGGCTAAAATCTCTTCAGACTTAGAAATGTCAGGCCCCCACTCCACCTCTTTCCTTCAGTAAGCCACCAGAGCAGCTTTGCATCCTGCTTATCCTCGATAATTCAACATTCAGTGGACTAATAATATGGGTATTGAGGAAGCCTGGAACAGAAAGTCTGCTTGCTGACAAAGCTAAATAAGCTTTAGCTGGTACTTACAGACAGATGTATATAGCAGCTGGATCTGAAAGAAGATTTGGAGTGCTCAGCACTTGTTTGAAGGCTGCATCCATATATGGTTTTCATGTCTGGATGAGCAGCACTTTGTGTTGTCAAATACTGCATGGGGGAGAGAGGGGAAAATTCTGGCAGCATTTGGTATTTAGCTGCCAGCAAGCACTAATGCCAGAAAATATTTCAACATCAAAAATAGCTACATTTCTGTACGGGCTTGAATGAGACCTAAGGGTTCAAAACATAAGATTCTTATTTTCACTCTGCAGTTTGTGCAATAGCAGAAAAGGGACATGAACATAGGATAAGCTTAGTTTTAAATCTATAAATTAAGGTTTCCCTTTATTTGAGGTCACCTATACGATGTAGTGTTAGGCAAGATTCATGAAGAATCATCTCTGGCTATTCAGCTGTTGGCTGTCATAGATTACTTCATAAAGAGCAAGAGCTTTTGCTCTGCAAACTTTGTTTATTGCTAAGGTACTTGTGCCCTCATGAATGCAAGCACCCAGATGCCTCACTGTAAGAAGGGAAATGAGAGATTTTTATTTCAGGATGATTTTTGATGCAGTTGTGGAGTATTCTGCAAGAGTGTCAGCATTATAAATTGAGAGGATATTATCCTAGAGTGCTGTTAAAGCTGGAAGAGCCAAGTTTTCTAGAGTTTCTTTGTTCTTTGCCAGTAAAGGAAGGAACAAATTATTTTTCCTTCTTTCTCCATGATGGGAGTAAAACTTTCTTTTTTTTTTTTTTTTTTTTTTTTTTTTTTTTTTTTTTTTTTTTTTTTTTTGAGAGAGAGAGAGGTTGAGGACAATAATTCTAAAAACTTAAGTAATCTTTAATGAAGAAATCTGAGTGATCCCTGAACAAAAAGAAAGTAGCTGCCACTGGAAGAAGTGCCAGCTTCTGGAAGCTGCAGCTTCTAGCTCAGGGAAGAAGCACGTGTGCCTTGTGTAGTAAAGATTCACCTACCTTTTGCCTTTCTTGCTGATAATAACAAAAAATGCTCCCAATAAGAAGTAGTTTCCAGCTGGGAAAGAGAAATAATACTATCATATAGAGGAATAATACTATCATACATTTCCAGTACGTCAGCAAAGAAGTAGATCAAATTACAGCAAAAACATAGTCCACTTCCATGATACAAACAATATGCTTGTAAAGAGTATGGACCTCTCTGGGCTCACAGAGACTTTGGATACTTTTCTGAGGAAGGGCTGGCATTTTCATGGAAATGACAACTTTTCGGTGTCAGACTGGCAAAAGGCTGATGAGATGAGAAGCTTCCCTGATGTGTTTGCCCAGACAGATGTTTAATAAGAACACATTTCACAGACATCTGCATCTCCGTGGCAATCTGAGTTTGTGCTGGTTCATGGCTGTACTGCCTGCTGGTCCTAAGAAGGCTGACAAGACAGATAAGTGCATCATTTGGCTTACTTGCTCTTCTCTTTCTCCTCACCTCATAGTTTTTTTTTTAAACATTTCACTGACCTTGAGAAGGCTTAGGACAAGGAATTTCAAGTCTTGAAGTCTTCATTCTGTTAAGCGGTTCAGTGGATATTTGCAAATTTATGCAAAAATGTAATGCCAATATAATATAACAAAAAATTAGCCAGATTTCTTGCTTTTTCTATTCCTCTAAGCAGAACTTTATAAACCATGTCTTACTGCAATCCCTGCTATTAAGTGGTACCTACCGATTCTGAAAAAATATATTTCTTGTGTCCATAATTTCATTAAAGATTTTTCTTCTTCACTGGTATAGATCTTTGAAACACCAAAACTGCTGATATGTGAGTCATGGCCTGTTTTGTTTTAATTATTCCAGGTATTGCAAATTTCATTCAGCGGCAGTGTTAGCTCTCAGTCCAAGGTTTGTACATGATTTGAAGAGAGTGGTTCTGCAAAGGAACTCCAACACACATCCATGGAACCAGCTGTTCAGAATACAGTGATTTTATTTAGCCTGAAATCCAGACCGTTATTAAACTTGACTGAGATTCAGCTGCCCATTACTGCTGTTTGGTCCTACTGATTTCAGTGTATTTGTGCTATGATGTGTTCCCCTTGAGATGTCTATATGTTACCCTAGATGTTTACAGATTGTAATCCTTTGTACTCTACAAGTTTGAGTAATCAGATTACAATATATCAGTTTTAAAGTGATTTCCAGTTTAGAACTGAACAAACATGAGGCAAGAATTTGTGACCAAATTTCTATCAGCATTTTTCTATTGACTCGTTCAACAGTTGTTATGGACAAGACATTGCTATGGTGGCCACAAGGTGAATAAACCTCAAGAGGAACTTTGCAGCCTGAAATAGTTGCCTGTTAAAAATACCTATTGTTCCATTTGTTACTCATACACTCTGATGTACAAGTGCTGTTTGGGAACATCTCCAGTAGTCCTTGGAGTTATGGCTTTTGATGGATGCATAGGTAAATGTTCCCAAAAATGGATCACAATGAGCATCCAACACAGTGAATGTTTAGGTGATGATCTATTTACTCAGACGTTAATACTGAGACAAGAGTCTTCCTTCCACTGCCCTTGCAGTTCCAAACAGAAATAGGACATGCACAGTTTTTAAAACCTTGACAGAACTGGTGTCACACTGTAGATGAGTTTTAATAATTACTGTAGGGCCAGGGTCCTTGTCCTTTAAGATATGTACTATTTATTTCTTACTGCTGGAAAAAAGGGGGGAAAAAAAAAAAGAGAAGGAATACCAAACCCCCAGAATTCTGTTCAAGTTTGAGAAAGCATGTACAAACCCCACTATTTAGTACTGGTAATTTGAAAGCACAATTTTTTGTTAAGGGTCCATGAGAAACTGAAACTTTGAGGAGGTGGAAATAAAATTTCTAATTAATTCTGAAAGCACATAAAGCACCTTTCTGTGGTTTTACAATTCAAAGTTTAACCCTTTGGGGCTACTGCTTTGTACATAACCTTTTCAGTTGCTTTCACTGCAGTTATGGAGGCTGAAAAATACCGTCTTTCTTTGCTATAGCTCAGTGTTTCTCATTAGAATATGAGACCTCTTTGGGCCGTTATGCTGAAGAAATTCAGGGACTTTTACCCATGAGTAGCTTTAGAGTGATGTTCCAGTTTTCAGAAATTAGTTTCTCATCAACTCTATTAATTATTAATTATAATCTTTTACAACAGCTGTAGTTTTCTGGGTTAGCATTAAAATGATCCTTACATTGTCTTTCTACAGTTTTGTTCAGCTGATTAACTTGAACTGGTTTATTGCTATGCCATCCATTTAAATTAACAATCTGAAAAGAAAGCCAATAAAATGCTTCACACATCCCATTACTGGGCTAGTAATAGTTACTCAATTAGGCACAGCTACTTCAGTTTCCAGTCTGTTCCTTAATGATCAACAGAATACATTTATTTAAAATATTACTAACCAACAAATCTCTTTAAAGAGATGCATTTTAGCAGGTAGAAACAACATTAATGGGGAGAAAAAATGTTGTTTTACTTATTAAGCATCTGGACTACAGCTCCTGATACATCTATGAAGCAGTACAGTGTTACAAGCTTTCCAGTTGTGACCTCCAGCTGCAAGAGGTCACATCTGATTGTCCCTTAACTTGCAGAGGTGATGAACTAGGAACACCTCTAACACTTTTTCCCGTCGCATGGATGGGGGTGTGTATGGGGGGAGATGAGGATGAGGACATCTTTCTAGGAAGTTATCTAGCATTTGATATGTTTTGGGAACTTCTGTGAAATAATTTAAATACTTAATCTTTAACAGTTATTTAAGCAGCTGCTGTGTTTGCTGTAACAATATTGGTCATAGGAAACACAGTTCAGAACAGGGTTTAAAGACAGTTAAAAAGACTGTTTGATGACTTATACCCAATCCTGTTCCTCAGCATTAGCATTTTTTACACGCTGGAGAAAAATATAATGGAACATACTGTAAAAACTCGGACAATCTTTCAGTCTCAGGAGCACTACTACAAAGCTGCATTTGTACCTTGTTACACTTCCATTATACTCAGTGCTTCATTAGCAAAATGGCAGCTCTGACCTCAAGAAATGCTCTATCTCTGAAATGTGAAAAGCATGACTCATTAATAATTTCAGCATTTAAAAAGTGGAACTCCACTCCTTTTTTACAACTCTGTTGATGCTGCAAACATAGCAATCAAATGTGTTGGTACTTCCTACGTATGTGCTACTTGGATTCTGAAGCTGAGTACTTCTATGAAGATTGATTAAACATCACACTAATTCTGCACAACCAGCATGTTACATAGATTTTGCAGGTGAGTAAGCCAAAGCATGGAGAATCTGCTTTGCCAGACATTATACAACTAAGTCGATACCCTTGACAACACCAGGAAAAGAGTAAAGTAAGAAAAAAAGCATGTGGAAGTGTCAAATTAAGGGAAAAAAAATATATATATTTTGCCTCAGCAACTGATAACTGGGAAAAAACCCAACTTTGTGGTTTATTTGAACTAAAACATATAATGAAATTTTGCAATGAAATGGAAGGAAAAAAATTCAGACTCACTTGAAAAGACAGATATCAAATTTCCATTTGAACTTATCTCCCTGGCCGATGTATTTTTAAAGTATATTCTTTTCATCAAACATTCTATAATACTTAAACTATAAATTGATTGGTAGCATTGTTCTTCACAATTTAAACAAAGCTGTGCTTGTCAAAATAAAGGAACAAAGTACCCTCTGTGATGTAGTATCCTTGACTTTTTAAATCCTGTTTGTTTATTTACACACTAATTGCAAAAATTGATAATCCATATGAGGCCACCTAGGTCCATGCAAATGAGTTTTTACTGTAGGTTCTGATATTGTAAATATTTATTTAGCTGTCCAAGTTACTGGAACTAGCCACTACAATTTTTCTGTAAAGGACAGGTTTCATGTAAGAACTTCGTGAAGGGGAAAAGACACTAAAGGAAGAGTTATTGGTAGAAATCTTCTTTATAATTTTATTATGCAATATTATGTATATTTTATATAGTTATATAAATGTATAATAATAATATGATGTATACAATCAACCACGTACATCATGGCATAATATACTGTGATGCAAGCAGTCTTATTTGCTGTGTTCAAGGAGTGAATTGTCAGTTCCAAACCAAGTTGCAGTCACTTTGAAGTCTGGGGGGAAATATATGAAAATACATTTTAGCATATTTCTACATTTTCCACTGGCTCACTTTTTAGGTGTTGGGCAAATATCTTTGCAATGGACCGAGGTAAATGAAATCTCAAACTCTGAGGAATTTTACATTTATATCACAAAGTTTCTTCAAGTTTCACATATATGTGATGAACATACATTGGTTATATAAGATAATATTATTTTTAATAATAAATAATGACTTCCAAAAGTGATTAAGCTTTTTTCATGCTTTTTGTCCACATATGTAATCTTGAGAGTTCAGAGTTCTATAGGAGATTTAGAAATATCAAGACTTCTTTAACCCAGCTGATAATTATCTTTAACATTTCTGTTACAAATGTACAAGGTGAGTCATGCTATGTGTTTTATATTAAAACCTGTCTATGCATGTCATATGCTTATTCCCTCTGAAATATTTCAGACTTCATTATGTGTAACAATGCAGAATTAAGTGGGCTTGGATTTACACTTTTCTCTATATAGACTCATAAATGAATACTGGAAAGAATTACAGTTTTCCTCTTAAAAGGAAGTGTCTAATCTTCTTTTGTTTAGAGTTTCAGTCTCTTTTTATTGAATATCAGATGAAGTTTCAAAAATTAACCAGAAAAGAGGAAATGTAGTTGCTGTGTAGTTCTGTCTTAAAATTCAGGGTTCGGTTCTCAATCTACATCTTTGTAATAATGCAGACATTAACAATTGTGTGCTTCTGCTAACGAAAGTTGCAGGTCTTCACCAGACATACAATACATAAGAATTTACATGAATGGATTCAAAATCAGTTCTACATGAAAATATTTAAATATATGTATTTTTAAGATTGACTTTAACTTAATTTTAAAATTAAGTTTACAAAAGGACCTTCACCGCATCTGCATTAAAATATTACCTCTGTATGTACATATGATTAATATCTGCATTCATAGGCAGCAGTGTTCTCCCATTCTGTAAAATAACATCTGCAAATGGATACATTTTAAGACCTTCCATCTAGTGTTAAAGAGACAAAGTGTATGTAAATTCAGATTTGCTCAAGTGTAGGCACACAAACAATTAAGCAAACACTATAATTTGTGATTATGTTCCTTAAACTCTGAATAATTGCAGAATTGTCTATGGTTAGTTTTTGGTCTCATTTGTTGATAATGGCCATTCCTTTCTTCCCCTTGGCCTCTAAAATTTTTTTATGCCAAAAGTGCACCATATTTTCAATTGTTAAAACTTCAGAATGTCAGATGTAATGTAATACATTTAAATCATGTGTTTAATTTGTATTGTTGACACACATTGGATTAAATTGCCTGTCTTTAATAAAAATGACTTCTTTTTTAAAATTTTATTTTAGAAACACAAATAAGTGAGATGCTCCAGTCGTTTTTTGAAGTCATTTGCTTGATAAATTTTATCTAGTCCAGAGAAGGCATGGAATCTATACTTCCAGAATTGATGTCACACCTCTTCATCCTGAGACCTGATATAAAGCAACACAGCTATCATATTTACATTAGTATAAGCTTGGAGCACAATCAGCAATGCAGTCCTTCTCAGAGAGGAGGTGGGGCTGGAAAATACATAGAAAAGAAAGGTTTCTGCTAAAATCTGCTGTAAAGAAGGGAAACTAAACGAGTAAATATGCATCAGTAACTTCATGAGACACTCTTCTTTTGCAGGAGTGAAGTCACCAAATTGCATATTTCTTCTGCCCATTTTGTTGCCTTTCCTGGAAGGATTTTAACTTTTTCATCTTGAAGAACCATAGGATGATAGCTGTAAGGATGAGACTGTAGATATTTCTTTTGCCATCTCAGTAATACTGTAGCATCTTAGTTTTGGTTTATTCCCTATTGACACCTGTTGAGTTGAGGTCTGACATTTGTTTTGACTCTGATTCTTGCTCTTTAGGTTTTAGTCTCTGCTTGAACAGAGATGAGTTTTGCTGGCTACCCTTACTTCTTTTCGTTTCTTTGCAGAGATATCAAGTTCCTTGAGAAAAGACTTAGGCTCCTATGTTGACATTTTCCTCTCTCAAGTCCAGATTCAGCAGCAACTGTTCCCTTTCTGAGTCTTCTGAAGTTAAATTCTTGGGAAGTGATAGTGTGCACGAACTTTAAACCCTTGTCTCTACTGTTTGTTAATTTAGCAATGTCTTAGGTCTAACATAAAGACTGTTGCCCCTCATGTGTGAAGATCAGAGCTGTTCTGACTAATTTCTAACAGGGAATCTATTACATGAATTCTTATGTTAATTTCAGAGTGCCAGTAGCTTGTTTAAGGCACACTTTGTTACATGAACAATTTTGTATGAATACTCTTGGAGAACGAACTGTTGAACTATTTGCTTCAGCTGTTCACTCTGTACTGTTCATTCCTCATGCTGCATGAGTGGCCACCTCAACTGTCAAGGACTGAGTTTTCTCCCTGACTGAGTGACTGAAACGTTCAAAATGCAATCACAAATGAATAATATATGATGAATGCTCATATTTGCACTTGGTTAGCCTGGTTTGCATGCAAATATTGAAATTCAGATTGCTCTTGGTGCCAAAAACCAAGAACTCTCATTGAGCATTCTTCCAAGAATCCATGACCCGTCACTGTTAAGTACACTCTCCACCACACCTTTCAAAGTCATAGAAGTTTTAATAGACTCTTGGGATCCATGTCCTCCATCCCTCAATCCAATTAATAAGATTGCCTTCAGTTTTGTTCCATAGAATGAGATGGCAGTAGTTGCTCCACTGCTACTGGAATATAGGGAGGTGATGGCAGCACTAGAGATCAGGTGGCATCACAACTCTTTTGACTGGCGAGTTCAAGGTGGCATATTATATTGTCTTCTTTTGCATGACCTTGAGGGAGAAATCTGGATGATTAAAAAGCAGTAATGAATTGAATTTTTCTACATCTTAAAATAGATAAATGTGTATATATATATATATATACACAGAATCATGTGTTCATAAATATGTAAACAGATACATAGGCACATGCATGCATTTACATAGGCACATAAACGCATTTGTGTGTAGGTGTATCTCATGGTGGTGAGGACTGAGAGGCTCCTATTGTGCAGCCTTCACAGGTAATTTGAAATTCTTTCTCTTCCCTGTAAACATCATAACTGCACTCTCCTAAGTATGGTGTTTTCTCTCTGGGTGTCTGTTCATGACAGTCCTCCTAATGGGCTTCTGGGCTTATGAAACTGGCAAGGAACATAAGGGGAGGTACACAGTTGCCTTCCCAAAAGTTGCTGCAGTGTGAGGATGTTCCTTAGGATGATGCAGTTCCTGGTGTCTTAAATAGTAAGCTGATATTTGGTTGGTCTGAGCTGACCTTCAAGAAGTTCAGCTGTACTAGAAGCTGTACTAGAAATGCTTCATCCACTGTAAGTTTGTAATTGGTCTGTTTTCTAATGAGTCCTCCTGGCTCAGTGCTAGGGCTTAAATCAGGAGGGGAAGTCTGGCACAAGTTAGAGAATTTCTCAACCAGTTTGAACCCGATCACTTTTGCATGGTCAGAAATCAAGCTTGAGAAAATGAGAGGAAAATGTATGGTGAGAATTCCATTTGCAGGGAAGAAGCAATAGCTAAGTGACATCGATGAGAACAGATAATCAGAGATTTCAAAATTCTGGTTCAGTAGTGTGACTGTTGCCTCCAGAAGCTGGGTATAATAATATATATAGAAACTGTTTCATCTTTTATAAAAGTTTCACCCTCTCAGCTGAAGGAAGTAACTATTCTCTGCATGTTCTACATTTTTCAACACTGAGATGTTTTAAGTTGCAAAAGGTAATTGAGTCTACCCAGAAAATCTGCATGCCGCGTGGGATCCCTGTGGCCTTACCATCTCTCTTTACGAAGAAATCTACATGATGCTTTACATTATACATATTTGTGTATGCCTAGTGCCAAATAAAACCTTTAATTATATCAGCATAAAAAGGGATACAACAGCTATCAAACATCAAAAGTTTTTACCATCATGTGCATTCCTATCACAGCTATCTGTTGACTTCTTGGACTGTTTTTACTAAGTACAATATATCTATATTCTGTATGCAAATTCCACTGTGAGTGATTTGCCTGTTTTGTAAGCTAGACTGCACCTGTAACATGTGGGATTGAGTTAAAAATGACAAGCAGACAAGCACAAGGCACATTATCTTGACAAACTCAGCCTCCGAAAATTAGCCTGTGCCTGAATTATTAAAATAACAAGGAGTATTTCACTCAGCTGTGGAGAAATGCTCCTAATTGTCCACTTTAGCCAACTTCTTTCAGACTTGACGATCGGTCAATTTACAGTAGCGCCTTGCAAATTCCTGAACTCCCATTAGAGAAAAGTGCAACAGCAGTCCAACACACCCTCATTTATTTTAATAACCTGTCAAGCAGACATGAAAATGTTAAAGTTAGAAGGCTGTAACATGACAGGAACCTGACTTGTCACAGCCACATTATAATCTAGTTAAACTACTTTCTTTCTGCCTTTCATGTCTTTTCAGGTAAGTGGAAAACTAATTGTCAAATTACTAATTTTGTTGGCATTAATATCAATACTAAGGCTAGAGAAGCATGAACAGATAAGTCTGTGGGTTTTCTTCATATTGTGCTTGCATGCTGGAAAGCATTCTGAAAATACAGAAGGATAAAACTGGAGCTCAGTCTTTTATCAACAATGACCTATTTATTTTATGAGGCATTGAAGCTCTATAAACAGGCCAGTTAAAGTCTCTGGGTTCTTTTATTACTATTTAATGCCTGGAAATCTTGTTTACTTCAATCTTGTTTCCTTTGTGCATAATAGTGTACCTGATGTAACAGGGCCAGTATTCACATCTAAAGTATTAATGGCAGAGTCTGATCATGAAGAAGACTACAAGGAACTGCACTACCGAGAAAAAAGTCTTCAACAATGCCAGGGTCACACTGTCTTTTAAAATGAACTGTAAGTAGGTCACGCTTCAGCTGCAGGCAGGGTCGAGAACATTACTGCACAAAGTGCTTGGGATGGTTGAGGAGCTTGAGAGAAGTGGGAACACCCCAGGTGACTGGGACAAGGACCTAATTGCAATGAACATGGAGATATGAATCCATCTACATGATGGATCTATCTACAGATGTGCTGCTAGACCCTTTTACAAGGGGTTGCTTGCCCTACAGGGCATGAGGATTTCCAGGCACTTTGTCAAGGCAGGACAATCTATTACTTATGTCTGAAATCCATTTTTCTGTTTGTTGTTTTTCAGGGTGGAGTTGAGTGTGGGGTGAGGATGGATGGTATTTCCTTGCTTGCTTATTGTTTTTCTTTCCCATTTGATGAAAACCTTTCTGGGGAATTTGGTTTGGCTTCATGAATGTTTGCACAGATTTTACTGTCCATCATGGCACTGATAGCTTCCTGTGAATAATAAGTCTTCCACAAAGGATGCTGATATACTTTAATACTAATATTTCCCAGCAGTACTTGAAAGCTTTTCCTACAAAGTACCTAGCTTTGCCTCTATTTCATCTGGAATTGGCTCATTATTTGTTGTAATTTTGTGGGAAGCTGAATGCTCAGATTGTAGAAACATTGTGATTTCTTGTAAAGTTTGGGTCAGAATTTATTTTCCATTGTCTTTTACTTGCACTTTTTTTCTCTGCTGAAAAGAAACACGCAGAAGCCCATCCTCACAGCCTCAGCACATCAGTTTTGTCCCAGCAGAAACTAGAAAATGTATCATCAGAAAACAAAACTCTTGATGTTACTGACAAGATTATCAAGAGTGTGATTGCACTTGAACGTATCCTATGGCTGTGTAAATACTCTTGTGGAAAACATGAACACTGGCAAACACATAACAGCACTGAGCACCAGTAGGTCTGAAAAATCCTACTCTGAAAGATTCTCTATTTCTCTGACTATTTTCATCCTCTCCTCTCTTCTGACCCCTCTCACCATTCTTTGTGCAAAATGAGTTGGCGAGGTTTGGAGTAGAGCACAAATATTTGCAAAGTGTCATTGTTGCAATGAGCAGGAAGAGAAGAAAGAGAGGAGGGAAAAGCTCTGCTGGAGCACAAGCAAGTATTGGCAAAGCTAAGAGGTACAATTAGCTTTTGAATTCCCAGAAGATAAGAAGTATCATGGGCAAACTTGGGATGGCAAATGAGGCAACTGAGGGCATAAGAGCAGCCAAGTAGCACTGAGGCTGGCTCTTGCAAATAACTGATTTTCTGGTGTTACTGTCTGAGGCAGGAATGTTTCTGTGTCCCCTGAGAACTGGGTCACCTGGGAACAGCTGCTACAGGGCTTCACTCAGAGAGAAATGGTAGCTACCTTATGAGGTGTTAAACACTCTTCTGAGAACACTCACTGTGTACCAGAATGACTGATATATTGGGTAGGATGGAGTTTTTGTGAAATCATTTTCCTGTCTAATTAAAGCTTTTTGAATCATTAGAAATGAATCAAAATACAATGACTTTTTCTCAGTGACACTACCTTTATGTGTGACGCATACTCCCCTGTACCTAGTTCTTCCTGTCAGCAATCTACAAAGTATTTATAAACGTGCTTTTTACTTTTCTCATTGTCTGTTTTAAAAATGTCTCCATTTTGGGAGACAAGAAGACATCTGTGAATGTTTAACTTGCCATTAGCATCTATATTTTATGTTTGAAACATTTAAAAGCTTCTGTTTTAAATAAAGATAAACACATCCCCAAACATCTGTGCAATGCATGACACAGAACAATTGAGTAAGCATCAAAGTGCTTAATAGATAAAACAGTGCTGGATGTGGTAAAATAAACAGGACTTAATCCCTTTATAACTTGAGTAAATAAATACAGCTTTAATTCAGATACAGTTTTGCCTTTAGGTTGCTCTGTTCTGTTAACACCTATCTGTCAGCAGTAATACCATGTAAATGAGCCACTCTGAGCCTTTCCCCTTGCATCTTGTTTAATCCTCTTCCATTCTTCTAATCATCCTACACACAGAGGCCAATATCTATTTTCATCTGGCAAGATAGGATCTCCTAAGGAATTAAAGACGGTTTCCACTTAGCTCCACAGTAGGCAAAGGCTGGGCTGTGATCTAGGGCTTTAGGGACTCCTCATAATGCGCTGGTGCTCGCTAGATCGAAGAATTGAGTTCTGGCTACTGGATTTTTAATCCTCCTGTGGCTGATGTTGGGCGCTCCAGTGATTTAAGATCTTTGATTGCTCAGAGCTTGGCCCTTTGATTGAGTGGACTTCTGAAGACAGCGTGTGAGTGATTTCAAGTTAGTGGTTTTAAGTAACTACTGGAAGAAACAGATAGGAAAAGCCCTGTGATTAAGATGCACCATCTCTTTTTTTAATTGACTTTCTGAAGCTATCTGATGCTTTACTCTCTATACACAAAAGAAAAACTGTATAGATCAGAATTTGTACTAATGAAGAACTCAAGTGTCACAGTATTTGTCTGTGCTTGTTTGCAGTGACATGTCTGTTAAAATTTTAGATGCTAAAGAATATATTTTGGAAACACACTTGTCACGGGGCACGCATTAGAGGTATCAGCAAATAAAGCCTCAACTCACAGGCTAAGATAAATAGTTAATATCTTTTTGGTTTGTAATATATTTTCAGATACTATGTATTTGCCAGCTGAAGAAGAGTACATGCAGAAAGACAGGTGGGGGCCATGGAAATCTATTTATCTTGGCAATCAAGTATTAGCAGTTTGTGAAACTTTGAAGTGACCTCACATATTTCTTTAAAGATGAAGCTAGGGCTTATAAAGTGAGACAGTGCCTGGGAATTGAACAACTTTGCTAGCTGAGAGCTGGATTTTCCTACTTCTGTCTTGCTGCTTAATTGTCAGGTTCACAAAGCATTGCAGAAAGCTGCTCTTTTTGCTTAGTGACTCAGACATAGGATAGTAACCAAATTTCCGGACAACCACAGCAGTTACAGATATCATTCCTATGCACTGGGTATGTAATTTAGTTCTGTTTCTTAGACCTCTCTGCAAAGACAAAAGCATTGGGATCTTTGCCTTACAACAATTCAAACATTTCAGGCATGCACCAAGAACAGCTAGTTGTTTTAAAAACTGTGATACTGCATCTCTTTACTGATCTTGTAGATAGAGAGGTTTTAGTTTATAGTTACATAGCACATTTAGTATGTTTTATATATGTTTCTATCTATAAACCATGGGTGCACGTCTCCTCACTCCCACACAGGTGTTTATATAAATGTGGTAGCTTCAGGAGCTATGAAAATCATTAAACTTTTTCCTTTAGTGAAATTGCTTGTCTTCTCCAGTGAGGGTTTCTCATGCATTCCCTTCACCGAGCTCTCTGTTCAGAACAAAATGTCAGGTTTTCTTCCATGTTTCACTCCCTCATTGCTTTTGCTTTGTGTAGACTCTTAGCTCACTGTTTTGGGTGCCTGTCTCACATTAGAGCTATGTCTTTCCCACAACTGTCTTTCACAAGCTAAGGTTTACAATCCTTCCCAGATTTCAGCTTTTGCATTGGAGCTGCACTGACTGAAGAATGGGAGTGTTTGATGATGATACCCTTTTGTTCTGTGTGAACATCCTCTGTAATCTTCTCGAGCTGGCTTTAGGGATTGCATTTTTGCACTTGAAACTGGGCTTAGTGAATATGCTAATAAACTGTGCATGTGGGTTTGGGAGTCTTATTTATACAGCACCAACCGTTCTACTGCGTTTCTGATGGGCACAAACTTGGTCGTTTGGGCATGCTTATATGTGTGCACATGATGTGGGAAATCTGCATAACCAAATATTGGGCTGTATAACACTGCCTGTATAATCATTCATTAATTTTATTAAAGGTGAGCTGGGACTGGAATGAGGATTAATTATAAAAAGTAAAAAGCATAATTAATAATATACTTTTCCTCTTACAGCTTTCTTTTTCTCTGAATTCTTTTTCCTGGTGCCCTAATTATTTCCCATCTTTTAAAATTCACTTTAATTTCAATTTAACTCTCCATGGGCATGCAAACTTGACAAGTATTTTTTTTTTCTCTAAGATTGATTGACAGCAGTTTTAAAACTGTCACAGTGCTAATTAAAACCTTGAATCTGTATTTTTATGAAACCTGAAAGACTCTGCAGTGCTACAGCATCCAGAATCTTGTGTCTTGAATTAATGTTTTTAACAGCTAATATGGAATCATTATTAGTTGCCTTTTCTCAGGCTTGATATCCAGCTCTCTATTTATCACTGATTTTAGATCTTATGTCAACAACATGAGAAGTAGAAACCCTTCCAGGCAGTGATAACTGCTCTGTCTAGCTAATGTCATTATATACTTTGCTTTTTCTGCTTGGCAGAGCTGGGCAGAGTTGACCCTTACCAAATGGCAGCACAGTTTAACTCACAGTACTATGCATTCTTGGGGAATACATGGTAGGAGTAATGTGGTCATATTTTACCATCTGTGGACTGAGTCCACAGAAACTGTGTTGTCAAGAATATTGTACCTTACACTTAAAAGAAAAACACTGTTAGCATAAGGCATTGAGTGCTATATGCATCAGAATAGGATCCTGATTTCTAGCTTGCAAGCTTTCTGGAGGCCACAGTATTTCCATAATTTTAAGGTAGGCATGTCTGGAAGCTAAGGTAAGCATCTGCCACCAAGCCACAAGTGCAAAGGCAAAGTAGAGTAACTCTCCTTGCATTCTGTTGGTATATGGCTCTTCCTCTCTCTAACCCCATATTAGTCACTTTTACAGTAGAGCAGAGAAAATTATGTGGAGGGTGAGGATTCAGCATTCCTTTCTCTGTGGCACTCAGCAGAAATGAGTAACTTTGTGAGAAGACATCATGCACCAAGCATGTTACCAGTCCTGGTCAGAACATTCAGAATTGATCATGCTGCTTTTCAGGGTCATGATAGCACTGTGTTACTTCTTTGTAAGTACAGTTCATTCATACAATAACTACTTAGCATGACAGTCTTGATTACATTAATAAATCAAGTGAAACTGGAGGGACTACTTCATGTTTTATGAATCTGCTTAAATATGTTGCACAGAGACATTAGTATAAATAATCTGTATTATCAAGTTTTGGCCCTTTTGGGAGGATTTTTTTTTTTTTTTGCTTGCCTGTCTGGCCATGACAGAGGATATATTTAGGTTTTCTGCAGTCTTACACAACACTTCTTAAGTTGATTTAATTTTAAAAAAAGAGTGTTAAAATTTCTATTTTCACACATTTTAGTACAAGAATACTTACATTAAATAAGGGTATTATTTTCCAATTTTGATCACTCTGTATTAAAAAGTACAAAAAAGTCTTTAAATACAATTATCTTTCAGAATACTTATGTCACAAATTGGAAAGGGAAAGTTTTTAACACTTTTTTTGAATTAAGTCAATATTGCTACAGGTAGTAATTCTTGCAGAAACAAAACCAAAACTTAAACAACTTGGCTAAAAGTTCTTTTCTCTATCAGACACTCAGCTTCTGGTATGTTAGCTTTAACATTCTGCTAATTGTTAGTTCTTCCAATCACTATAGGCCCTGATATTTCTTTTCTAGATATACAGCCTAATCACTAAGATCACCTGCTGGAGAAAGTGCTGCCTTTTCAGTGCCTGAGTCCTTTCTGGACATGATACACCCTTAGACTCAGGTGCCTTGCCTGTGGGCCTCAACAGCCAGTGTAAATCTTTTTGTCTGAGTGCTTTTCCTCTCTGTCTGAATGGTTATATTTTCATCCTCATCATCTTCCTCCACTAAATCAAGGTCAGCAAGACCATCCAGAAGGAAGGGCAGAAAAACAGCATTGTGACAAGAGATAGCAGAGCTCAGGGTGAATTGATTGGTGAAAGATGATTTTGAAAGATCTCAGCTGCTGTGAAAACAGCCAGAAAAACCCCCCAACATCTCCAGTTGATAAGGATGATCTGTCTCTTGCCTCTGCATCTGCCATCCTATGCACACTTTCTATATGTATTTAGAATACATGTATTTCTTAAGTCCCTGACTGCATCACTCCTTTGTCACAGTAATTTTCATGGGAAAAATTGCTATCCATCACTTTGTGAGCTGTTGGACTACTTTGGAATATATCATAAGCATATCAGGGTATAGAGAAGAGAGGTGAAAATGCATTTAGCTATGGAGGGCAAAAAGCAGGTGTCTCATACATTTTTCCCTTCCCTATGCAAAAATCTTTCTGGAGAAATTATCCTAAGGAGCTAGCAGTTTTCTTAAGGAGCTGCTTTGCCACATGTATTTAGTCTTGGCTAGAGACTAGCATTGCTTGCATTTCTGATTTTAATATGAACATCTGCAAGAAATTATATCTGGTGATAGTAACTGCCTGTCATGGTAGTGATTGTGCCTAATTGCAGACAAGAGATATCCACAGATCAAAAATTGCTAACTTGGGTCACCTCTGCTCATAAAGATGGAAGGGATTATGTGATTTTGACTCATTTTTATCTCAAAGGAGCATTTATCAGACACTGAACATCACATTTTCAAACAGAAATATTACAATTAGTTAAATATATATAAAAAAATATTCTCCCCTTATAAATTATTGATAGCACTTACAGTAAAAGTGCTCTGATTAAGAAGTGCTAGGCTCTGTATAATGTGTTATAAATACTCTTGCCTACAAATGCTTATAAGGTAATTTTATAACAAGCACAATAGACTATAGCCAGCTATATACAGAATGGAAAGGTGGTAGAACATCATAATGATCTTGTTTTGCATGAAAAGCAATAATTTTAATTGATCATGCTCTGAGACAGACTACAGTTAAAAAAAAAAATGGAAGTGTTAAATAAGACAAAATATGGTAATTTTTTTTCTGAGCAGGAGTTTCTTATCAGTATGCAGATATTGTAGCATCCCTTCTCCTCTTGATGAGTATCAGAGTGCAAAAGGTCTAGCTGATAAAATTCTTTAATGATCCGAAGGTAACTTTGGGAAGTAAAGGATATCAGATATTGGAAGCTGAATGAACTATTGCTCTCTGTATAGTACCAGGGGCTTATCTTTCATACAGAGAAAAAAGTGAGCAAAGTTTGAGGCAGAATGACTGTCTATTTAGCTTTGTAAATCTGGATCTAAACAACAGGTGGAAAGGAGAGAATAGAGCAGTGGTAGCCACTGTGGTTTTCATCTCTCCTCAATGAATTTGTTTCTCATAGTGTTTTTAGACTAAAAAATAATCCTGCATTGTTATTAATAATATTTTACTTTCTTTTAATTATAATAATACAGTGGTTAAGGGTAAGCCAAATATTGATCCTCATTTTGCTAAGCCCTGTACAAACACAGAGCTGACAATCTAAATAGACGAGTTGAAAGTAATGTAGAGCATAAATGGCGTAAGCTGGTCATGGCAGGTCTTATCTTGTCAGTTCCACAGTTAATTTTAGTAGGAGATGAATCATTCAAAAAGAGAAGCAAAGGAAGTTGGTCAGGGAATGATTGAGGGGCAGCAAAAGGAAGAATGTGGGAAAAGCTAAGTATCTGTTGGAGTCACGGAGCTGATTATAAATGAAGAACTGCATTGTTATTAAGAGATGGTTATCTATTATGAAGCCATCTCTTTCCTCCAAACCAGAATGTTTTATGACTGACATCAAGTCTATGTTCAGAACTTCAGTTGTGCAACAAAATATTGAAAACAACATACTTTTGTGTTAGCAGTGTGCAAGTAATTTGTTTTCACCCATTTTTACAGCATCATTTGGTAGCAGTGTTGTAATGCATTAATTGGGTTTATATTTCATCGGATTTGTAATGTTTTCTTCCATGTATCACGTGATCTCTCCTTGCCCAACACTGCCCATCCCCCACACTGAAATGTAACCTAACTCTGTTCCACTCCCACTTATCCCTTATTGGGTGGTGCCTCTGGGCCCTGCCCCCTGGGGGAAAAAGACCCAACAGGTGAGGGGGGAGCTCTCTCTGGCGCTGGCGAGCCATCGGGGAGGGCTCCAGCCAAGCAGGGCAGGACTCGAGAATAAAAGCTGTTATATCCCACCCGGTGAAAGAGAGCACACTCCTACTTTTGCCATCAGTGGTCGTCTAGTCTCATAAAGAAATACAACAATACAGAAGAACCTGAGGCTGTTTTCAGCTTTTTTCAGCTCCTCTCCACCCTGTTCTTCTTTTCTGCAATAACAGCATAAGCCAGTTTCTGGATCAGTTTTTGGGTATCACTATTATTCTACCCCTTCAGACTAGGGCAGACTCAGCCCCAGTAAAAGTCTTAGGTTCTCATGTGGCCAGGAATTGTATGTGGCTGCAGAACCTTGTACTCTTCAGTCTTTGTGGAAATCTCTACACCTGTGTGTGTAGCCCACTTCTTGGGGATCTTCTGTCTAAGCAGTCCACCATGACATGAAGCCCTGTATCACTTACTGCTGGAAAGAGAGGAAATCCTTAATGTCCAGTGTCTGTCAGACACTTCGCATTGCCTGTAGTTTTTATAGTATGTTACTACATTAGTGCACTGGAACAGTTTGTCTGAACTGGTTGTGAAATGCCCATCCTTAGAGAGCTTCAAAATTTGATTGGACAAGGCCCCGGGCAATCTGATCTAGCTTTAATGTTAAGTATGCCTTGAACCTTATTTTCAACTGAATGGCCTCCCATGACCCCTTCATACCTAAATTATTCCACGATGATCCAAATTACACTGCCAGTACATCTGTAAAATCTCTGGGCAAAAATTCTAATTTGATCATCTTTTAAGTGTTTAGGGAGGGATGGAAAGATGAGGCCTAAGTTGCCTCCAAATGAAACCACAGGTCTTCCAAAGCTGCATTTGAAGCAGTTGCAACTGCTCCAAAAACCTTGTCATTAATGTCAGAGGCTTTTATTGATTCAGTTTTCTTTTGAGGGTTTACCATTTCTTGTTCATAGAGTTTAAAACACCTGGTGCACAATTCTTCATTAAATATGATGTCTTATTTAAGGACTGGTGGATTGAAAGAGATTCTCCAAAGAACTTAGGTTTATGTGATCTGTTTCACTGGACCTTTACTGCCGCTTCTCTATGCCTCTTTCAGGATTTTAGGAAAGACATATTGTGTTTTAGAGTGCTAAACTTCCAGGTACGAACAAGTAGTCTTTTGGCACAAAACTGACACCATCTGACAACGGATATAAATTTGTAAAAAAAAAAAAAAAATCTATCTTCATTCTTTCCTCTCCAGAAATAAATCAGAGAAACTTTTGTGGTTTTAACTGAAATAGCTTGAGGTTCATGCTAACTGCATCAAAATTTGGTTGTTGATTATTCCCAGCTGTTCCACCCTGGTAGAACCCATCTAGAAAAAGGATGTGATAAACTGGAGTAAGTTGCAGATGGACTAAGGGATAGTTGTACTTCCCTTCCAACGGAACTGTTCTTTTCTATTCTATTCTATTCTAGTCTATTTTGAAGTTCAACAAAGGGTGTCGAATGTTGGACTTCAGACCTCTTGAAGTACCTTCTAACCTGAGTTATCCAAAGAGCCATTGCTCCTATGCTAAGAATCCTTTTCACAGTAGACAATCCCAAATATTCACAATACATGTGCTCTATGCCAACACTCCTCCTGTGTGTGTCTTTTCCTCTGAGAAGGATGAAGAGAAAAATAGTGTTTTTTTAAAAATATTTTCACAAAGATAAATTTACTATTCTTCCTGTCTGACTCAATGGGAACCTGTGTAATCTGAAGTTTCCCTGTCTAGGTGAACTTTCTTAAGTCCCTCAATAATAACTCATGCTATAAATTTTCATCTGAATTTGCAGTTACTATAAGCAAAATAATTATGAGTTACAAAATAGATAATACTTTAGGTTGAACTCTTTGTTAGGCATATCAGCAATTTATAGGCACTTACTCGCACCAAGAAAGCTAAACAAAAAAGTGAATTTTGTGTTTCTTTAAAAGCTGTGTAATATGCAAAAAGCTATTTGATATATCTCATTAAAAATTCTCTGAAGGTGTACTAAAAAAGAAGTCTTGTTTGGGTAAAATCAAATTATTTTCTTGAATAATGAACTGAGGGCTCAAACCAGTGTGAAGGTGGTTACAAAAATGAGAGAATGACAGCTTAAGCAAATGCTGTCTTTTGCTTTCTGTTAGGGAACATCACTTGGTGTCAGCACTGATTGATTGGTCTAACAGCTGAAATTAGTCTAAGCAAGGATTTTTTGGATTATCAGAGAGGGAGGCAAGTGACACAGGAGGAACTTACTCTTTTTCAGGATCTTTCACTTCTCTTTAACTTTTTACACAAAATCAGACCACAGGTACAGCAAAGTGGAGGACAGAATAATTCTAGTGGCCAAGCTTCAGTGAAGAAGGGCAGCATGAAGGATACAAATTTGTTTCGGATGTTTTTGAAGAGAGAGAAATAGCATGTTGGATTTCTTTACAGGTCTAAAAAGTTCCTGGGCTTCTCCTTCCTGACGGGATACTGAGTTATGCAAAAAGTGTTGTTTAAAAGCACTGAGAAGTTCCAAGTTTTTTGTTGTGAAAAATTAATAATAGGAAAACAAGAAGTTTTAGTTAGGTATCTAATTCTTCATTTGACCACCTAAATGAGTGCAATTGGTTTCCTTTCTGCCACATAAGTAGAACTTTAGAGCAGATTTGGGCTTCGAATGCACTTGTTAAATCAGGTAATTCTATTTCATGTTTGTTTACTTGGCACTTGGTGATTATGCATTATTGATCTGTGTAGCTAGTCTTCAAAACTGCAGTTAATAAAGAGAAGACTTTGTATGGAAGTATTTTTTGAAGAGACCATAGCTTTGCTCTTTTTAGTGAACTAGAAGTAAATTCTGAATTTGCTTTCTTATCATGTCCATACTCTGGGTCTGCAACAGGCTATTATATATTTCAAGTTCTTAGAGTTTTGGATATGGTAAGAAAAAATGTAAGTGTCACTTCTGGAGTATACAGTAGGTAGTTTACTTTGTAAAAAGCCAATAACTTGGTGTTTTTCTTCTCCTTCCAAAATATAGGTGACAGGTTATTTTTAAAAACACATCTTAGGCAAGTAATTCAAACTTCAAATTTCTATACTCCTTTAAGTGTCATTTTTTTTCCTAAAGGCTGTTATCAAAATAATCTAAATCACTTTCTTTCTATTAATCAAAGAATTACAGCACTTAAATTTGTAGTTGTCACTCACACAGTTTGTGCCTAAAGCATTTTGAAATTGTTTTGTGTGGTCTTTTCAATCAGTCTGGGTTTTTTTTCTCAAGACATTGTCAACATGCACAAAGAATGGGATCACAGTGGTAATGAATTTCATTCCTTTGGGACTTAAAAGGTGAGATGTAATCTGATCTCCAAAGGTTTTAACAAAAATAGTCATTGTTTCAGAAATTCTAACATTAAACACAATCAACACCTGCTCAGTCAATGGAATATCTTTCCCAGCAAATTGGAAAACAAAACCAAGATGTTCCTGCTCAGCTCAACAAAACATAATGAAATTCATAAATTAGCATCTTCAAAAAGACATTTTTAGTTTTCATATTGGAAGTTCAATGATAGGCAACTTCTCATCATTACTTTGGGCATTTTATGTTATAGCAGAATTCCTAAAGCAGCACCTGCATTATGAGATTAGATTAGATTGGATTAGATTAGATTAGATTAGATTAGATTAGTATGTTATTATTACTAGGAATTATTTGTTCAAATGGTAGAAACTTGGAAAAGCAGATGTTGCTATACTAAAAACCGCATGATTTTCTTGAAGTATTTTTGCCTAAAAATAGCAGGGACAGATAAAAAGTAAGAAGAGTTTGAAGACTGATAGATTAGATCCATTTACATATTGGAGACTCATGCATAAAATAAATAATACTTCTAATGTGGGCTACTGCAAACAGTGTAGTAATTTAAAGTTGATTCATTAATCAGCTGGACATTGTTATGGTCTAATTTATTCTTTGACTGTGTATGTTCTTAATTAGCTCAAATTGAACAAGCAGAATTTATCTAAAGGTTTATGGGATAAATAAACACAAAATTTAGCAAAGCATCATAGACGTTCCAGGGTGATATAGTCTTTTTTTATTACCTGTAAGTTTGTCAATTAAACTGTAATGTACAAAAGAGAGGAATATTAATTGTTATTTATTAATTCAATATTATTTTTAAAAGTCTGTTTAACAGTTTCACACTTTGCTTAGCTGACTGTAAGTTAAGACATTTAACAGAAACATAGTTAATAATAAAATTATAATTATTAATGTTTAACACTTAGCATGGCATGCTGATGTAGAGAACAATATATATAAATTACCCATTGAAGCTGACCACAACTTGTGTAGTCAGACACATCCAAAGAACTTACTAGTGACAGGTAATCTCCTTAAATCAGGCAATAAAATGGACACTGGTACAGAAAAACCAAGAATGAATTATGTTTAGAACTGGACAGGCACATTGAAAGATATAAAAATATAAATGAAGGAAATAAACATGTTCTTTTTTTCTTGATTTTATTCAAAGAACAGACAGAACTCTTGGGTAATTTTCTTCACCTTTCTGACAGCCCTGACAGAATTGAATGTTGTGGTTTGATGCCTTTTTTTTTTAATCAGTAGGACAGCAACTAAGAATTTTACTGATGACAGCCAAAGAGTCAGAACAAGACAAGAAAGGTAAATTTCCTCTAGTTACTTCACAAAAAGTTGCAGGCAACTCTGCAAAGCCTTGAAATATTGTGGGGGTTTTCTTCTTCTTCTTTTTTTTTTTTTTTTTTTTTTTTTTTTTTTTTTTTTTTTTTTTTTTAAATTTTATGATTTTCCAATTGTTTTCTTGATAATGTAATAAAATTGTAGATTAAAACAATGAAAAATAATTTTCCTGGATAAGTTGCAATTTTCTTTTTAATTCTGAGAATAAAAGTGTGTGGAAGCTAATCAATTACTTTGTTTAAATGGCTGTTTTGGGGAACATTTGACATACTAATGAAGGGGGGGGCAGTTCCACTTCTCAGTTCTGACTGAGGCACATCACAATGAGAATTTTAATAGCATCTTTTAAAAAATGTTTTAAATATTTTATTTGCTATTTGTTCTTGTTTTAGTGGCCAATTTGAATTTTTTTAAATTGGATAATCTTGCTCCTTTTCCTTGATTTCTCTTTTTTGTGTCTTTAAGGATGCCTTTGATATCTCTGGAAGGGGGAGAGGGAAAGTGGGAAAGAGGAAAAACAGGAAAGGGAAAGTATTCATTGAGGAAGAAAACAAAATTTGGTAAACATTTGAATAAACTTTAGTAGGTGACTTGCATCATGCTATCCTCTTACCACAGAAAACGCTGGACTGTTCTAGTATATTTTAAGGAAGCTATCTGAAATCACACAAAGAATTGAGAGATCAATAGGCTAGCTTAGTTGCTCAAACAGTAAAAATCAATTTTGTGGTTTTTTATTTTCTAAGCAAAGTTTGTGGAATTACACTGTAATTATGGACTAAGGACAGAAAAAATTCAACTGTAACTTTTTTCTTTAACCAAGAGTACTCAATTCCATTCCTTTATGATATTTTCAAACAAAAAAGGTTATCATTCAAGTACAGTTGTCTATCCAGTAAATAAAATAGTTAATTTTATTCTAATATATATTTTATTTCCATTATTATGTAATCTGTATATAATAATTTGTATTAATCTTCATCCTTTAGGTGTAAAATGGGGAAGGAAAAAAGAAAGTGTCTTTGATTACAGTATTTACTCTGATTTGAAAGACAGACCTTTCCTGTCATGAGTGGAATAGATCTGCCAAGCCCGGTGGTGGCCAATTTGTTCTGATTTTTTTTTCAGTAAATCAAGACTGCATCCATACCAGCATCAACAAAAGGGAATGCACTGTCACATGAGAAGTCTGGATCTCAGATGGTTGTGTTCAGTGAGAGGCTAGACAGTGACCAGGATTCAGGGAACAACTGACTACAGTGAGTTCCATTTTTATATTTCAATTTGATCCCCTGTTGAAGAACACATGGAAAGGTTAAACATGCTTCATTTAGTTTCGACATGCATCATGCTTGTTTGTGCATGTGAGATAACAGATGCTAAGTGGCCAGTGTGGGTTTGAATATTTTGGATATTTTCCTGGTAAACAGTTGTCAAAACTCACATCACTTTTAGGTTCATCTTACATCTCCTACCTAGGAGACAGAGGGTCTAGTCCTTAGGTTGCATATAGAAAAGGTCTGCTCAGCATTTTAGAAAGATGATACCCCTCGTAATTAGCATTATTTTTACAGAATTATGACCAGGCCTGCCCAAGAAGAGGAAAGAATGACTATTCTTACCTTTGTGAGAGATGAATGCTACATATGCTAGGTAACTTAGATAGATATTTTATATACAGCACTATCACCATCTTACCATTATGTTTTGTATGACTTCTGAGAATATAGAAATAATCTAAGTGGACCCTAAGGGTGAGATAGGCTGAGATGCACCTAGTTTCAAATTCTCACTGGTGTGTGTAAAGTGGCTGCAAAAGTCCTGTGTGCCTTCAGGAGATGGGTACCTATGTTCATGACTGGTAGGAAAGCAATCAGAGAACAGTATTAGGATTGCTGAAACCCCAAGGGACTTAGAGAATGGTTTGATTTGGACAGGACCCTAAATATCATTCAGTTCCAAACTCCTGTCATGGTAAGGGATGCCACCCACTAGATCATGTTCCTTAAACCCCCTTCCAACCTGGCTTTGGACCCCTTCAGTGGTGCTCATGATGCTTCTGTCTTCAATTTTGACACCAAAACTAGAGGGTAATAGGTAAATTTAATATTCAAATTTTAGAGTGTACAGGGCACTGAGAACATTGAAAACTAACGCAAGTTGGATGTCAAATTTGCATTGCTGCTGCAAGAGAAGAGAAAAAGCTGTGGCTCTGTGTAGGGGATGCAACAAGGAAATGGGGGGTCCAAACCCTTGTTCCATCCATCTAGCATTGGTTTTTTCTTCTGAAAAACTTCTATCCCTGTAACCTGAGGAAAGAAAAAGTACAGCAGTGGATAAGATCCTTAGTTCAAGGCAAATGTTTCACATATTTAAAGAAGTGAACACATTGTAGATATTGTCATGTTTAAAAAGTCTTAGTAGGCTTGTTTCTTGTGTTTTTAGAACTTACCCTACTTAAATTAAACTCCAAAGAGATTTTAACAGAATTAAAGTTTCAGAAGTAGTATTTATCAGCATTTAGTATTAAAGTGGCCTGCTTAAGTCAATGCACTGATGAAAAAGAAAAGCCAAGCTTGCCTTTTAGAGTTCTTTAAACAAAAAGACTTATTTTGATTGCAACAAAAACACCCATAAATCTATGCACATATATATTGATCTTTCTTTCCTCTTAAAAATGACTCTGTCCCTGTAAGTTGGCATATTTCATAAACAAACCAACAAATTATTGATCCATCATATACTCTAAAAATCCTGTGAAGAATCTAGGTTGCTTTTAAGTTCATGCTGTACCTAAGGGAATGAGAAACTACAAAATGAAAAATAGATGTTTAAAAATAATATTAGAAGATGTATAGCTACTTTTGCTCCTGCAAAACCTTTCATGGTAATTCTTTGAACAGAGTTAATTAAAAATATTTTTATGAGCTAATAGATTACGTTATTTGCTAATATGGTTCTTTATGGTGACTATTAGTTACTACATTAATTATATGTCCCTGCAGATATCTCTGTTCCTTTTTTGCTAATGCTGTGACAGCATGTATTTTCTTATACAGGAATCATACAGAATTAGGACTGCCTGACATCTTGTTATTGAAAGCAAAGTTACATTCAGCTTGGATTAGAGATGGATTCTGGTCACATGTCCTTTAGAAAAGGAAATAATGAAGTAGATTACAGGTGTTTATTAGTACTAATTTAATGAACAATGCTGTGAAAAGACAGAGCCAGCTAGAATTTCAGTTATTCTACCTATCTTTCTTAGAGTGTTCCGAGCAGCTGACATGACACAGAGTTACCAGGAGCTTAATTGTGAATGACTTCCTAGAGAGGGATGGCAGCAAGCTGTCATGGTCTTTTAGAAAGGAGAGAGAATTAAGGATATTAGTTTGTGGTTAAGTAAAAAACTGTTAGTGGTTATTTGTTCAGTAACTTATGCATTAACCACTGAGATGCAATTCTCCACTAAAGTGTAATAATGGGGTTGCACAAGCTGGGTCTGATTTTGAAAAACACTTGTCTTGATGTAGCTGAAATTCCTGTACTTATGCTGATACCAGAAGATAAGGCTTAAGTACCTCAGAGTGAAACTCTGGTCTGGAAAGTGCTTCCCTCTGAGCAGCTGTCTAATACTGTTGCTGTTTTTCAGGTAGACCTGAAAGGTCCCAAAAGCAACACTTGATAGAAAACACCAGAAAGATGTTTCCAGCAGTTAAAAAAACACCAAAAGAATTGAGTTTCTTTGTAATCATTTAACAGCACACCTGAAACACAAATCACAGAGCTACAAACCAGGGACTGTAATTGTTAGCTCTTTTCTCCCCATCTCTTGAACCACACAGGATATAGCTGTGCAAGGAAGAAGCTTTTATGACTAATGGCCATGTAAAATGTGGATGCTTACTGTTTGTAGAAGTATTTTATGGCAAAGATTGCATGATTACTATGAAAGGGGAAAAAGTCTCTTACTGTTATTTTAAGGGTCAAGGGACTTAACAGAGTTTTTTGAACTCTTATTTTACTTTGCCAGCCCATATGTTGAAGAACATCTTCACCTTCACTCTGTTACCACTGCTGAGAGGGTTGTAGTGAGGCGGTTCTGAGCTGTGATGTTGAACTGGGAAAACAAGTCATCTTTTTCTGACTTTATGGTAAGGCCCAGCTGAAATTTTCAGAGAACTGTGGTGGAAAACTTCCTTTAAGCCAGATACGGACTCATTTATATGAGGCAAGAAGCATAAAGCTTTCCCTCCCTTGTCTGAATGAGGGGGAAAAAAAAAATCTCAGCACAACAAACAGAGAGATGTATTATTGGTATTCACCCCATCAGAGGGATATCAGAATGACTCATACTGAGCTGCTGCTCTGAAGGCTGTTTTATATTCTCAGCCCAGCTGGTCTAAGATCAAGGCTTCTCAAATAGGAGTACTTTACACTCTTAGGCTTAACATGCTTTATACTTGCCCTGACTTTTTAAAAAACAGGATCCTAAAGTAAAAAAAAAAATTTGTGAAGCTACAAACACTATTAGCTTTGACATTCAGAAAGTTATATTTAAAATATATTTGTAAAGGAGCTGCTGTGTAGTCAGTGTGCTGGGTATTTAAAGATGATTGTATTATATTTATTTGTATTTGTCATATTGGTTTTATGGGACATGATACTTTGAAGGATTAGCTCAGCACACCACAGAGGATAATGTGTGATAATTGATAGGAAGCTGGACCTAGGCATTTAGGTGCTTTGATTGGTAAATGAGATGAGAACTTATCATAACTCTGACAGTAAATTTAAAATAAATATTCCATCAGTCTTCCTTCAAAAACAAATGATTTCTTTGAACAAAAATAACTCAAGGGCTACAGACAATCCAAAATACAGGAAGAGCAAATATTTCTGATAATTGTTCTGCATAAAAGAGTCAGAAAGTATAAACTACTTTTTGCTTGATTATTTTTGAGGAGAAATGCTGCATTACCCACAAAGATGAACGAAGTATTTTTCATGTCAAAGTTCACAGTGATTGAGTTCTTTATGAAAGACTGGCAGATGCAGAAAAAGAATGCAAACATAAGCAATAAAAGTAATTTTTATATAATTAAGGGACACAAATGTTGAAACAATTTAGCTACTAAGAAAACCATGGAACATATGATACCAGAGTCACTCCTACACAGGATTTAAGTATGACTACAGTTTAGTGAGTGCTCTAAAGGTATGTTTAAGACAGAGAAAAATCTGTATATTGTCAGCAAAATGCCAGTTCCTTTTCCAGATGAGAAAACAATAAATTGACTTGGTTGAAATGTGAATGTTTCTGTATTGCTGCTAATGCTTCAAAACAATTGAATTATGTATTATTTCTAAAAACACACAAGAACAATCCACTTCTTTCCTTTTTTTTAGACAGCAATCAAATTTCATTAGAAATATTTGATGTTGTAATAACTTTAAGTGAATTAGAGGGGGTTCTTGGCAGCTTTTCATTATTTAGTGCCTACTGTGCTACTGCTAATTTGGGGAGGAAAACAGTTCATGATAAATAATGAAAAAGGTTTGTTTCTAGCTAATTACTTAGCTCATATGCTGCATAATGCAACAAGGTATATGATAGGTTAGTTATCATTTGATCATATAGAAAACAGAAGTTTTCAATTACACTGTATGGCAGCAAGTTTTCTAGTTGCTGGAAGAATTTAATTTTCCTAACTTAAAATATATGGAAGTATTGAGCTATATTATCCTAAGATTAGCTTTACTAGGCTGATGGATTCTTGATTATTTTCCAGCCTATTAAAAGTTAGCTATCAAATGTCAGAAGAAACTAGATTTTTCAGTTCTCTGAAGATGGAGAAATGGGATTAATGGATTGGTTTCTGGTGTCTGAATACCGATTATTTTTCAGCATATGTTAAAAGATAAAGTAGGAAAAATTTAAAGTGTCTCCATTTAATAATATACAATTGGTCTCAAATATCTGACTTCACTTTTTGATTTGGCAAACAAAGCTATCCTTACCTGATCCAGTCTCCTTTTGAAAAAAAAATTCAAGCATTCTGAAAGGCTTGGTAATGAAAAGGACTGGGTATAGAGTGCTTGTCAGGAATATTGTAATGAGATGCTTAGTAGAGCATGCATACAGCTGCAGAAGTGTATTAGGAAACAACATTTCAATCTTTAAATCTTGAGTGTGTTAATTACTTTAAACCTGTGGATTTTTTGTTCTCTCATATACAGCAATAAGAATAATATTTCCTTGAGTAAACAGAATTGCTACGAATACAGAAATTTTATAAACATGGATTCTGTAGAGACTGTTTAAATTTAAATTTTATTTCACTTATACATGACAAAAGTTTTACTAATTGATTTACAGCGCCTATTTGCGTGGAACTGCATTAAGCAGTTATCACTTAAACTTTACAACTGCAATACTGAATTGTGTGTCTTGAAGTTATAAACTAATATACTCTCGTACATATTAGTTGAAAAATGATATTTAGATTTATATGTGGCTAATTTCCAGTTAATTTATAATAGTAATTGCCATCTCCATATTCCACAGATAATGGATACTCAATGTATTAATACATTGAGTAACAATATTGTTCAGAAGCCTGTGCCTCCTTTTGTCACCTGTCTTTGAGTGGGAATCTAGTTGGCCATCTTGCAGTTCTTTCATGTATGTCAGTGGTGAGTGACCAAAACATCAGCTTGGTTCTTTATTGCCCAGTAAAGAAGTAGGACTGAATGCAAAGTGTGAGGTTAGTACTTCAGTACCAACCAATTAGTCTAAGGGGAAAACTATTACATGTAGGTGAGATCCATTTATTTAATAGATCAAAATAATTCAGCCCTGAAAGAATGGTGGGAAGGCAGCAGAGGGAAGCTGTTCACAAGATTATCCTATTGGAAGGATTTTCAGTACATGGGATTATCTGTAATGAGATTAACCACTGAGAGATCAAATCCTGAATGGATGCTTCAGGGAGACAAAATGCCCACTAAAACAAAAGAGAAGTAGGAGGTAAAGGCTACAGGATTTAAACAAAGTCTGATCCTGAAAGTCCTGTTGTTCTGGCAGTAATAATGGCAAGACTGGTTGGCAGACAACCAGGAGACATGTCAAGTGCTCATCAGTAAAAGACAGTGTTAGGAAAAGGGTTTCTAACGAATGGAGCAATGTGGAGGTATAATAAAAGGTGGCCACTGATTCTTCTACATCAATGGGCAGCTGAGAATCCTGTGAGCAGCAAGATGATGCTGCAAACAATTAGAATGGGTGTTAATTTTGTGTACAGTTACAGAAATTGGATTTTAGATGAGAGCCTAGAATGGAGTACAAAGCTTCAAGATGTGCAAAAAATAGGCATCATTTATGCTTCAAGCCATGCAGGAAATTTGAAAGGCACATTTAACAAGTGATTAGTATTTCAAGTAAATAGTAACCAAATTTTGGAACTTTTTTCCTCTGGTGCAACATTTAGACAAACTGGTTTCGGGGAGGTAGGTATCAGTATGAACATATATGGAAAGAAAAGTCAATAAATAAACTTAAGTCAAAATCAAGATACTTTCCAGAAAGTTGAGTCCAACTCAGTATTTTGGCATTTCCAATTAACATCAGATGCTAGTGGGAAAGGTTATAATTTTGAGACCCAAACCAGACATATAGATTGCACTTCCATCAGAAATGCAACTGTAGATTTGCCTCTCAAACTTTGGACATTCTGCATACTTTGTCCTCCTCTTGGGGCAGAAACTCACTCGAGGCATATTTGCTCTGCAGTGTCATCAGCATATCTAGTAGAGAAATCTGAAGGCTACTTTGAAGAAAAACACAAAAAAACAACATGGAAGACATTGCTCAGAAAAAGTATTCTGTCTGTAAAGGAACAATATTTTGTTCACAGACATATTTACAATTCCACAAGTTGAAAGATATATGGCTTTTGTTTTAGGTAGAAATTATTATATATAACAGCTGGCTAAGCAGCCATATCTTACCTAGACTCATCACCGTGCCTGGTGTCCATTATTCCTCTCTCGCTCTAGTGAGACATATTGAGCTATTCTGCATGCCACATGTAGGGAAGGATAGGATGTATCTATTATCGTGGCCGGGTTTTGGTAGTGGAAGCGGGCTACAGGGGTAACCTTTGTGAGAAGCCTATATTTTACATGTCTTCATGTGTAAACAGCAGTGAAAATACAAGTTTAAAGCTTTGAGCAGTCTGAATCTGCTTTCCTGTGCAGGTTATCCAGTTATAACTTTATCTGGGAACTGGAGAGTTAGTCAAATGCCAAAAAGCATGTACCAAAGAACAGGGCCAATTTTTGTAAACAGACTTTTAATTATTTTTAATTAGGTGATGTCTTAGATTTTATTGGAACTTAATGGAGCTTGTCAAATACTTGAAAAGAATTTTCCTCAAATAAATTATTCAGCAAATATTGCTATTATACATTAATTAATTTATTCAGTGAATAATATTCAGCCAGCTACACAGTTGGTCAAATGCTGCTAAAAGCAGTTTGCTGAAGAATAGTTTTGATGAGTAACAGCAGTACTCTCTGAATAATATATTTGGCAAAGACTACCTGACCAGTTCTATTTTTATTAGATAGAGACTTTGAAGACTTTCAGCTGACCAACCTTGGAAGCTCTAGTTACACAAGACCAATTCGAAACCATGTTTTTTACTATGTCTTGCTAATACATTGAATTTGGGAATAGTTAATATTTTGCAGTGGTTCACATACCATTAATATTTTCTGAAAGCTGAGTTTGCAGGACAGCTGAATCCGCAGATAACTTGTTGTTTTGGCTATTTAGTTTAGTGCTTAGTAGGCATTTTGTTCTCTGATCTTTTTTCCTTGGTAACCTGGCTACGTCCTTCAGGAGACTCAGGACTTCTGTCATCTATCCAGCAGCTCCAAGAAGACAGTGAAAGCTCTTGTACTCTTAATGACTTTGGAAAACCAAGGGCAGCTCTAGTTATTCAGATCAAAACTAATCATGGGACTGACTTCAAGCTCTTAAAAAACAGTGTGGAAGAGTTAGATCATGATGCAAACAGTGAGAAAGCAAGCATCATAGACCATGAGATTTAGAGTGACTGAAATTGTGTGAATGAGCAAGTCTAGTACTGGCCTTGTTGAGTAGCCTTGTTTGAGCTTCATTCATTCCAAAACATCGGGGTATTAGGTAAATTGCTACTTTCAGGGAAGCAGAAGGTTTAATTAATTCTAGCCAGTTCAGATTGTGATTGCTTGGCTATTCAGCCCTCTGCTTTTATTCAATTCAGAAGTCCAGGAATTATATTTCACTTCATATTCTGGAGATTCATCCTGCCTAATACTTGGCAAGGGATTGACTGCACGTGATATGTTCAAGTAATCCTACACAGTCCATCTGAACTACAGTCAGAGATTGTGAACATGTCTGAGGAAACTAGATTTAAACTATAATATAAAATAAACATAATAAAACACATCTGGGAGGTAGGGTACTTGGGCATGGATCTATGTCTTACTGGGCTCCATTAGCCCAGGCTGTCCTGTTGTTATGTACAACACTGTGCTGCTTTATCCTTATGAAACTATACAGTGAAGTTGAGGCATGTCAAGATGATCTGTTCTCAGAAGCTGGGCCTACAGTCACGCCATCACAGGCTATGTCAATATTAACCAGTAAATCAGTCCAGCATAACAGCAACATCCTTCTTGGGCTAAAGGATCTGACATCCCTACTGTACATGTTTCCATGGGGTTTCCTTTTAGCTGGTTCTGGTAGGATTCCATGAATGCCCAATTTCTTCTGGTATGCATTAGGTGTGCTGCTGGGGAATGAGCACTTTCTAGTTTAATTTCATCCAAATAGACTCTCTGAGACTGCTGCACAACACAAATGAACACGCAGTTACTTGGGTGCATACCTCAGTTGAAAAAAACACTGAGACATACTCGTTATTGCTCATGGTAGTAGGTTTGCGGTGTGTTAGATTTTAAATAATCATGGGACCAAATTGGAGTTTTATTATACTTTCTCATTAAAAAAAGGCAGGGAGAAAAGCAGTCATATTTTACTGAATTATACCCTTCAGATTTCTTTAAATGAGCTTGCTCTGGTGAGTGGGTTGAGCAGAGAAGTGAAGTGAGGTGTTGAGGATTTGAGAAATATATTTATTCCACAAATTAATTATATTTGGAATTACAAATGTGTTAGTGTTTGTCAAAGCCCCACAGCATTACATATAGTGTTAACCATGAAAATATTACAGATCAGTATCTCTTCTGAGCTGCAAAAAATTGTTGTTAGGCTCAGTTACAGTGCCAAAATGAATACATAATTTAAATCCTCATTCCTACAAGTTTTGATCTCTGTTTTTTTGGGGTTTTTTTATTAACTGAGAAAATACCAAATGATATGACAAGCAAAGACCTTTAAATCTGCACTCTCTCTGGACTACAACAGTTTAACTGCATCCTTGAGTTAGAAATATTATGGGTCAAAGGCAGGCCTAGGAGGCCCTCAAGATTGACCTAATTATCTACAGTACATTTCCACTTTTCTGTATCTGGAGGCCAATTAGTTTTCACGCTATGTACAGCAGAGCATATTTTTGTGTCTCTTGTAGTCACTTGAGCCTTAAGAATACTATAATATTTCAATATAATAATGGAACATAATTGAGATCTGTGATTTAGTAATAGAATAAAGAGTTCAAGATCAGAGCTAACTATCATATGAACTACACCAGAAACATACAACTATATGTCTAACAGTTTAGACAGAATTTAGGGTGAGGAATAATAAAGGCCAAGCCTCTTCATCTGAAATCCACTTTTCCCCATTTTGGCTGTGTCCTATGTACCATGACAATTGCCATACTGCAGTGTACTAGCACGATAACCAACGACTCAATCTAATCTAAATGCCTTAGAAAACCATTAACTGCTTTTCTTCATTATTCTGGTGTGTAAATTGGAGCAGTTGAAACCTTCTGTGCCTTTATTTTGTGGTGATGACCTTCAGTTCCGATTTTGCACTGCTTTGACATAACATGGATTATTTCAAAACTGACTAGTAAATCATCCTAGGTTTTGCTCTCTGTATTAAAAAATATGAATCCTTCTACCTAAGTGCATCCTCCTCTAATATGAAGTTGTTTCCTTTACTTTGTCTGTGGAGTGAGTTGAAGAGGGCATACACAGTGCTACTGACCACCAGGAGCAGGCAGCTCCACTTCTGTGTTTGGGGCATGTAAGAGCTGAGAGCCAGAAAAAAATGTGGTACCCAAACAGTGGTGGAAGTACTCAAAAAATCCCCCAAACCAAAACAAAATTCCCACCTCACTAAAAAAACCCCAGAGTCCAAACCACAACAAAACAACAAAAAACACAAGAAAGAAAAGCAGAACAATAAATTAAGGCATGAAACAAGGCAACCACTTTAAAAGAAATAGCTTAAAAACACATGATGACACACAAATAAAAGATACAAGGTGGAATTTCTAGAGCACTGCATATTGGACTGATGCTATTCCATCAATGGATACTTCCCACAGCCCCATGTAGAGTTTATTCAAGTGTACTTTATGTTAGCTGTTGTCTGCTTTGTCCATCGTGGGTGACCTAATGCTCTTCAAAGTATAACCCAGAGTTTCTTATCGTTCAGCCCACAAAGGTTGTCTGTCTGTACATGCACCTTGACCTGGAATCACACTTACTCAGTATTATTTTAGAATTCAGTGAAGAACAGTGTGATGAATGGCTGAGATATTTCTTTTGCTCACTGAATACACACTGTGTGCTCTGTTCTGTTAACAACAAGCATGTGGCTGAGCAGCCCATTCTGTTCAGGACCAGGAAAACTCTCCAGACAGAGGAGAGGTTGTGTATTTCCTTGAGAATAATCTTGTGCAGCTGGGAGAGGCATCTGGGCTATAGGGTGACACACATTGGGATGGCTGGAAGTGAGGTGCAATTTAGTAATGTGGGATTTGTGTGAAAGGAAATGCAGCTGAGCTTCAGGTAATGGGCATGACAAGACATTGCTGCCAAGCTTTGGAGGATACTGTGAGGCTGGTGCATGTTAGGAGTTCGGGGCTAAAGAGAAGGGCATCATTGCAAGGAAGACTAGATAAAGAGCTCCACATCTCTAGTTTCAGGCTGATTTATTCAGCACTCTAAGAGTCTTATCTTAGACCTTTTGCTGTATTAACCCTGTGTTAGAGTGTGGGTTCCTTAATACTGCATCCTTGCTGCACTGGGTGGTGGTGCAGGTGTGTCTAATTCTGTGTCTGGTTCTTGTGATGACATTGTTGGACTTTGTTTAGTAGGACTAAACAAAGGGACTTTTAAACTTGCTTATTTTAATGCTGGCTAGGTTTTTTTCACTTCTTTTAAATAAAGCTGTTATTGATTCCTTTACTGTAGCTATTTCTCTTTACTGTATACTTGCTGAAGGAATCAAAACAGTGAATGAATGTTCTTGAGTAAATGCTCTAATGAATTTCTTCTTCCTAGCTCTGTAGATACCAATCTCATAGAGAGGGATATTAATGTTTCTTTTTCCTTTCAACTTCTGAATGACCATCAGAATAGTTGTTGGTAAAGAATTAAAAACTAAACAAGTGAACATATAAAAAATGATAGGGTTTTTTTATTCATGGACCTGTAATCTCTATAGGAGAAAAAAGAATGGACTATTAGAGGCAAAAGCCACAAAGGAAGTGACTGCTGAGCTGAGGCAAACACTGCTTAGAAAGTAGGAGATTAGAAACATGTAGGTGACAGACCTTCACCTAGCAAGCTTTATTTCAGTTGTTCAAACCTAGTGAAAAAACAATAAAATTTGTGACAGCTGAGAAAATAGTGATCAGTGTTGTGCTGTCAGAGATTTGGTGAAATATAAGTAATACTAAGAACCTGGGGCCTCAATGCTGTAAGAACTTCAGGTTGTCCAAAGCAGTGTATCAGCAGTGGTGGCGAGTCTGAGGTGCTGCATTCCAGGGATGATGGTTCCACCACTTCCCTGAGCAGCTTCCAAATAATCACCCTTTCTGTAAAGAATTTTTTTCCTAATATCCAACCTAAACCTCCATGGATCCAAAGCTGTTTTCTCTTGTCCTAATAAATGCAAGCTTCTAGTCAGACCAGAGCATATCTGAGCAAAATGTAATGCTTTGTGTTAGACTGACCCTTCTTCTGGTTCCTTCTGGCTTTAATATATGTAGTTTCTGGTATTTTTGACTGTACCAGGTGCAGGTGCCCAGATGCTGCAGGGGCCTCTGTGGGGAGTGGCTGGACACAGCCCATTCCAGCCAGCCCCCCTGGCTCCACCACAGGGCATGACTGGGCCCTGCAGCCAAGGTGGCATCACCTGGGGAGCACCTGGAAAAGAAAGGGTGAAAAAATGCCATACAGGCAGTTCCTGAAGGTCTGCAGTCCTTGATGGAGCAGTGGAATAATGTGAGGGGGAAGTAGGGGCAGAGAGGAACAGCTGTGTACTGAACACACGCTTCTCCCATTCTCTCCGCTGCCGCTCCAGGGGAGGCAGTAGAGGAGTCTGGAGTGCCGGACTTTGTGCTGTGCAGGGGAAAGAGGGGAGAACTTGTGAAGTCTTTGTTTCTTGCTACCTGAATCTATTACTAATTCTGTTTATGCAGACAGGAAAATTTCTGGTCCTTTTTTCTTACCTTACCCGACTGGGGAGCAGGTGTGAGTGAGAAGCTGGTTAAGTATTTGGCTATTGGGCACATTGGACCCCCACACTGACATTCAGAAGTGAAGGTCTGAGTATGCTGCATCAATCTAGAGTATATTTCTGTGTCATCATCTTTTATGGGGTTTGCTGCAAAACCAATGTGCATATAATGTTTCATTTTTTGAGATTTGAAATACTTATATATCACCTACTGAATTGAATTGGATGAAATGTTGGAATTTTAAGTTCAAGGAGAAATAATGTTGGTAGAGATCCTAATAGAGGACTTGCATAGTTCTGAAGCTAGCCCAAAACAGGAAAAGTCTAATATTTTCCTGTAAGATGATGCCAGAAAAACCATTTATTTGACTATAAAAAAAAGTGGCTGGAGAACACAGTATTGCAGATCAGTGCATGTTTATTACCATGCAGGTTGATTAGTGTAACTATAATCTGTAAATAAGGTGGATAAATTTATTTGAGAAACTGGAATGAAAAATGAGAAACTGTCCTACTTGCATGATGTGGAGGCCATGACATAAATTTGAATGTGTGGGTTTGGCCTTTCCATTGTCTCTTTGGAAGAGGTATAAATACACATTACTATTGTGTTTTATCCAAGTAGAACCAAAACAGTAATGCAACATGGGCAATTTAGATAAAGAAACCTGATTAGAACACAGTTTAATTGGTAAAGTAGTGATCTTATAAACACTCAATGGAAAACCAGCCCAAAACATTAAGAAAAGTTTGAATGGGGTTTTACTTGCTTAAATTTAAGGTTAAGATTTGTTGGTTAGATCTATATAGCTTTCCTGGTAAGTGGCCACAAAAGTGTTTGTGATGTGATGTGTTCTGCACTCTGTCCACCTCCTGGGCATCGCAAGCAGCTGAGGAAAACCTTGCCTGGGTATGCCTGGCAGCGTATTAACTGTACAAAGCTTTCCAGAGTCCTTAGGGAGATAGACTTCTGCATGTTTTAGAGCATGGCCTTCTGCTTCGCCTAGGGCTTCATGTCTGGGGTTGCTACCTAGATAGATGGTGACTGTGGAATCAGATGGAGAGCTTCTTTCAAATGACTGTCTGCATGTACTTGAGGTACCAGATTTTCATCTGGCCAGGCTAGACCTGGGAAGTTTGCAAAAGTTTTGAATAAAAAGCAGTGCTGGGCATGTGAAACTGAAGGTTATGGACCTAAGATAGAGCATGTTATGTTCCAATCACAGCCATTAATTTTACAGTCTTGATACATGAGACCGTGTAAGGTGTATGTTGTGCTTAGTGGCTATTTAAAAATAATTTCGAGTTTCCTCCCCCTGAAAGATAACAGTAATATGTTAGCCAGCTGATATACATATGATGTAGGAGCTGTAGCAAAAGACATTAATGGATATTAGAAAAAGTGGGGGAAACGGAAGATGGGATTCCAGGTGCTGGAAACAACATTAAATATAAAAGTATTATTACTGTGGATTTGTGGCAATTTTGCCACTAGAGATGCATCTATATGGTATGCTTCTAGGGCATATACTCAGTCTCCAACTTTCATGAGTCCTAAAATCCAGTAAATTTTTGATATTATCTCTGTCAGATCTCAGTGGTCTTTGAGGAAGAAAATTCTTTTTAGCACTGTAGCTCTTAGAAAAAGGACAAAGAAAAAATGTTCAAACACCTTTAAGTACCTGTCTCAATAGGGTTGAGTTTAAACCATCATTTAATCTCTTCTTTGCTGACACTGTAGGTCTGAGGAAGAATTTTTGTTCAAAGCAAAATCAGTGAATTTGGACTTCTGTTTCCTGTGAGGACAAAGTTAGTCTTTGCTTCCAATGATATTGTGGGAAATAAGTCACCTATTTTGAAAGCAAAAAAATTCAGGATGGTTGAAAATATGAAATTTAGTTGAGATAAAACCAATCTATTCCTGTAACAATAAAAGGAATAATTTAAAACACAGCATCTCAGGATTCAGGCACAAATGCAGTCCTCATGACCCTTGTCTTTGTTAACAAAAATTTCCTCTTCCTTTCTCCTTCATATATTATCGCTTTGTGTCTTACCACTTTCTTGTTTTTATGTGAGTGACTTTCAGCATACTTGGACTCTGGAGTCAGGTATCATTGAACTAACCTGAGTCCCAGGAAGGTGGATTTTATCTACAATACTAACCAGAAACCAGCTTCCTAGGGACAACTTCTCTGTTGCAACTTTTTTTTTCTCCCTGACAAATGTTTTAGCTTCCATGAAGTAAAGGAGTTCAGCCATTATTAAAACTCCTTCTTATAGACGCAGCATCAGTATTAGTGTGCTAAACCGCTTTGATATAATGGTAATAGATACCTAGATTTCCTGATCTGTACCTAAAGATCACAGACTGCGGAGAGCTCTAGTACTCTGAGGCTGACGAGCTACTTGGGTGTGTTCTTTAATTACTCACAGAGAGGAGCAGTAGAAGATAATGTCGTACAGTGAAGCAGTTGCCAGGTACTGGATGGCAATGGTGGCATAATCGTGGCTGGTGCTTGAGAAGCTCTACAGCCCTTGTCTGATGAATGGCTCCTGGCTCACTGTAAACGTGATTGGTGAAAGTTCACACGTGGGAAGGAAGCCAGCTCGAAGTGAGGAAGCGACACTAAGGTGGCTCCACTGTCTTTGTAGGTGGGACTGTGAAACGCGAGAGTTTGTGTCACAGATGATTGTCAACAGCAGAATATGAAAGGGACTAAAGATTAAAAGATAGAGGGGGCTGAGAGACTGGCAAGTCATACAGGACATACACTTGCTGAAGTGCTCCAAATCACAGTTTTCTCTCTGACCATCTCTATGGACAGGTCAGGTATTTATGGCAGATAATTTGACCATGTGCATTAGGTTTGGCTCGTTTCTTCTGCCTGTTTTGTGAGCATCAACTTCTAAAAACGGGATTATGGCTAAACAGACTTTAAATCCATCTGGTAGCAGTGACAGTCTGTCTGCCAGAGGAGGCTTTTTAAAGCTCTGTTCACACTGTATGATTGCAGGCATGCTGGACCACAGAACGACGTGCTTTGTGACCCTCTTAGTCTCTGTGAGAACATGGATGGGTGCGTGATGCAGAACTGCCACAAAATAGTCAAACCAGCTGGACTGTCCTTGTACTCCTCCGTCTCCTTTCTTCCTAACCTGCTTTTAATTTGAAGCTCTTGATGGCTCATTCACCCTCAGTGACCCTCAGCGACCAAATATGGGAGTTGTCACAAAACCAGATCCTTCCCTGTAGGATTTTTAAAGTTCTGCAGAGCCTCTGCAGTGTTTGTGCTGGTGTGTGGATACATCTGCCCGTGCTGGCATGCAATGTGCTAGTCAATGAACATGTGTTTTAACAAAAAGTGAGAAAATGTGGTTCACTGTTAAATGTAGCAGCCTCTGAATTGTCAAAGTTGTTTCTTCTAAAATCAGTCTTTAAATGCTTTGCTTTTATTTGAAAGAGAATATGAGTAAGGCACATACTAGGAAATTCTAATTGTAAAAGGTTATTATTGAACTCTTTGTAACTGAAATGTTGAGAACATATTTGGAAGGACTATTTCAACAAATTTTAGTTAAGTTTAATATTTTGGAGCTTTTTTTTTTTTTTTTTAAAGATTTTTAGGCTTTCCTAGTGTATTCATTTCTTTGATCTTCTTTTGTAATAACATGATAGTCTCACATTTCAATAGAAAAACTAGAACTAAAGTATACATGAAAAAGTCCGTAACAGCTCTCTTGCTGTTTATTTCAACAATCTTAATTAAAGAAAAACCTAATCCTACAACAGACTTGTGATTTGCCTTTTCTTTGAAGCGCAATTAGTTTTCATTCGTATCCCTTGATGTCAATGAGAAAAAGCTATTGGTGGGCGCATCAGTGCTGATGGGGTTCAATTAATATATATTTTTTTTCGCCTGAAACATATCTCACAATACATATGCACATAACACACATGCACACACACACATAGGAAAGTAACCTCTGTATTCATGCTGCCTGCAAAGCCATGTCTAAGTCTCTCTTGGCTGCTAGCCAGAGTCTCTAAAAACCCATTAAGGCTATTACAGAAATTATTTCTCTTCCTTTGTGAGCTGGGTAAATTTCACAGTTATCACTGCAGAAGGAAATGAATTGGGAATATATCTGTCTGGGGATGGTTGTCCCTTCAGTGGGAATTAAGCCAACTCAATGTAGAACAGCAGCTGTGTGTCAGTGCATGTACTTGCAGGACACAGTCAGTGGATGGCACTGTAATATAACTATTGTGCCAGAAATATCCGAAAATTTGAAGTGCTGTCTGGTATTTGTGAATAAATTTATATCTTTGCAATTACAGTCTTTATTGGAAATCAGCTTTTGCTTTAAAATTATATGTAAACCAATATTTCCCATGAGGTGTGCTTTCCAGATGCAGGAGAAGTAAGCAGTTCATTCCCAAAATGGTGCTGCAGCATCATGTATGGCATTGAATGGTGACCTTGTCGGATCATGCTAACAATATAAAAACATACAATACAAATTCAGGAAATTTACAAAGATGGAAGGATTTGGCCTGTGTTTCCTCTTATACTTCACAATATTTGCAGTTGGAATTACCAGTTCAGGGAAGGTTTTTGATTGGCGTAGAAGTTGGAAGCAGCAGAATTTCCTTTTGATTTGTGAGCTCAGGTAAGTACAGCTTATACAGTCTGCCATTTCAAAGTGCACAGAGAATAGAATTGTTTCTCTTTTTTTTAAAAAAAATCCACTTTTCCAATACTCTGAAGCTTCAAGTTTCTGGAACCAACATATAAAATATATGGTGGAACAAGTACAGTAATACAAGATAAACCTTTAACTTTGCACTTAGTTACACACACAAAAAAATCATTTATTTACTGAAACAAGGGAGATATGTTTCCCAATTTCTTGCTGGTATTTTTATTAGTGATTTGTCAAAGGAACCATATTTCTTTCTCCACATCATATACTCTTTGCAAAAGGGTTAGTCTATTTATCTTTCTTTTAACTCCTTGAAATATCGGTCTGCTTTCCTCATCTGTCTTCGTAGTTGCTAACAACTAGCAATGGTACATACAGAAGTTTTTTGCTTTTTCTTTTACGTGCCGCAGGTAACAAAATTATGCTGACCATCTCAAAATATATCCTGTGCTTCCACTGATCCATTAAGTTTTTCAGACCTTAATTGTGACAATTTCTTAGAGGGACTTGCACGTTCTCCAGCCTTCTCTCACAGATTTGCTACTACACAGGACTCAAAGGAATAGAGCAGTGGCAACTGAAAACATGTAAAGCCCTCACAATTTACATTTTAAAACATAAATGCACATGGGTCTTTCTAAAGAGTGGATGCTGGTATGTGGAGTGGAGGCTGGTATGAAACCTCTCTTTTCTTCAAAAGGATAGTTGTAATAGCTGGAGGAAATTAAATGAAATGTGCGAGACACGAAAAAAAAAAAAAAAAGTAGCCATTGGTATGACTTTTGCAATTGCCAAGGTAATCCTTAGTATGATATTTGCCCTGAATAGCTTGTCTTTTTTGCTCTGCCTCTGTTTTGTCTGAGCTTTCTCCCTTTCTCGTCCCGTTAAATAAATAAATAAATATTTCTTATACAATTAATGTTTCTTTTAAAATAGAACATTTGGTCATTTACACTTCTCTCAGTGTTTCATTGTTCTGTTAAAGTGGAGGCTGTTTTTTGAACCTATAGTTTTAAAAGCTGTAGTAAACCAGTAAAATTTTCCAAAGTAAGTGACCCTGTCCAAATGGTATATATCCAGGAGTTTGAAGGTGTTTTAAGTATGACTTAGCTGAATTTCTAACAATACCAACAAGTTGCTTAAAATGAGCTAACTGATCAGATGATGATAGGGTAGAAATTCTGACCAAATGTTTTTAAAAGGTTCTAGAGGAGCTCTGTGGGACTACTTGCTGATAAATCTTAGCTGGAGTAACTCTGGAATAGAAAGAAGAGTTGGAAGATAATAATCCATAGCTAATCATATAGTTCTGCAAAGCAAATTTTGTCTGGCTACTGTCTTAAAATTCTTTTAGAATGTTAGCAAATGAATTGAGGGGATGTTAAGTGTATCTTTCACAAGATGTCTGACAAGGTGTCAGAAGAGATGCTGTTCAGCATTTCTAGCTCTTGAGGGTTTTTCCTAAGGCTCATATTACCAGATTCTGTTTCTTTAAAATTCTTCATTACAGTAGTCAAGATATGGGATGAAAAAGTTTTGTAAAAAAGAAATTTTCTAGAAGCTCAGGAGTTAAAGTTCATGATCGTGAATCAGGCCAGCTCAGAATTGGACACCGATAGCAACAGAATAGTTATTATGTCATAATATGTCATGATTTGTAAGCTATGATTTGGAGGCTAGTCCTGCATGGTTTTTTGAAGGTTGTGGATTGATACTATCTCCTTTAAAAGAAACCAAGTAGCCATGAGGCAATGTGATATAGTGGATCAAAAAGTAGCTGAGACGTGGGAGACAAAGCGGGAGCAAATGGTCCATTTTCATCATGGCAAAAGGTAAATAGCCACAAGTTTCTGTGCTAGGTCTGCTGTTGTGTAATGTATTTATTAGTTATCTAGAAAGAGGAAGGAGAAATGAGGCAGCAACACCACGTTAGTGGTAGATAACCACTTTGTAGGTTTCTTGTTAATCAAGTCCCGAGGAACCTTCAAAGAGTTTCATGGACTCAGACCTAGTAATTGTGAGGTACATTCCTTTTGAAGAAATGCAGAAAAAAATTAATCACATACAAAGTCATTGCATCAGCCTGCAGTGTGGTGTTCTATAAAATTTATTGGGTATTAGAAAGTCCATCCAGGAAAAAAATATTGCAGAATTGGACACGCCCAGATAAAAGCAGAGAGAAAGGCTAGTGAGATAAATGTATCTGAAGTGATTGTTTACCTGAGATGAGAGTGGAAGTGATAAAGTGTTTGATAATGTGGTTGAAAGAGAAAAAAAGAAAAAGCAGAGGCATGCAGCAAAGAAAAAAGATATAAGACTATGGTTTCCCCCCATCTCTTAAGAATAAAGAAACACTTCCCAAAAGGTTCCTATATAAACTCTAGAACTCATTTACTCTGGATGAAGATGAAATCAAGAATTTTGTAAGCATCAAAGAGGGAAGGGGCATTGTATGGATAACAAAAATATCCAGAGTTATGATAGTAATGCTAAAAAAGAGTATTTGGAGGGGTAAAAACCCTCATGCATCAGGATTTAAGGGAATCTATAACTAAAGGAATTAGGATGAGACCTTCAAGAAAGACCGATTATCCTGCATCTGTGAGGATCTCGTATCTTTCACCAAAGCATCTGGTGCTGGCCACTGCTGGAGACACTGTATTAGGCCTGGTGGGTATCAAGTTTGAGGCAGAATGGCAAGTCCTGTGGTCAGATCTGTATTTAGCATTCATTGCCTCTGTCTGGGTCTTATTTCCACTACAGTGGGCTCTGTCTTCTGCTTATTTGCCTCATGACTTTGCACTAGGTCAGGCTCATGTTTCTGATGGTGAAATGTATGTTTGAAATCACTGCAATGAAGAAGATGTGTGAGCTAATGGGCACCACACAGCTGCTGAGAAACCACTAATATGGGATCCAGACAGAGGGGAGTTGCTCAGTCTTTTCCTCTATTTCTCCAGCTGTGAAATGGAAAACTTATAGATAACTAAATGGTGTCTGTGTCCAGCCCAGGCACTTGGAAGAAATTAGCTTTGAGTGGTTTGCAGTTTTTCAATTTCTTCTCAGTGTCTTAAAAGCAGATAAGTACAACTTCAAAACAGAGTATCAAGAGAGTGTTCTAAAAAATTTCCCATCTATCTTTATATTGGATTAATTTTGTTGCTCTATATAGAATATAGACTATATCAGTCAGAATTTTGTGTCTATGGCCCTAATTCTATCATAAAATGAATTCAATTTTTATTGCTACTTCATTTGCCAGTGATCTTTTACTTGTGCGTCTTCTCTTTTTAAGAGTATTTTGCAATAATTCCCGATTAGTTTTTTTAGTTGGCCTTTAAGTTTAGCATTTATTTCTAAATATTAGGATTCCTGTATTTCAAGGGCCTCTGTTGGCACACGTATCAGTAAGACTGGAGCATGATTTTGGCTGCAGAATCACAAGAAATTTTTGAAATTCCACTCAAGAGTGAAACAGTGGTGCAACCGTCGTTTTGCATCACATTTTTACTCAACCATATAGCAAAATAAGTTAGCACTGACCAGGTAAGTTTTCTGTTTCCTGGAATTTGTGAGACTTTGGTGTGTTGGCTTCCACTGCAGGATGTGAATTAAGTTCTAAAGGTATCACACATAGTGCAGAAGATAATTGTGCTAATCAAGCTTCTCATGAATAGCAGATAACAATGCATCACTATGACATAAGATCCTCAGATACTGTAGTATTCTGAAGTGTGTGTGATATCTAAACTGTCCAGGTGTTCAGTCTGTTTTTTTGTCTCATCTGCTTTAAGATTTTATGGTTCAGAAACTGAGCATTGATAACTTAGTCCTATTTTTTAAATTTTCCTCTTCCCAAAGCCACAATGATTCTAGTTTAAACATAAATATGATGCATTCTTTTAATTTAAATCAAACTGATTAATGTGCATAATGTTTTTTTTAATCAATTTGCCTAAGGGTTTTTAGAGATGCTATTTGTGAATGAATTTGTATTTACAAATGTTCATTTACCATTTACAAACCTTATCTGTTTTAGAGTGGCAGAATTAGTAAAATTTGAGTTAGTTTCACTTTTAAATCCATTTCAGCTCAGTGGTAAATTCAGGCATTGCAGCTTGCCTGGCAAAAATTTCCATCTGTTCATTGTTACGCTGCAGTATATGACCTTTAAGCATTATTAAAACTGAGTTAGTGGTTAATGGTAAGATTTTAGGGTTATGCAGACTGATTTGCAGCCTCTTCTGCTATGGTTTAAACAGTAAATATTATATTGTTAATATAAATAATATTTGGAAATATTTCACTGCTTTTGAGAAAGTCTGTTCAAACCTGTCTTCTCTTCCTGTCTTTCAGCTGTTTGATGAAGCCGGATAGAATCTCAGTAGATTTTGTTGAAAACTGGCAGAACAATTTTACCAAAATAGAAGCAACTTCACAATTTTTATCTTTAACATGATATAAGGCAGAGCAATGTTTTCCTGATTTTTTTTTCCCATTTGTGGAAAGCACTATATACTGATGAAATAGCTACATCAAGGTGATGCAGGCCTAACATGTTTTTTTCTCATCCCTATCTTTCTCCTTGCATTGAAATTGATAATATCTGTGGTTTAGTCTCTGCCTTTTACTAATCTACAATTTCAGAACCCCTTGCAGTTTTAGAAGTTGAAGAATAACAGTTAAGAAAATGAGTAAAACTACCCTTTTTTAAAATTTTATTTTTATTTTGAATAGGAAAAAGAAGAGCATGGTAGGAGAATGTGAAACTTTTTTTTTTTCCTCCTGTCTGTGGCATAATTTCAGTTTGGAGCTTTGTTAACAGCTAGTTTAATTTACTGTTTGAAAATCTGGGACGTTTATTGCTTTTGTCAAAATAATAATAACAAAAATATTAAACACTATTTCTGCAGAGAAGTTTTAGAGCCATCCCAACATTGGGCTTCACTGGATGACAGATACTGTGCAGTAGATACAGAATGCTATGTGCATTCTCTCTTGTATCATCTATATGGCAGAGAGTAAATCTCTCATGTAACTCCTGTAAAAATTTCTCCCCTAGCCGTGAAGTCATAATCATCTCATAGGGTAGTTCTTTTCTAGTCAACACTGCTGTAGTTGAAGTGAAGTTGTTTTAACCCCTTCTCTGGAAGCAAATTAAAATAACTTCCTTTGCAACATCTTTTCATAATTATTTTAATATATCATTGGGGTAATACCTAAACTGATATCTCTGAGAACCAAAGGGAAAATAATATGGAACCACTTCCCTAAAACCAAAGGTTAGATAAGGATTGACAGCTCTTTTGAACTTAAAATATGTTGGAGGGTGGGGATGTAGAAAGTGACATATGGTGTGTAGATGTTAAAATGTGTGTCTGACAGTAAACAGCAGTTAGCTACTGTTTAATGCTACTCATATTCTGGTTTGTAAAGATATTTTTTGAAGGGGCCTAGAGCACCCTGCTATCATTGTCTTTGCTGGAACTATGTTTTGACTTGTGGAGCAACCTTGTGATAACAGGGACTGGCTTATTTAAATGAAGATGTACGTCTCTGTGTTCCTTCAGAGGGGCCAGCTCACCTGTCGGCTACAATAGCATCAGCTTCACCACATACCAGCTTTGAACATACTCCAGCAGCTTGGAAAAAGCACAACTGCTTGGGAAAATGCAGGTCAGAAATGCCCCCAAGATGTCAATACAATAGTACTTCTTTTGGTGAACACTTGTTTTGCATATAACTTTCCAAAAGCTCCGTGATCCTGGCCGTCATGTAGTCCAGGAGCTCGGGGCACCCTGAAAGAACAGGAAGTCCTTTAGCCTCACTTCATTGTTCACACTGCTGTTATCACGCCTGGTTTGCCCATGCTGACAGATGATGGTTTTTGGCACATACAGTAATCCTAACTACTGTTCTACAGTTCAGTCCTGTCCTCATTGCTCGTGATTTAAGTGCCAGATTGTGTGTGTGCTGTTTCTGCCCCAAGTTTCCCTCCCCTTATTTTTCTGGAAGTGGTAGAAAAAAAATCCTGTATTTCTACTTTCTTCATCCTTGGGATCCTATGTTATCCTGTCTGTGACCAATGAAAGGACTAATGACATTTTCTATCTGTGTTATTTTCAGTCAATATTGTGTGTTTAGGTGGACAATAGTTGAAGTTTTCCCCTTTTGAAATAGCATTAATGACTCACAACAGAAAGAACAAGCACATACTTCTGGCTTCTGGTATTACTAAAAACTAAATCATGTTATTCAGAACAATCTGTATGGGATGAATAGATCAGCCTTTGGCCTATCTCTACTTCTCAACTTTCTCAGCTGAGAACCCCTCTTTATATTTCCTTGCTCTAATGAATCAAACTGGCTACATCCCACTAGTGAAAGCCAACAAATATAGAGCTCTCCAAAGTCAACACAAAGATTCAGCCTTTGAGGAAATGTTCAAGCTAAGGGAAACTCGATTTTAAATCTGGAGCTGTTTACTGTGATGAGCACACTTAAATCATCTCATGGGGCATGGCATGGGTTACCCATTGCTGGTGTCAAATGAGTTGGCTGCAGATGACCCTGTCAGTAGGACAAAACAGCTTGCACAGTGAGGCATGCTAATTCTTCTCATATGTTTATGGAGCAGTGCTTCATTTTATTGCAGCAGATGCAAAGAAATTTGGTGCTTGCTCAATGCTCTCTAACATATTCCCAGTTGTGTTGTGTGGACATGCTTTTTATGGCTTTAGAAAAGTGAATCTTTTTGAACATATCCTTTTTTCTCTATAAATGTCTTTTCTGTTACTGCCTAATGCCCCTTCTGCTATGTGCAGAATTTTCCTGATTTTCCTGTGAAGTGGAAAAGAACCTGTGATTTTTCTTGAGGGGTGGTGCTTCAATTATAAAACCATAAACTAAATGAGAGCCTTAATTATAATGGAAAACAGATTAGAATATTGTCATCTGCCTTTCTGGGGAGCCAAGGGAAGATTAAAAAGCCAGTGGCCTAAATTTATGTTATTTGTATTTCTGTGAGTCAAACCTCAATCATGTAAAACAGCCAGTAGGCCTGTATTAATGGGAGAGGCCAAGAGAACTGAATCTCAAAGGGCTGTTGCCCTTAGGACATGGTACATTATGATAATGTGATGAAGAATAATTACCAAATGTGAAATATATATTGTCAAACATGAGAGCAAGCTATTCCTAACTGAAAATGAGGATGTGAGAAAGATAGTGAATGCCAAGCAGCTGGGGCTGGGTTTGTAAGCCACCTCCACTAAAGCTGGCTGTTGAGGCATTGAATTGTCCTTCAGTTCCTGCAGGCTGAGGTGGATGAGTGGGATGGAGTAAGCTTGTCTTGTTTGTATTGAAGCCAGACCTTAACACGTACTGCAGAAATCATCCTGATGATGACCATTGTTATGATAAGGCCCATTGAATGGCAGTGATGACAAAAGTGTAAGACTTCACCAAATGATATTAAAAGATAATGTGAAATTGGAATGGAAGAATTCCATTGAACTATTTATTCCATGAGCTATTTATGTTAGTTATTTCTGACAAAATGCATCAGTGCTTCCTTACTCTTCTAAGAGTGGTAGGATTTTTTTCAACACCTCCCTTTGTGGGTGTTGTGCATGATGTTTTCTGCATTAATACTGTGTCACATGGAGGGTGTGACACAGAATATCAGTAGTCCTCTGGCTGCTTTTAATTTCATATTTGTGTGGTGCCAGGCAGAAGTGTTGTATCCATGTCCTCCTTTCACTGCCGTTTGTCTCCAGGCAAATCATATTGTGTGCATCAAAAGATTTGTTCTTGGCTCTTCAGTCATTAAAGTAACCTTCTCCATGATGTGATGTAAATGTGTGGCAGCACAGGACAACCTTGCAAATTTGTGACTTCAGCTGAGAGCTATAGATACCCACACGAGTGTAACCATAAATACCTAGCCAGCTGAACTGAATTCAGTGACACTATTTTCCTGTTTCCTATTATGCATGAATTAAGTGTTTCACTGGATCAAGCTTTTATGACAGATGTTTTTACAAATTCTGAGTGAAATCTGTCTATAAAATTCTCAGGTAAGAGTATAACTCAAAATAGAAACATCTCCAGCTAATGAGGCAAAATGAATTTTTAATGAATTTTCTATCTTGGGAGAAAAGACTGATTTAGCAACTGGATGTAATCAACTATAGACCAAAACTGTTAGCAAGTTTACAACATGTGCTTTACCTCTTTTTTTCAAAATAACATACTTGTGAAATAAGCCTTCCCCTTGAGATACTATCTGGTTTAGGTATTATATTGCTGGTATTTTCACGGCCATCAAGGCTGCTAGCTGTGTGTCTCATTTTATATAATATCATACCTACATGCTACTAGTGCTTTGTAGGATAGAAATGTCAGCCCATTGTAGAGATGGGGAGCTGGTGTTCAGGTTAGCTTGGTCAAGATCAAGTAGAGAATTTCTGAAGAGAAGACTCCTGACTCTGTGCTTCAGAATACCACCCAAAGCACTGATGTCTCTGCTTCATTTCCTATCAGGGCAATAAACATCATTAAATCACTGGAAAGAACTTTCTGTTGTTAAACTAAATAGCTTCTCATTGCTCCTCATGGAAATTTTGCATCTTAAAAGTGTTTTTGCAAGTCACTATCACATTTTAATAGTTTGGGAATCCTACACCTAAAGAAAAATACACCAGTACATATCAGTATTTGGTGATCACTAATCTTGGACTGCCCAAATGTATGGACCAGAGGCTAGACATATAAAATAATGGAAAAATCAAAATAAATGCTCACTTCTGAAAAATACTGCCCTTTTAGAAGCAAGAGACAGAAACGTTTAGGCTAAATAAATACAAATAAGCCTTAAATTTGCACTTCGTATTTTGTATACTATAGGCAAACCCAACAAACAACTGAGATTTTTAAAGACAGTATCAAGTACATGTCTTTTGCCTCCACCCACTTTTATGTATTTCCTTTATAAATCATAACTGTGTGACTTGCAGCTAAAAGGTTGAACAGCAGACAGTAAAAGATTTTTCCTCTGTTTCTCTTGAATTTTGTAATGGTTTAAAGATGAGGGAGGGGTAAATCATTGCCTGGATCCAGTCTTCACTTACTTCCTGGGTATAGATCAATTCCTAGAGTCATGTTCTAGAGATGGTATTAGTTTTGTTTTTCCTGAGTTGGATGGGAAATAGGGCTTTTCTGTTTCAAAGGCTTACAAACATTACCATCCGGCTCAGAGAGGTAGATGTTGAATAAAAACATCAGGACTTGTGAAATTCTGTCCACAAACCTCTGTAAGGAAGTGTGGTAAAGCAACAGTTGTAGTATGTGATTTGGTCTGAAACCATCTTCCTCGCTCAGTTTGCCCTTAGGCCAATGTTAATTGCTGAAAAGCCAAATGGTATGAACAGGTTTTCAGAGTAGAGAACTGCTGAAAAATAAATGCAATAAGAAAACAAGATAAATACCCACTGCTAAGAAATGATGATTCTCTAGATTTCCTCAGTCAAGCAATATTTATCAGGTGCATTGATTTAACTAGAGGCTATTGGCAGTTACAAATGGATGATGACAGGAAACAAAAAACCACCTTCATTTGCCATAAGGGGGCTTTTCATTTTAATGTAATGCCTCTTGGAATTACCAGTGTCCCGACTACATTTCAAAGATTAATGAACATCATCTTGTCAGGTTTAATATATCATATTTCTCTAGTATGCTTGGACAGGAGACTGTTCTCATGGATGCCCAGAGTTTTCAACAACACTTAGCAGATTTTTTTTTAAAACATAAAGTCGGAAAAGAAATAAATATTTAGGGTTTAAAAGAGAGCTTTCATTCCAATCTGGATACACAGTAAATACTATAAAATTAATTTATGTCTGTGGAAAACAAAAAAATTACTTAAAAGATTGTGGAATCATGCAGAAAGTTGCATATAGCTATGCTCTATTATCCTGGAAGTAGTACTATAGCATGTAAATGTAAGGAAGCAAAAAAAAAAAAAAAATTGCTCTTAGACATCAGGAATCATGTAACAACCTCATTTAGTTGCATGGGTCTCTTACAAAAGTAAAATGTGTTCTTCATTTTTTATAATTTGAAGAATACAATACAGTGGATTAAAAAAAATGATAGCAAAAATGACCTTAATAAACAAATCAAGTTGAAACATTAGTAATCCAAAGTTATAATGATTTAGGCTTAAATTTATTTTGTTTCAATCAGTTTACTTCATTAAGCCCAGAAAATGCACAACCACAATTTTTTTAATATAAACTGCACTATGCAGTTATAATGAAATAACCTAAGAAAAAGAATAATTTTATCTTTCTTGAAAAAACTTTGAATTGTAGTCTAGATGGCATTAACCATTACTTATTTTTTGACATACATGGAACATATTTCAAAAATTAAAAAATGAAATAATTTTATATATTATATATTTGGTCCATTATTCAGTATAAATTATACTCCATGAGCAAACTTTCTTCTTTTACACTAGGGAACATCTTAATTTCTGAGGTAAAATGAGATTTTCCTGACTTGCTATGTATCATGGGCTTCATTCATAAATTGTTTTACCAGTGGAGTATCTCACAGTGTAATTTGATCTTAGAAAAACATTTTCCAGTGGATGGATAGCTTTCCATAATTATTATAATAAATATAATATTGATTGTGTTATATATGTGTTAATTTAATTCATGTGTGATTCATCCATTTCATACAGAACGTTCCATTAACTTCCTGTAACCCATAAACAAAATAATCCATAGAAAACAGGAAAGGCATGTGCTACTTGACATTAAAATTAGTCTTCACATCAATATAAATATTTTGTTTCAGGGTGCATTTTCATGTCAAAGATGCACAGAGCAGCTTTGATGCTGTCTTCTTTTGTTTTGTATGAATATATTCCTACTGCTCTTTTAAAATTCTTAGACAAAATCTTAATAAATTCCAAAAGGTAGAACAGTGCATATGGGTAAGGGCAGCAATGGAAACTACATACATAGTTTTAAGTAAAATGAAACACCAGCAAATACCAATAACTATGGTGGAGTATTTGTCATTAGGTTCTTAGATTAAGGTCAGATATTTTATTAAAAACAGCTTCCATCTAACCACAAGTTACCAGTCTTGTCTCAGAAATGATTCTGTGACATTGTACAGCTTCTCTTATGCATGAAGTTGAAATACAGGATCATTGTGACTCCTGATTTTAAATCTGTGAACAATTCCTTTACTTTGATTAGCAGAATATAAATGTCCAGATGTTTTAACTATCCTCTCTACTTTTTTATGGTAGTCTTGGGAAAGCTGCAAAATAGTGACATACTTGGGCTGATTGTTTAATTTTGGCATCTATTATTTTTGTGCAAAAGAAGTTGGAAAACTCTTTATGGGCAGGAGATATAGATATATTTTTAAAGCGTAAATGTGGTGGGTTTGTTTTTGTTATAATTATTATTATCATAAGTAAGCAGAAATGTTCTGTAATCAGAATATCTAATGCAGCTGAATCTAAACAGTCTGCTCTGTTTCACTTCAAAATGCTTGATATCACCACTTTGCTCTAGACTCTTGAAATTGCTGAGGAAGTTCTGTAGTTAACAAAAATGCCTGAGAAAGAATTCTCAACCTGAACAAAGTGTTTTGTGAGCTGTATGAGAAACAAACTTTGTGAACTTTGGCTACAACACCTTGCCTTAAATAAGCAGCAATGCAAAGTGAAGTAAGACTGAATAGAGCTGTGCAGTGTGGGAGGAACACAGCACTACTGAGTTTTTGGGTGGAAAACCACATGATCATTATTCCTTTTTATATGCACTGATTTTTAAGAAGACTCCTTAGAGTTTTCACATTGAATTCCTCTTCCACATTAGTTGTTTTAAATGGATGAGAAAGTGGATTCTGATAGTGAGGAATCTGATCTCATAAACCTGATTTCTTTACATTAGGGAAAATCCTAATGCATCCAAATGGGTTTTCAGTTTTGCAGTAAATTTTGAAAAACAGCCCACACCTTTGTAACAGCACAGGTTTTAATTAAATATATTGTGATATCTGGGATCAGTTTGTGGGTGTCTCAGGATCTTCATAAATTCCTGGAAACTGCTCTTAAATGTCATTTCTTACTTCTGCTGTGTAAGGCTTGCTTTGCAAGGTAGAAGTATCAATTATTTATTCCATTCCATAGTTGTCCAGGAGATTTCCCCAGTCACCTCAGGCCTTCAACCTTAGCCATACCTCATTCACCTCTAGCCTGCACATGTAGTGTTATCAGCTGTGATATCAGCGAGGAGCCCCTTTCCTATGCTGTGACGCTGTGGCATTTCTCGAGCTTGCGTTACTTATCATCCCAGCTGCAGAAATCTCTGCATGCTGTGACTGGGTAGTATTGCCTCTGGGAGGCTTAAGTCCTGCTCTCAGTCCTTCCTTAGTTTTCTTTTATTTGCTACTGGCAAATCTTGATCTGGTCCCTCTGAGGTGTGAAAAGGGGTTAAACTTTAATTGTTTATCAACTTATAACGAAGGAGAGGAGGCAATTGAGTCTTACACTTGTTCTACCATTTCCTTCTCTCTTGCTAGAAAGTATTTGTTCCTTTTACCCAGAAAACTGAGGTTATCAGTTCATGTTTCTCAACTAAATTGTTTAAATCTCCTTTGTAGGTAAGTGACTGTTTCTAAATTTTGTGCCTTGAGCTAGTGTCCTGTAAATTCTTCTGGTGTCTTATTGAGCCTATTACAGCTTTAGCATTATTGTCAACCCTCTCTGTGGAGTGCTGAGATGCTGAAGACCTAATTTTTTCAAACTAATTTTATCAGACTTTATTAATCTTATTAAAGAAAAAAGTATTGAAAAAAATTAGATTACATCTCTGCTTTGTTTCCTGGACTGATTTTGCATTCTCTTCTGCAGAGTTCTTTGAGATTTCAGTTTTGGATTGCAGTAAAACCTTCTGTAGTTTTTGTATGGCTTTTTAAAGATGAGAGATTTTTTTGAATGCCAATAGAGCCAAAAGAGTGGCTCAGAGGAGGCCCATTTTCACAACATTTTCTTGATATTGCCATACTTAGCTGTGGTGATATAAATTACCTCTCTGGGTTGTGTGTTTGTTAGAACAGTTGCACTCTGTCTTAAACAGCGTTTAGAACAAGGACTTTCATCGGAAGATCAATGGGAGGCATGGTGGGAAGACAAGCGGCAACAAGCCCAAGCTGAAACATGAGAGGGTCCAAGCATATATAAGGACAATCTTTTTCCCCATGAGTTCAGTCCAGCATTGGAACAAGTGGCTTAGGGAGGGTGAACAAACTCTAGTCTTGGCATTTCCAAAACTCAGCTGTATAATGTCCTGAGTAACCTGTTCTGACCTTAGAGCTGACCCTGCTTTGAGCAGGGGATTGACCTGTAGACCTCCTTAAGTTCCTTTTGGATATTGGATAAGTAGTTTTTCAGTCCATTTATACAAACATTTCTTACAGAAGCAGGAACTGTTAACAGTTCTCTAAGTTTTCATTCTAAGGCTTCATAATCTAGTTGCTAATTTAGACACTTAACTTACTTAGAATTTCTGTAGAATTTTGAAAAAAAATACTAAGCAAAATGCTTTTTCCTTTGAGCTCCTTTTACACAGAAAGCTGTATTAAAAACCAAACCATATATCAGGAAATCCTTTGTTTGGGATCCTGGCCCCTATAAGCCAAACAAAATGGTCCCAGATTTAGCTCAGAATAGGCAAGAATGTTTTTATGCAAGCTCAAACAGTGCAATAAATAATCTATGTTGAAGAGTTAAGTATATCAGTTGCTTACACCCTATACGGTGTACACTGCTGTGAGCCTAATATTAATGGTAATTTGAGTGAATACACGTGTATATTGTAAGTGTCCCTAATTAATTTAGAATATGTGACTGTATCACTGCAGTAAGGTGGTGCATTTTGTTGCTATATGATTGTTCAGTGAGTAGCCTCATTTGCTCATGGAATTGACATTTTAGCATTCTGCTTTCAAATGCATTATCCATCCTGCGCAGAACACAAACAACATAAAAACCTAAGAAAATGATTCTTCCCTGAAAGATAATGCCACATAATTGAGTCTCTGTATAGGTTGTTTGGAGACAGTAAGAAAGAAATGTAAAACAGGATCCCTGAAACTGGTACAGCTTGTAAAATCTTGTTAAGCCATGTTAAAAAAAATACATTAATGCCCCCATTAGAAACTGCAGTTTATTTATTGCATCCTATTCTTTAGCTCTGGTAGACATAGGCTCTTTTTTAATCTTCCATCCGTCCTTCCCCCTCCCCTTTGAAAGTGCACTCATTGAACTCTTGGCAATTAGTGTAATTGAAATTTATTGACAATGCGGCCGTCTGCTGAAGCTTCATTGTTCTGAGTGCTTAGTGCACAGTGCTATTGAGCAATGCCATGGCAGTGTCAGACAGCTCATACCTTGCTCAATTATATCAATGGACCAGTGACTGCCAAAGGTTCCTTTGGGGGTACGAATGTTACTTAGTGATAAGAGCCTTTCGAAACAGAATCCCTGGGCCCCATCTCTAGTGGGAGATGGAAATGAAATATGTATTTCTCTGCTGTGGAAAATTAATGTAATTGGCTCCCTTAAAAAGCTTTGACAAGTTGACCTGTTTGAAATCTGAGGAGGGCTTATACTGCAGTATCATATTATCTCCAACATAAAACCCCTCCTTTGGTGGCAGTGACAGTGGGATAAAATGGAATTTGGATAGTAATATTAAACTTCAGCTCTATTGAAGATGTTCATATGTTTTTCCATTTATAGCTGCAAGATGGGGTCTTACAGAAATCCTACCTTTTTTTTGTATTGCTATTTAATTTTTTGTTTTGTTTTGATTTATAGAAGTGTGGAGAGAAAACAGAGTGTGTGAGTAAGATCGCTATGCATAGGTTTTCTTCTGGAATGTCTGTGGATGGAAATTTAAATAATATTTCTAAAGAGAATATTTGTTTCAGGCTAATTCTGAAATCAGATTTAAGTTAACAGAAAAAAAATATATTCCTTTCATGCATAAAGGTTTATTATACACAAAAAAAAAAAAAAAAAAGAAGAAAAAGACGTTTGCATAGGAGTCAAAGAACAAAACTGAATATTCAAATATACATTTTATCTTCTGTTTGAATATTGGTGCATACAACAATTTTGTCTTTTATTGGAGTGAAATTATTGTGATGGATCAGGAGAATGGACAATATTCTGCTCAGGCATCATGCATTTCTATTAAATTCAGTGTAAAAGTGCGTTTGAAAATTTGTCCATGTTCAAATAATTTGGTTCTTTTAAATTCTTTTTCCAGATGATGTAATGACTTGACATTTTATTTAGAAAGATATCAAAAAAGAAAGAAGTTTGAAATGGAAACCTCCACATATAAGTACAAAATTTTATTAAATAATTATTTATTTTCCTTCTTTTCAATACCAGAACAAAATCTATTTTTGGTAAGAGATGAGGGAGTAATTATTCACATCGTAAATTTTTGTATTATAGTTTTCTTTACCCTTCAGCACACAGACGAAGATCTCTTATTCATGAGAGCTCAGGGAATATAGAATTCTGGCTCTCATATGTGGGGGTTTTGGTTTGTAAAATCCTCTTTTGTCACCTAAAAAGATTCTCCATTAATGAGAAGAGACATTTCTGGAAGACTCAAGCACCTGAAGTGGCAGAATCTTGGGTGAGAAAAATGTAAGACAGAAGGAAAGCAGGAATTTAATTGAGATAAAGAAAAACTGCAGAAGAGTTAATGAGGTAAATTATTTGTTATTGCTCTTTAAAAAAGAAGAAAAAACACCTCAACAAGGAAAAATCAGATTAAAAAAAGGTTGAACAAGTCTCCTTTGATTCTTGTGGAGACAGAACTTGGTGCTTACCTTGTGATTTGAAATGTTTCATCTGACTATATCCCTGCGCCTTTGCTAGTCATTGCTTCCCGCATTGGAAGAGCACCTTTCTTGGTTTCAGTTTGGATGCCATCAAAATTTCTTGAAGGTATCTTTCAAGATGTAGTGTACTCTTAAATCAGGATTAAAACCTCTAGCCAGTATTTTGTCTCAGACATAGGATAATTCTACTTTTCTTCCAAAATTACTATTTCTCAGATTATATCTCTTCAGAACCTAGTAACAGTTGAACTCCTTGATATGTTTCTTGTAGTATTAAAAGCTTTAGAAAGAACTCTAGAGCTAAGTAACATAAAATTTATCCCACCAGATATAAAATATTTCAATATACTTCAACAGTGCCTGTAGTCAGACAATACTTAATTAGCTCAATACTTCAGCAATGTCCAGAGTCAGTTATCTCCTATTTCTGGGAAAAAAATTATGGGGAAGTAATGCAAGAATTTAACAATTAATGTATCAATATTTGAATGCAGATATTTTAAGTGGATTTATTCAAATAAGGAAATAATTACTTTAATATTTTTAAATTATTATTATTTAGTACTACCAGTATTATTAGGATTATCACAGAATACATTGGTATTTAGTTAACTGGAAGTCTACTGTGATAAACTAGAGTTTTGTATGGAGTGTAGCTTACGCTGAGTGATTTCTTTATGTAGTTATAATCCCTGGATTGCTGGATGGTAAACTAGTTCATAAAAGACTAGTCTTTTATATCTCAGACAAAGATGACACAATCAAAGCTCAATCATCAAACCCATCCTCCAGATCTTCCAGCCGTGATCATCTTTCTTCTGTTTCTCTGGAAGAGAATCGTGCAGAAGATAAATATATATAATACTGGATTATTTATATAACTTTAAATAATTTCCTTTAATCGCATTAAACTTCAGTGAATGTTGTACATATGATGAATTTAAAGCTTTCATCCTAACTTCATAAAAGTTCTTTTAGAGCCTGTACTAGAGAACTATCATTGTGAATTGCTACTAACTAATGAAGGCATGCAATTATTTTAAATGTTCCTCCAAGGGATTGTCTTGATAAAATATTTTAAATTCATATATAAAAAATTAATGATGATGTGATTTTAACTTCCTCTGCATCTGGGCTGACTGCAATCATTACATAGAGAAAATTATTCAGATATCATTATTAAAAGTATAGCATTGAGCTGCACTCTTCTTTGTGCATCATCAGTTGCTCTTCTGGACTTCATAATATTGCAATACAGTGAAATACACTCTACCTAATAGTTGTTTAAATAGTCTGTATTTAGTTTTAGGAACATAAATTACTGCTTTTCTTTCATGCATTCTGCATACTGGTAGATGTAGAGATTATGCAACTTGCTAGCACCTTTAGGGTGCAATTATGGTTTGAAAAAATATATAGTAGGCCTGAAAGTACTTTAAAGTAATATTATCTTTTTAAAGTCTCTCACTGCTGAAGACATATTGAATTATTTTAGGCATTTTTGTGGATTAATTAAAATATCCATGGTATTATCAGCTCAAGAAATGGGTAGGCAGGGGGGAAGAAGGAGAGAGAAAGATGAAACTAAATATGGAACTCCTATACAAGAGTACATGTACATCTGGAGGAAGAAAAGGATCCCCATAGCTCTAAACCTGGTTACATCTGTTCTAAAACCTCATAAATTCCTGCTCAGCAGTCCAGCTGGGCAGAATCTTAAAAGAACATCAAATAGATACTCATCTTGATAAAACAATTATGTTGTCAGTTCCCTTGATCAGCACAAGCTTGACAAAGCATGCTCCAAACTTGTAATTTTAGCCTAGAGCTCACAAAACCTGAAGAGGTGATCTGTGGAAAGGAATGAATTATCTGAAGATACGGGTTTTCATAATTCGTTCCTTAAGCACCAAATCTTGGCCTGCAGTTATTTGAAAGTTGGGCTGTACCAGCCCTGGGGTGAAGAGAGAGAATAATATTTAGGCAGTGAATGTATGGAGCTGACAGCTCCATACCATAACTGTCAGCCATGACATCTATCTTAAGAGCGTAGCACTTTTCAAGTTCTTTTGTGTCTGTCGTTCAACTGTGGACGTGCTGTGTGAAATCGTGGCCTGGCAGACAAAACTCTTGCTGGCTGCCTGGATTTCATGCACTCTGTATGGAGTAGGGGAGAGACCCTTTCTGCCATGTGTATTCCTTTCTGCCAGAAATTGCACCCCAGGCTTGAAAGGCTGGTGTCTAGAACCAAGATGAAAGGGGACATGAGTGAAGCAGTTGCACAGTAAAGAGAAGAAATTTTTGTTTGAATCTCTCCTTTTGTGCTTGGACTGGGGCTGAGATAGGAAACTATGTAGTGCTTAATGAAAGAGAAAGGAAAATTCTAGGAAACACTGCGGATGAAGTATGTGTAACACAGCGAGAATTTATGGGGAGTATCCACGTACTTACATAATGCTTAGGCTTGATTATGCATCTCAAAATATGACAGTTTTAATTACAGAGATTCTGTGGTATTATTTTTCTTATCTTCCTCTTGGAAATAGAAAATAAATTCCTAAAAGATTTCAAATTAAAAAAAAAAAAAATCTGTGTTGTTCAAATTCCATTTTCTAAGGTGACATATGTGAAGTACAATTTTCTAATTTTTACTTACGTCTTATTTAAAGATCATGAAAATGAAATATTTATAGAGCCAATGCAGATTTTGAGACACGTAATGTGGTGTTGAACCAATGAAAGATGGCAACTTGACAGAGATACATGTATTAGATTGCTGAGTGTTTTCCTTGAAGTTTTGCTAGTTCACTGCCTGGTGCTTTTTAATTCATGCTCGCACAGAAATTTGACACATTGAAGTATTGAGTATTCAGCATTAGGTTTCTGATAGAGCAAATGCAGTCCCTTGGCTGTCCAAGAGTATAAGTGGTTTGAAACATGATCACAACGCCTGGGAGAAATCTTTCTAATAGGCACTGGAGAGACTCGACATTATTAAAGGATAAAAGCATATGGTAGTCATACAAGAAGGTGCTCCTCTGAGACAGAATTAACATGAGATATTGATAGTAGTTTTTTCAGATTAACGTGTTGCGTAGTCATTACTAGTTTCGTTTGCATTTACTTAATGCATTTTTTCCCAGGTACTTACTTACTCAAGAGGGACTGTCTTCTAATAAACACAGGGATGTGTGCTGTTAGATATGTTCCTGCATATTCTCTGAAAAACATGTTGGGAGGGCTAGAGTACTATTGGCTGGAATGAAAGGGCAGAAATAACCTGTTGAAAGATTTAAAAAGGGCTCTTTGCTAAAGCATATTGAGAAGCCTACAGTTAAGCAGCCTAGATTTGTAAGAGATCTTATCTTTTGGCCTCTCATCATTGGAGTAGTTTTTGCATGTTTGCCTGTGTCTTTGCAAGCTCCCTTAGAGCATGCCATTAGAGTGTTATTTGGCAGTGGAAAATGAGAGATACAAGAAACACACTGTAATTTTTACAGCAAAATAAACGATTTGTTTCGTAAAAGGTTAGTAGCATTAGTTAAGCAATGAGTTTTGTCTTCATGCAGGTACTTAAGAAATATTTCATTGGCCTCAAAAACAGCCTGACGGCTTTATGACAAAAATTGAAATGGAAAATATGTGTGCAGATGAGTTTAAACAATATTGATATAGAGATAAAAATGCTTCTGCAACACAGGGCAGTATTTTAGTTTTATCAAAATACTAAGTTATTTTTTTGGAATTACAGTTTTTTTTTTTTAAAAAAAAAAGTCCAAGAACTTTAAAAAAAAAAAAAATACTATATTTAGTAGGCTAATTTTGAAATGATTCTATAAATTTCTGTTAGTTAGAAGGGTTTATTTGTTTCTTTTTTGCCTCATGCTACAGATCCTTTGGAGGTCTATCCTGAGTTCCTCTCACCTACCCTATTTTGGACAATCAGTTTTAAAACCCTGCTAGCACAGAATCCTTAACTTCTGTTTGTTTTCACAGGGCAAAAGGAACAGGAATTTCTTTTTCGATAGGGAATATCATGCATTATGCAGGGTATTGTGCATTGTGGGCTGGCAATATTAATAATTGGAAAAAAAAAACAAACAAGCAACCCCACCTAATATTCATAAATCCTCCTAAAACTAAGCCAGAAGAAAACAAGCCTCAAATCAGCCAAATAAAATAATAATAATAAAAAAGTTACAACAAAAAGCTGATTGCATGTTTCCTTTTTAGGATGTTCAGGGACATCCTATTGTGTAATAACTGAGATTTTGGTCAATCTCTATCTATGCTTAACCAGTGCAGTGTGAAAAGCAAATCTAATGGTATTTATTTTTCCTTAGGAGTTCTTGTCTTTTGTTTAGCTAACTCTGATAGACCCTGAAATAGTTTTCTTTCTGAGAACAAGAAAGCTGTTCTGGTTTGCCAGACAACTACATCATCACTTTCTCTATAACTTTGTGCTATAATTTGAAGAATCTACAGGGTGTGTTTCTTGCTGTATTGTAAGTAATAAAACTCAGTGTTTCTTTAGTGTGTGCCCGTATTTGCTATTATGGAGGTGTTGGCAGCACAAGAAATATTGTATGGTTTCAAATATATGAGACAGCTAATGTTGTTAGGTGGTTTTTTGTTGTTGTTGTTGTTTTTGGGGTTTTTTTCCCCCTCAGGAGGATGGATTTTGTTCGGGAAGTGAGAGAAAAATGTTAACTGATTAATCTTGATTTGTAAATTACATCCAATTAGGTTTTATGTAGCCCTACTCTCACTAAAGTACATCACAATGATGATTGCTTTGAGGGGAGGAGAAACAGGTCTTTATATTTTCTTTGTGTTTTCAGAGTCACTAGAGAAACAGCAATAGCTTTTAAAGAGGCAGGTGAATGTAGAAATCCCAAAGAGAATATTTATAGACATTTCTTAGTATACAAGATTTTTATATGAATTAGTATAAATAGTGCTGGCTTGCTGAGACATGGATTACAGTAAATTTACTGATTTTATATGTAAGCAGTCTCAGTTATGTAGGAAAACAAATGCATATCAATGTGACTAACCTACTCTGAAATTTTTCCATGTCATTCTATAGGAACTATAAATACAAAGCAGAATGACATTAACCTGATTTTTTTAATACCAAAGACAGCAAGTGGAAAAATGTCATAAAATCAGATTTTGTGTGACTGTCACAACTTGTCACCTACGTAATTTATGCTGTAAAAATATGAATAGAGCAGGATGCTATGCATGATTTATAGAGATATAAATAGTAAACAGTGCTTGAAATGTATATATTTTTTATTGCTAGCTATTCTCTACCCCATTGTGTAATGCTGAGGACTGAACTTTTTTCACAATTTTAAACTTTTCTTCAGCAAATCAGTCACATTGGAGAGGGGCATGCTGAACTGGCAGGCAATTGTGAGACCAGCTAGATTTCTGTACCCTAACAATCAGGATAAGTTAAAGAATCATGTAAATACAGCCTCAGACTATTAATAGGTGGCATTGTTGTCATATTTTAAACAAAAAAAAAATATATAGAAAATGTGGGGGCTTTTTGACAGGTGACATTTTGCCTGTGTTGAAAACTCTGTGGCTGTACTTTTGAACAGTGTGAATTTCCTGAGTCTTGAGAGGAAATACAAAAAGGTGTGCTTTAAGGGTGCGAAGAAAACTGCCATAATTTTTAGAGGGCAAAAAGCTTTGTTTGCTACATATGATGGTCATCAGGGAGTTGTGAGTGTGCTTTCTTTTGGTTATTAATTGAGAATGTATTGATATTTATAATGTGAGACTGGGTCTCTGAAGACTGATATACAGTTACTGATACAGTATTGATCATGAGATCTTTCATAGCAAGGATATGTAAGCATGTCAGTAAGTGAAGTTCATTCACTGTGTTCCCATGTGAGTCTCATTACTGATTTCTACCCAACCCTTAAATGGCTTTGTTAGGTATTAAGAGCAGATCTTGCTCTTAGACATAGGGTCATTTCACTAGCTTTTCTTAGCCAGACTTTCCATGCTGCCTCCCAAGCTACCCTGACTATTATTATTGTTATTATTGTTAGTATTGTTATTATTTATTTTGGAGTAGACTTCTTGAGCTAGGGTATCAAACATTGTATTTCTTGGGGAATCTTTTAATGTCACGTTATTTCCATCTCTGGGTAATCATCTGTCACTTTAAATACCAGTGTCAAGTAAAGACTTCAAGTCCCTGAGGCCAAAAAGCTCTTGCTTTTCTCCACTATAAATTAGGGCACATTAGGACTCACCTTTCTTACAGTTTGCATTTTATCCCATTCTTGCTGCTGATGACCGCCTGGACAGAAGGTCTTCCTTGAGATAGCTAATATTTAGTTGTTGTCTACTTTCTGGAGGAGGCTAAGGAGGCTTGGGTGGTACCATGGAATTTGGAAGAGGTGTTAAGAAAACCTCCTGTTATCTCTTCCACTGATGCTTCTAAAGGCTTGAACTGCTGCACTACTACATTCTCAATTGCTTGTTCCTTCCTAAGGAACTTCCTTTCTATTGTAGCTGGAATTATTGCCATGTGTCAAGAGAGGGGTTAAACTACTAAGGGGATTACTCACCTGAGTAGAGGACAGTTGCAGTATGAGAGGAATCCCAAGGTCTCTCTTTTCTGACATCTCTCTAATTTACATATTTCTTGTTGGGAAACTATTCAAGAGTCATTGTAAAGACAAGCTGGAGCTGTTATTGGATAATCAGTGTCAAGGTTGATTGGATATCGCAGATTAGTGGAGGTACTAAAGTTTTGTCAAGTGTGTAGGCAGTGAACTTTGTGAACTTGTTCAAAGCTGCTTATTAAGGAATAATTTTCTTGCCACGTGAGAAAAAATCAGTGTCGGCAAAATTCAGATGAGCCAAAGACAAGGATTTACATGGCTGTGTAGAATCCTAGGATCAATTAAAACTGGAAAACACCTCTAAGATTATCAAGTCAAACAACCATCATCATTACGTTCACCACTAAACCAGGCTCACAGTCCTATATCCACGTGTATTCTGAAGGCATCCAGGGATTGGGACTCCACCACTTCCCTGCGCAACCTCCTTCAATGTTTGAACAACGCTTGCCATAGAGAATTTTTTCCTAATATCCAATCTAAACCTCTCCTGGCATAACCAAGACTATTTCCTCTCATCCTGTCATTTGTTACCTGTGAGAAGAGACTGACCCCCACCTGGCTACACCCTCCTTTCAGGTGGTTGTAGAGAGCCATAAAATGTCCCCTGAGACTCCTTTTTTTCCAGGCTAAACAACCCCAGTTACCACAACTGCTCTTCATAAGACTGCCCCTCCTTCAGAGGCAGACTCTCTTTGTTTGCTAACATAATCTCTCTCTCTGCAGATAGGATGTCTGTCAGAGTTGACGCATTGCATAATTTTGATTTTGGGCTCTGCTTGGGGCACCATCAGAAGAGAGAAGTGGCAGCCTCCATGCCTGGAAAGACCCTTCATCTGACTGCTTGACACCTCCAGTTCCTCACATTTTGTGGAAGGAACAAGCAGTGCAGGTCATTGCACAAAGCAAATATAGGTCATTTTTTCCTTCTTTCTTATTAGTGCCAAGCCAAGTCCAAGGAGGAAAAGAGGATGATGGAGATCCCCTGAAAATGCAGGATCAGTGAATATAATGCTCAAAGAGGGATGCAAAACCATTGGGAACTGTGAAGGTTGTATTAATTACAGAGCTTTGATGTGTGGATGAAGAGCCAAGAAGCTTCATGCAGCTAGTAATTAGTTAATTAGTTCAGATTTGATAAGAAGTTGTAAGTTGTATACAACATGTTAGTCAGCAAGAACTTCTAAAGCAGGAGCCAGGTTTATCTTTGTATGTCAGTCAGAGCTGGCGCAGTGAATTGCACACACCTTCCTTAATGGGAGGTCAAAAGACTTGCCAAATGTGTAATAGAAATACAGGGTTTTTTCAGTGGTATTTTGGCATCAAGGCCTCTTTTTTTTTTTTTTTTTTTTTTTTTTTTTTTTCCTCTCTGTTCTGACTTACCTAAATGTTTAGGACTGCTGAGAGTAGTATCAAGAGAGAAATGTTAAGGCCTCAAAATTTAAGAGGTTTCCTCACATCGCAAGAGGTATTGCTGAAGCAATGCACTGTTTATGCAGAAGATATTCTTTAGGTAAACATCTCATTTTGTATAATAACAGACGGGAATTAAATACAGTTGGAAGGCCTGGAACATGAAGTAAAACATCTGGTTGTTTTTTCAGGTTTCTAGCAGTTCAAGTGTAGTGTGGATTATGTTCTGTGGGAAGGGTTCTTCCTTTTATGGATGTATATGGTGAGAGGTCTCCTTTGATCCATTTTTCTGGTTGGATATATAATGTACTAACATTGGTTTTAGGCTTTGTGGCATACTTCTGTCCTGAAGCAAAATGAACTCCTCTAATAAATATGACAGAGATCTTCACAGTAGACTAAGGCAAACAACTGGTTATGAGGAATCTTAAGAGCTGTATTCACCCCTTCTCACTTCCCTGCTGGCTATTCTATAGAAAAGAGGAATACTGTTCCTGAAACACTAGCTATGTATCACGTCATCACAGGATGTGATGTAAAGATCAACACTGTTGTAGTAAATTATTTATGCTATTAGCCAAAATATTTTGTTGGTGTTTAAGAGGAATTTTGCATCAGAGTATTAAGAGCGAAGGCTACTTCTGTGGTGGCTGAATACTGTGTACTTTATTTAACCGACCCTCCTACACAATTACACAGTAACACATTGCATATGCCTGAAGGAGTTTGTTGTTGCATGAATATGCTACTATGTTTGTCTTGAAGTGCCACAATTTTCCCAGCATGGTGCTGAGTGTATAGCGCCTTTCTTTTATGCTGTCTATAACTGATCTGACTTTTCCATGGAACTTCTCACAGGTCTCTATCTCAGACATCTAGGGCTTCCAATAATGCTGCCAGAAGATAAGTCAAGACAAATAGGGAAATAGCATACTTTTGTTGTTTCCAGAAAGTGTTAATATCCTGTTTCTGGGGTCTGGAGAGATGTTCTTTCAAAAGTGTTGCTGGTGTCAAAGGCAAGTTGTCCAAGTGGCCATTGACTAGCTGTTCTTCTTCTGATGTTTCCAACTAAGTCATTGGAAGGGATTGATAAAAATTTCTCTTTCAGGTCAACCATTAATTTGTTTCCTGACTCCTCAAACCACTGAGGCACAGTTCAAATTTTAGAACCACCATCTAAAAAGGTCAGAGATGCATACTGGAGGCAGTACTGGAAGCACTGCAGCTACGGTGAGGAGATTCTGGATCAGTATGGGTTTGACCCCATAGAGACAAGTTACTTTCTCCACTGATGGAGAAGTTTTTGTTTGTATAGTCAAGAAGACAAAATGAGCAATTCCAGGTTAGCTGACTTTCCTGTTGGGATCCAAATTTTTATTTATCATTTGACTGCTTGGTTCTGTGGTCCATGATTTATCTGGACAGCCCAGCTGGCTGAGGTGCAAACTTGTCTCCAGCTAGGCAAGGTGTGTCCATAAAAGCAAGTTCAATCTGCTGTGTTTGCAACATGGAGACAGGAGGCACTAGACATGCAAATGACAAGGACTGTACTTTTGTGCATTGCCTCTTGCAGGGCTTGTAATGCAGTCCACTGATACTATAAGAGGCTTTGTCTTCTAGAATGAACATAAGTTTGGGAAGCCATGAAATCAGCATTCAGGTTTTCTGTGACTATCTGTAGCTAACTAGTACAGTAGTGCTGTGGAGCTCCATTTTACATGTATGCTTGGACCACATTTTGGCCAATTATATAAACAGCATACCAGTTATCAAATTTTTAGTGTAGATTAAGCACAGAGCTCTTCTAGAGTTAAGATTTAAATATATATTTAAATGTTTTTCACCCCCCTGGATCTATGTGTGTTTTGGACAGTTGGTTTTCTTTAAGAGATAATTATAAGTCAGTTTGAATTTTTCCCTTAGGAGTTTTTAAAAAGCTAACACCTACTGAAACTTTATTAAGACCCATTGTCTTCATTGTCTGAATATTTTGTAAACTGTCTGAGCCAATCTTCAATTTAAAGGTGGTTTATTTTGTACATCTAACATCAAAAGAGATTTCTTTGGTAATATTTAAAATATGAGCTTCTCCCCCCCCCCCTTCCCCCCCCCTTCCCCCCCACTGGCACAGTATTTTGTATGCTGAAATTATTTCAAAGTAAGATCTTTGCTATAGAAACTCACTCTTCATACATGTGCCTGAAGTCAAGAAAAGCATACTACTATTTATTCCATGAGATCACACAGCCAATTAATCAAGATTTGAATGAGTATCAAGATGTAGCCTTCATTCTGTCTGCTTATTAACTTTCATTATGTGTAAATCTAAGTTATAATTGTTAACAGGATAGATTATGCTCCAAATTTTTTTCCCTATAACAGCATTCCTTCACAGTTCCTCTTATTAAAGTGTACCCAGGGTGATATATTATGTTAAGAAGGTTTAAAACATAAGGTGACAATGACCTTCCCTTTAATTAACTATGATGGAAATAAAGGTGAGAACAATGATGATGAAGCTCTGCTGGAGACCATAAATCATGTGTTGCACTGGTTAGATAGGACACAGCTACAAAAATAACCTTGCAATTCACAGGTTAAATGGCTTTTCCATTGTGCTACATTCACTATTGTTTTTATTTAAATACATACAGATGACTTTCATTTTATGTGTAAAAATTGTCCTGTACTAAAAATTAGTTATTTTCTGAATATGTTTGAAAGCATTTGGATACTTTTTTGATTAAAATATTACTCAATATCCCAGCTTTTATACAGCAAAGCAGCATATGTACCAGTGGAAAGTTGGGATGCTTCTGTGTTTTCCTCTACAAACCTGTGCTGTAAAGGACAGAAGATGGTCTAATGTTTTGTTGTAAAATAGTTCTCTGTTTCTCCTAAAGTTTCTGAACTTTCACCACGTGAGATGAACTTGCCAATTATATTCTTCAAGGTCTGGAAACACTTTCTATATTAATTAAGTAGGTTTCGGAAGCTATAACATGTTCTTCGCAATAAGACTGCTTCTTTTTCTAAAGGCATCCCTTTATCTGTGAGTTACAGTCCTCTACCATTTAGTATACAAACAGAGTTTGCAACATAATGGGAACAATTAAATTTGAATTGCAGTTCAACAGAAGTCATAAATATATTGACTAGGGTCAACCACTGCACAATAAATTAAGCAAGACTTCTGTCACCTTGACTATCAATATTGCTGGAAGGATTTTAAGGGCTTCCTAGTCAAATTCTGTTGGATAATCCTGTAAGATTAGAATATATTCAGAAGCTGCCCTTTTATACTAAAAAAAAAAAGGAAAAAAAGAAAAAAAAACCACCCTAGTGAAAGTTCACAGACTATTTTGAGTCCCTTTATTTTAGTTTTTTTTATTTGACTTCTTTTATGTTTTACATCTCCTGATTTCTCCATGAAGATGTGCTCTCAGTCTTTGAGACTGGTAAATCTAAATGTAGAAAACAAAGTCTGGTGGGAAAAAAGTGATAAAAGAGTTCAAAGTGGATGTTAACAGGCATTAAACAAGAATTTTGTGATATTTTTCGACTGATAAGAAAGAGGTAGGTCCTCTAGAACTGAAAATATCTGAGAGAAATGAGTATAACAAAAGCAAGTCCAAAATTAGCTGTCCATTCTTTTCTGTGTTGTAATGCCAGCAGTCATTGCTGGGGTAAGTTTTGGGTGGCACAACTTTTTTTTTTTTTTTAATTTCAAGATAAGAGTGTGGAGTTTTGTCTTATGCTCATTCTCAAGTGCTTCAATTTAGCATTTTAAGATAAATCATCAGAGAAGTTTTGGCTTTTTGAAGTGCAGAAACACAGATGAAGGGATCTTGGATGGAGAGCTAAGTGTCTGGGAATTAGTTTTGAGTAGACTAACTCCCTAGGGCAGTGAAATGTTTTATAGTTAAGTGACATTGGTTTAGTTGATTGTCTCTTTATGTGGTTAAACAGAGTGTGTAAGAAGGATAATAATAATTCTTACTGCTTCAGTGTGTCTTGTACATAACTCTTCAAAAGAACTTTTTTGTTTTCAAACTATGCAGTCTTCATTAGTCCTTCTTCTATGTTGGCATGTGGGTGGCAATGTGCACAGGTTTTGAGACACAGAAAATGTTACTGAGTTTGAAATCAAGTTTCTTTGTGTGCTGGGAAATCTGAAAATGATGCACTCAGAATTCTGCATTTTTCCCTGGGTATCCAATCTACAACACAGTGGGAACATTACTACAATATTTGTTACTCTGGCACCTTCCTATATGTGTTGAGCAAGTAACAAGTGACTGGGATGTCATCAGTTCCAAATGTATTAGCAATATTAGGGAAGTGATGAGTCAAGATACCTCCAAATGATCACAGCATTATTCTGTACTGGGTAATCCTGTAAGTTAGATGATAATGGTGAAAATCCCTTCTCTACAAACCCTTAATGCTGGTTGTGATGCTTGCTATTGGTCAAGAAATATTATGCTGTTGTGGGCAGTGATGCTCAGCATTCACCACAGCTCATGCCCTTTCACATTTCTCTGTACCCTGACTTGAGCAGCAGAGGGTGCCTCCTGGTTCCAACCAGTCCTGACCTCAACACCGACAATGAAGGGGGAGAAAAGTCCCTACCAATGCTACAAGTAATTGACCCGGAAACAGAAGACTTGTTTTCATGCTTTAGTGTAGCACAGAACAATAAATGTTCAGGGCATCTTCTGGACAGGGAAATAATACAAGAGTATTTATTTAGGTTAGGCAGAAAGATCAAAATATTGCCCAGTCCCCAACAGACTAACCTCATTCCAACATTTCACATCTCAACAGTTAGTGCATCTCGACAATTTTGTTTCTTATTGATCTCCTTGAAAATCTTTTTTTTTTTTTTTTTTTTTTTTTTTTTTTTTTTTTTTTTTTTTTTTTTTTTTTTCCCAACAAACTACTTCAGTATTTCTGGAAGAACTTCTATCTCAATCTGCTTTTCATTCTTTGAATCTTTTTTTCTCTCTTAATAAATGTTTCCAATGGAGAATATTTTTGCTAAACCAGGATATATACCAAGATTTGTAAAGGATAATATTCTGGTGCTGGTGCAACACACTCATATATTTTACTAAAAGGACACTTTTTGAGTCACTGGGCAAAAATGCTAATGTCAGGATATTAGAGATTTGGTGATGGTGTAAAATGCTATAATAACATAGTAGAAGTGTCAAGCTTTGAAGGCAGAGCTGATAACAGCTGGAGGCTGACCCTAGCTTGGTTTCTTCTTGCAAGGATGGCAACAAATTCCACAGTTTCAGGCCAGAATGCAATTATCAATTTCCTTAGTTTGATTTTCTGTGAAGTAGTTGGTCAATAGTCAATCTTCCATAAACAATAATAAGAGGAAGTCTTTGAAGGAAAATGAGAAATTACTTTGCTGCTGCTATCACTTTGCTGCTTCTCTTGGTGTGTAAAGCTTTTGGCTGTTGTAATCCAATCTTTCTAGGAAATAAATTTTTTTAAAAAATACTATTGGTATTAATTCATAAGGTTGCTTAGGTGGCATTCCGTCCTCCTATTTTATTGCCTTTTTGGTAGACCTTTCTATTAGAAGAGATAACTTTCTACAAGTTACTTTAATTACCTGTTTTTCATAATCTTGCATTCATGCCCTCACTTAATTAACTGGTGAAATTCCATAACATTTACTTGGTATTTCATAGACCTCCAACAATTTCTTACTAATTTTTTCTTGTTGTGTACATTGTCTTCACCTGGCCCCCAAGCCTTCCTCTGTATTTCATTTTTTCTTTGTTATTAAAATAAGAAGTGCCTATGATTGGAATAAGAAATACTTCAAGACTTGCACCCACATTGGAGCCAAAACTCATTTGTGATTAATGTGCTGAAGCTGAAAATTGTGGTTTTTTCTCAGCACTTCTTCTGACTTCCATCCATATTTTTAGTACAAAGGCAAAAATTGTTAATTTCTGTATTGCAAAGCTGGAAAACAAATGGATATTACTGAACATATTATAAATAAGGTAAAGAAGAGACAAACAAGGGACAAAGATCAGAAATTATGCTACTTCTAAAAGTATCAGGTTAGTTTATTCATGACAAGGAAAGGGTAAGAAGGAAATTGCTGCAGGTTTACTTGTCTAATGACTGTCAGACACTTAGGAAAAGCTCCCATGAAAATGTATAGGTGTACATTTAAAAAATGTGTTAGACATGCTAAACCTAAAATAAACATTGCTTATTTATTCTCTGTCAAGAGAGAAATGTTTCTTTTTTATGATTGGGAGCCTTTTTTTTTTTTTTTTTTTAAATGCAGTTGAATGGAATTCTCTTGTCTTACACTGGAATCCCAACTTATTTCAGTTTTGAGCAGCCAAAATGAATATTTAAGGGCACATTTAATGTCCAGAATTTTTTTTGGGAAAAAAAACTTTGCTGAGAATCTGATTTGCATCATGCCACCATTTCTTCCCTTGGAAATGGAAAGAACATGAGCTGCATATACAGTTCAGTGACAGGAGCCTGTTTTTGTAGTACTTTTAATGAAAACCCCTTTTGCATTTTTAGAAGGGTGTACAAATAGAAAACAAGCTTTTCAATGCTAAGTGTTGGGCCGGCACAAAATGGTATCGAGCAAAGGTCAATTTGTTGAGGTCCCTCTAGAAAAGGGGGTGCGAGCCAGTCGCATGCATTGTGTGCTTGGTCTGCACATCTGCAGGGGTCTGTGCACTGCACACCAATTGAGAGTAGATTCTTGGTACGTTGCATGCAGGTACTGTATCTGCATTCTCTTGAATAATTAGGATGAATTAGATACAACTACTGTTTTTATATTGGGCTAGGTTCAAGCACATTTTTTTCATGTAGAATGTCACTATCTCAAAAATGCTGTTCACCTCACAGAATTCTCTAATGTAGGCACATATTTAGGATTCACAATAAAATGAAAAGTTGTTTTTAACATTGTGGAGGAAGGGAGATAATTAGGAAAGTCTGATGCTGGGTTTTTTTGGCCTCTGTTGAGTCCTATTTAAGACAGAGGGCAACAGGAGTTGTTTTCACAGTTTAAAGTCCAGATAGCACTCTAAGAAATTTTATGAGTAAAGGGTGATGTTTTAACACAATTGGATTTAGAATGCACTTAATAATAAAAAAAAGTTGAGGGTTAGTATATAAATCAACAGGAACATCTTAGCCCCATGATCTTTCTAAAATGTGATTGAGTTTGACTGTAACTTTTCCTTTGATCCACACTAGACTGGGAAGGAAGATTTATGGATTGTTACTATAGAGGAAAATTACTGAAATCAATTACTTCTGACTAATTTCAGATTTTGAAATCAGGAATTTGGGGGGATTGGTAATGAAAATTCTTTATTTAAGGAAGCAGGGAAATGGGAAAGCCCCACTGACTATTATAGCCTAGGAAAAGGTTACCTTTATAGGATCTCTAGTATCGAAGTTTCATATCATTTCCTGACTTTGGGATGAAAAGTACTCTTCTAGACTCTAGAAGAAATTGCAAGAGCCTTAGAGTTTTTAAAGGAAATTTTGAGATTTGTGCAAAATGTAGTTAGCAAGCCTAATTGTCACCTAGGTAAATCGTTGACAATTTTGGTATATATATAATTCTTTTTTTTTTTTTTTTTTTTTCCCAGTCAAGAACTGGTAAGAAAATCAGTCAAGTGGTTTAGAATGAGAAATAACAGCATGATTAAAAAGTCCAGTAAATCAAAACCTCCCACACAAATACTCAGTAAAATTAGCTGCACTATATTATTAATATCTGCCATGGTACCTGTGGGTTGCTAGGAAATTGTGTTCTGAATCCTAATTACAGAAAGTCTGCAAAAGGAAACAAAGCTCTGAGCAACTTGAATTTGTATTTGAGCAAGTGAAAGTCAAATCAATTTGACTGGATCTTTTTAAAAACAGATTTTACTTGGTTTGTTACCATTTTAATTTTTTCCCATACTTGGTGCTAATCAGGCATGACAAATAGGCTCACCTTTGAACATACTTTGCACTAATAATGTCTTAAAGTAACTCCCTTTAATTGGTACCTCAGGCTACTCTCATCAAACAAGCTCATAAAAAGAAATTAGTGACAGCTTTCACTTCTGCTAGATTTATGAAATACTTCTCATCTATGCCCAGACTGTGTGTGTTTGCATTGCTACTCTGAGCCTGACCTTTGATCAAAGAAGCAATATATTTTTGTGTTCCACAACAAACTTGCACCATCACTTCCATGCAGACATTTATTCTTGCTGTGTGTGGCTATTTTGAAAACTCTGCATTTAGAAATACAAAGGGCAATCCATTCAGAGTCAGGATTACAGTTCACTATAATGTAGCAAATATATTTTAAAGACAGATACATAACTTTAATTTTATAATTTGTTCTGGAATTGATATTATTTTCTTCACAGATTGTATGAGCAAAGACCCTCATGTGCTCATTATTCAAAACTATTCACCCGATCACTTGTGTGGATAATTCTTGGTCTTGGTCTGTAGCTCATTCTCAAGGATCTCATTGTGAATTTTTGATCATCGAAATTCCAGCTCAGTGGCTCATCACCTAAATCATATGGTATGCTTCTGCCAGGATGGAGGAACACAGCCCTTAATTTTCTACTTAATGATTCAGAAAGTGGCGAGCACTTGTCCTCTGAAAGTCAAGGCCCTTTATCAAATACCAGAACTTAGGTCTCATCTTAGTCATTGGTTTTAGCAGATGTTGGAGGCAATAGCCTGTAAATGCAGATTCGAAATTCTTTTTTTTTTAAACTATTGAATTTTAAATTAGCTACTTTGATGGATGCACCTATTTTATGTTGTTTTTCTGGCAAGTATTTAAGGCAACTAACTGATAAGAGAGAAATTATTAAAAGTGTGTTTCTGCAAAACATAGGATCTATAGCAGCAGAAATTCCTGCTAATGTCCAATAATACATGCTCAGGAATTGAATTATGAAAATAAAAGTTTATTTTCAGCTTTATACTACGTAACTGTACAGTCTATATTGTAACTGTTACAGCATTGTCCATAATGGGGTAGTTCACAGTGGAATTTCTGATTTTGATTAATAAAATATTTCAGAGAAATCTAGGTTTTATTTGTGGATTTTATATGAACACTCTTACCATTAAAGAACACTAATTCTTCCAGTGATAATTTGTTTTCTGATGTAATTTTGTGTGAACTGCCTTTTGCCTGCACAAGTATTTTTCTTAGTAATGAATATTGTAAACGAAACATAGATTTACTAGTTTTAAATGAAGACGTTTTATTTGATCTGTCCATAATGCCTTGATATTAGATTATTTTGCCCTTTTCCAAGCCAATTTATGTCAGAGGTTTTTCATTGCAGCATAGAATTTAGAATGACTGAATTTGGCAATCAGTGATGTTTACAGTTCATAGAAGTGTGCGTTAAGAATGTGTTTGGAGTGTAACTATGCATCCGTTTATAATTCCCCCAGGTTTTTTAGGTGACTTTCCTGAATTTCAGGCTCTCTGGATTGATAGGAACCTAAGTTAGTACACTATGAACTCTCAGAAGAGAGTTAATGATCCTCAGAGTCCTAGTTCTTCCTCTTTTCCCTCATTATTATAGCACCGAGAAAGTTATTTTAGTATTTTCTAATTTACCTATCCATCTGCCCTTCTCCTGACAGTCTGTATAGATCAGTTCAACTTCGGTGATACATAAATGTGACTCTATTAACCTCTTTAGGAAAAGACAGTCCCTGTCAAATGCATAAATGTACTGTCAAAATGACAGGTTGGATACTGTTGTGAATGTTGTTTATAGGATTTTATTTACCGGCAGTGACTGCTGGTTTATAAACTACCTGGTGCTGCTGTACTCTTATTTACTATGTGGATAAACTGTACATCCATCCAATTAAGACCTAATTTTAAGCAGAATACATGTCTATTGTTAATTATGCTATGAACTGAGGAATTTTAGACAGTCTGTAATCATGTAAAAAGCATTTATTAACCCTTTGTGAGGAACACGTATATTTGAACAGATATTTTGGTAACATTCTAAGGCCACAGTGTTCAGAAAGAACAAGATTAAAAGGTTTTGCTTTAATTTGAAACATTTCTAGTTGGATTTTAATCATATTTGGAGAAAAGGTGACATAGTAACTTTAAAATAATATTAAAAAAAATTTGTAAGCTGCTAGCTATTCAGCATTAATATAACTTTTATTGTTCTTTTTTTCCCTGTGGATGAAACTTTTACATAAAATGCTATCACTTTCCTACTTTATACCTGATGAAAATTTCAAGCAATACTTATCCATTTTTGGGCTATATGCAAAAATTTGTAAACCAGTCAGGTACTGATGCCAGATATGGCAGTAGACACATTTGGGAAAAAACTCTCTCGATACTGCCACAAAATATTATTTCCTAATGTGCTCTGAGGTTTCAAAATTCAGCCATCCAAATATGTGAAAATCTAGTGTGGAATAGAAATATCTAGTTTTTCATACTGAAAAATTCAAAATATGCAGTTAAATAACAGTTGCCCTTAGCTAGATGAATTCATTTGAATAAGTTCTTTCTCAGATCCAGTAATTCCCAAGCGGGGCTTTTAGTCTGATTTATGATAGATTTAGTGAAAAGACTGGAATAACTTAACAAATTATGTCTTCCTTTTTCTAATAATTTCCCAGCTCAGTGTTGCATGACATTGACTATTTTCCATTGATCAGCACTATTTTCACACATGGGCCCTGTCTTCACTTTTGAGCGAATGCATGAGAGCCACTGAGGGGAGGATGGTGCAGAGCTTCTGCTTTGGGTCAGGGGAAAGGAAGAATAGAATGAACAAATTTCAGGCTTAAACTCTCATCACAGGCAATAGTACCTGTGCCTATCAGTAGAGAAGGTGTATGGCAAGCAACTTGAAAGTGACCTAAGTGGTTACTTCCATTTGCAAATGTCATTTCCCTCCTAGGGCTGCTTTCTAAAAAAAGAGAGGATGAGAAGGGACTGCTAAACATGAAGAAACTTCCTGCAAAGCCACCAGACTGGAAAAGAGGTAATTTTGCCTGAATCTATCCTGCTTCACTAAGCCAAATGGCTTGAAAAGGTACATTGTACTCTGACGTTTTCCTGTTCTAATTTATTCAGTTGACATCAGAAATGTGATAAAGAAACCAGTCAAGGATGCCTTGCTTTGTAAACAGTGCAATAGCCAAGTGCCATTAAGAATTTAGAATTAGAAGGTAGTGCACCAATTTCTTGTCTTAATTAACAGGCACAGTTCCTACAGTGAAATCTCAGTATTTACTAGATATACAAAGAACTGAATTTGTGCTAATTTAGAGAATTTCTCTAAATTGGTTCAGGTGAAAAGGGATGTTCTAAAGTTAATATATTAAAACCTGTTTTTCAGATATGATTCAGTAGAGATTTATTATGAAAGTAGGATATTTGGAATATGAAGTTAACTCTTTCCCATTTCCTCCTCTTATTGAATCTTTCCAGAATAATTTTTTCTATTGGGGCAGATGGTTCCTTAACTGCAGGGCTGATGCTGCTCCTGATCACAGGGGAAAAGTTTTTTGGAGTAGAAAAAACACCAAACAGATGGTGAAAATTAAAAAGAGATGTTTGCAAACATCCTGATGTGTCTGCAGGACAGTAACAGAGAAAGAAATCAGCATGGTTGGGGCTGACCTTATTCCTCTGACTGGGGAGGAAGGATTTAATAGAATTGTTCAAAGATTTCCAACTTTCCTTCTTTTATGGCAGTGTGCAACTACAGTTGTGGGTTCTGCACCTTAGTAGCTGCAAAATATACCTGAAGGAAAAATTCCTTTCTTCTAAAACTAGCGTGTTCTTGTTTTCAGGTGGTGTCCAGAAACAGCATATTTGCTCTTTGATGGTTTTGGTTTTTTTTTTAATTATATGTATTTTAAGTAATGCTTTCAAACTCCTTGATTGTAAGAATTCTCACCTTAAGTATCTAAAAATTGTTTGGCTTTGATGAATGCAAATGTGATAAAAACCTTAAAAGTATGTTATCATTCAGAAGTGCCATAACCTTACTTAAATACTGTTTGCAGTGAATATGAATAATTTTAATATAACTAGATGTATTGTGCTGTTTAAAAAGGTGGTCTTCATATGGTTTCACATAATTTCTGCCTATTCTGCATCCCCACACTTGTTCACACAAGTGGCAGAATTTACACAATTAAATCCATTTATTCCAGTGCAGTACTGTGATAGTTCTGTATCAAAACTACTCCTTCATATCCATTATTTATAACTATTTTTTCTCTTTTCTGTATTTTTGCTGTGTCATAAAGAAACTCAAAATACCCCTCTGAATGCACCTAATTAAACAGGGAAATAAAATCTCATTGTTAAAAATGTTTTGTTTTTCTTTTTTTACTCCTGCTAATGGCAGATATTCTGAATAGTTCTTGTTTTCCATCTCTGGTTGCCTATCAATGTTGAGGGAAGTGCCTTTGCCCAAAATTTAACTCTTTTCCTGAATATGTTTTTGAGTTTGTGAAAAATACATGTTTAAAAAACCCAAGACACACAAAACCTCTCAGAGTAAGCAGAATAATTGCTGATAACTTGTCAGAATGTTGGGATTTTTTTAAATCTGCAACTCCAATAATAGTGTGAAGGAACAGGTTTTAGTGGGTTTAGTATTTTTTACTCAAAGCTTGTAGAAATTAATACCTTTGTCTCTGCAAGTGTCAAAACATTAATTTGTGTCAAGAACATATGCTTTCAGTACTTAAAACAAGCTTGTTTTTGTGCTGTTGCTCTGCCTTGTTAGCTCTTACACTTCGATTGTCTGGAAAGGTTGCCCCTCTCTACTATACAGCAAAAGGGCCAGGCATAATTTTGCCATGGATTGAATGTGTGTAGCGAACAGTCATTCCTGGTGGAGAAAGGCTGAGCCTCCTGCCATTGTTCTCTTGACAAATAGTGAGTGTCCTCCCTTTCCACTGTCTGACCTTGACTAATTGTGGAGAATTGGTGCAGCTGTCTCTGGCTTATTCTGCGCTGCAACACAAGGGCATGTAAGAAACTTTAAGCTGCCATCATAAAACTCCAGTTTGAGGACTTCATCACAATGCGTAGTGCTCACTTGTTTTGTTGTGTGCTGCTTAGTTTTTTGCTGTTTTCTTCCTCTGATAGCATATTTTAGAGTCATGCTGTGTTTTGTTCTAACTTGCCCTTGTATGTATTTTAGAAATCTACACTAAGAAATTAGGGTAACAGGATATTTCTAAAATACCTGGATAAAGTCACATGGAAAAATACTTATAAAACCATCAACTAAAAAATGATATGGAAAATGAAGCTTATCTAAAAGTCAGTGAAGAGGCATGTTTGTATTTTCTTTTTCTTTATTACAATCACAATTTATTTTTGCAAATTCTTCAGTATATTAACTTGGAAACTGAAGAATATAATCAGAAAAAGAAGTACCATGTGGATATTAATATGGGGAAAAATTTTTCTGGTGCTGCTTTTAAATATTAAGCCTAACTGAATATTTTAGTTACTATGTATACCAAAGCAAGCAAAGTGTTTTTCCTGTACAGGTAATTTTCCATAATACAGAAAGTGGTCAAACATAAATTGATAACAATATAATATGCAGTTAATGTAACTTAAAAATTTTACTAGAAATCTTCTGAGAAATGTTATAGTTTTATTTACTTAATTAGGGTAAAAAATTTGTTTTGTGAGGAGGGAAAATTCAGTATACCTACACCATTTTAAAGTCACACAGCTTTTAGCATTAGGATGAAATTGACTTGTGTTTGAATGGGTCTTGCATTTGGGCAAATTTTATTCACACAGAAAGAATTACTGGCTTGATTTATTTAAAACTGAACCTAGTTCAATAAGTTCAGTTTTCAGCTACTGTGCCTTTTCAGTCACAGTGCTTCTCAGTGACAGATTATTCTTATAGAATAAACAGACTTCTATTAAAAAAAAACCATACAGAAGTGAGGGGCCTTATATGTCTGCCCAACATATAAGTCTCTCAAGAATAAAGAGAACTTCTGGGTTCTTGGACTGTGTTGCTGCCAACAAGATTACTGTTCAAGGTAGGTTCATGAAAAAGATTAGGAAAAACAAATAAAACCTCCACTAGAAGATCTTCAGAAACACAAATTTCAAATTCAGTGGCAAAACTTTTTGAAGGAATGCAAGTAGTCGATGAATTTTCAGAAGTGATGAGTATTTGGTGGCATGCATCACCCTGGGCATGTCTAAGTCAAAAAAAGACTGGCAGAGTAACACCTTACCCCATGGATTGTTTTTCTGGATCTGCTCCAAAGATTGTGATTTAATACAGAGAATGGGAAGACTGACAAAATTTTGCTCATGAGATCTTTCTCCCATAAATACTCTGCCATTGTTACCTGTGCTGACAGGCAAATCAAGTGTTCCGCTTGGTATGTTGCTTACTGCAAAGAAAGAATGGCAACACATGGCCTAAAGCACTGCAAGGAGACATTTGAAACACAATTGTTTCAGGTTCCAGGTAATGTGCTAGAAAACAGGATTCCATTTAAACTCCCTTATGTCCCTGCTACTCAGATCTGTGCTGGGACAGCCTTTAGTACCACCTTACGACCTGCTTAAGACATTTTCAGTGGACATAAAATTTAGGAAATACCCAGCCTGAATTAAACTTGGTAGTCTTATGGCAATGTGGTACGACTGTGATGAACAAGTCTTTCCTTGATTTGACCTGAAGGCAGGATGACCATTTTTCTCTTCCTACCATCATTAGAGCTTTCTGATGGCCTTGATCTCTCCCTAACTTTCTGTGTAATGGATGCAACAACCTCATATTACCTGACAGCCAATTTTTGATCTCTGAAAATTAATAGACATTGAAATTTGGAGCAAGTCTTCTTGAGAAATACTTTGCCAGATGTTGGAGGTGGTTGAGTCACCTTTCCATAGTCCATGTGTAGAAAATAAAGCTGTTTTTAAATCCTATAACATCAGCAAAATAAAATATGTGTAAATAAAATTGTTGTTACCGGTGACTGTCTGTTACCCCCCAGCAGCAGACTTGTTCCAGGGCTCTGGTGTACCCATGCTGCTGGAGGTGAACCGACAGCCTAGGGCCATTCTGAGATATGGAGCTCCCAAGATCTCAAACTCCAACCTAGCTACCCAGAAGGCAAATAAACCCTGTGGCCCAGGTTGTAGGCCCCAGGTAAAAAGTCCTTCATCAAGAATGCCAGTTTAAATCCGGCTTGAAGCTGCAGGGTGTTGGTTTTGCATGGCAGCATGCTGCCTTCCTTGTTGTGTCAGCACAGATGTTACAGTCACACAGAAGTGACTGGCTCAGGGACATATTAGAAGCTCAGTGAGCTATTTTCCTATCTTATATAGAGTTAAAAAAAAGATAAAAGACTGCAATATGCTCAAAGACAAGGGATACTTTCAATCCTGTTCACACTGACAGTCTAGCAGTTGCAAAGGCACTGCAGGGGCATTAAAGTGTTGCATATGGATAGTAATTGGAAGGTGCTCTGAAGAAGAAATCTTTAATCCGACTTTGTGGTCAGGCACTTTATTCTGTGGAAATGCACACACTGGATGGCTTTAACTGTCAGTGATTTAGATTTTCTTTTGTGTGTAGATTAGAACATGATTAGTAAGATGCCATTGTTGTGCTTGCGGTCTTCAAGTACTGTGTGGATCTTGATTTCAAGCATAGAGAAACAAGCTGAAGGAAGCATGCAGGGACAGAAAAGCATGCCAGTTTTTTTGCCTTTTCACTTCTGTCTGCCCAGCAGAGAACTAACATGTGGGAGAAACAAAGGAACAGAGTGATAGTATTTTGGTGTTGTGTTTACTTATGGCCTTGCACAATTTTCAGCTGTGCCCAGCGGTGTAGTACTGGCTGAATGGTGGTGTCTGATTCAAACTTTCCTGAATGTTGTTTCCTAGCAGTCTTAGAGATGTAAACCATGAAATGGGGCCTGCTGGTTTGTGTCTGGAAAACAGGGATCCTTAGGATACTTACATCTTTTTGTTTCTTCATAGAGGATATGGAAGCTTAAGAGAAGCAGTGCTTCCAAGAAAACTTGCAGGTCTAAAATAGAGTCTCTTCTGCTCCATTTCTCCTGGATATCGATTCACTAGTTCTTTTCATTCCTTCATTGTATAATATTCCCTCTCTGTTTCAGTCAGAGGGGTCAGCAGGTATTTTTTGAGCTTTTCTAAACTCTCGCTTCCATAGGAAGGAAAACAGAATCACTGGAGACCTGAAACAGCAGCAGTGAATGCAGGTTGTGGGAAATGTTGGAACAGCTATTGTGTTTTAAAATTTGGCACAATAGAAATGAAAAAAAAAAAAAAAAAAACCTTTTTAAAACATGAACCCAGTTTAAATACAGGTTTTCTGTGGCCTGTCTCATAAAAGATTGTTTAACATACTAGTAACTTGCCTGTTTCTGTTCTGAGTGGATGGCTTCACTAGCGAGGAGTATGGAGCAGGACCGCAACCTTTGCATTGCAGGATTTCAGACAGCCTCCCCAAATACTCTAGATATATTGGGAAGTACTGGTGAATAATATTCCATTGCTGAATTCTGTTTTTTTGTTGAACAATCCTCCTGAATTCTGACTGTACCATATGCATGTGTTCTTTATGTCTGAAAACACAGCCAGAATGGCTTTCAGAATGCAGCACAGAAGTTGAAAACTGAAGAGCTTAATTTTTTATTTAGGAATGAACACTAGCATTAATTAGTTAAGCCTTGAATAAAATAACAGGTTTTGTGAGCTTATCGTGCAGCTGGTCACATCTAAACTCTCCTATCCTGAGTGTTTTGGAGCAGCTTTATTTATTTATCGAGCAGAAGTGAGAATCAGGAAGATCACATCTTTTCTTGGCATTACACCGCCTGAAGTGTTTATGACATCCCATGCACAAAGAGAGATATGCATACAAAAGTAGGGATAACATGCAAAGGATTACAGAAGAGCTAGCAAAACTATTTGATTTTTGTATGTACAGGCACATGACAGGACATGACTTTAGCTCAATGAATCTGTTTCTTAAAATCCTATGCATCATATTAACTACAAATTCAAATACAGCCTTGTCTTTGCTTTCAAATAGAAGAGGGATTGGCATATTTAGATTTAATGCTTCTAAGTCCTCTTCAGGAAAACAAAGCATCAAACAGAGTTTGAGTGCAATTTTTCTGAGTAGGAAGACAGTGCTGCTCAGAGACAGGAGACAAATTATTATGTGTCTGGTTTCTGGAAATCTTGCTTCACGGGAATTGTAAAAGCCAAGTGCTGAGGAAGACATGCAAGGGTTAATATAATTTCCATTCCAGCGAGTTTTGCTTGCCATTATTTTCTTTTTCTTTTCTCCCTTTTAACTGATTCATAGCATAAAATCTTCCTGGACACCTAATTATCAAGCCAGCTCACAGTCACAGCTGTCTGCTTGGAGAACCCATTAGATGCAGCAGTTGAAGCCTCCATAATTCCCCAAACTTCCCGGTTGTGAATATTAAGAAAAGATTTTTACATGTCATATGCAATTCGGAGATGGTGTGAATGGCGTTGGAAATGACGAGCTCTGAATGCTTGTCCATCACTCCATTCACTGGTTACAGGTGGTCTCATTTTCCACTTTCAGATATCGGCTAGCTATGACAGCAGGCACTTAATTTGCATGTTCGACAGACAACAAACGGCCCTGTGCATGTCAAAATAGGTGGTGATGCGTGACAGTTCCTACACAATACTGTCTCCTCTTTGCTTGACCTTTGACCTCCCTGCATGTCTTCTTTCACAATCAGAAAAAAATGCACTTTTCGTCTTTGGAATAAATTTGATACCAAATTGATTATTTTCCTTTCTTTTTATTCTTCTTTTTCCTCCTCCTCCACTTTTCAAGTATGCATGCATCCAGGCTTTCATCTTAACGGCTACAAAACTCTGCCAGAAGAGTCTCATAAAATTTAAAAATACGCAAGCAGTGAGAACAGGAAGCACCTTGTTAAAATTCATTGTTGTTAAATTGCTTGAAAGTTCTTTGTAAATGCAAATGTAACCTTTAAAAGAGACCTTAAGTTGGGTTAATATTTGTTAAAAATAAGATTTTTTTAAAAAATCACAATAGTGCTTTATATTAATTTTTTTTCTCCTGGCTGTATATGCATCTTTATATGTACAAGTTGAGTAATTTGGTATGCATTTCAACAAAACACTCCTCCAGTGTTTTTATGGCTGCTGTGACTTGTTCTAATGTTAAGTAACAAGAATTAATCTTCCAGCATCATTAGAAGCACATTTAGAGTTTTATTTAAGTTAAAATGCTATGCAGTGATTAAAGTGCAAAAATGTTTGAATGATGGCAGCACTGTGCACTTTATGGTGTTATTCAGTGTTTGGTTCCTGGAACTGCAGCTTTTTGTGTGTTCTACCTCCTGGTTAAATCATATTAAAGGGAAAACTAAGATGAGGTGGATTCAAGCACAGCTCAACACAGCAGAGTTCACCCAAGAACCTGAATTTTAATTCCAAAAATACATGTTATCCCTTGTCTAACCAAGGAATGACCATAATCCTCTCACAGATCTTATCTGAGTTGCAGCTCTTGTTTTAATTAAGAATTAAAGCGTGACAGCAGATAATCACACCTCTGGGGTGTTACAAGACTTGAGATGTGGTTGTGTACCCCATATACCAAGGGTGTGATTATTCTGTGATAACCCCACCCCTAACGAGCTATCCTGTCTGGGCCTCAGTAATGGGCAAAGCACCATTTGTTGCTGTTGGCTTCAAGCATCAAACTGGATCAGCAGTGCACAGTGGGCTGATCATAGGTGATAATGGACTAGTATGTCTTTTCTGTTGTTTTGTAATATCTCAACTTTAGGGTTTTTAGATCATGAGAAGACTTAGCAAATTGCAGCCATTCCTTCCCCCACCAGAGTAAAATCTCTTTTATGAAGCAGTACCTGGTAAAATTTGATAGATATGAGAATTCAGTGTTAATTTGAGATATGAAGGTGGTTGCTTTGGTGTGTAGCTGAAGCGCTTATAGTGTTACCTTAGTGAGTTTGTTCTGACTTTCTTGTTCCATAACAATTTTGCTGTCCGTTTTGATGGTAGCTGAAGCCACCAGACCAGCTAATACTCTTCAGGAGCATTGAAATACTTGAACATAGTTGGTCAGTTAAGAGATTCGGCCATAAATATAATTTACACGTGAAGTTAGTTGTAGCATAGAGCAGGGCAATTCTTTCACTAAACTGTACTTCTACATTAGTATCAACCATGACATTCACAGGTGGGCTCAGGATCACATCTTAGGTATCGATTCACGTAAATCCTAGGTGGGAAGTGTGGGAACCAGTGCTGAGACACGAGGCAGTCCCATCTTTTAGCTCCAAATGGTGCTGTGACAGAGCTACATCACAACACCTGCTCTGTGTGTTGGTGTTGGTGTGTGCAAACACTGGTTTCCTTTCAACAGGAAGATTTGTCAGGAAGATAAAAATGAAAGGGAAGGAAGGATGGCCATATTTCCTGTCAGTCAGATTGTCTGCTGATAGCTCAGGAAGGCATTTTAGTCTTTACTTTTAGTCTTTACCTCTAGTCTTTACCTCTATCCACTCACATCAGCAGAGACACCAACTGAGGAAACAACTGTTTTGCTTAGCAGGAAACAGTTGTTCAAGCTGCGCTGCTCTTCGATGACATTAACTAGTTGACTGAACTGCCAGCTCTGCTCTAGTCCAGGAGGAGACTTATTTCTGAGGTTAGATCTTAGACTTTAAGGTCTGATGACCAGCGAAGCTGCAGCAGTTTGTGATGGGGGAAGTTTTGTGGAGGAATTGGGTCCAGGACACCTGGAGTAGCTTGTTCTGGCTACTGTAAAAGTAGAAAGGCTTGATTTATAGTAGAATGGAATGCAAGCTTGTACTTTCAAATCTTTTATATAATTTTTCCTTTTTTCTTTTTAAGTCAAAACATTGCTAAACAGTAAGGTGGTTGATCTGATGTTTTTACTGCTCATGGAGTTCTCAACAGACATATCATAGGTGCCATTATCAGCTTAACAGGCTGCCCAGGAGCAGCTGATGCACAGGATATTGTAGACTGAGGTGGAGATGAAGTATCTGCCCAGGTGGACATAAGCCAGGAGTCATTAGTTTCTCATGGGACTTACTAAGTGAGGCTCAGGGCTCTGCTAATAGATACCCAGCTTCTGCATCTGAGTTTTTGTGTCCAGTCATCTCAGAGCACAGGCAAAGGAGGGAGACAAGCACATGTTGTGCAGTGGTCCATCTAAAGTGGATTGATTAGAGAATTATATCTTTGGAGAGGGCAAGGTATATTCAGAGACATAAGGAAGGGAAGAGGGATGCAGTCAGTTTTGAAATCATGGAAGATATTTTATTTTTCTCCTGTTTTTCCTCCCATCCTATAGTAGCCTAGCCAAAGTTGAACTATGTGCAGCATTAGTGATGAAATAAAACTGAGAGGAATGTGCAACAGCTCATGCTGTGTCAGTTGTGTTTTCTTATGCGTTTGCTTTTGGCATGAATCCTGGCATATTCTGGATGGATACTCAGCTTTCTCATTAGAAAGTCATACCTTTATTTGTAAGGATTCATAGCGAAAAACCGGAGCCCAGTTGAAGTCCCAAAGAAGAGAGGAATTGCTTTTCCAGGAATTGCTTTTCCAAGAATTGCTTCCAACATGGTTTGATGACCAGCCTACTTGTTTATGAAATTGTATTTCTTCCTTGATTTTTTGGGGGGGGGGGGCGGAAATTGGCTCCACTCATCTGTCCAACCCTTACTTGGGTGACCATTGCTCGATGTTCTACATGAACATATAATTTCCTGGCTTGTCATTTCTCATCCTTGCTTGAGCATATCTCATTTACTAATGAAGGCACAGGTTTTTTAGGATTTTAGCATTGGAGTTCTGATGAGTTGTGCAAGTGTTTCTGGATGTCTGAGGTTGTAAGGTAATGAATTTTTCAAAACTATTTCTAAAATTATCACTTTAAATGGAAACAGAACTGAGAAGATAAACTTGCTGTTAATTAGTAGAAAGGGATATAGTAAAGCAATAGGAACCACGAGTAGTCTAATTTATTTTCTCAGATCTCAGGAAGGTAGATATAAGGCTTGAAAGTTATTGGTAATCTTTCTATTACAAAAAGACACCTTGATTATAATGTTGCATTTGTTACCATGTGGTGCACTGAAATACAACATTTAATAACATTCCATTACTTCTGAATATACTTGTATGGGATTGCTTTTCATTGTTCAGTTTTCATGCTCATTAAAAGAGGGTAAATTTTATGGTCTGCTTACTACAAATATTTTATTTTATTTTATTTTATTTTATTTTATTTTATTTTATTTTATTTTATTTTAATCTTTCTAATGTAACTTCTCTGGCTAAATAAAGCGGAAAAGAAAACTGTGACGATTGTTCTTGGCTCCATGGGTGACATAGTTCCATCTACCTGTCTTCGTCCTTTCAATTCAAGGATTAATATCAATTAATGATTGATTGCTAAAAGATCATTAAAATGTCTTTTGCCATAAGTTTTTCACATTTATTTTTGATTTATTTTTAATTGTAATTGAATAGTAAATTTAAATTAACAAATAGGAAAATTACAGTCTACTTACATACTAAATACAATGCACAGATTCTTCAATATGGAAGAGGACAAAAACAAGAGAGGCAACAACCATAACACCCAGAAAGAAAGCAAAGCAAGGCTTTGTTTTCATTCTGTTTTGTGTGAGCTGGTATAACACAAGTGCAACATGGATGCCTCTTGTTTGATGTCAGATTTTATGTTCCCCTTTCAGACATCTGGAGTAGGCATCATCTGATCAGCATCTACCTCATTGGAGCATTTTATAGATCTTGAAAAACTTTTATTCAGTGAGAACAATCTCAAAAATTTCAATTTGCCTGAAGCTTATTTCTGTCTCAAAAGGAAAGATAGATTTTTTTTTTAGTTGCTCTAGCATAGTTGAGGTTTGTTCTCACTTGTTAAAATGATAAGATCATCTTCCCTTGTCTTTATTTGTATCTATGGCATGAATGAAGGAAGTACTTCTGTTCCTCTTTCTTCTCTCCTCAAAGAATTTGACATAGAAGCCCTGGAGCATGATGCTCAGAATACCAAATCTACTGTGCAACAGCCTTGGGAAACTGAACAAGATCCAGAATTTGAGTAAGAAAATTGAACCATGCATAGGTGGGACTTATCTAACACGCTTTAGATTCTTGTGTCAACTTTAAGTTCATTAAGATCCTTCTGTAATCAGGAGATAGAGTGCGATTTGTTTCAGAGAAAGATCAAAGAGACCTGGGGAAAATCTTCCACTGTCACATGAGACAGTGTAGAACACTGTCTCTGACTAGATGCCAAACATTCAGATGGAAGTTAGGTCAGAAAAATTCTCTTGCACATACTTATTTGAGCGTACGCAGATAGTACTCCTCTGTAACAGGAAAGTCCTGAACAGAGTATGTGAGATATGGAGGTACATATGATCATGGAATCACAGTAATTTGTTGGCCTAGGTTGGAGATTCACATGCAGGCCATGGGAGATGTAATCACAAAATGGTTAGTAAAGATCAAGCAACAGATTGTTGTAAGTCGCATTGTTAAAATACATCTTCTACTGTTATGATGTGAGAAAGTCTGATGATGTCTTGATTATAATTTCCAGAGTACATAAAGACAAAGAACTTTACCCTTTCCAGGTATGCTCTTTCATTAATGGAAAAGATGTTGCAGGTTGCTCTTTTCAGCTTGACGCTGTTCTGTCTGAAACTTGATACCCAACTAACTGAATTAGCATATGCAATTATAAGAGTCTTTCACCAGGGCGATGGTTCATATGCATGTACAATGAAGTCAGCTGCCAGATCAGCACACTTCAGTGGAGCATTTCTGAACCTTCATGTAAAAAGCACCTCGAGTGTCACCTATGGCCTTGTCATTTTGGGATTTCTCTTTGTTTGCCTGCTTTTTGAAGTAGGGTCTCCCTCCTAATTTTGACAGTACATTTAAATTACTGCTGGTCTAGAGCTAGCCCAAACTTAAGGGAAGATATTCTGCTTTTCTTTTGTTTACTGTTTCTTGACTGTTGATGTTTCAGCTGTCAGCATACACGTAGCATGAATATATTTTTGTTTTCAAAGTTTTGAAAAGGAGATAGAAACCTACTTCTGGTTTCTTTTTTTTTTTTTTTTTTTCTTAAGTGTGATATGTGATGACAAGTAGACCATGTAAAAGTCAATCTGTGGTCAGCCACATCTAAAACTGAAAACCTTATGGCTTCACTTTGCAGGTGGCCATGATAAGCCTACTGAAATAAACTTCAATTGTTCTGTACTACTATGCCATTGCTATTGGTACAATACTAGTGACTGTATTAATGACATGAATATAGTGATTCCACCCCCCAGGTTTGGTAATGTGTTTGATAATCAATTTCATGAATATTGAAAGCATGTGCAAAATATTTGGAAAAGGTTTCTTTCTCATATTTAGTGCTCTAAAACGTAGAACTGTAAATTCCCGTCAGTTTTAATTTTGCTGTTCCTATCTTGCCTGATACATTTAGTTGTGAGGTGTTATTCAGTAAGTGTAATGGGTCTTTCATTTAAACTTGTGAATACTATCTAAAACGAGAAAGTGTTTTTTATATCAATTATTTCCTGAATGTCTAAAATTTGAAAAAAAGAAGCATGCACATTTCTCAGTGTTTCAGTGAAATAAAATGGAGAAATGGTGACATTTAAAGTTTTTTCTTTGTTTGTTTTTCTCTCTCTCTCTCTTTTTTTTTTTTTTTTTAAGAGATGTCTTTTTACTCATTTATGAACCACTTGGAATAAACTGAAGCCTATTTTCTTGTTGACTCCTGTAGAGAAAAACCTTATTTCTTCTATTTTGCTTCACATTTTCAGTCTAGCCCATAATCAGTGAGAGCAATCATGAGCAGTCTAAAACTTGTTTATCCTCTAGCTTCAAGTAGAGAGCAATGCAAGCTGAGAATTTTCTAAAAATGAACAGCTTTATATAAAATCTACATCCTTATTTGCAAACCTGACTGGATAGAGAAAAGGTGCTGATGAGATTTTTTTCCAGAGTTCACTCCTAACCACTTCCTTCAATGTCAGATTCAGATAGAAATCCAGCCTTTCAGAAGAAATTTGTAGCTTAGTGTTTTCAGGCTACCACCCAATCTTTTGATTTCAAACTCACCTGCAGTATAGTTTGTCACAGCTGGGTCCTGATTTTAGAAGAAAGTTTTTATGATTAGACCTCAGATGCTGCAAATTGGTGAACTCTGATTCCAACTTTGCCACCTCAAAGACTGTTAAAGTCAATTCTCCTTTTCACAGGTAGTGTTATGTGATTAACTTTTTTATACCAAGACCTGGAAGCTAACCTATGAGAAAGGCTCTTTTTTTTTTTCCTGCTGACCATTTTACATTGGTGTAAATTTTAATATTATTTAGAAGTTCCCTCCGTTCCTTACATCAACCAAGTTGTGAATTTCCATTTTTCCATGACATGTCAGACCTTTCATATATGACCCAGGGCAGAATTTGAGCATATGAGATGGGATCCATACACAAACTCTCTGTGGCACTGTGTCACCTCAGATTTAGATTTCCTCTGCTACGTGTCCACTTCTGTTCACAGTGGAGTTCTTGACATTGCCAGTAAACTCTTACTGGCACACATGGGGCCTAAACTAGATTCCTAAATATCTGAGGTGACCATATGGCTGATGAAAAAATAATTTACTATTTAGTGATCTTGGTCATGTAGGAAATAATTGTAGGAAATTTGAGAATGAAAAAATAATCAAAATAATTGTTTACCACAAACAAATACCAGAGGAGAAAAAAAATCCCACAACTCTCTTCTAGGACTTGTAGTGTAATTTCTTGCATCTCTCCTGAGCAGTGAAACTGTACTACTGACTATTAATAGTTCTTCCATACCTGTTTCCATCTGCTCCTGCAATTCCAGGATTAGTTTTAAACTCCAGATGCTATTGTGAAAAAAAAAAAAAAAAAAAAAAAAAAAAAAAAAAAAAAAAAAAAGCAAGCAAGCGCTTTTTATTTTAAAAAGTGCAAATAATTTCCAAGTGGAAATTTGAAATCTCATAATATAAATATAAAATAAAACAGAGATCTTAGAACATCAGATATTTTATACTGCTGATAGATAACTTGTGTATCATGTTTGAAGCAGAAATTAACAGTTTTCTTGATTCCTCAATTTTACTTCTTTGTGTCTTTTTCATTTTCATATGAAGTGCTGCTTTTCCTATCAGAAATCTGCTGTCTTGTCTTACGGAATGAATGCAGTAAATGCCTGTCATTGTATCTCCCTCCACCCCTGCCTCTAGCCTCCTTTCTCCAAAGCTAAAGGATGTGCTTTTATTGGAAAATATCAGTTGCAAATTCTGATATTAAAGTAATAAAGATAATTGTCTAATTTCCACTGAAAGTATTAATAAAATATCCAGAAACTCAAAGTAGGGTTACACAGCATTTTAGGTTTTCAGGGCATTTTTAATAATTAATGTCTGTGAGATAACACAGACAGTAGTGTTGCAGACATCTCCATGATCTCAACCTATAAAGTGTTTTCTGTAGCAATCCTGAAGCATTGTTATGTTGAACTGTGGGACAGACTGCCAAAATTTTTATTAAATACCAAACGTAGAAAAAGAAAGATGAATGAAAAATTTAAAGGCATCATAAAATTGTCCAGACAAAATTCTGGCCAATTATATGTTGTTGTGTTCAACGAAAAAAAAAAAAAAAAAAAAAGATAAGCTGTTAAACTACTCAAAATATCATAAACATTAGTAGTTACAGGTGCTATACCTCATACATACTATAGGATAATTTTTTTAGCCATGCTTTTTTTTTTGTTTTATTTTGCGCCTTGTGCTTTTAATATTTGTCAGACCAAGCTGGGCCTTTTGTGTCTCTTATAAGCAAAATTCAGACTGAGAATATGTTGAATTTTTGGGGATGGAGAATCTTGATTTAGGCAGAGGTGAAAAGTTAGACCACTTGAATCACTTCCTTGAAATGAAAATACCAAAAACACCAGAAAGGAGAAAACTCATCTGTTTTTGTTTCATAACAACACAAATAGGAAAAGTATCTTTGAAATAGAAGAATTCACACCTGGAGAAGAGATATGGGCCAGATAAAACCCCAAACCATTTTAATAACTAGATTTTGGTGAAAAGAATAATAAAAATCTTTGGTTTATGCTTTTCTTTTCTGTCCTTACCATCTGCAGCTTTTTCAAAATCTTACTTTATATCTTATACTTCAGACTGAGATTGTATTGATTGCAATTAAAAGAATAAATTAAAGCAAGACCATAAACTTAGTTAATTGCAGTCCTTAAATTACTGTTAGTTTATGAAAATGTTGTAAGGACAAACTTTTTGTTCAGTGCTGACTTTGATAAACCTTGCTTGTACCTACAGAATATATAAAATGGAAGAAAATTGAAGTGCATGCACTTAAAGCTATGAAATTATTCCACAACATTTTGTACTAAATCAACTGTATAAATGGCAGCATTATTTTTAACATATTCTTAAAATAAATGTAGTATTCCTTCTGTTAATCAAATTATAATATTTGAACTGACTGGTATATATTATATTATGCATTAAAATAATTATTGATTTGGTTTTGTATGGAAGCTAAGCAGCTATAAGTTTTTAAAAAGCAAAATTAAATAATGAAACTCAAAATTAGCATTTTGTACCACAGAGCAGCTAAACATACATGCTCCTAAATGTGCGTGTAAAAATAAATTGAGAGAGCCTGTTGTAAAACTATGCAAAGAGATCACTTAAAAGCTAGAATAATTTCATCTGAGATCACTAAAAGTATTAGGAATTGCCAACTGAATCAATCTGCACTTGGAAATATATGTAAACTTTTATATTTTGTACTATTACTGGGCAATACAATGGTGTTCTTAAACCCATAGTGCAGGAAGTAGTGGGAGTAAGTATAGAATTTAGCTCACTCTGGGGTCTCTTCTGCAATACTCTTGACCAGTAACCATCCTAGAAAAAAATACCCTTTTTTGTTTTTTTTTTTTTTGATAAGTACAGCATCATCTGCAGAGTGGGTAGTGTGGAATGCCAGGGTGGGGTGCAGAGGAGTTCAAGTAGTTAGAGTATTGTGAAAACAAGAAATTACCAAATATTTGCAGCCTTGACTACAGCAGGTACTTCTAGACACCTGGTGGGAGTCTGATTTGTCTTGTTCACTCCTGGAGTGAAAGGAGGCCAGGTAAATTCTGGAGGCCAAATAGTTCTCAGCAATTTACATGGCAACTCCCTGACTTATGTGAAAATAACCTCAGGCTTTCTTTCTGTTCCTGTGTCATGTTGTTACCTGCATTTTGATTATAGTGTACCATGACGAGGCTGAAATCTGAATTATCAAAAGGTACAATACTTCAAGGTTTTGCTCTTCCCAATCTCTTTTTGTCAAGTGATCTGTATCATCTTTCTCATCTCTTGAACCAATCCCTTGCTGGAGCTGGTTACCTGCCTCTGTTTACTGATGGTAGTTGTGGTTTTCACTACCATTTGTTGGATATGTCAAAACTACACAAACTTAATTTGTTTGTGCAGCTCACCTCTTAGTATGCCCTTTCATAAATCCAGTTAAACACACATAATTTCAGCCTTTTGATCTCTTATCTTGTCTAACCCTAAATACTTTGTCTTCATATAAGTTTGGTAAAGATTTCTTTCAGTGGAAATTTCTTTTATTCTTAGTCTTGCATATTCCACTCCTTTGCTGCAGTCATTCACGGTGATTTCTTTTTTTATTTCATTGAAGGTTGTTACATGACCACTCCATTATTTTCTCCTATTTGTACTTCTGTGTGCACAAATATTAAGTATTGTGTTCTGAGCTAGCATTACCTTTTAGAAACTTGCTTTTCATGTTACGCTGTTCTTTCTGCACCCAAAACTCTGCAATGCTGCGCCCTTAGGAACAGATTGTTTGTTATGTTTGCCCAGACTCAGTGATATGCTTTTAGTGGAGAACATGCAATTTTATATAAGAAACATTTATTTCCCATATCTTTTATGAGACTGGGGTGGCAGGTAGCAAATGTGTACATAGTGTACATAGTCTCCAGTCTGATCCAATCTGCTATTCCCTATTTACTGTAAATTATCTGAACGGCTTACCTTCATACTAAGTGAATGATGAAGTTAATACTTAAAAGATGATTCACAGAAACAGAAGAAAGGATTCTTTTAAAGTTCTGGTGATTGTCACTTAACTGGCAATATTTGGCTAGATGCACTTGATGCCTTACGTTTTAGCTTTCATACATTTCAGATTCTGTGCCACCTTGGTGTGTAGCTCTGAGCTTCATATTAAGTGTTAGTAAAGTTCTCTTCACAGAGTAGGTAAACAAAACAATCTTCTTCCAGCTTGAAACCAAGGACAACTGTTACAGACAAAACCTGTAAACGGACAAAAACTTATGAAAGTGTCAGAACTCGTGACCAGCCATCCATTTGGGGACCATTTTGGGTCCTTCTTGAGTGTAGCCCAGGTCAGGCTCTTGTACTGCCCAAGGTATATCCTTTCAAGCCTTTTAATAAATACCTACTTTATTCTCTAGCTCTGTCTAGTCTCTGTTCCAGATCAGCCTCTCAAGGCATCACACTTAGTGGTTCTCACTTGTGACTAATGGCTGCCAAAGGTACAAAGCTGGTTTTGCACTAATTCACGTGATTTCAGCACTGAGGGTTTATCCAACAAGACTTGTTGGATTTGCACTAAATCTTCAAACTGTGAACATTTCCTTTGCGAGGGGACGAGATGTCCCTATAGCAAGGCTGCTCTGATATTGACCTGAGAGGCCTCCCTGAGTACCTCAGCAATTTGCATCTCTGTAACTCTTTCACCGTGTCTGCACAAAACTTTACTTCCATCAGTATGTGGCTCTTTCAGATACCTCCTTGGCATTGCTAATGAAACAACACTTGGCTCTGGCTTCCTCCTCCCAGCTGACTGGAAGGCTGTCAGCACTGCCTGTCAGCATTGCAGGAACAGTGGCTGTGTTTCAGCTTTGGCAGGTGTGTTGTTGTGACGTAGCATCCATTCACGCTGTCTCTCCCGCTCCTCTGAGTCTGTTGTGACTGCAGTTTGCCAGTCCTTGGAGAAAGCCATGTGCACAGCCAGGCTCTCTGGGTAGGCAGTGCTGATGGGTGACTTTGGCCTGGCTGCACTTGAGCAAAGCTGCGGGGGAGAGGTGCATGCAGCAGAATGTTGCTGAAACTTTGTAATTTCTTTCACTGCACTCTCAGCTTCAGGACTGACTCTTACATGCCAGCAGTGGCTGAGAGCACTACTTCATAATTTGATTCAGAACGTTTTGTTTTGTTTTGATTTGATTTGTTTCCGTTTTGTTTTGTGAGGTGCATCTAGGCAACATTTAATAAAAAGACCTCAAACCTAAAGGTTTCTTCCTTATAAATGTTTCATATCTTCAGTGCAGAAAGATTTTTGTTCCAATGCTGAGGGATATTTGTTTCAAGGATGAGGCACATGGGGTTTTTTGCTTATCTGCATTGAATCAGAGTAGTGAGGAATTTTGTTCTGATAATATTTTTGTGCTCTGGTGTCTGATATGAAAAAAGTATCAGGTGATCAGGTAGCCGCTTTCAGATGTGCTGCACCACAAAATCTTGACTTACTCATTCTTCATTGTTGTTGCTAATTAAGATGTTGCTGAAGAAATTCTAGAGAAATAACTCTCTTTAATAATTTATATTCCCAGTTGATCACTCTAAAATTTCTTTAAATTTCTTAGAATTCAAAAGTTTCTTTATATACATTGTATTTGTAGAAAGGAGTAATGATATAGAGGGTGTGCCATCTAAAACAAATGAGGAAAACCAAGAAAAGCATATAAAGCAAAAAACGCTAGGTAAAATTTACCTTTCCAAGAGAAAAGAATCTTAAAAAGAAGGAGAGGTAAATGAGAAATTGTGAAATGTATTGTAAAATGAGAATTTGTGACAACTAGCTTAGACACCATTGTTTCTGCAGATAGAAGAATTTCAGGAAGTTGTTCAGTGTGTAGATTGGCTTGGAAGCTAGCATAAGAACTAGGGTTTTTTTTATTATTTTTTTCTTCAAAAATATTACTATTTTCAGATTCCATCAGGACAGCAACGCAAGAGTTGTGCCAGATGTAGGAGGCATGTTTCAGGGAAAAATGAACAGTGTAGGGATGTGTTTCTAATGGCTATAATTTTAGGAGGAAAAATTAACTTAAACATTCGTTGTTGACAGCAAAAATGTTGTTGTCGACTTCCTACCCAATTATGCTGAAAATGAATGCAAAGAGATTAAACTCTATCATAAAACTGTGAAAGTGGGGAAAACCCCCTGCCCCATTTCAAAGGGAATGCTATGTTACCATAAATCAAAGCTAGTACAAGGAAATTATGGCTGAAGTCTTCAGAGTTCATTTGCTTGAAAAGAACAAGTGCCTACTGTTGATCTGACTGTTTTTACATTGATGTTGCACAATGAGTCATGTTTTACACTTTGGTATTTGTGGCTCTGCACATGAAAATTATTTGATCCTCATTTGCCATTAATTAACAGTTGTGCGCATATTCCTTGAAAATATATTTTTGTATTAATGTATATTTTATGTCTTTTCATTCTTTGATATTTTGTAGAATGTCAGTCTAAGTTTTATTTAGCCTTAGTAGTTGCTTAGTGATGGAATTTTAGTTTTTGAAGCCGCTTCTAAAAGTAGATTACTTTGCCACACGTTTTAATGCCTTTCCTTAGGTGGTTACTCTTCTAAAAGTAATTTGGAAGCAATTTCAGATATCTTCTTAGAAAATGGTTAGAATGCAGTGCTATTCAAATACATTTATTTCTTTGTGTTCATGTTACAGGCTTGCATGTTAAAGGCTATCCTTGTTAAAGTTTGGCTGTTTCCATTTGCAGGCCTGAAGGAGGGTTTGTGTCCTTGAAAACCACTCTGCTTTTACAAATACATCAGGCAATGTAATAAAAGATGTTGAAACAGAGCTTGTGGTGATGGTATGCCTTACTGCAAATGATACAAAAGTGCTGAAAACTACATGGTAATGTATTTAAAAGTAAAGCAATAAAGTAAAACTTACTGAATATACTTCCAGCTTATTTTCATAGTGGGCAACAGTGAGAATGATGAAGTCAGAAATATGTAAACGTAAAACATCAGCAATTACTCCTCTTATGAAGCAAACATTAAGGGATTTTCCTCACTTTCCTCACGATAAAGTTTGAGACTTTTAAACTTTAAACTTTTTTACAAAGAATGGCCTCCTGAGCTACCTGTACAAGACATTTTCTATATGCATTAACCACTGAATTAACAGCTTTTAATCAAAACAGAAAATAAGAATAACTAGTAAGTTCTCTTTGGGTATAAGTTCTCACTCTTCTTTATCAAGTGTGTTTTCCTTATCAATACTGGTAAATATGATGTATATGTATACGTCTTACAGCATCAAATTTTCATCAAGTAGATTCGCATGTGTATAAAGGACATAAAAAGTGAATCAGAAGTAACATAAATCAACAAATGAGATGATTCAGAAGTGTTCTTGAAAACAAAGTACTCATAACTTAAATTCTCAAGGAAAGTGATTTTGCCTGGCTCCGTATGTACAACTTTCCAGTCTTGAGGTTTCTCAGGGGTTCAAAGGGACAAAAAAAATATCCATAATCTCTCAAAGAAAGATGTATATTCCAACTTGAAAATATATACAGTGGGTTAGAGATGTTACAGAAAACCAGATTTTCTGCAGCCTCTAGTGTACAGAAGTCTGGATTTTATTTTTCAATGAACTGGACCCTTAGCTAGTAAAGAAAAGCAGTTTAAAATGTACTTTTGGCAGCTTTAGTATGCTCAAAATGTACACTTATTGCCATGTCATATCAAACACATTTGTAGCCTCTTTCATGCTAAACTTTTCTTAATGTGCTTTACAGAAAAAGATCAACATATTAAAGGGACACTGTAAAGGCTGTTAGTCCTAAAAATTGACCTACTTTGACACTGGTCCCATACTGAAGCTTTTACTTTGAGGTTTGTTCTGTGTCCTTCTTCTTGGATAACTGTTTTACACAAAGGCTAGACATAAAAATATACAGTCAAATAAATTTCATTTCAAAAAGGGGAATTTTAGAAAATATGATGTTTTGGGAAAGTTCCAATTTTGTAATCTTTAGCAGTGTTTTTTCTTAAGGTGCAGGTGCTGTCAATGTCAAGAGGAGATGCCAGTGCTGATATAATGTGTGACTCAGAGGGCTGAATGTTTATGTCTTGGCAGGTTGATAGATACAGAAGTGACCAAGATCTGTTGAAGTGCTGCGTGGAGTAAGAAGTCGATTCAGCCCAAAAGTTTCTTTTGGCTCTGCAAATTTAATAGCCATCTTCCAAAGGTGGCTCTCATTTTTCTGGAGCAGGTAGTCCCTGCTTTCCCACAGATTAAGCACTATATTAAAATGAGTTACTAATTAAACATTTGAAGTTTTGGTAATGCCAGGAGTTTAGCTGTATTGATTCAGTAAAACTATGATGTAACTCATTGTATGCCAGGCTGGTAAAATAACATCACAGACTACTGAATTTCTTACCATGATTATCTTGATAAAATCCTTACTTTTTTCTAGTGATTTATATTCTTGGGAAACATTAATTAATGTTTAATATCGTTGATACAAATTTCTGTAAAGAAAATAAATGGCTTGGTACACCAGCAAACCTGGATTACTCATGAATACCTAGCTCATGCTGTTTGCTAATTCTCAGTAATTTCATAATGACTGGCATTCTGAAGTATGGAGCAGAGATATTTTTAAATACATGATCCAAGATGTTGACATATATTTCACAATCCAAATTTCATATTTCTATTCTGGGCAATTCTGTTGCAAAAATACAATTTGGACTGCATAGCTGCACATGACTGACATCTCTTCTCTATTTGTATCAGCTAGTAATATTAAGAAGAGAAATAACTCATGACTGATGCTTTCATGACAACAGACATGATGTTTTTACAGGAAAGCTGACATTTGTAAAGTCTTGTGCCAAATTCCATGCCAAGTCCCACATTTCCCAGGAGGTGTGATCTGGCAGTGGTTTTGCTGGATCTATACCAAAGAGAGAATTTAACATCCTCTTGCAAATAATTTGCAAGCCAATGCTACTGGGAAACAAGTGAGTCGAACCTATTCATCTGCATTAACTGGTTTAATGTATTTGATAGTGAAACATTTTATTCCATTATTCAGTCATACTTCTTCTCTGTCACACCTGTGTAGCTTACAGAAAAACTCACATTTTGTTTCAAAAATCCAGTTTAAAGAAAGAGAACAGCATTGCTATTTATTCTGCTACAGTATTTTTTGAGTGGTTCAATATCTAATAATGCTTCATGGTACTAATATTTGGGGATTTGGCTGTCATCAGAAATGAAGTCCTTACTTTAACAGAGATAGCATATTGGGAAGGTTATAGACTTGCACTTCATTTTGTAATGTCAGAAAAATTTGCTATGTTTGATTTTTTTCCTTTGCTCTCTTCTTTGGGGAATTAATTTCTACAACAAATGGACATTACTGTTGGATTTCAGAACTGATTCTGTGCAGTTTTCATGGACGCCTCTGGCTAGCTGAAGGCTGCCATCGTATAACTGCTGCTACCGGGCACGCTACGCGGTTGGTCTTAACTCCCATTTCCCCCTTCCCCTCAGGAAAATTCACCGAAGTTTGTATTCCTCCTGGCGAACCCTGTAGCTGTCTTAATAACCTGAAGCCTGTCCCCAGGCTACCTGTCTTGGTGCTATCTCATCCTCTGTCTTGCAAACCCAAAAGGAGTTAATGTGACTTTGGCAGAGGGTCAGGATTATCCACTGTCGGCTCTCTTCAGTGTTGCTGAGCTGCTTTTGGTCCTAATGGAGGCCTCCAGCAAGAAATGTGCCTGTTCTGTGCATGCCACTTCTGACAGCTCTTCTGTGTCCACTGGAGTGTTGCTTATCACAGGGAAAGGGGAAACTGATCAATAAAGGGTTCAGGTGTAGTTACAGATCAAATATTTAATGCAAACTCAGCACTTCACTTAGTTTATCTCAGCATGAATAGAGTTATGTGGCTATTTATGGCACAGATGTGCATCAATGTATTATTTAGCTCTTGTTACCACTTCTTTGAAAACCCTGGTGTATAGTCTCCATAATTTTCAGCACTTTATAATAAAATGATCACTGAACAATTATTTGAAACTCAAGTAACTGAAGGGCATTTTTTTGAGATCTGTTTCCAGTTCTTTTCATTTATTATCTTTCATTTTTGTAATTCTCTGTAAGTACTATAGCTATTATAATTTCTGTCTATACTTTGATTTCTCTGGCTTTTTTCAAGATTTTCCAGAAAAATACTCTTTCTTCTTGCACATGTCTGTAAGCTGTTTTGTAATCCAAATAATCTGCATATGGATTTTTAGGTATGTCTCATTTGTATTATATTTCTCAAGAGCTTAACCTCATGTTTGCAAATTAACTTATTTTTCCTATCCTTTCAGACTATTTTGTTCTACAGTGATTGCAAATGTTAATAATTATGTCAGACATTATATCTAAGAAATCTGTAGCAGGGCAGAAGAGAGCTATGGGTTCAATCTTTGGTCTCTGGGTGTTTGGAAAATCATTGCTGCCATCAGCCCCACAACTGTAAGATCATGTAGGGCCCTGTTGCACCAGCTTCCCTCAGCTACTTGTTCTCAAAGCTGATCTCTACTGGGGAACCACAAGGTGCTTCACAAGGCAAGATATTTGCTTGTAGTTTATTAAAAAAACCTGCCCCACCTTAAAAACAGGGAACAATTAAGGTTGGAAGGGAACTTTGGAAATTTTCTGATGTAGCATCCTGCTCAGGGCATATATAACATCAAGGTTAGGTCACGTTACTTCTCATGTTCTTCATATTTCTTGATTATATACTGTTTATGTGTGTAGTGTTTTACATATATATGTTGTTTATCATACAGGTCCGTGTTCCAGAAAGACATGAGAATGCAGCCGTACATTTTTAGTGTACATGCATACATTGACACACTTTTCAAACTGCAGTGTATTCCTATGAAATGATAAAATATAATTTAATATAGCATAAATAAATGATTGGGTTACTCAGACTGTGAAAAATGATTACAATAATCTTGGAGGTTACTGCTTTAAACTAAGACTTTTCAGCTTATTTAGACAATTTCCCTGCACATTTCATAGCCAGAGGTCAATGTCCTTTACCTCAAAGGATTTCCAAAATGTAGAAAACTGTGTTTAATTACTTGCTTATTATTTTTTCCTAATACTTTCTGAGATTCATCAGTTAGTAATGATATTTCTCTTCTATTCTGTTTACTAATTTCTTATTTTAACTTTTTTTCAGTTCCAGGTTTGCTCTGCCTTGCAACTAGAACCTGTTACTTATGAAACTAGAACACAAGATATCTTATTTGTCTCTGTTATTTTTGGCCAATGGAATGTCTGATCTTCCTCTGGTTTCTTGTCTTAAGGTAGAACACTTTGCTGATTTAGCTTCATTTCTGTTTCTATCCTATTTAATTATTCACTTTTCTCAGTTTTAGTCCCCTTTTTCCAGATAGTGTGAAATTTATGCTCTCGTGAAGTGGTCGGGGTGCTGTGTCTCTGCTACAAACATATTTGGGGGGATTCCTAGGAAAACATAAAATATTCTCAGGAACAGGAGTGAAAGAAATGGTAATATATTTACAGTGATTCTAGCTGAGGTATGTTTGCTTCTCTTCATGTACTTCCAGTAGAGAAAATTTCTGTTGATGTTCCAATGGAAAGAGAAAGTGTTGTTCCAATCATGCCATTCAAAGGAGATGTTTCTCCTTCAGTAAAAGGGGTCTTGTGGCCTTCTGTGACAGTGATGATATAAAAATGCTATTTACTTGATTTTTAATGAAAGCATCAAGTACTTATTTCACATCCACTCAAAAATAAGAGCTGTCATAGGTTTTTTGTCCTGTGTATTCACAAGGAAGTACAGCTGCATGGTTCTGAGGTCTGACTCTGCACTTTTGCCTAATCAGAGCAATTTCCCTGCTTGTCATGCATAACATTACTACAGCTTCAAGCAATTAATTGGATAGTTCTGTACTAAGATATCCACAAACTGAAGACTTGTGGAGCATAATAGATGAGCTGTCTGCATCAGAACTGCAGCCTTAAAGATGACAACCTGCAACGTCCAGCAAAATTTCTTTCTTGAGTGGCAGTCCTTCTTGCTGACATACATTTGATGTATGCTAAGCACATCCATTGCATGTCAGTTTACAGACCTTTAATTCTGCAGACTTTTCAAATTTGTTTTGAAATTCTCAGTACGAGTTTTAGGATAAAGCCTCATAGACTGAGATCCTGCACAGCTCCGCTTGAAGATTACAACCTCATTATAAACCTGATTTTGTAAAAAAAGTGGAGTCTGGGTGCCTTTGACAAAGTTTTCTTGACTTATCATGAAATGTGCTATGCACTGACTAGCTGTCATTTTCAGCTTGAAGGAGCTGATTTTGTTTAAAGTACAATGTAATGGTTTTGGTAGGGAGAGGTAAGAGATAACACAAGAGTAATGACGAAAAATGTGATATAAAATTATCCAAAGTGCAAGGTTTAATTTATCTAATAGCTTAGAGTTTCAGTGTAAGAAGCTTATGGCAAAGATTTTTGTCTAAAGATTCCTACAGCTACTGAATGGTCTATCACTGTAGTGCCTGCTGTATATTATTGGCCTTGGAATCATGGAAAAGAATGGAAATGTGTCAGAAAATAAGAGCAACTGAACCAAGCAAACACAGTTGGTGTGTAAACCTCTTATTCCAAAAGTGCCAAAACCTAGTGTGGAGCATACTTAACCTGGATAAAAAAATGACTAATCCAGATTATGCACTATTATTATTATTATTATTATTATTATTAGAATAATCTTTTTTATTAAAACTTCTCATTTGACAGCCAGATAGCCTTACTAAAACTGGATGAAAATACACATTCTAGAGATGATAAAGAAATATGCTGACTAACTTAGAGATCAGGAAAGGCCAAAATTATGGATCTCTTCTAATGCATTACTTCTGAGTCTTTAATTAAGTTTGATTATGTGGATTAAGATTCTGTACTTCCATTGTAATGAATAGTAACTTTCTCTGTCTTCTCTCATGATTTGCATTAAATGGGTCAAAGTGATGAAATATCTGTAACTTTCCAATGAGTATTATGAGATCTGCTTTAAGATTTAGATACGATGCATGATGGATTACATTTGTGTTCCCACGAACTTTTTTAGGTCAAAATATCACCTATTTTTTATTGTAAACCATTTATATGATAACAGTTATAGTTTTTGTTTGTTTGTTTGTTTTGTTTGGGTTGTTTTTTTAATTATTATTATTAAAATGACCTTCTCATAACATCTTTTAAACTTAGTAGTTATTTCAACTTCAATAGTTGAATAGCCATGAATATGTTTAATATGTTTTGGATGCCTATACTAGGACTTTCCTCTTTAATTCCTAGATCTGTGGGGTGTTGTACACTTGCTCAGTACTGTGAGCTTTCTGTCCACATGCTTCACATAATGGATTCAAATCATGTTCAGGACAGACTGCAGCAATTTAGGGAGCAACATGAACTTGAAGTTGTTAGCTCACTACTTTCTCCCCTTTTGTCCAGACTGGTCATGGCTGTTCCAGGATAAATGGGATTGGGCTGTGGCCAAGCAGATTCTGACAGTGTAGAAAAGAATCTAGCTGGACTGCTGAAGTCCTGCCCAGAGAACTTAGAGCTTGCCAACATCCTGTGGTAATTTCTGAGTCAGGTAATGTCCTTTCCATAACAGCCATTTAGGAACAAAAAATCTTTTGAAACTCTTGATTGAGGGCAGCCATTGTCACTTTAAGTAAAGTTCCTCTCAGCAATTAACAAATTGCATGGTTTCAGTAGTGCCAGGGCTTTACAGTCTTGTTTTTTATGAATTATAATGGTATTTGCTGTCATCCAGGAGCAGCAAAAATGAGAAAGTGTTAAGAAAAATTGTTTTTTCTTTGTTTTTTGAATTAGATGCATCAAACAACAACAAAAAGAACAAGGCTTAGAACAGTAAAGACAACAAAACAAACATAAAAATAATAAACATTAAAGGTGAAACCTGCCTTGGAATAGAAGAAAACCTGCAAATCCTACATACAAGGACATATATTCATGGGGGGAGAAGATGTGGGCAACCTGATTGTTTGAGGGCATTTGCTGGCATGAAGTATAAGAGAAAAGCTAAAAAGGGGAAAACCCCACCTTGTCAGGCTTTGGTGGTACAATGATAAGCAGCCTTTGTTGCCATTACTGTAAATGTACTGTAGCTAAAATGCAGTTAATACTAAAGATGAAGCTTTCCATGTCAGTATTAAGTTGTAGAACTAGTGCTTTTTTGAGGGGGTGACCTTCCCCTTGCTGGTGTCACCACATTTTTCTCCTCCTGCTTTGCTCTGGCAGAATTTGTCATGTATCTTTTTTTTCTGCCCCTGCTTCACAGGAACAGGGGTTCAATCAATTTGCTATTTTTACTTGTGCACATTGTCCTCGTCCTGTCACTCTGTAGCATCTGACACTTTGCTTTTCCCCTTCTCCTTCCCCGTCTCTCTTTTGTAAAGGATTGAATTGTGTTTTATACCCTAATCCTTTCAAAATGCTATGTACCTTTCTAAATGATGGCAACCTTCTGACAGGGCAAGAAGATGAGAAAGCTGGAAGCTTTCAGGAGGACCTGCTACGTTTGCTGTGACAATAGGGAGCAACACACTGTGTCCATTTAGGTCTGAAAGCACCTCAGCTGTGTTTCTGACAGAGAGGAAGGGAAGGTGGGGACCCAAACTGCTGGTCCTCTTCTGTGCTGCCACTCAGCCCGGCCCTCATCATTCTCCCTCCCTCCCCTTCCTTCCCCTCTGACTCTTCCTTCTATCTTCCTAGCAGCTGAAGAAAAGGTAAAACAGAGAAGGTTTTTTCCTGAGAATTATACAATTCATACCAAAATAGGAGAATTACACTTTCCTGACTGAAAAAGCAAAGAGACTAAGAGAAGCTAATTTGTGTCTATGTGTGTCAGAGGCACTGTGCTCCTGGATTCCAGCCTGGATAATTTTTTATTTTAGTCCTGAATTCAGTGGTTTTTTTTTTTGGTTTTTTTTTTTCCCTAGTAAGGTCCTCATTTACATGAACCTGTCAAGTGTTATGACATTTAATGTTAAATAATCCACTTTCATTATTTTACTATGGATCTACTGCACTCTGGAAGAACCACTGGTATGAAACATAAATGTTTCTGATGGTACTGTCATAACCAGGGATACAGAAAGAAACTCAGCTACGAAGCCTGATGCAGGAACCAGCAGAAGGGCAGACTCCTTGCTGTCTCTATAACTCCCTTCTTGTGGGGCAATACTCCAACCATTTCAACTTGAATTGCAATAATATTCTCTAACATCATCCTCAAAATCATGCTTTTGCCAACAGTGGTAACTACAAAAACAAAAGCTTAAGCTGAAGTGCTCAGCTAGCCCATAGATGTTATTGCTGAGGAGCAGGAGACCAGGTTCAAGACTAAAAGGCAAAATCATAATCTTGAGGATTTTATTCAACCTGCAAAGTGATAAAGGGAAATTTGAGTGTCATTTTGTGATGCCAGAACTTAAATCATAAAAATATGACTAAATTAGATGAAGTTTTCCTACTGTTATCATAAGATAAAAAAAAAATAGTCTCCTTATCCTTTTCTCTGTTTTTTCTGCACTGTTCAGTCTGGAACTTCTGGTGCTGAAATACATTAAGAGGTAACAACATATCATATTCATTCTGGAAAGTAATGCATATGCAATAGGTTGTGAATTAAAAACCCTGACAGGTTTCTTGTGATGGATAAGTAATTTAATCTGTTTCATCTTACAGAAAGAGATGAGACAGGAAGAAGGTTGGCAAAGTTTTTTTCTCTTCTTATTTTTTTATTCACTCTAGTACGCGTACTAAACCATAAGAGAGAGACTGTCCTCATAAAGTTCCAGCTCAGGTTTGAAAATCCAGGTGTCCTGAATAAGCATAAAATTTTGTGTGCACCCTTCTAAGGAAAAAGTTCAAAAGACTGAGAGGTTTTGTGTAATTGGGATAAGCAACAAGATTTCATGCTTATCCAAATAGAACTAAACCTCTCAGTCTTTGAACTTTTCCTTAGAAGATAGTACTAGTTATAGAGATGGGAAGAGGAGTTCAAGGAAAGAGAAAATATCGAGAAAAGAAAAGGGGTAAGTATGTGTGTCTGTGTTTGTCTGTGTGTGAATATGGAAGTGTCTTTTGCAGTGGTAAGGAAGATATACTTTGAAGGAGCAGAAAAGAAAAAGATCATGCAAGTATTGCATGTACAGTTCAGCATTGTGTACAGAATTAAACTTTAAGGTCCAGCCTTTCGAAGGAGCTGCACTTGTGTTGCAGCACATGCATATTCTTGATAAGTTTATCAAAGTGCTTGAAAATCAGTCCATATATATCACAATATATTGGGATCCAGTTTCAAATTCTGCTATAAAAATAGGTATGAAAATTACAAAATGATGACATAATTTTCTTCCTTGTATTGAAAACAACAAAGTAATTCCGTTAAGATGTGCTGGTAAAAATAACTGCAGCTGAGGGTTGTTTGGCCTTTAGCGTATTTCTCACGAAAGCAGATTGTGTCAATGAAATATAGGCTTGCTGATTGTTAATCAGAACAGAATTTATAACAAAGTTGTTATATGCTCATGTTTAGTTTACAATGGCTATAACAATAACTTCAAGACAGGATGTAACAAGAAATAATAAAGTAATAGAGTCAAAATTACTTTTAAATGCAAACATACATCTGAATGAACCATGGCTGCTTTTCTGAGATCTTTATTACTTTGCCAGTCAAACTAGAAGGTGTAATGGAAACTGTATCTTCTAAGGGCTGAATAAGAGTAATGAATGTAACTCAGAAATTTGAAACTATAATTTAACTGAATACTCATTTAAATGACTTGAAAACTCTTTTCCCAAGACGTACTTGCTCACAACTGCCCCTATTACTGCCATTCATTTGTGCTATGGGTTAGTATCATCCATGAAGTATTCACTAAGAATCTGATTCTGATTCCCTTTATTTGGATAACAAGGTTTTTATTTAATTCAGTGATGAGAAACTTTGGTACTTTTAATATTCAAAACAGCTTATAACATATTTTTGAGGATATATAAAAAGTGTGCTAGGTGTTATCAAGTCTAAATCTATGTCAAATCAAAGAATTCTTAAATTAAAACTCATAGATGTAAACTTAAATCTAGACAAACTGATAGATTTATATGACATTTTAAATTACCATCACAAGAAAAAGCCCCTGGCTTCAAATTTTAAAGCATGTATACTCTCAGTTATCTTTTTTTGTATTGTTACGGTAAAATAATTTAACTGAATCTATTTGCATCTCTGGTACTTATTGATTTTAAAACATTAAGTATTATGAGTTGAAATTTCTTCCTGGAATTTAAGACTGCACTATACATGTGTTAGACTAACTAACCATGTTAGACAACTAACATGGCATCAACTCAGAGAATTAGTCTAGGTAACATAACTTCAGTTGCCTTGAGCATTGCAGGCTCAAAGCCCGCCTGAGAAATTCAGGAAATCAATTGCAAACAACCTCTAGGATGCTGTGTCTAGGCTGGTTCTGGTGTTGGTGCTGGATAGTGAAATATATACTTACATGTCTCTTCAGTTTTAAGTACAATTGCAGGGGAAATGCACTCTTATGCATGGATTTTTAAAAGAGTTTAAGGTATTTAGACACCCAAATGGCTTTAGAATTCAATCAAGTTTGGATTCTTATATGCACAAGGATTTTAAAATTATTATTTTTTAAACACCTGCAGCTTAGGCGGCCTTTGTTGGTTAGCCAAAGTATCATTCTTTTCTCATTCATGATCATGGGTTGTGAAAATCTGAATGATGAGTCAGTCAGAATGTCACGTAAGCTTCATGTGAAGTGACTGGACCTCAGTCTCAATACACAAATCAATTTACATTCCAGCTTCTCAGAAAGAAGCAGGAGAAATTTCATCCTTTTTCTGGCCCATAGTGTTGCTACAAACCTTCTAGTAATCTAATAATTGAATGCCATGTGACATCTTGCTTTGCTTACAAAATTTCAGCAATTTCTGAAAGTGAGAGAATTGTTATGAACAATCCCTACTGGAATCTTGCATTTTTACCCACTGATTCTCTGTCACAAAATTTAAGTGTTTTGTAGTGGACCAGTGATGTAAACTTGCTGTAAATTCTCTCTAATTTGGAAGGCTCTCTGCTATGAAGAGTGGACTGAGGACAAGAAAGTCCTTGATCCAATCAATGGAGTCAAATGAGCCGACCAAAGGTACTGAAGGGTTCTTCTTCAGTGCACTGACTTGAGGTTTCTTTCCTTTGCCTAAAAAAGGCTTCCCTTGTCATTGCAGACAAGCCAAAGTATCCCAACCTGCTTTTTGCTGCCATCCCAGAAGATTTAACTTTTCCATAGGATCTGTGTCATATCTGCCTTATGAATTATCTCAGCCCAAACAGCTCTAGATGCCTGCATTTAGACAACTGATTTGAGACATCTGTCTCTGTTGGGGGCTTACCCCAACATTGAGGTGGTTTCAGGGTCCTTGCTCCCCTGGACAGCTCCGAGCCGAGCCGAAGGAAGAGACGGAGTTCTCAGGTTTAGATTTTTCAAGGTTGCATACTTCGTTTATTGTTTCTTATCTTACAATTTTCTCGGAGTCCGACAAGATGTTCGCAGCTGCATGGATTCCTCACGTCTCCCCCCGAGCTGGGCTGTCCTTATCTTTTATACGAATTACTACGTATTTCTTGTTTACTATTTCTTACCAATGTTTATCACTATTACTAAAAAGGTCATCTTTATTTTGACCCAGTCCTCACTAACTACTTTGTGCCACGTCGATGCAGCAATGGAGTGAGGGAAGGAGAAGGAGAAGAAGAAGGAGACAACGCCCCAGATTCTCCATCTTGTCCCCATTCACTTCAATGCTAGGAACCTAAAACTGCTATTTTCTCATTCTGTGATAAGCTAAACTACTATTTCTCACATTCTTGTGGCCTGTAAACCTTCTCTCAGTGTAGGAAGTTTTTCCCATGGACTGAAATCAAAGTCAGTGTCTCTCTGAGCTCTGGGCTGGGGTCCCAGACCCCCCTGCCCAGGTCCCTGACCCTCCAGGGCAACCAAAGGAATGCCCTGGACTCCAACATATCTCCGCTGACAGAAACTTAGATGTTCATATAGACTCCTAAATCTAAACTAACAAATGAATCCCACCCAAAATGTCCTGACAATGAGTGTTTACTTCAGCTGTTAAATGAATGAATGAGACAGATAGTGAATGTCCAAGACAGATTAATCAACAAAGTCAAAGTAAGTGGCATATTGAATTTATATATGAACAAAATCTTCTAGTGTAAATAAAGACACATCTTGATACATAAGTCAAAAATGTCATCTCTGTTGAACCAAGGCTTAGGTATCACTGATTCAAATTCTGTATTGCTTCACAACTCACAAAATAACATCAACAAGAATCTGGAGATACTTTAAATGTATAAGAAAGCTTACTTTTTGGGTAATTCTTTCACAGAAAGTGCTGAAATTTTGAGAGGAAATCAGCATGCCAACTATTACAGGTTTTGGGGTAAAATTAATCTGTGGATTTATCTGTTTCTTGAATCCCATTTTTTTTCCTAATAAAATCTTTTCTTATTTAGATTATCTTGATAGATGGTAAAAGTTCTTGACCAGATGCAGTTTGTCTTGCTTCAATTTACTTAAATACACTAAATAACTGCACTTAGGAGTGAGAGGGAATCATACCAGATAGTTCACCTTCTTTTCATTGTTTCTCCCAAACTGTACTGAGTGAAGACAAACTTTTCAGCAGAAAGAAGTTGTGTTGCTTCACAATTTTATTTATCATACAGTTTGGTGTCATCTATATTGTTATTTGTTGTTTGATATAGTAAGAGGAACCAGGCAAACCTGAGGCTGTTCTAGACACTGTGGAATAAGTGTAATTCCCAACCTAAAGAAGGCATGTCCTTAATACAGAATATAAGACAAATAATGGCAAGAAGGATAGGGCATCCACTTGATGGTAGTATTTGAGGGCCATTCCATCTCCTCAATTTGAAAAAGCCTTATTTCCTTTTGTTTTGTTTTTCAGGGATGATTAGCTGAAGGGAATGCAGTAGAGTGAGAAAGGAGGCAGGAAGTGAAGTAGGTTAGAAGAGGAGAGGGAAGGGATCTTTTATATAATTTTCCTTCAGGCTACTTGGCAGTCTTTGATTTAGAGGTTTGTAGGTTTTTTTCAGATTCATGCGAAAGCAAAAAGTACTTTGCTTGTTTCATAACAGTATCAGGGAACTTTGAACATCTCTGTTTGCCATATTGCTGTTGAATCCTCATACTTCCTTGTCATTCTTTGTGGAAGCATCAATGCTTTTACATTTCTCCACAGTGCTTCAGCCAGAAATCATCTAGGTTTCTTCCTACCTTGTTCTGGAAAAGAATGTGTAACTGGGACAAAAGTTATTAGCAATAACAGTGTAGTAGCGTATTTTACTTAGGGTATCTTACTCTCCCTCCTTTTTTTTTTTTTTTTTTTTTTCTTCGAAAGCTTGAAGACTCTGAAGGTCTAATCCCTGTGAGATGGAACCTCTCTGTGTTTCAGTATTGAGGTCCCCTCTTACAAGACAGTGCTTGCATGAAACGCTGCTGTGAGACATCTGCTGTGGTACAGGTAAAGTGGCAAAATAACATAGATGTAGATACTTCCACTCAGCCAGGAATACTGTACTTCCATGGTTAATTTGCACATGTTCTAAACAAGAGTTTTCTGTTCAAACACTGTCTTGCTGAAAACATATTCCTACAGGAGTAGCATCTCTTTGCAATACCTCTAACAAAGAATAATTATTTAATTGATTTTCCCATTATGGTGGGGTTTACAGACAACAATGTCAGTCTCAATGTATTCAGAAGAAAAAATCATGAGGATGATAAGGTGTAAGAAGGGTAAATTTATAGTCAGATTAGGGTATCTGAGACTTTACACAAGTGTAGTCTGCTGAGGAACAGAAATCTGCATCTTTGTTACTAATATGTGTTGGACACTGCCGTACTTTTGTTTCACTTACATTTCATCCATTTTTCTCTCTGGATGTGTGAGAAAACTTATGGTGTCTTGATAAATAAAATAACTATGCATTGATCTCCTATAATTGCTTGTCTTGTGTGAATGTTACAAATCCTGCTATTTTTTTTTTCTTCAGTGAAATTATGCTGTGTTTTGTGTTTTGCTGAGATGAGGCTGTATTACATGTACTGGCAGAAGGGGTAGTATCTGCCTCTATCAGAATAATATTCAAGATGGAGGGTTATGTTCAAATGAACTTATATAACTGTCTAACTGTATTAACATTCTTCTCCAGCCCCATGATTGTTCTAATGAGAAATGCAAACATTATTTAAATTGTATGTAATATATATTACAAGTTATCATTGTTATCCAGATTAATGCTTTCTACTGTATTAAATAATCTAGGGCATATTCCAGGCAAACTCATTTATCCTATGAAATAGATTGAATTCTTCTCCTCTTGTTCTAAGTCCAGTAGATGTAGCAAGAAGCTAAATCATCTTCTGGCTTTTGCAGGTTGGTAGTAGCTCCTGAAGATTTGCAAAACATAAAAGAAAGGGACACCTGGGCTTTGAAGTTGCTAGCACCCAGAAAGTCATGAGAGTTTCAGATGTATAAATAGTTGTGAAAAGCTTTGCAAAGTTTGCAAGAGCTTGCAAGAGTTTACACTCTTAATAACCCCTATTTTTTTTCTTGTTCGTTTGATTGTTTTTATTAACTTTCCAATCTCCTGGCTCCCAAGTATGAAACTGATTAGTGACCTGGCCTTACAAGTTTATGCCCTTAAGACAGCATTTCCAGTAACACAGATCTTCTAGTACTTTCTAGCAAGCCTCATTGATAACTTTATGTTAATTTTAATGAAGTCTAAAGCCACAAATTCAAAATTCTTTGCTTCTGTATTATTTTAGATCTGAATCTCCTTGAGATTATTATTTTCCTTTGCTGCCATTGGCAGATGAGCTAATATCCCTTCGAAGCAGGCAAAGCACATAATTACTCACATGAAAAGCAAGCTCTTCAGGAGAATTCTCAGCTAAACCCACCCCTTAGAGGAAGATAGGAAGGGCACTGGCAATTAGATAAGCTGCACTTCAGACATGAACAAACACATTTATCAGATAATTAGTAGATATTTTTCTGTGTATTTCTGGCACCAAAATCCAAAAGCAGTGCTTAGGCAGGTAAGCTCATCTGCTGAGAAAAGCCCTGTGGCTGCAACAGACTGCTAAGTTGAGAGGGAGAAATGTCCTATATTGTTATTCCTTGCATGCCTCAGACACCCGATGTTCTTTGTTGTGAGTCTTCAGCCAGTGTCACCTATTCTTCTCCCATAAACTGGAAGGCAAGTACTGTCACATCCAGAGAAAAAGCAGCCCTCTGTGAACTGACTGCGAGCAGCCCTCTGTGAACTGTCTGCCTCTCATAGGGGAGAAACCCCACCTTAAAATCTGCGAGAGGTATTTTGGGCAGAGTGAGGTAAGGCAGCAGAGATGCTGAGCAAAATTATCCAGAAATAAATTCTTAGTTCGAATTTCTTTTTGGAAATGGGAACTAGGTACAATATCTACAAACAGGCTCAACACTTTTATTTGGCGAAAACTGGTGGATTAGTGAATTAACTACTGAGGTGGATGGCTTCAAACAGCGCATGGTGATCTCTGGAGGCCCACAGACTTCTCTCTGGGCTACAGGGGACCTTTAAGAGCAAGTCCTGTAATGCTTTTTGAAGGAGAGAGGACAGCTGATTTGTTCCTAATGATGGGAATGTTCTGACAGTCAGAGTAGATAATGAAAGAGACGTTGTGTACTCTTTACCAATAATTAAAAGTATAAAATATACTGCAAAGTCCTTTCAATTTCTGTGTTCATACAGGTACATCGATGTACATATAGATGTACATTTATGTATATGTAAAGAATACATATAAGTCCTAGTCACCTACTTTCATAAATTAGGGAATGATCATTTTTATGATCAAAAATGCTAAAGTATTGCACTAGTAAGGGACAGAATGATCTGATGTTTTCATTCAATAAATAAAGCACTCCAGCCTAGCCAATACTATTATGATTAATCTTCTTTTTCAAAATATAAAGCACTAGTGATATGTCAAGAAATAAATTTATGAACAAGTTTATATAACATATGGAAGTGTTCTTCCCACAGTGAGTTATATGCTTGTAAAAATGTATTAAAAACATTTCTCAATGATCAAAATAATAAACCACAATCTTCTGAAAATTGTAACAGTCTACAATGTTACTGGCTTTTTTCCTCTGAACCTCTCTGCATTTGCATATATATTTGTAAACATGCAGATTATACAATATATAATCATATATATATATATATATATAAATTACCTAATAACATACAGCTATAAAGTGGTTTTTAACATATGAAATTAAATGTATTTTTTCCATAAGTACAGGTATAATTTTTAAAAAGATTCTAATAATAGTTTTTAATACATTTTAATAATTATTAAAAATATTTTTATTCTAATTCAGAATAAACACTGTGCTTAAAGGGTAAGCATTTCAAAAATCATGGTGATAACTTTTTCCCAACTTGTTTTATGATAAGCACTCAGCATACTATGTGTAGTGTATTATGATTGATAGGACTATATCATATATAAATCTGCAAAGTTTCCTACAAGATATCATAGAAATATATTTATTCATTTGACTTATTCATAAGATTTTGAGTATCTCAGCATGTCTAATTTTAATCTTCTCTTTTATGAAAATTGCCAATCACAGGTTGCACAAAAATGAAGTACGGTTGTAACTTTGGCACTGCTGCCAAGAATAATTTCCCCCAGAAAGCAACTTTCAAAAGTCTCTGTTTCATAAGTTGAGCATTAAATGAAATTTTATAGTTCTCAAGCAATAGAATCTATCCCATGTGCGCTGCTGTGGTTTCAACAGCTGTATAAGAAACACAATAGAAGTATTTTGCTCTCAGGGAAGTTAAATTCACTCATGTTTGTAAGACAGTCTGAGAGCCACACACAGAAGGTGGTATGTAAGTGTCTATGTATGAAAGCAATGACTATTGCTCTAGTTGTGTGGCTTCATATATAATATAACATAGAACTACTTTATTCAGACCAGTCAAAGAAATAGGGATTATCTAGAATGTTATGGAAAGTTTAATGGTGCTGGGAGAGACCCATTAACTTTTTTTGCATGCATCTATACGGCGGTTCTAGTTCATAATTTCTTTATTTTGCATTTTTATTTTCATTTTGGAAGTGAGATCACAAGAATTTATAAAATACCTACATCTATATCTCTATTCAGAGTGGTATTTGTTTAATGTAAATTTGGACACCTAAATGCACTATTTATTTATATTTTCTCTAAAATCAGCATCTCCTAAGGGCAGTTCTTCCTTGGTATACATCAAAACGAGGTGGGATGAAACACCTTCTGGAGATGTCTATCTGCATCCATTAACCCTAGAGGGAGCCTATTTTAGATTAGCTTTATCTCTCTAGAAGTTAAAGATCTAACAGAGCTAAAACTCTCCCTTGCTGCTCCATTAATGAAAGATGCTGCCAACCCCTCCAATAATTAAAAATAAAAAAGAGGGAATGAGACCCTTAGCCCTACTAAAATCAGTGGCTCCACAAACTTCAGCAAGCCCAGCACTTCTGCTGCCAGGTTCAAGTCTGTTTCTGTGTGTGCAAAATACTCCACTTCAATCTAGTTTTTTTTCCCTTTGAATAAAGGCTGTGATTGTACAAAACTATTTACCATCACAGCAAGCTTCTGCAGCTGCAACATACTAATTCTAGGAAGAGCTACAATCTATGTAATGTTTGACTTTCCTAAAGAGAGTGTTTATTTACTGCTTTTAATTCTTTAATTATACAGTTCAAGCAAATTCCTAAATATTTCATGCCTTTGTTCAGGAATTTAAAATATTGGTAGTATTGCAAATGAAAGGTGTAGAAATTGTAGGCAAATAGAGGTGACTGCAGCTATCTTTAAGCAGAAACTGGGCATGAGTAGAAGGTGGCACCTGGTCTACTGCAATAAAAAAATGAATCTTGCCACCCTATGTATAAAAAAAAAGTAAGCTATTTGTTCCTTATCTTAAAGCTGACAAATTTAGTTGTGCCTGCGTTACTGAGGAACTTTGTGCAGGTCCACATACCTATGCAAACTGCTTTGCTTTCTGAAAACCTGCATCTGTGAGGGGCGTTGGTGACTGGGAGCAGGAGCAGACAGTCTTGACTGACTTAAGGATGTCACAGACAACAGGAGTTAATAGACTTTTATAGCAGTGGCTTCTCTCTCTGATTTCTAGAGAAATATTTATGCCTTTATATATTTAGCCAGCATGGATCACTTCTTATATGAAAGGATATCTCTAAAATGAGAAATATTCTTGAAACACAATAAATAGCAATGTCAGGTGAAACATGAGTTAATTACAGGAAGTTTAGAGAAGAAATTCACAGGAGTTATTGAGCAGGCAATAAATACCAACCTTAAGAAAAAATTGCCACAGGAAGAGGTACACCCACTATTTCCAAAGAAAATATCCTGTAATGTGCACTGATTTTGATAGTTCAGTAGCTGTGCAGTAGGTATCAAGATATGTACAGTTTTGAACACAGACAAATGAAGACTTTCTTTACTTCCAGGCTATTCTCTCTAATAGAAATAAAGGAACAGTAGAAAAGCAGGTAATAAACTCTTAGTTTTAGAGCCTGACCCCACTGTTTGTTCCTGTCTACTCATTCCATTTCTTCAGCCACAGGATGACTTATTGAAAATATTTGGAAAATGCATCTATCAACCTTTAACACATCAATTATTCAATATACAGCCATCCTTAGTCAGTCAATGCATCCTTTAATCAGTGTTTTAGAAGTTTCTTGAACCAGCTGCTTTGGTGAGTTTTTGAACAGGGAGCAGCGTGTCATAGCGTCCAGGCAAGCCTCGATGAAACTATTGGTAGCTGCTCACACAAGGTATTCATGTATTTGTGACACAAGCTTCCAGTCCTACAACAGCAAGTACTGGTTGCCCTGACAAGTGGTGGTACCAGTTCCATCTATCCTTAAGCAAGATGAAGTTCATAACCACTCTGTATATTTTAGGTTTATTCTTCCTAAAGCAATAAAAACTCTTACTGTCTTAATGTGAGAATCACATCAAGGACAAACTTAGTGCCTGAAAGGAAATACAGACCAGTTATTGTAATTTCTGTGGGAGCTTTATTATGTAGGAAAAATTAACTTTTTTGTATTTGCAGCTGCTGGGAAATCTCAGTAACAGGGGGCTCGTATTGTGTTTTTGAGCTGATCCTCCCCCCCGCCCCCCCCCCCCCCCCCCCTTTTTTTTTTTTTTTTTTTTTTTTTTCAGTGGATTTTGTCTTGTCTTTAAGTGATACCAATGATAACTCTCAGTTTTGGTGGTGGTATTTACTTTCCATCCTCCTCCTAAACTGGATGCTCTGAGAAATCCAGGGTAGTTATAAGAGTCCTTTTTTGCTTCTCTTGTGTGGACCCTGTGAGGCTCTTTAACAGCCTGTGCTCCTCAGCTGCAGATTGCACGGGGTCAGGAGGGTCAGGATGATTTGCGAGCTCTTCCTTGTGTGACAAGTTACTTTCAGCCGCAAATACACTCAAATACAGTATTACGCCTTGATGGCTTTCCAAAGTTGTTCTGCCCCCGCACCCTGAAGAAGATGGATTGCTCATGATCTGTGTGTAAGATGCCGCTGCTGTAGTCTGTCTTTAGCTCCAGCTCACATATCTCACCTCTGGGCAACAGCACAATGTAATTGATGTTCAGTATGCCTCAAGGGGTTAAAAGATTAATGCACCACAGAGGTATCCTGTAAGCTGCAGTTTTGAGGAGACAGACTCCAATCTGCAGTATTAGGTTTCATTAGGAGGTTAAAAAAGAAGTTGCACCAGAATGTGTATTCACCCAGCAACTGTAAATAGTTGAATGGAATCATACCATAACTTCCTGAAGGCTTTTGTTGTTTGGGTATATGATTTCACCATAATAACCACTGAGTAGGATTATATTTGATAACAGCGTTTTCTTCAACAATGTAATGAATCAACATAAAACGATGGTTATTATTTTAAGAATTTCCAATCTATTTATGTAATTGAAAGAATTTATAAACCTGACTGAATCCTGAAGCCCTGATTTCCCTGCATAAGTTATAGTGACTTATATGAAGACTTATGACTTCAGTAAGAAGTTGCAAATGTCCAGAGCAGAAAAAAATCAGCTCCAAGACCATAGTAAACATACATATATAAAAATATGTACATATCCTCTTCCCCTCATTTCTAATTTTTTTTTTTTTTTTTTTTTTTCTGTAAATGATTAGCTCTGCGAACATTCTGTCAAGGACACTCATAATAGGCAGATAAAGTGTTATTGCAGTGATTGTATGGAGGGCTGGGTAACATTAAACTTTGAATGTGAATGGATTTTTTTTCAAGTAACAAGCTTAGATTTCATATCTGATTCAGGCTTAACAATAGCAGTATAAGGCAAAAGAGAAAAAAAAAACCCTTTTATGTATATTCTGTTTAAATTAAGTGTTCTACTTTTTAAATTAGATGTGTAGAAGTTATTTCACTGAAGCTGGAAATTAAGTTCATTGAAAGCATTTGGCCATTAGCATAAATATCATAGAGAATGATACAAAAAAACCCGTTAAGAAATGGCATGACCTGAATAAGCCATTAATATTAAAGCTGCGGTTTGGCAGATATTTAAACAATAGTGAACATCACCCTTCTGGCCTGTCTCACTGGAGAAGTCTTCAATAGAAAAAGTGGTTTTGGTCTCATCTGAATCCAGACTCAGTTCGAACTATTTGTATATAGCAATTGTGTGGTTGTATCCAGTGTAATATGTTCAGCATTCTGAGCGAAGTTCAAAAGGCTGGTTTAGAAGAGGTGTCCCTGGCCTCCAGCCTAAGAAATTGAAGCACAGAGTGTGACACTTGCTGGATTAAATCCCACTGATTAGTTCCAAGATTGCCCCAAAACTGTCCAACTCTGCTTCTGCTACTGATCTGCAGACACAATCCTCATTTATGTCAATGTTTGGTCTGGTTGTAGGCTATTACATGCTTATACAATCCAAGGATTTGAGGAAAATTCATCAGTTTGAACTGCAAAGAGTTCCCGATTCCTTTAACTATTTTCCAAAACTGAACAGAGCTGGTACAAAAATGAGCAATCCTCCTGTGCGTGAGAAAAATGAAAATGACAATTAGCATTTAAAATGTGCCAGGTTTGTAGGGAATCACTGGGGACACTTTTTTGTTGTTGTTGTAATTGTCGTTGTTGTTGTTGGTTTTTTGAGGTTTTTTTTTTGTTCAAGAATGTGGGGTGAGAAGACCACATTTTCCTCTTCTTGAAATGCCTTGAAAATCTGGTTTAAAAATTCTTCTCAATGAGTGAATGAAATGCAAGAGCTTAGAGAAATGGGAGAGAAACCTTAAGAAAAAAAAATAATTCTTTCTATTGGAAACAGAAACAAAGAACAGAAAATGTGGAAAAGTATGGAGATTGCAGTATATAAAAGAGACACCTAGAAAAATAAAACCTGCAACATACTGTGACATATGCAGTGCTTAGCATATCTATTTTTGTTGAATTTTTTTCTAACTGATAGAAGTTTCCATGTATCTAGAATGTATTTATTATTTTTGAATGTGTAAGTTAATCACAGAAATATTCTAGTTTGGAGGTTATAGAGAAATTGCCTTTATCCATATAAGTATGATGGCACACCTCAAGCAGGTGGACTCAGCTTCCACATCTGAGCTATGACAAACTGGCTTTGAAGCCTCCAGACATGAAGTTCACAAGCCTTCAAGCATCACATGGCTTGAAGGTTTCAAAACTAAGGTGTACTGCTTTGTGGAAATGAGGCAGCAATCATGTAAGAAGTTGCTGGAAACAATGGTGATTACACAGTAAGTTAATTATTCAATTATCAGGAGATAAAGTGCCAGTGATAATGGGAGTCACATCACCACTGCTATGCCAAGGGATGTTGCAATCTGGAGCTGACTGGTGTTAGCATTAGAAGGGCACCAGAGTAAAAGAGTCTGAGAGGACAAACTGTGAAAATACCACAAAGAGGTGAGAAAGACAACATGAGGACAGAGGGGAATCTCTATGAGACCACAAATATTTGCCAGTCTTGTCACACTGTTTGCAAAACATATTTTAAAAACATAATTTGGTTTGAATGACAGGCTACAAACTACACAGATGCAAAAGTCAACCTTGATGTTATTGGTTAGTGCCTGGCTTTTCAAACTATTTTACTGTTTCATTTCATTTCATTTCATTTCATTTCATTTCATTTCATTTCATTTCATTTCATTTCATTTCATTTTGCTTTTTCTCTTAAATGTTATTTGTTCTTGTTCTAAGAATCCATCCTAGCTTGCACATAAAATTGTACATTCATGTGATATCACCAAAGGGATTAAAAACATAGACCTTAATTGGTTTAAAGAAACTAAATTTTCTTCAGTTTATTTTGAATGAGATGTTTGAGAAACCCTTAACAGACCCCTTGTTCATAATGCACAAGTGCTGAAACAAGTGGACCATAATTCTGTAAGTCCTAGAATCGCGTGAAGCTTTCACAAAAGACCCAGAAAACGATAAAAACTCAATTTGGTATACAAAGTGTCAAGTTCGTAGTACAACCTGAACACTTTTGCTGCAGTTGCCACAGGTTTTGCACAAATTCAGCTGTACTTTGGAGTGAAATGAGGTGATCAGAATTATTGTATCTTCTTCCCTTATCTTTGGTCTGTTTAAGTTTATATGGCAAACTGTATCGAGGACTGTTTATTCCTATGGGTAGTGCCCAATTTCACCTGGGACCTGTAGGCATGTTTACAAACAAGCAGCAATTAGAGTGAAATTTAAAAAAAAGTATTGTTTTATGTTTCAAATTTAATCTGTTGGGTATTTTGGGGTGATTTTACAGGACAGTCTTCTGAGAACTGGCAAACCTTTCACATCCATCGCAGCAGTACAGTGGGGGAGAGGGTGAGTTTTTGAAGAAAGCATCACTCTGGATACTCTGGGAATTTGAGCAGCTCTAAGGTCTTCAGCTGGAGGCTGAATATGTGTAAAAGGAGCTGGAAGAGATAAAAGGGAGCTCAATGTGGGCAGCAAGGCAGCCCAAGGACAAAAAGCATCACCATGCCTTTCAGCAACATCTGCAAGGAGTTGGAAAATCTGGAAGAAGTTGGAGGGTATTAGGAAGTTCTAGTTGAGAAGGAAGAGGCACTATAGAAAAAAATCCATCGAAGGTGATGAGAGCATAGCAGGCTGTTTATTCTGAGACCAGAGGTGACTACAGCAGTACTGCTGTCACTGATCCCTTTGGCATCAAAATGTTACCGTAGCAATGGGAGCAAAACTAGTTGTCAGACTAGAAACAAAGCACAGGGCACAACAGCATCTTTCATTCGTGTCTCTAGAGTCACCACTAAGCAAAATTATTTTGTTAATATTTTATTGTTATTAGTCATAAGTACAGCAAGGGAACTATTACAAGTGAAACACTAGAACAGACTGAGCTGACAGTAAGCCGAAACATGCCTAGGGCAACCAACTTCTTTTTTTGGTGTTGTGACTTTCTAGCTTCTGCTTGTGATGCATAACATGTCAAAAGAATCCCAAAACTCCTTTAATGATTACTAAGATTACTGAACAAATGATCTGGGGAGGAAAAAAAAAAAAAAAAAAAAAAAAAAAAAAAAAAAAAAAAAGTGCAATTTTGGGATATCTATTTGAAAATTGCTATTTCTCTTTTGTTAAAACACCCATGTTAACTAGTTCTTTCAGATCTGTAATTCAGCTACTGCCTATACTTTTCTAAATGAGGCTGACCTGCCAGCAAGAAGGATGTCTGTGTTGGAAAACTCAGTCCTGTGAGTTTTTCTGTGATTGTCAATAAATCTCTTTCCTCATCACTACTCATTTCATGTTCTATTACAAGTTGAGTAAACATGAGATTCTGACTCCAAATGGGGAAAGACTGGTGCTGAGAGCTGCCCAGTTTAGGCATTGGTGGAAAGTTTGTGTAGATAGCTGTGCTTCCTTCATAAAGAAAGGCTGAGAGAGTTGTGGTGGTTCAACCTCAGGAAGAGAAGGCTCAGGGAAGACCCAGTTGTGGCCTCTCATTACTTAAGGGGGCTCAGAAGAGAGAAACAGACAAGCTTTGTAGTAGGGCCCATAGCAAAAGGAGAAAGGGTAAAGGTTTTAAACTGAAAAAAAGATGGATTTAGATTTGACATAATGAAGAATTTTTTTACTGTGAGGGTGATGAAGCACTGGAATAGGCTTCTTGGAGACACGGATGCCCCATCCATGCAGATGTTCAAGGTCAGATCAGACGGGGCTTTGAGCAACCTGGTCTAGTGAAAAGTGCCCCTGCCTGTGGCAGGAGGTTGGAACCAGGTGACCTACACAGGTCACTTCCAACCCAGGCTGTTCTATGATTCTGTGATAAGCACAGTGCTTATGAATTAAACAGATTTGGGAATGCTAATCTGAGACTCATCCTGGTGACTGAAGGCCAGGGATCTGGAGCCAAGAGCAATTCAAAATTTTTCCCAGGATGTGTCTGAGTTTGTTGTCAGCTTTAGCCCATGTGTCTGCATGAGCTGCAAACTTTCAGTTTTCCTATGCTGTTACTTTCACTTTTAGATCCTTGAGTTGGTTGGAAGTGGAGTTATAGGCACTAAGACATCTTTGGAAACCAAGAGCTCCTGCATTTCATCTGATAAAGGACTTCAGAAATTTGTATTTTCCAGTTGTACTGCCTAACTCTTAAAATATAGTCTCCTTGCACAGATTGCCCTACTAATTTCTTTTGATGACACATAATCTTAAACCAATTCCCTAAACTCCTTATAAAGTATTATTTAACCTTAACTTTATAAACTTGTCTTTATTTTGCTGTTGTGAGGAAAACAAGGGACAGGCCACAGCTCCTCCACTCTTTTGGTTGTTACTGCACATACAGGAAAGAGTTGCACTTGCTTTCCAGATCATTTTGGGACACATAGTTTGCATACTTCACTGCAATTATCCTCTCTTCTAAAAGTTGTGCCTTGAAGGGAGGAGCAGGCTAACATTAGGGACAAATGACTTTTAAAAATGAATAAGCAGCGCAGACAATGTTTTCTTCGTAAGGATGGAATGTGATTTTTGGCTTTGGAGGAGCGGCTGTTGTCAGTTTAAGCCATCACCTTCTATAAGTTTTAAGAGAGAATAGAAGTGGATATGTTCCTGCGCTTCCACGGCTGCAAATATTATCACACAGTAGGGTTTTTGTAAGGACTAAAAAGGATTTTTCTGTGTAGAGTGAATATTGCTTTCTGCGTCTGACAGCACTTTGATTGCAGAAAAGATTAAATTGTTCTCCAGACACTGAAGACATTTGATGAAGAATATCCATACATTACTGCAAGTAATAAGGTATTTTCATAAAATGAAATAAGGAAATAATTATTTGTTAATTTAAGAATTAATCAAAAGTAGAAAAATGAAAAGTCTATTAGGCTTATTTTTGTATAATTTTTCAAAGGGAATTAGCAAATAAATTTATATTGTTTTTCTGATTGAATTTTTATGAAAGCCATTTTCAAATTTTAAGAAAAATACAAAGTCTAATCAGTCTATATCTAAGAAGAAACTGCTGATGAAAAATTCTTCCTAGTGAGCTAGTTTTCACTCATGTTCTGGTCATCCAAATGTACAGAAAAAATCATAGTTTTTAAAAAATACAGAGTTTTTATTGTTGAGTCAGAAAAGGGAGAAGGACAGAAATCTTCAATTAATAAAGTTATATAGGCACAGCAATCTTAAATCCATTCCATGTGATTAAGCATGGAAACAGGTATAAGCAGCTGCTTTATTCTCACCAGTGCTCTCACTGTGTTAGTAGACACTCACAAATGAGTCAACAAATTAGTCAGTGTTTACCATTTAAAAACATATTGCTCATCACTTCTGTTTTAGGAAAGGTTTGGTTACATTTAATCCTTCTAATCTCTTGATTGTACAGAATTATTCTGAGGCACGTTACCTTCCTCCCCACTGAACTCAGACAACATGACACTATCTTGTTTTTCCTGTAATCAGGAGCTAATGGGGACTACACAAACTGCTCCCTTCACTCTACCCCATTCTTTTCCACCTCCCTCTGAGGCAATCAAACTGTGTAATCATTAGAGAGACTAATCGAGACAACAGGATTAAGATCCAGAAGCTCACTGTTAGCCTCCACTGAATAGTTATCTCTAAATAGGCCAAGAATAGAAGCATGAGTAAGTCAGAAGTTCTCTAAGAAAATCACAGATCTTGTGGGAAAGAAGGATGTAACCTTAGTTTTTGCTGATTGCATGAGGTTGTGTGTGAGGCTTCAGCTACGGTACAGATGGCAGGTGCAATTCCTTTTTTAAAGGATACATGCTCTTTTAAAAAATCTGTCATCATTTATATTTGGTAGCTGTTCGCCCTCACCTCTTTCATAGCATTCATTGCTACGAAAGAATTTTTTTTGTATGTGCATACAGGGATGCTCTGGAAGTCAGCTTTCATGTATGTGAGTGCTTATTCAGTGGAAGAAGTTTCAGAACCTGAAGTGTAAAGTGTCATTAGAAATATTCAAAAGCTTTGTGATATGTAAGAAGTAATGTATATAGAGCACAACTTGGGAAGAGAAGGAGAATCAGCTCCTAGTTCTCTGTGTGTTTGAGAGTGTATCCATGTAGGACTGCTAGTCTTTATAAAAATAATCTTTAGGCATAAAGAGATGAGCTGTGCGAAAGAACCAAAGAAATAAAAGGGGGGAAAAAAAAGGATCTACTGAGGCTGGGGGGAAATAGCTTTCAGCTGTTCATTATTAAACATATTAGAACTAAATAGCAATCTGGATTGTCAGAAAACCCTTATAAGCTTATTTGTTTACTTGCTTTTAAGAGAAGACACGTTCATATTTGGCAGTGCTTCTGAAACTAAATAAATGTGCAGCAATCTTTAAAAGAAGGAAAACTAAAGATAAAATTTTGACCTTTAAATTTATTTTAGTAGTACATATTTGCATGCATATACATTTATATAAAAGTAGTTAATGCTCGAGAGAGGGAGAAAAAGCAGAGCAGGTATTTGTGTGTCAGTTTGTGTGAGAATGTGAATGCAGATTATCTGAATGAAAAATGAATTGACTGTGTGTACTGCAGTTGGTAATGAACAATGCTAAATGTACTACCCAGCTACCAGTTAAAAATGCAAAGTTATTTGGTTTTCTTGTCAGTAATTAATTGTTGATTTATTTAGAAAACCTCTCATGGTAATTCAATAAATTTTCTAATTTATTGATAGGGTATTTATTTCTTGATAGCATCAAATATATTGCACATTTGTGTTGTGGACAATTTTGTCAAGATACTATTTTTTACCAATATACTAATTTCAATAAATTTGTAAAAGAAATAAGAAAAGGAAAGGAAAGAGTGCTTGGGCTGTTAGAAAAGCACAGAGTTGCTATACTAACATGTATAGACATGAGAGAGTATTATAGGCTCTGCTGAGCATTCCTCAAAGGTGTTAACGACTTTAAGCCTGTCAAGAATGTCTCCAGCTTGTACAGCAAAGACAATTCAACAGTTTAATAAAAAGGTGTAACATTTCCTACAGGTGAGCTCAAGTGATCAAAGGCTATAATAGAGCTTTTGTTACTTCATTCAAAGAATGCATTCTGGAGTTTAACCTTTGCTTTTGATGTAATGTCATCTTTGAATGCTAACAGCCTTTTCTAAGAAGGATTAAGTTGTTTGAAGTTTTTTTGGTCTTTATTTAGGACCTGCCTTTGAAAACTAAAGAAAGTGTGGGGTAACGTGCTATAAATTACGGAAAGGCTTCAAACAATAATATCTAGAAGAATAAAACTCATGAAGGAGAAAGTCAGAACTGGACAGTGGAGTTTTGTCAACTAAGTTTATGTTCAACATGGATGTCTGGAGTTTATTAATATAAGAAAACCCTTTTGGGTGAGAATATTTGTGAAATGTCACCAACTGGTCCATCTTTGTGGATATGGTACTTGCTTTCCATCCTGGAAGTGGATAAACAATCAGCAGTAGATAACAATAACAAAGCTGAAACTGTACAGGCTGAGTATTTGTTCTCTCTGAAGGATGTTTCTGTTCTTGAGGCAGAGAAATAATATTTTCTCCTAAACCCTCACAAGATTTCACCTGAGCATTTATGTTACTATTACTAAGCCTCTGACTGTGGCTGCTGATGACCTATGCAAGAATGTATTTGCTTTTGGGCTGACAAGGAATGGTGACTTTTGCCAACTTGTTTTAATCCTACTTCAAATACTTGTTAGAGTCTATGGTCACACATTCAGCATCCCTGCAGATGCAAAGGGAGAAGCCATACCATCACTAGATCCTCCCACTGTTCTTAATAAGCACTCCACCTCCATTTTCTCCTCCTGAAAATGCAGCCCAGCAAGAAGAACACTTAATTTCCATACACTTTCCTGATACAGGGAAAAGCGGAGATACTGAAAATTAATATGAGACATGACTTTTAAATAAATTCCAGTATGATGCCATCTAATGTTAAGCAAAATATATAGAAAAAATGAACAGAAGTGACAGCAGGAAAGACATGCTGGTGCTTTGTTTCTGAGTAATGAAACCAGATGGACAAGGCTGATAAATTCTAGTAGTTATTACCAATTAATTGATTGTCTTGGCCTGGAAATGCAAATATATCTCAGTCCTCTGGCATAATAAGGTGATTCAGGTTGTCTTTAGAAGCATCTGCCTTGATAAAGGAACCAGAACATTAGAGAGCGTTACAGAACAGTTTTAGGCAAGGGTATAAGCTGTGGGGTAATTCAGAAATTCCATACTTTGAAGCAACAATTTGGGCTTGAGGCAGGCAGTAATACTTCCAAATTACTGGAGCATGTTACACTTTCAAAGTCTGAAATAGAAGGCCATGGAAATAGGAAGAAAATTGGTGCCTTTTAGAAAAAGGCCCCTTGCCTGATGTTTGTTTCTCCAACCCTCCTCCCCACTATGACTTTCCAACACTAGAGAACAGATGTGGATCCTAGGAAAACAACTTCAAGAGCCTTGTTTCATATTGCCAGAAACAACAGCATTGTGGCATGTTTTAAAGTTTAGGATGAGGTTCACTCACTCAATTTGTTGCCTTCATCTTCATCTCAGTTTTTCTACAAAGTTGGCACTGGCACTTCAGTGCAAACTGGTAACCATCTGGTTGTCTATCAATTCCTGTCCACTGCCACAGCTCCAAAGTGTTTCATAAATAAACAGTGGAATTTATTTGTGCCTTTGAAGTATTTGCACACAAATGGAACACAGGTATTAAACTTAATTCAACACTGCAGTCTTGTGAGTGTGTAGGCAGCCGCGTCAGAACAATGCAAGCAACTGCTGAAGCGCTGCCACGGCTGGAAGGTGCAGCTCAGAGATGTTACGAGGGAAAGTCACAAGTAAAATGCAATCCTGTTCAGGTAACAGAATCCTTCACAAACGTGGCTTTCCAGTCCTCATTTTGGCCTCTTTTTCCAGCCCCTAGGGAAAGTCTATCTTTCCACATGGTAAGGATGATCTTCAAGGAAGGCCTTCAGACTCTGGGCTTCATCAGACAGTGCAGACTGGAAACAAGTGTCAGGAGAACTGGAAGAGAGAAGGGAAGGCAGTCTTCTTAATGGTGCCAGAATTACAAGGCTGCTCAGTTACAGGCATTCCATCTCCTGGGCTGACACCGAAGAGAAATGAGGTGAAGGGATCCAAAGGAATGATTCTGCGCATCCAAATGTTCTATGTTTCTCTTACCCTGTTTTCTCAGTGTGACAACATGAAACTTTCTGCATAGGCCTGACTTAAATCAGAATATTGCCACATGTCTTTTATGAATCATTTTTAATGAATGCCACCAGAAGAAACTTTGTAAGAGTAAAATATGGGTTTATTTCAGGGAGCTGGAAATTTTGACACAATGGACATATTATAAATTAATATAAATAATTATGTATACTATTTAAAGCATGTATGTGTACCTATAGAAGTGTATAAGTAATTCAGAAACCTGTTCATCTGTTCAATAAACTTTTAGGCAGCAAACTTTGCAGAGATTTTGTTTATATTTGTTTTTATTTATAATGCTTTTTTTTTTTTTTCCCAATTCTGTTATTTCATTAGTGTTTCTCTACCATTTAGAGGACAGTAAAACAGTTCCTCTGTTTTGATATTGAATATAAATATTGGACTCACTGACTCAGACAAGACCAGTAGAATTTGTAGAGGGAGGAAAGAGTTATACATTTAAGGAGAAAAAAAACCCAACTTATGGGTATATGTAGACAGATAGTAACACACGTGAAATACATTTGTAGTATCTCTGTCCACAGATTCATACAGTTTTCATAACAGATGATAAAGATGAGGAAAAATCTTATGTCTCCTGAAGACAGAAGTTACAGGACATCACTCTAAAAGACTTCTCCATACCTATTTTGTCCACACCAGCTGGATTACTTGTCAGTGGAGATACACTGAATACTGAATAGTATGCACAATACATACGTAAACACACGTGAAAGGTCACATGGTCCATGGGAAGGAATCCTATGTCCGCAATTCTTAAAAAGTCTCAAACACTTGGATTTATAAGACCTTATCCAGTGTATTATTGTATATCTTTGTTCATTTTTTTATGTCCCAAATATGTCTTGCACAAAATATGTTGGACAACTTATTCAAAAGTACCCATCTGAAATTCTTGGTCTTTGAAGAAGCAAAATAGAGTGTGTTCATTTCAGACACCACTTCATTTCCATTTCCGTAACTATTAGAGAAAATAGACTTCTACAGGATTAGAAATAAATTAACATTTTTATCGCTGTTAGCTATGATTCTAGTTTTTGGATAGTGCATGCTAACATGTGAGTTTGAGGACTGCATATTAAAATATGTTTGTTTTCTCCTGGTAATACTGACAAATCCATATAAATACTGCTCACATGAAAGAAATTACTTATGCCACACAACTTTCAGGAATTATATTGTCTTAAATTGAGACATTTTTAACCAGCATATGTAGTGATTCATTTTTATGAGCCCTGGGTGTCTTTCATCATCAGTATAATTTTTTCCCCATTTTATTGAGTGCTCTTTTTTTTTTTTTTTTTTTTTTAAATTTTGTTTTTTTTTTTTTTTAATGAGAAGAGGCTGCTGATGCTGTGAAAGTATTTGAGGGAATAAAACAAAGACATATCTCGAGTGAATGTGTTCTTTATTTTATAGATAAATCCATGCTACAATTTTACTTATAGGATCATCCATGGATACTAAACAATGCTCATTTCTTTATATCTTTACTCATAGAGAAGTGGTTGATGTTTCTGACCAGGCAACAAAAAATCCTGTCAAATATTTGTAAAAACTTCCTTGCTGAACCAACTATTTGCTGCTTTTACTACTGCTGATGAAAGAAATGGAGGTGTTTTATATTTAAATGTTTGTTTCATATATATCATGATAATGAATGTTTTACTGTAATAGTTGACCTTAAACCGTGCCACAGGGATGTCTTTTTTTTTTTCATAAATTCCTATGCAGTAGAAGAGTAAACGGTTTTATATTATGGAAATTCAGATAGCTATGCCTTCTCTAGAAAAGCAAATTAACTGACTGGAATGCCCCAACTTTACATCAAATTATCATTTTATTGTCCTTTTTCCTAGTTCTGCTGGTCACACATTCTTTTTCAAATTATTGTGGAAATAAAGTATAAATAGTAAAATATGCTTGGTTACCAGACAAATCTGCATACCTCTAACTGTATATTGCAAAAAGAATGCTCAAAAACTTATTTAGTATTCCACAGTGCCTTATGAAATACCTAAGGCAGAGTGAAGCTGCTGCCTTTATTAGCAACAAGAACTGTGGGGTTCATTTTGTACTTATAAATTGCAAAAAAAAGGGTAAAAACATTTTTTTCTCTGAATTTGTTTCCAAGGACCTGATTCCAAAATATATTTGGTTAGGGAGGAGAACTGGTGACAGTTGCAGTGTATGTTCTTTGTCTTCATAGGGAAAGAAAAAAAGCTTAAAATTTTTGTGCAAAGGTTGGATTAGAAAAATATGGATTTCACTTTTCAAATTTTTAAAGCTATTAGAGGAAATTATTCTCTACACACTTAGGTAGAAACTTTCTGGACAGGTATATTATTAAGGCGTGCAGGCTCATCTGAAATATTTTCTCATTGCTGTAATTACAGCTTTCCATGGACTTCTCAGCTGGATTAATTTCAGTCTGAGGAGAAAACATGAAAAAAACCGTAGACTCATTTTTTACAATTTTGAAGTCCATGCTCTCCAGGTAGCTACCTACATGTTTTCCTCCTCTGGTTCAGCTTAAGACAATGTCCTTCCATCCTGTCACTAGTTGCCTGGGAGAAGGGGCCCACCTTCACCTGGCTAAGACCTTGCAGGGAGAGGGTGATAAGGTGCCGCCCAGCCTCCTTTTCTCCAGGTTAAACACCACCAGCTCCATGAACTACTCTTCACAGGATTTGTGCTCCAGACCCTTTGCCAGTGCTCTGTGGACCCCTCTCAGCCCCTCCCTGTCCTCCTGAGCTGAGGAGCCCAGAACTGGACACAACACTCGAGTGTCTCCTCACCAGTGCTGAGTACCGAGAGAGAATCACCTCCCTAGTCCTGCTGATCACACTATTCCTGATACAGGCCAGGACGCCATTGGCCTTCTTGGCCACCTGGGTCAGTTGTGGTGAAACATTCCTATATGTCATGAAAGAGGTGTTCCTCTGCAGGCTAATGCTAGATGCTGTCCTTAACCAAGCCGCCCACTAATTTATGCATTAATGATAAATAGGATGTCTGATAAGGTTTGTAGCATGCTTGGGATCTCCTAGGTTAGAAATCAAATGTTGAAACTCAAAGTTTAAGCAGTGGTTTACAAATTAACAAATCTTTTGAGGTGTGTGTCTTTGCTCAGTATAAACTTTTCTCCTAACCTTTCCTAGTGTACCTTTTGAAAAACAATAGTTTAAAAGCAGACACCAATATAGTGTTTTATTTCTTAAGGAAATTAAAGAAGGAGGCATTGCGTCAAGTTGGGTCACTCTAAGGCGCTTTCCGTCGTAGCTTCTCTTTGACAAAGTAAGGAAATTCTGGGCAATGTGAGGATAAGGGGAGATGAGACAGACTATAAAGCTTTTCACCTGGAGCAGAGGATTTTTTTTTTTCCTCCCATAGCTGAGTCAAAACATGTTTTCAGCTTCTGTGATTTTTCCTAATCCTGTATGCTCCTTTCAGCTGTTTCAGCATGCAGGGCATGTTTACAGACAAGATAATGTAGGCAGGATCACTAGCTGGTTATAAGAGTTATTCATAGCTCTGTGCATAAGTAAGGATAAACAGAAGAGTTTATTTCTTGACAAGATTCACTGTGTTGGTTAGATGGAGTAGGTTTAGTGTGTTGTCCTAATCCAGCTCTTACAAACAAGATATTTATTCAGCAAATCCCTTACAGTGGATTAAAATCTTAACCTTTTGAATCCCTTAGCATGAAGATAAAATCACAAGCAGAGGCAGTCTTGAAAATATTTCTTGGAGGTATATCAATATTTGAAAGGGAGTTTTTATATCTTAAAGCAAGATAAAAAATCTTGCAGTATAAAAATATTGAAAATGACAGAAAATATTTATTTGTGGTAAAAAATATCTAGTAAAAAAATACGTATTAACAAGTTGGTCTCATACATGAGTATTAAGGGAGGTTTTCCAATGGAGATCTACAAAATTATATTCACTTAAGACTTTCAATAGGTCAAGAGGAGCTACCAAGAGCTCAGGGCAGTGCTTCCTTGTATAGATAAATGATTAAACTAACCTTTGATCAAACTCATCTTTGTACACCAAATTCAGAGTCGTCTTTGCTTATACAACATCTTTAATAATTAGGTTCTCTCCTGATGAAATTTCTTGTCTTTTTTTTAGGGAGGTGTTCTATCATTCTGCATGGTAATAATAAGATTATTGTTTTGTACTGAAGACCTTTTTTCTACAGAAACTTACCAAAATTATTAGTTTATGAGAATAGTTTTGAAACACGTTTTACAGATTGTTAAAAAAAAAAAAAAGAAAAAGAAAAAAAAAAAAAAAGGCTTTCCTCTCAGAACAAGGGAATATTTTTTTCTGTAAATACCAATCTTAGTTACGCTCCTACAATGAAGACTGAAGATCATGGAGATGAGGTGTAACTGTAAGTATTTATTTAGATTCAGACACAAAAGTTTGAGGTGCTAAGCCATATAGTAGACAGAAGCAAAGTTGCCTTTACCAAAGAAATGTCTTACTATATATAAAAATGACACACTATTATATTTCACAAAACAATCCATAATTTCAGAAATATTTAAGTATTACTGGGTGCTAAGTTTCAAGCAGATCAAGAGAATATGCAACTGAGATCCCAAAGAAACCAGTTGTAAAACATCATAATAACAAACCATGGCCAGTTTTTTTGGTGCATCAGAAAATCCTTCTTTTCAAAGCTAGCTAGCCTTGCTTAGATTTTAACCTTGTCCATATTGGTCACAAACAGTTGCTTGCTTTCCTCGTATAAATTCTAGACTAAGAGATTGGACCCTTTTCTGTTTTATGTCTGTTAGTCTCTTATTCGCTCATCCAAGAAGTGAAAAACCTCTTGATGTGCAGTCAGCAGTCTGGTACATGACATAGCAGGGATGCTGTGGGTAGCAAACCACTGCTTCAGAGGTGGCATGTGAATAATTGCTGTTAAGCTGTTGGAGTTGCCAATCTGGCACACAGGATGGTGCCTGCTGAAGAGTGCAGCCGTGCTAGGAAAAGTCATCATTCCCTTCCCGTCCTTTCTCTGTGCAGGGCGGGGACATTCCAGTACCCGATAGGCTTTTTGTTCACTATCACTATCGCTCATAAGCAGCTGTCACATATCGTATTTTCCATCCTTTCAAGCATCAGATGTGGTACTACTGAATAGCTGCAGCGCATTGATTCTGGAGCGCTGGTTACGCCGGGTTGCTGAGTGACTATTAGCTGTGGCAGGTCGACAGACTTCCTCCCAGTAGTACTCCTAAGGGGGTCCTCAGTAAAAAGGCAGAATGATTTTTGAAGTTTCTTTTTCTATCTGTCTGCCAAGAGCTTCCAAAAATAACCCCTGTTGCTTCTGCTATTAGAGCTGAGGCTGGAGCTACGCACTTGGGGAGCGTTCACTGAGCTCAGCATGGATCGTGGCATTTCAAAGCCAGTGCTGCTCCATTCGTAATTCAAGCAGAAAAGTACTTACACCCCTTGCCCTGCAGTGGGCCAGGCCAACTGTCCTGATGAATTTACAGGCTCTAACGTTTCACAGCCACTTAACATTAAGCATGACTCCTTCTGACCCCCAGCCCTCCCAGGCTGGAATAACAGGCCGTTCAGTGCCTTACTTAATTGGTAAGGCAAGATAATAACGAGAGAAAAGAAGACAGATCATGCCTAAATGAACACAAGGGACCTTAACCAGCAGGAAAAAGAATAACTACGAACTTGTGCCTATTGTTTGCATAACGTCCTGTTTTTAAAAATGCAGCTTCTTATCAACACTTCAACCACACTTATAAATGCACAGAAAAGGATGAATGCAGATGTTTGTGACACAAGCAGTAGGATGATTGCAGAACACAGGTTGAGCTGCTGCATATCTTTCCAGAACAAGGAAAAAAGATCATGTTCACTTTTTTTTTTTTTTTTTTTTAAATTACAAAAGTAGCAATTTAGCAACACAAAGGAAATAAAAATTCATCTTTTTACATCTAAATTTATTTTAAAACTGACTCTGCAGAACCCAGGTCTTCACAACTTTTATAAAAGCAATATTCTAGCCCTTTTTGGATTCCTTAAAAGTGGTTATCAAGATAAATGAGAACAGTGGTATGTAATTTCAAAAATGTAATTGCTTTTCTCTCTAGCTTTCTCTAAGCATTTTCAAGGTCACCCGTAAAAAGGGGACAGATAAACCTACAATCCAAGTCTTCTTCTGGTGTTCCATGCCAGTGCATATTCTCTCTGAAAAAAGTCTTGAATTATAACTTCTTCAATTGTTCGTTCCTAATTTTTCCCACCTTCTCAAAAGAGAGTATGAAACTCCTACTCATTTGCGTATCATGACCTAACACTAAACCTCTGGGTGATCATGAAGCAAAGTAAACTTGCTTATCTTTTGAAGAACAACTGCAAATGGATGAACCAAATTTATTTCCCTGTCATCTGCAGTGTGTATCAATTCTGGTTTGCTTCTTCCATCTCATGCGTAAAGAATGGGCCTGTTCTGAGAGGCTACAAAATTTGAGCTTGTGTCTCTGTGTGGTATCTTCAGGTCTGCTCTAGAACACGTTTGCCTGCTTATGAGTTTGTCCTCCCTTTGGCTTGAGCAGCATTTCAGTAGCTCCTATTCTCATTTTCATCCCAAGATTCTTCTCTGGAGGGTGTCAGGTAGGGACAACACTGGTGCTGCGCTGTTCCTACGACCACCCACAGATAGTTGAAAGGTTTCCTGGGACAGCATCCCTTGGTGTCCTACCGGATTGGACCTATCTGCCAGATAATGAGAATGTCAATAGGATGCAGTAAGAAAGGGAATATGTAGATGCCATGGTGGGCAATTTTTGTATGTGTAGAAAACTTGAAAGGAATATCCTATAGCTGCACAGCTTCATGCCATGTCTTTACTGGTGGCTGTGGTTCTAGAAGCTAGATAATTTCAAACATCACCAAATGAAATGGTGAAACTCCTCAGAGGAAGAGAGCACACCATCAGTATAAATCTGGCATTTTCAGGATGATCCTCTTAAATCGCTATTATGACTGTTTCGCACTAGTTTCCTCAGCTCAAGAGGATTTGTAATATCTTAAAAGAGACATGAAGAACAAAATTCATGTATTTTCTTGGTACTTTTATATCAGAAATAAATGCCCACTCTGCTCTGACACTTCGGTTTTAGTGACAGAGGCCTGTAGGAAACCTGAAAAATTGTCTAGGGAAGCAGACTGGAGAATTTGAAACCAAGTTGATTTTTTTTTCTGTTAAGTTCATTTTGGGGATTTACTTCTTTGATTGAGAGAAATTTCACAGTCATATTTTTTTGTAGCCAAAATTTATGCTCTGTTCCAGAGACCTTCCATATCAGCTGCCTCATCAACTTTCATCATCATGTGAAGGGTTTGTGAGGAGGAAGAGTATTGCTATAACTGAACATTACATCTCTTACTCAGATAGTAAAAGAAGACTCATTACTCTGTATTTTGTAAGTTCAGGTACCCTAGGCTATGCCCTTGACTCTGTAGAAATGTTCTGTTATCACTCCTTGTATTGGTTACCCTTCTCCTACTTATCCTTTTTATTCTGGATTTGCATGTGAGTTGTTATTTTCAGTGTCCTTGTGTCCAACAGAAAAATGCATACTCACTCTCACATTAAAAGAAAAAAAAAAAATTTCCAATGAGACACACATGCACACACATCAAGCCAACAAAAATTAAACAGCATTACTTGGAAAGATGCTTCTGTTATTGTGATTAACAAAGATATTCCAAATGGAACTCCAGTGACGAAGAAGACATGGGGGGACCAGGCAACTGGTGAGGGTTCTTCCAGAGAACTGCTTGCTCCTAATTTAGTATTGCACTCTGATCTACCAGAAATTTGATTCATTAATCTTTGAGACATACTGGAAAATCCCATCTATTTTAATAGCCACAAGAGGATAGAAATGGTTGGGGGTCTTGTGATTATGATTGATCTTTGTTAGGTAATCTATGTAAGATACTCTATTAAATTATGTTGATCGACAGTATTTGAGTTTGTAAACGTTCAGTTAATTTTTTTAAGGGTTTCAAAGTCTGGATTGCTGTTGATTAGCATTGTTATAAATTAATATAAATATGTTCCACAAACCGTAGCAAATTGAACTGTGAGATTTTTGTCAGTGAAGTTATTCCTAAATCAATTATTCATAACTAGTTCAATTGATGATCAAGTTTAATGCTGTGCCTACTCAACAGAAACAGGAGAGTTATCGAGAAAGGCTCTGAAGAGACAGTTTGCCTTGTTCCATGGTAATCTTAAATTGTTTACTGGCCAAATATCTCTGATTTTCCCTTACATTTCATTGGGTTTGCTTATGTGCCTTATATTTCATTCGCTGGCATAGATTTCAGTTATGGATTTTCCTGTATTTGGCAAGGGAAGCCAAAATAATTCTCTTTCATTGTGACTGTAGCCAAGGGGATCCCTAGAAATGGAAACTGTCAATAATTTTTAGTGTTGATTTCCACTTCCCTGGAAAGCTATTGCTCCTTCCAAACAGAGGAGATTTAGGGATCCCTGCAAGACAAAACCTTCATGGCTTGCTTTAGGTGTGGCAATCTGGCAATCAGCTATCCTTCAGAAAACTCTCAGCATTTGATCTCAGTCAAGTCTCTATGATCAGTGTTTCAGAAAGCAGCATTAACCTGTCCCTTCTCTGTCTCATGACAAACGCTGTAATAATAAAATTTTGCCAGTGGATCTGTGTGCAGTTGAAAAAAAGGTAGTATTGTTACAAGAAGAGAGGAAGGCATCATTGTAGGTATCATCCACTCAGTCTCTGGCCATGTAGAATTGAGAAACTCATCTGTTTTTTCTAAACTCCTGTCAGCAAATGAGGGGGATTTTTTAAGAACAGTGGGGTATGTAGAGGATCTATTCAAGGTTGAACAGCAATTGTACTATTTTCATTTTGTGTATTTTAGAACATTTGAAGCTATTTCCAATGCATGGAATGTCTTTCTTGTCCAGGATTGGAGAAAATTCAAACTTCAAATCTTTCAATCAGCAGGGCTGAAAAGTAGCTTTTGTCTGAGGTGTTTCCCATGTTAGCTGGTAGTATGTGAACCTTAAATATAGAAGACACTGATATTCTATCTCTTGGATATTTGTCTACCTTCAAAATCAGATGACATAGTGCACCTTCAAAAGCCAAATTAATCAATTTAATTATGAGTACCTTGAGGGGTTTCATTCTATTAGAAAGAGTCTGCTTACATCATGCTTTTCCAAAATAATCCTATCAGTGCATTTGCTCAAGCAGATGAATCTTGAGCTGTCCTCTGGGCTTCAAAAAATATGTAATAACTTGCTGTAATAATATTAACAGAGAAGTGGGGAAAGGTTCAGTTACTAACACTACACAATCCACCTCAAACATTGTTTTTCCAAATATTTTTTCAAACCAGAAGCGTAATTTAAGGATAAGACATTGTTAGCTCTCCTGCCTTGCTTGGGGCCTTGCTGCAGAGTGACAGGTCTTTCTTCCTCCGTAGACTGAATGCTCTAATTACACCTACTGCAAGTCAGAGCTACACTACTACAGCATCAATGCAAATGTCAGATGTCTTTCACTTTAAACTGTCTGCTCTCTAATAACAGTGTCTTATTTCCAGGAAGAGTCTTTAAGAAAACTTCTTTATATTTAGATACCCTTTATTTGTCTCCTTCATCTTTATATTTCTAATTGTGTTCAATATCATATTTCTTTTCAGGGGTCTGAGCGCAGTGCTTTGAAAGTTTATATGTTAATTGCCAAGGTCAAAAGAAAGAGAAAACATGCTCTGATTGTTTAATGACAAGTAGTGTGATTTGAAACAGAAGTTTAATGGACTACTCTCTCTCTTAATAAAAATTATGGTTTCAGGGATATTGAACATCTGCAATTTAATTCAAACCCAGTCACTATAATACAACAGGTTGAAAAATATTTTTAACACTCTTTTTGTACAATTCAAAAGCTTAGTAAAAGCCTTGCTAGTAACTTGGCCCTTGTTCAGGAAAGTCATCTGTAATACCAGTCTTGCATATGTTTGTGAAGCTTTGTTGTTTGATACATGTTCTTCTGCTCCAAAAAGCCAGTGTCCAAAGCACATGAAGAGATTTCCTTGCCATTTCTGCACCTTTGTCAAAGATGATAACTGTTTCTTGTATATATAAGAGAATTGAAAATTGGCTTGGTATCATTTTTAACTAAGAACCTGATCCTGCCTCCACTGAAATCAACAGAGATTTACAACACCTCAAGCAGAAGGAAGATCTGTATTGCTACATAACATTTTATTACTTTGCACAGTATTGAACAAACTTTAAACATTGCACTGCACAGGATAACAGTGGCTTTTGCAGAACAAGAACATTTTTTACCTTCTGATTCTCACCTCATTTGATTCCTGCAAAACAAACTAATTAATTCTGTTTCTTGACTTATTTGTATCTGGTTTCCAGTAATAACTATGTTAAACCTCTTTTGAACAGTACATAGATCACCCATAAGGTATAATCTCAAGTGTATCAGAGATGAGCAACCAAGTGGTGTGCTTGCAACTGGATGTAGCATTTGGTTTTTTTAATAGACTTGTCATCAATCTGTCTACATAGGAATGATATGGTTCAGTTTGAATAAGTGGTATTCAAGCTCCCTTCATAATATTTTTCCTCTCTTGAGCAATTAATGCGCATGCAAACCTTTTCTTGTCTATGTGCAGTATAAGTTTGTGTTAGAGGACTGTACCTTGTTCATTTTATGTTCATGGCATCTAAGTCTTGTAGTCTATTTATTGTGCTTATCCTTATTGGAACTAAGGCACAATGCTGTTCCCTGTAACTTTCCTGCTTCTTTGGCTTTCAGTTTCAAGTAATAATGTTTAGGAAAAAAATAGAATAAAGAAATTTTGAGTTTTTTTAAAGAAAAAGGCACAATGCTCTTGGCCCAAGGAAATGTAAAATGCATGGTGAATTCTGATATGTAAAAAGCATAGTTGATCTGGTCTTCCTTCTTCCCTATCTAATGCAGTAGATGAGCAGTTCAAAACCTCAAACAGCTGACAAATGCCTATAATTTATGTACTGTAGATGTTACAGATGTTAGTTAAGATACAGCTATCACTGTCTTCTGCTGCAGGTGTGCCTTTGGAAATAAGTTGTGGCAACTTTCTTTCAAGAAAGAAGTAGCACTGTGCCCGATTTCAAAGTTCTTACCTGCTCCTGATGGGTGTACCAGTACCTTTCTTCAGGAAAGAGTTCTATTGGCATTGGGAAAGAAATGCACTGAGCCAGCTCCCAGCATAACAGCCTGCTCTTATAAATTACTTTGTGAAAGTGACTTCCCAGTGGTTATGATATAGCTATGAAATATTTGTATTTTCTAGGATTTAAAGAAATGCAAATGCTTCCCCCCCCCCCCCCCCCGACCCCGTATTTCTCTTTACCTGCAGACCTGTATTCCTTGTGAAATGTCTGCTTAGCTGCTAATGGAATCCTCAGGGCTATTTATTTCAATTTTTTTCCTAGTGAAACTGAAGCTCTTTGGACAGTTATAGGTTGGTAACACTTGCAAAAAAGGTTATGTACACATAACGGATTCCCCTTGTCATTTTTGCAAGCAGCCATTAAATAGCGTAACTCCAGTAATAAGCTAAAGGCAGGTCAGTCAACTCATACAGGGGTGGGGGTGTTTTTTGAGTGAGGAAGTTGCTTTTGAACTTTCAATTTATTTTCTTATTGCTGAGGAAAATTATCCTTTTCTGAATGTTTCGGAAATGCAATATATATATATATATTAGTTTATTTACTTCTTTGAAACAACAATGCATTTTTTGGCAAGTGAGAAGCAGTTTATCTTTTTATCCTGAAGAAAGTCCGCTTAGAGACAGCTTGACGTATGCTTGTTGTAAGATGTTTCTTGCACATCATAGAAGCTGCATTCATTTGGTAGTCAAAGTAAAACAATGTTTCTGATTCAATTTGCAACTTCTCTAGAAAAAACATGAATTTCAATACAAAATGAAGAGTTCCTCATTACAATAATCTTGGCAGCAGCTTAGAATTCATGGTAGCAAAGTTCTTTTTGACAAAATGAAATTGGGATGAAACCAAGAGCTTTTCATTTTGAAAACAATTGTTTATTTACAAAAAAATGTTATGTTTCTCAGGTTTTTGTTAATGAATTCCACTGGTTGGCAATTTCTTGAAAGATTATTGGTCATTATCATTCTTAATTGGTCTTGCATAACTTTAAATAGACAACAGGAAGCCTGAGAAGCAAGCTTCTCAGTGGTTAGTATCTTTAATTCCCTGAAACACAGACAGGAAACATTGTACCTTCCTCTAGTTTTTAATTTATTTCCTAGAAAATATCAGTGATGCAAAATAAATACCAGTGATCAAAAAATAAGTGGCTTGCAGTCATTTACTGTCAAGAATTGAAAGTTTCATACTTATCTTTTCATTTTTAGAAGTGGGAAATGTCATTATAATTCAGCTTAGAGTGGGCTTCCATTGCCTGTCACATTCCTCCCAGGAACATTTCATATCTTGAACTGGGATAAGGCCCAAACACGAAATTAAACTCAGGGCTGATCTCACAAATCACTCTTATCTGAACAAGGAAATATTAAGTTCTGGACTTCTGGTCTGAGTTCTTTGCAATCTTTAAAATCAGAGGCAAGGGAAGTTGTGTCTTTTCATTTGGTATCGTGATTGTCAAAGTAGATAAGACTCATGCCAGCTGTTCATGGCTCAAATATGATATTTGATAGAAAGAATTTTCTCAGGAAAAAAAAAAAGGAACATTCTGGATGTCAAAGTTTAATGGTATTTAAATGCAGATTTTAAATCATATATAGTGTTGCTAAAGCCAAAGTGAAAATACCTACATTAATATTATCAGGCCCAGAGTTCAATTAAACAATTAAGATATAATTTGTGGGGTTTATATTTGGAGTTTTTTAAGAGAGAAAACTGCTGTGTGCATATATTTATTGTTATCATATATATATGTAAAGAATATATAGGCCACAACTCCATAACAGCAGATAAAGGATACCTTTAATAAATACTGATATTGTTTTGATGGCAAATCCTAGGATGCTAATGTACATTACAGGTATGGAATATTTCCTTGAGAAAACACCATGCAGCCCACCAGAGATTTTATATGTGAGTGAGAACTGTGGGAGCCACTGGAAGAGCGTGCCTTTACATTTTAAGTGGACAAGCAGTTTCAGAGAAGAAAGCAGCTGCTGGAGAGATCCATGATCAGTTACCCTAAGCAGCAGCTCCACTGTGCCATTCTGGCATTTTAATTGTGCTGTTATGTAATTTTTAAACAGCTGCATCGTTATGCAAATGCTTGGTAAAACCCACAGCCTTAGGTACCTTAGGTAACCATCAGGGCTTGTCCACTGCTGGAACTGTTACCCTTAGTCTATCTGTCTTATAATGATTAAACATAATGTAAGAAATTTACTGGTTCAGGCCAAATAATTGCTACAGAAGGTCCTCCCAAGGGCACCCTCTCTCTCTGTTTCCGTGTACTGGACACGATTTTCTCATGATTAAAATTCAGGTGCAGAGCTCTTAATCAGGCACAAATAAACAAGAATTATGCTTGTGCTGGGCTGACAGCGTGGGAGAGCTGGTGGATTTGCTGTGAGGACAGGCCAGTGGCACATGCTTCCCCCGGTGGTCACCACCAGTCTGTGTGTGCCTTTGCATAGCTAGAAGGAGCCTTTCCTTCACTTTGAGAATCAAAGAATATCCTGAATTGGAAGGGACCCACAAGGATCATCCAAATCCTGGCCCTGCACAGGACCACACCAAGAACCACACCATGTGCCTGAGAGCGTTCAAATGCTTTTTGAAGGTTTGGGGTATGTGGTGAAAAATTGTCTCCTGCAGATGTTGCAGTTGAAAGTAGAGTGTGACAGTGCTGGGCTAGCTGTAATCGCAGCACAGGTGGGTGTGATGGCGACGTGCAGCATCAGAACATGAAAATTCAGGCACATTTGCAGGTACAGACAGAAATGGAAACTTGGGACCACTGTCCTAAGCAGTCTCAAGCATGTAATTACACAAATACAAGACTTTGAGGAAGAAAGACCAAGATTTTCTTCCAAAACACCTTTTGACATTTTTCAGCAGCTACTTGAAAGTGTGCATCTGTGTATCTAAGCATGTGTGTGTGTGCAGGACACACTTACCTGGCAAGTTGATTTAAAAAATTCTGCTGGAGACAGTCCTGTTCAAACAATTCTTTGAAAAGAGCTTTGCTTCTGAGCTTTCTTCACAAAGACACCACCAGGCGACGTGGATGAACCCACGCAAGGGAACTATAAAATGACCTGAGTGAGGCATTGCAGAAGGAAATGTCCCTTACAGCCTGTAGTGAGAACACTGTTGCAAAGTTCTTCCCCCAGCCCCCCACTTTTTAACTTCCCACTTTTTAACTTAATCTAGATGATTTATTAAAAAAAAAAAAAAAAAAAAAAAAAAAAAAAAAAAAGAGTAGCAGGAGTAATTAAGAGAGGGTGCATATTTATTGAATATGATTAGATTATATTTAAAAAAGATTTTATTGATACTATTTCACTCTGGATGTTTATGGGCGCATCTGTATGCATGTATCCACAAAATTTACATCTTTGTGTATATTTTGTAAATTAGATGTATTACTATTACAGGGCCTTTCATCAAGACAGCTGGATGTGGAAGTTTTTGTATATTTATGGGAGAGGCATTTTTGTAAGAAAAGCATTTTACACAGTCTGAAAACTAAGCAATAAAGGGCATGCTGGCAAGAAGTATGCCATAGTCTACAGCGATATAAATGCTATGAGTGAGATTTCTGTTTAGAAAAGGAAGCTGCATTTAACAAAGGCAAGCACTAGCTGACTAATACTTATGTTTGCCTTTCCAGCAAGTGGTATTGAAATTGCGTGCGGCACAGTGGGATCTCGGCAGAGAAGGTGCCAGCTTGCTCCGGGTGGATCCTAAGTTAGTGCTACGATCAAAACGAGTCACTGCAAATTCTGTTCGGCGATGAGAGCGAATCCAGCGTAAGCTCTGGGCAGAAGGAACGAGGCTGGAAACAGGGAGCAGAGCCTGGGGAAGGATCCCAGAAGCGGGCGAGCGCATCGGCAGGTGGCAGCATCGCCACGGCCCTGGCAGCCCCGGCTGGCGGACAGCCCCCATCGCCGCAAGTTTTACATATGGAGAGTTCTTTGACCTTTCATAAATTTATTGTCACCCTGGCTGAGTGGCACTAGGTGCAAATAGTCCGCCCCTCCTACAGTGTTTGCCTGTGACTGGCTCTGGTAATTAGAGATTTCCAACTCTCCGAGCTGCTCGGCTCATTTGTTCCACTCATTGTTTTTGCTACGTGACACAACCTAAATTCTCCAGCTTGTATTTACATGAGCCGGTTCTCAGCCTCACGCAGAGGGGAGCCGGGCTACAGTCCACTAGAGCTGGGAGAGGATGGGGCTGTGCGAGGGAGCCCGGGGAGAGGCAATGAGGCAAATTTGGGCTGTCTGTACGAGCGTGAGTTTGGTGCTCAGAGCCAGCATTCAAGTACCATCGTTAAAATCGGCAACCCCGTGCGGAATTTCAAGAGCAGGCTTTTAGAGGGATTCCTAAAATAATCCGAGGGTTTTGTTTGCACCGGCACTTCTGGCTGATAAATGTATGCATAAATGTCAGCGTTTGTTAGTGGATACATTATACCCGCACACTTACAATGAGTGAACCGTCCTGACCGAGACATTGTAATCAGACACCTAGTTCTGATGTCAAGCAGCAGCCTTCAAGGAGGTTTATTTTGGTGGTTTGCTTTTTTTTTTTTGTCTTTCTCCATCCCCCACTTTCCCCCACTTCACGCATATAAAACATACTTTGCAAAGAAGGGTCCTTCTTTTCAGGTTTTATCAGACTCAGGAATCAAAGGTCAAGCTCCAAATAATGACCCTCCCCTCTCCCAGATTTCAACTAGCCATTTCACAGTGAAGTTAGTTTATCTTCAACTACAATCCAATTAGACTTTCACCCCTGACACACTGGTGAAGTGATAGTATTTTTTTTTTTTTTTGGATTGTTTTTAATCTAACTGCTACTGTAGACACAGAATTATTCAGTCCTGATTAAACATTTTCAAGCTGTCTCAACAAGCCAATCATGTGCACATACATTTTCACACACTTTTCTCACAGTAAATTAGTAACAATTGCTTATATGGTTAATAGATCAGAAAATGAAGTTCTGTCTTCAGAGGTGTATTGTACTGCCACAATATACATCCCAAATTGACACTACATAGTTGTGTATGCAGGTTCTACTTAAAATGATGGTAGACAGAAGCACCAGGATTCATTAAATCGAGCACAGTTTCTCATTAAATGTGTAGATTGACACTCAGAACTGACTGTCATTTATTTTTTTTTCCCAGCTGTTTTCCCATACTATCAATGCTTTATTTAGAGTGAAACTTTATCGCCCGATGGCTGAAAGGTAGCTGGTTTGTGGGGGGAGAAAAACAAGTAGAAAAAAATTTTGCATTATTATTTTTCTGGAAAAGACAACTGGAAGTTTTCAGATTTAAGATCTTGATCTTGTCTTCTCCTTATTTTTTTTCCCTGTGTAATTTATACTCTGAACAATGTATGTTATCTGGTTTGCAATGTGCAGAGTATGCATTTACATTTGTTTTCTAATGGGAACCCAGTTACTTCTCATCTATTTTCTATAATAATCTCGTCTACAGAGGTGTTAGCAAGTATATTTCATTTTAACTGTGCCCTATAAATCCTTCATGGAAAATTCCAATTAATATGGCTATGTAGCAAGCTGGGCCAAAAAATTAACTGATCTGTTCTTGCTCAGCAACGTGACTTGATGAATACAGGAATGGAAGAGACTCAATACAAAAATATTCTTTCTCCTTAAGGAGCTGAAGTCACCGGGTGCCACTGTTTTGCATCTTAACATAAAAATCTATAAGACTGCACCTTCTGGTATTAACAGATAACACCAGAATGCTCTACCCCATGGCAATTTGCTGAGATGCAAGACATCAGTGCCCCAAGACTCTCAAAAGGTTTTTTCCTTTCCATACCGAAGAGCAGAACTTGAAGAACACTCTCACCATAAATCAGCCTTCAGGGAGAATGCTGATTTTGGGAAGTGAAATTATGAAAGCTGGACTTTAATGAGCCAGAGAACTTGAAAGGGACATCCTTCTCAAATGGAGGGAAATCTCCAGGATACCCAGTCCATTTGCTAAGAACATTGAAAAATATGAGCCCTGTGGAACACTGAGTGAGCACATAACCTTGTAAGGAAAAGTCCTCAGGGGAGGGAGCAGTAAGGCCATGAAGGCTCCCATGTAATATCCTGATGGCCACCTGGGTGAGTCCAGAAGAGATCATAGAGTGTTTGGTTTGTTACATATCCATACTTCTGACTTGGGACATATTTCACAGTGCCACGGAATAGCTGAGGGTGGATGCCATCCAGCCCAACCCATCAGCTCAGTTAGGGTCCTGTCCGTTCTCTAAGAATGGAGACTCTGTAACCTCTCTGGGCAACCTGTGCCAGAGGCTGGTCACCCTGAGAGGCAGAGCCTTCTGTGTTTCTGTTTGTACCTGCTGCCTCTGGTCCTGTCTCTGGGCTCCACTGAAGCCTGAATGCCTCCTCTTTGCACCTGTGCTCCAGGTACTTATGTACAGTGGTGAGATTGCTCTGAGCTTCTCTTCTCCCAGCTGAACAGCTCCAGCTCCTTCAGCCTCTCCTCACAGGAGAGATATTCTAGTCCCTGCATCATCTTCATGACTCTTTTCTGGACCCTTTCCAGTAGCTCCACTTCTCTTGCACCGGGGGCAGACCTGGACACACCACTTTAGATGTTATTTCTCCATAAATAACACCAGCTTCCTCAGCCTGCAGGAGACAGACAGACAGTCTGTTTCACCAAACTGACAGAGGTGGGTATGGAGCAGCCCAAGTGAGATACTGCTCCTGGTTCACAGGAAGAGTTGGGAGGGTTCTTTTTCCTACCCTTGTGCAGCTAATGGCCCTGAGCAGTGCAAGGGCTACAAATGCAATTTGCTCATATTCAGAGGTGCTCAGGTTCCAGACGGATGGTAGGAGGGAGAATCCACACGTTTTCGACATGGAAACTACTTCCACACAGCATGTCCATACTACACATATGTGGGCTGGAGCTTTTATTTAGTTTTTAATAGAATACCATAGTTTTCTGAATTTTTACATAATGTTCTAAATCTTCTGAGAAAATTGCACAAATGGCACAAAATATCCCCAGTCAAGTTCCCAAGTATGGATGCCAAAGTCATGTGTGCTTCTAATGGTGAAAAAGTGTGTTGAAATTGTGGTCAAGTATTTTTTTTTTCTGGCATTGCTTATTACAGTTTTTAAATTGGAATATTTGCAAAGTCTTTCAGCTTCATAATAAGGGGGAAAAAAAGCCTTTTTCCCCCAAATGTTTCACATTAAAAAATTATTAACCAAGTTAAAAAGGAATAAGTGAGAAATATATGAAACCAATTTCCACAAAAAAGTGGCCTTATTCTAGTAGAATTTTTGTTCAATTTCCCAATTCATATCCCTCAGTTTTCATGAGCCCTCTTAAGCTAAGCTTAGCAGTGTGTCAAGAAGTCCTACTAACGTTTAAAACTGTTCCATTGATATTGGTCATGCCTTCTCCTATCACGATTTGTATCTGCACAGATCTTTATATAAATGCTACTTATGTGGTTTTGTATCTTTAAGTCAATGAAAATAATAGCATGCTAAAAACATTATGCTCCATGAACATAATATGACAAACAGAGAAAACAGCATTTATGGATTGTCTCATGAAAATATAGTTACTGAAAGTGGACATTTTGGATCAATACAGCATTATGAAAAAATAGCAGAAGGATTCCTTAACACCACAACACTTACATTGTATGAGTATATGACATTAATTACTTCAGGAACAGATTTTGTTGTGTTGCTTTAGATGCCTGAGTTTCTTCCACATTGCCCAGAGCTGTTTTAATTGCCTTATTTGAGCTTTACAAAAACTGACTGAGGTGAACCAAAAGGTGACTTGGTCTGAATAGGTTCAAGCTCAAAGCCTTACAGGAATACAAGTATATATTACATACCTATAGGAATAGAGGTCTGTGCTGCACATAAGAATGCAGCATAACCCGTAAGCTTCATGAGGCAGGCTGGAAGGACTGATTCTCCATTTTCTTGTTGAAACTGGGAAGCAAGAGCAGTCATGAATGAAAAATCCTTTAATTCAGAGAAAGTGAGTGCAAGAGAGTGCATGCCTTTGTAGCACAGGGCCAGAGAACAGTACTGGCAGAACAGTGTTGTTGGGATCTTCGTGTTGAGTACCCAAGGCTCATCTTTTTTTCTGCCCAGGTCTTGGTGCATCATGGTTCTAACCAGTTCTTGCTGGCTAGTTCATATTCTTCCTTGCTTAGTTACTGGAATTTTTGAATTACTTTTTAAGAAATTGATATAATATTTTTCCATGTATACAAGATATATAAGCCACTCCTCTAATTTTGAGTAGTGGATTCGTCCAGTTTTGATTCACTCTGCCATATTTTTTGCAAAAATACATTTTAAGTGGCCCTGCAGCTCCCTTTCTCTCCCCAGAGGAAAATAAATTTAAAAGAATATATCTACTGGAAACTTGGAAAGCACTGATATTTAAAAATCATAATCTTATCTAGTTCATTTTAGATATAGTCTGTTCTGTGGAAACAAATCTCAGAAGGAGTATGAATAGCAGAAATATCACATGTCTACATTGACTGAAAAATTCAAGAGTATCTTTCTAAAATGCTTTCAAGTATGTTGATGGGAACCAGTTACAGCATTTTAGGGCAGCAATTAATTAGAGCTAGCTAAAAAACGATTATCATTTCTTCATGTCTGAAAATGACATCTGTAAGATAAATTTGCAAGTATATTACCACACACAGCTCTGTTCATCTATGTAAATATTTTCATATCTGCCAGTAGTTAGCCTACACTGGATACAGTTTTGGAAATCAGCATGTGTCATTAGCATACCAGAGAAGATAAGGTACTCCAGGCATTTCTAACAATAAGAAGCACTTGTTGTATGAACCCTTAGTACACATCTGTGCACATACCGATCCTACATTGTTTATTTTTGAAGATTCTATTCTGTATTGGCTTACTGGGGAAAAATGACCTAAACAATTTGTTTAAAAAAAATATTTTAATGTCCTGTTATCCTGCTTCCTTTTTAAAAGCTGGTTCACTGTGTGCTTTGCATATGTTGCTCTTTAGATTGCTCAAAGAATGATACTAGGTAGTCATTGCAAAGAGTTAACACTTATTCAGCATTTACTTAATATTTTACTAACAGTTCTCTGTTTACGTAATTTTGCTGTAAACACAGAATGCAGTAGACTACTTGAAGAAAGGTGATGGGTCATTAGTCTGTGGAGCTGAAACAAGGGTCACTTTCTAACTTCTTCCCTACCAGAAGCGAAAACATTCCGACCAAAAGGACCCTCCATCTCAAGGAATTCTAGCAAAGATTGTGTTTACCTCCACAGCCCAGAAACCTGCAGAGCTTGTAGGTCACAGAGATCTTTGTTCCTCTATGCATATGTGTGGCACTGATTTACCTGGATTATCTTAGTTGTCAGTATGTGTCTTCACTCAGTCCATGTCTGTTTGCTCCTGCTCTGGAGCCAGTGCCACCTCTGAAGGTATCGGTTTCACGTCCTGGTGACGAAGCTGACCGCAGGGGAGGAGACTGTATTGTGCCGGGTGGTGGTTTATTTCACTACTAAGTAAAAGCACCTTGTCTTCAAAACCAGCGTGGCTAGTTTATTTTATCCTGAGGAGTTACATCTGCACAGAGGCCTGGTGAAATGCATTTGGTGACTTATGCTATTATCACGCTTTCCTTAAGAGTTATTTGGCTAGACAGCATGCACAAAGAAACTAATTTTCAGCCTGTCGATATTGCCATATTTGTAAAGTATCCTGGAAGTCTGACTGGCTTTCTAGGCCTTAGTACATCAGCACATCAGCAATTTGCCTCAGGATCTGGCTCCTTAAAGATTATGGTGATGACTACAGCTTTTAAGTAAATGATCCCACACTTACATTTCTAGATGCAAGCTCCAATTTTGTGATAAATCAAAGGACTTCATGCCCTTCTTCCTGGAGGTCACAGCAAAGCTAAAGAGGATTTGCTTCATTTATGGATACTGAGATATGTATTTTGTGATTCTCTTTATTTTCCCCTTCTGCCCCAGTACAGCAGCACAGTTAGTGGACATATTACTGCATTTGTAGGCAGTGCCTGCATGTTATGCCAAGGCAGATTCCAGCTTGCAGTAATTACATTTTTATAAATACTGTACTGTTCTAGGTTGCCTCTTTTTATATTTAAAAATATGAAGTTCCTTTTTCATTTCCACATACATATTTTCTTGTGCTTTGAGAGAAAAAGAGGAAGGATGGCATGGGATGAGTGGTATATTTAACCTCATTTTCCATTCATGACTCCTCTATTCTCCCTATTGCCCAGAGAAACTAAAGTCTAACCACATGCTTCAAAACAGAAGAACACTGTCCAAGAGGGCAAGATTATATATAAGTTTGCATTCTAATAAAAAAAGTGGCAAAAAGACTTAGAAAAAACCCCAAATCTTTCCTTTAACAGGGCAAGAGCCTGTTTCCTCAACAGATTCAGGCTGTATGTGAAATGCATAAATACTTATTACTTGTTACTGAAGAATTTATACAAGGTACCTGAATGATTCTCTCCAAGGCATTTTATTTTATTTTGTTTTATTTTTTTTTTTTTCTTTTCTTTCAGGGTTGAAATACTGTATGGCTTCTTGGAGGGAAAATTAATCTACAGCTTTCTATAGAGTACCATGGGATAAAATAAACAGTGCTTTACTATCTCTTCTAAAGGACATACTATAAAAATAAAAGTGACACATTTTTTACTTGTTTTGAGTGCAAAATTTTTCACACCACAAGTAACTATGTAATTTATTGGAAATTACACATTTACTTTTTTCATTAGTACTTGTAAAAAATAATTGAATTACTTCTAGCCTATTCTAGTTTTATGGAAAATGAAGAATGACTTGATTCAAACATTATTAACTAAATTAAGTAATTCTTTATGAGGCATTTATTTCTGGACTGCCAGGACTTTCAGCTGCAAATAAGCCCCTTAGACCAGGGTAGAGATTAGTTCAGCGAAAGCACAGAGCTTCCCATTCTCACTTTATACCATTCATCTCAACAGATCCCGCAAGATCCGTAGCTCACAATAACTGACAGAGAACAAGAATTAAAGGAAGAAGGCAGACATATGGAAAAAGGTGGAGAAGGAGAGAACCTTCCTTTACCTGTAAGAAATATGTCAGGTCAAAACTAGGAAACAAAAAGGTAAAACAAAGTGCTTGTCAATTACAGTAGGTTAAATATATTCTACTAATTTGGTAACGGCTCACTCTGCTGCTTTTCTATGTTTTTACTACTTGCAGATGTGTTGTAGCATGAAGGCTACTGGAAAGTACGGCAGTGTACCACAAAGCATCACACTACAAGCTTTGCCAAAAGGATGGATTGTGATCACACATTTGACACTGACCAGTGCTATGGTAAAAAATAATAAAAATCAGCAGGGAAAGAGCTGTTCTGTAGGTGCTGCAAATTGTGTGAGCTGGGTAGAATTCACCCTATTATAATCACAGATCGTGATGAAGCAGCTTCAGACCAGAAGCCATTTTCTCTGAGACCTTGTGGAAGTTCCACAAAGGAGGAAATGGCAAAGAACTTCTCCATATATAAATAAGAAACAGAGGAAGAAGTAGGAAATATAAGGCAGTTACAAATAATTCCATTCTTAGAAAAGAATACATGCACCTAATAATGAAAGAATCTGCAAACATCTGAGTGATAATGGAAAGGAATAAACCCTCATCAGGGAGTTGTGAGGGGCAAATTATATCAAAACAACTACATGACAGGCAAAGGAAGAAGATGACAGTATATACATCTTTTGGTGATGCATTTTGCACAGTGGTCTTAAAATTAAGCTTGGCCAAAGTGGTTTGGGTCAAATTGTTACTAGTTCAAAACTTATGGGAAACCATACGCAGTTTAGTAACAGTACATTTTCAAAATGGGAGAATGTAGTGAATGACTCTTGACAGAGAACCCTCCTGATTTGAGTTTTACATGGAGAATTGGGCAAAGGGCTTGAAAAGATGCTTGAGGAACCTGCTAGATCTGCTGATGCGGGGGGACATGATTAGAATAGAAAAAAGAGTTTCTGAAAAATTGAAAAGATAAAAAATATTGAATCAGCAGGGCAATATACTTAGATAAGAATAAATGCAAGAACAAATGCAAGCTGACTAGGCAGGAAGGCTGAAGCAGAGAAACTTGTGGGGTTTCAGTGGGCCCCAGAATGAGTCAATCATGCCAATGGTGTCACAAAAAGAAAATCACCAAAATGGACTTTTAAGGTTATACCTTGAAAATCATGTGACCTAGAGCACCAAGCATGACAGAGTTCAAGAAGCATTTGGACAATACTCTCAGGCAGCTGGTGTGACTCTTGGAGTGGTCCTGTGCAGCGGGTGCAGGGGTAAGACTTGACGACAATCCTTGTTCCTTGTTCCCTTCCAACTCTGATTCTTTGATTATATCCTGCCTGGGAACGGCCCAACCTGACACACCATGTTCTGTTTGTTAATACCATGCTTTTCATAATAGGAGAATCAAATTAGTAGAAGGATGAAAAAGATCAGTGTCACTTGTTAGGATAGGTTGATTGAAATCAAGCTATTTTGCTTGGAGAAAGAGAGTCATAACTATAATTTTTTATATTGATGATGGGAATGAACTTTTTTCCTATTTAGCACAAATATACTTGTTTTGCATTAAAACAAACAAGCAAGCAAGCAAGCAAACAAGCAAACAAACAATCAGTCAAATAAATCTTTCTAGTCAATAAAACCAAGTAACAAGTACATGGTTTTGACAGGGAGTTTTGTGGGATCTCCAGCATGAGTTTCCAAAAATAGCTGGAATATGTCTTTGTTATGAATGAAGAAAATAGAAGTGGTCCTCAGCTGATGAATGGATGGGATGATCCTGTAAATTCCTCCTTTCCTGTGGCCTGTGGCTTGAGTAGGACCAGATGACCAAGTAAATTGTTGACTTATGAATTGGTAGATTTTATCATGACAACCATGATTTCTGAAATCAGAGAACTACTCACAGAGAAGAAAAAAAGCCCTGAGGCCTAATTACAGTTTTTGTGAGACTTTTTGTGCCAATGTCCTGATGAAAAGAATCCATAGGAATGTAAAGAACCTATATTTCAGTCCCACCCTTAATATACACAACTGCAATGCAATAAGTACAGCATTTTGATAAAACATCTATTTTTTTTAATTAAGTCTTCAGCTGTTTATGGTTTTGAAATGGAATTTATTTTTCAAAATCAGCCACAATGTACTGAAAAAGGATGAAAAGAAGGAGAAAAATAGCCACAATGGTTATTGGTAGTCATGTGTGATATACAGCAGTCTGAAAAGCAGAAAACAGCAATGTTCCAATATTTCTCACTGCAGAGATTAAAATGCAGAAGGAATCTGCTTGTTTTGTTTTATAGTCTTAATGTAGTTGTGTAATGGTGTGCACACATATGAAAAACTTTCTTTAAAGATGCATTACAAAAATATATTGCAAAAGTCAAAACTTTGCACTAAGACCCAACTCATTTCTCTTGGTTAAGTAAACTTGCTTAGGACGTATCTTCAGGTAATACTTTGACCCATAAAAATCTCTTAGGTGGACAAACAAGATTAACAGCCTGAGATTTCATGCTATTCAGAGCTGAAAGGCCTTGATCAATTTCTCTCTCATGTACAGTCACTGCTGCTACACAGTTGTTTTTGCAGAGGAAACAGCGTAGCTTGGGTTCCAGTCTGGAAGGAACTGAATTTTAAATACCTAGCTGAACATTCCTGGAGGTAATGCCATGGATTCATGGATATTTCTCCTCTCTGTGATGCATCCTTGCTCTAATTTCAATCTGACCTCGAGAGAGGTCCAAATGAAAGGACTGTTCTGGGTGACTCTTGTCATAGCTCTAAGGGGTAATGAGTTGACCTCAGTATCTCCAAATATTTTGGTGTCACCATGTCTACAGCATGATGGGGTTTTTTTGTTGGTACGAGGCTTGTATTTCTGTAACTGAGGTAATCCATGGTGCAGAACATGGCCAGACTTTATAGCTAATCTCAGTGTATGTGTAAATTTTATAATCCTGACATAAATTCAGTGGTTAGAATATTTTATAAGAGAGGGCCATGTTCATCAACTATGTGCTTTCTGTAGATAAGAAATGACCATTCATCAAAGTAAAAGATGTTGCAGCACATAATTAAAATAAAATACTGGAAGATTTGGAAATGATTGTGAGTAGGAAATGACAGGTAGGGAAGAAAGTATTTCCTTAGTTTACCAGTAGAGGAGGAAATGGGGATTTTTATTAATAATTGTTGACCCAGAGATTATTTGTACTTTATTTTTTTTTTTTTGGGGGGGGGGGGGGGGTTAGCTTTGAGCAAATTTTTAATATTGGTAGAGAAAAAGGGCACAACCCCACATGATTAAGTAGTATGCTATCTGTCTTCTGATATATTTGCAAAGAACAGATAGCTAAGCAGGTTTTACCAGCCTCATCTGCCCTAAAGTCTTGAATCCATAATCTCTGCTCTTCTGGTCACAATATATACTTGCATTGTCTGAATCATTTTACTTAAAATTATGTTCCTTTTGACAGTGGGTTTTTTTGAGAATGATTATGCTCACCATTAGCGATTTCAGCATGACTGGGTTAGTGTCTGAGTGTTAGATCTTCATGTCTGTACAGTTATTGAAATCATAGAAATTCAGCTTACTATCTTCTCCCTATAGGAGACACTAAGGCAGATGAAGTTTCAAAATGGTTAAAGCACCATAAATTTAAAACAGACACTGTCTATATTTTTATACCCCATCCACTTGTGTTCCCTCAGGAGATTTCCGCAATTCCATGGAATGGTTGCAATCCTGCAGCTGAGGGCTACACAGGTAAATTTGTGGATTCCGGTCTACTTTGTGCTTGTTCAACAACTTTTTGATGTGCTATATTGTTACCCTGGTTTTTCTGAGTTTTTAATAGCCTTTTGATTTTCATAAATGGAGTCAGATCTTTTTAGTTACTGTACAATATTAGAAGCAGTTCTACCTTTTTCCCACAGATGTAACATAAACAAATCCTTTGTTTTTCATTCTCTGTCCTTTGTTTGCATATTTCTAACCTGAAAACAATTGTAACTGACGGCTGGTCTGGCGAGTTGGCTTGAGAGGTGAAAACGCTAAAAGCCAATCTTCTGCTAGACCCACAAATATATAAAAAGTAAGAAATAAAACAAAGAGGCTCTCTCCCGGCCCTGGATTCAGCCTTGAGCTGGATGGAGAAACCTCTGCTCTGCAAAACCTCTTCTCTGCGTGTGGCTGCTTTGTGTGTCTCGGTAACACTATATGAAAGTGTAAGTTGGTGAGCACAGGTGGGTTTCTTACCCAAGGTGCAACAGATGCCACAGGAAAACAGAACATGCCGTCTGTCTCGTGTTCAGGGCAAGTGTGCAAGCAACCAAATCAATTCTGTCTGCACATGCTCCTCCTCTTGGGCTTTTCAAGGCCAAAATGATGAACATTACAAAATGATTTTGTCTGTAACACTTCAGTGACATCATAAAATTTCCTTTTCAGTATAAAGGATAACTTTATGATAAGCTCATCAAAGGAAGCAAAAAATATTAAATGAAAAATAATTAAGACTGCCATTCTGTGTAAATATGGCATTGACAGTTTTATATATATTCTGTTTGCCAAAGATTGTATTAAATGATAACTAGCACAGAATTCCCAAACTTCATCAAGCTTTCATCTTTCTTAATATGATAGAAATCCAGAAAGATCGTGTCCCAGCTTTGCAAGTCTGTGTTAAATGCTGTAAGTTTGTATAAATTAGAACTGTACAGTCACCCCCAAATTTCTTGTCTCTGGCATCGAAGTTTTACTGATAATACTATTTTCATAAATCTTGGCATTACTGATAAATTGTTTATATGGTGTTATATGAAAACATGTTTTGTTTTTGTTTTTGTTTTTGTTTTTTTTTTAATGTATCCATCAAACATCTTTCAATCAGCTGAGATGTCACTCCTGGCGACCCTTCTGAATCTTGCCATTTGAATGAATCTTGCCATTTGAATGTTCTGAATAAATTTTAGTTTAATCAATGAGTTTCACTCGTTTCCAAGTGTTTCCTTTATGATTTCTACAGATTGACTTGTATTACCCTTCTATTTTATTTTTCTTTTGTCTAAATCTCCCTTTCTATCTGCCATGTTCTCTTTTTTGCCATTCTTGCAATCTATCATTTTATTGTTGAAAAAGATATTCCTTATTATCTGATCTTCCCTGGATGTACTTAACTTTGTGACGTTCTTCTTCCCTGAGTGACCTTTGTAATATAAACTTTCATTTCTGCCTCCTGAAAATGTATCCTGACAGTAAAATCTGGCACACCTTTAATTCTTAAATACACAAGTCACACTTCTTGGCGTTCCCATAGCCCCTTTCCATGCTTACATTTCAGCAGTATGACAATTGGATTGGGTTGCTAAATTGCATTACACCTTTCAATTTTTGTTTTACGAATTGTCACACATTATTTCTTTGGTGTTGATCCAGAATGTGAAGAAAGAGTGGGTTTTCAACTGAGAAAGTAATTCAAGAACAATGAAGCAAACAAAATCCAAATTGAATAATAATAAGTATCTTTGTTAATATGGGATCGCAGATATCTTTTGGTTATTTCTAGCACTGAAGTCTTTAGGGCACATTGTTAGGGTTCGTCCCCAAAATCAGAAATAATTTAAAGCACAAAAATGACATGGGGTAGTTTCAATTTCAAAAACACTCAGAGCATCATGAATATGCAGAGGAGCAATTAAGGTATCTAAACTATCCAAACAATCTTAACTCTCTGCTTACCTCATCACCTTGAGAAAAGTAGAGAAACTTCAGCAAACTCTATCAGAACGCTACTGGTATACACCCAACTAGTGATCACAGCCTAAGGTTAGTCTTTATCCCAAAACACCCCTCCAGGACTTAGGAGTTTGTTTTATTCTCAGCTTATACTTGTAGAATTTCTTGCAACACCCTGTGACTGTTTTGCAGCCATGAAAGTTCAGGGAAGTCTACTGAATTCACTGAAGTTTGAACTAGGAAAAATATGTTCGTAACAGGAAACAAACATAAAAATAAAGAAAGTTTAAAGAAACTTCTAAGTACATTTCACTTTATTTAATGATTTTTTTGAAAGAGCAGAACCTTCAGATTAGATTTTCAGACTATTTCAGAAGTGTGAAAAATTGATCTGAAAATCCACAATTTTGATCCTTGCATCGGTTTGTTGTGTGTCTGCTAATCAGGAAGTTAGAATGAGGCACAGGTTTATCTATATTGTAAAAGAAAGTGAGTGGGGAAAGAAAAGTGCAAACAAAAATAAATTATATTATTTCATTGTCCTAATCAGAACCTTGTGTAAATCCTAATGAAGATTTCTGTAATTTTCTTTGAAACACCTCAAAAATCACAAGAATGAAAACAGAATAATATTAAGATTAGTTTTCAGAAAACAGTTTTTGTGTCCAATGCACCATGTTTGCAATGTCCTGGACTTTAAAAAGGGCACAGGACTGTTCCAATGAACATTAAGCATCTTGATTTCTCTAGGTTGGCACAAAAAAATCCCAAGATACCCAAAATATCAAGTCAGAATAGAGATAATGGGGGTAGGGGGGTGGCGGGAGCACAGTATTTGTATCTCCTATCCCCGTCCACATCAAATTCAGCTGGTGCTTTCCTGTGGGCATCAGCTGACCACAAAGTAATTTATTCCTTGAAACACTACCAACAGGTTATAAATGAAGAACTGAAACTCTGTACAAATTTTTTCACTTCTTGACTCCCTATTTCAGTCATATTAATATTTATTTGTGACCTATCATCAAGATGAAATTTATAGCACTTGTTTATTCAAGTTTATTTACCTGAATTATCTACTGAACACATCATATAAAGTGTTACCTTTCTTAAATAGATCCATGATTGAATTGAATTGATTTAATAATTAGTTTCAATAACAATTTTCTAATTTCTGAGAAAGCACATAAAATATTTAATGAGGTTATGAAATTTTTAGGTAATGAAAAAAAAAAAATTAACTTAAAAACAACCTGAACAAAGCAAAAACCCTGACCTCAAACATTCATTTCCAAGAAAAGTAATTTTAACGGAAAAAACATATTTTTAGTCAAAACGCTGTAGCCTGTTAAACTGAAATGATATTAATTGCATGCACCATATTTTTCTTTAATAGGATTCTTAGCAAGCTAGGCATCAAAATGAAACAAAATTTTCTGTAATAAATAGTGTAAAAACATCATGCCCTTATACTGAAATGTTTGCTTCTTCATAATATCTCTAAATCTAAACAAACTTCTTTTAACAGGAAAGAATAATTTCTTCTAATTCAGAAACTGCTTAGGAACAAATGCTATAACTTGATAGCAAAGGAAATTACGTTAAGCAAACATAACGGCTCTTTCTGACCTTGAAGTTTAAAAATCTATTAAAAACTGCTCCTAATCCCAATAATAACCCAACTCTTTTGAAAGTCTATAGCAAAACATGCCTTTACAGCTTCTTCAGAAGGTAACAAATATTCTCTTGCCATTCAAGGAAAGCATAGAAGAGCAGGAAAGAACACCCTGACAGCAGAACTTTAGTTTTATAATCTCAGAAGATAAGAACATAAAATCACCATGTTAGGTCAGGCTATGTGGTCATGTAACTCAGTATTGTGACTTTACTGGTGGCTACTATAGGGCATTTAAGTTCTCTCTATAAACTTTGACCTTCTGTTCACTTCATAGATTACATATCAAGCCAGGAAAAAAAAAAAAAAAAAAAAAAAAAAAACCAAACAGTTTCTTGTTTTGTTATTACATTTTTTTCTTTTTTTCCCACACTTAAAAAAAGTTACTTCCATTTTTTATGTTCCTTACTGTGTGTGGGATTTTTCTGCATTTTTTCCAAATTTTTGCTTTTTAAAACATTTTCAGTTGGCTATGAATAAGGAGGATAATTCCCCTTTTTTCAGATTTGATGTTGCTTTCTTTACCTTTTCTGTTCAGCTGTACAGTTTCTAATGAAGCACATGAGAAATATATTTTGGTGGTAGGAGTGATTCACTGTTAATTTGAATGGCTTATACATGATCTTTAAAAATGTTTCTGTCACTTGTAGGCATTTTATCCTTTTTTTTTTTTTTTTTTTTTTTTTTTAATTAGCTGTCTTTATGGAAGGGTGAATTTTTTCTGCTGGTCTTAGCTACAGTAGGCGAAGTCCTCCCAGGTAAATGTACATCAAAAAATTTACCACTCTGCTAAGCTAATATTGTCGTTTGTAAGCACCCTTAGAAAAAGCAGCTCAAGAAATCCCCAATTTAACTCACAAAAGTTTTAACAACACTGTGGTTTGTAGATTACCACTAAACTCTCTGTAATACATTCGTAAGCAAACTACCTCATTACCCGTTTGCTTCAGTTTTTGTTTGGACTCAGCATAAGTCATGAACAGCCAGTAAAAATGTTCAAATCCCAGAATCTTTACTTATTTGCTGAAATCCTTTCCTTTGAGATTCTGTTTTGATGCCAGAATGAAGACTAAGAAGCTTTATCATAGACAGTAGCAAAAAACTCCTTAAAATAGAAAAAAATGGTTGGGTCTTGCCTCTTATCCTCTGCTCCAAAGGCTTATTTTCCATAAGCCCTATAGAAAAGATTTTTGTGATTCATCCAGAATTCCCTGAGGAACTATGACCTCAGGTACAATGTAATCTGAACACCTGAGATTCTCCCAAAATAAAAATTGCTTCACTCAACCCCATGTTAATATGGGATGATTCATAAGACAGGTGAAAAAAATGGGTCTTTCCTACTTTTGGGCTTTCCAGGATGCCCTCAACAGCATTTTCAATTAAAGCTTGGAAATTTTGCAATTTCTTAGTGGTTTTGGGTCAACATACAGTAAAGAGCATGAGTCTGCTACCTTGTGACTTAGAACGAGGTGGAAGTTAACTGTTTCTGTGAGTTCAACTTTCAGATCCCTTTGTCTCACCTGAAGGAAGGAAATCAGAATGAGGAACTGAGTGATGGTCAATACAAAACATGACTGAGAACCCCTGGTAGCTGACAGCTTCTTGTTCAGTGCAGGGCTGGAGCTGCTAGGGCTCCTGGTATGTTCCTTCCCAGCTTCCCAGTCCAGGGAATTTTGTTCTGTTTCATTGCATTGGTGATTAACTGTTGTGGAAAATTTAATAGCGATGGCTTATGCAAATCATGTGCTCTACAAGTAAAACAAATAAAAATGAGGAAATGTACACATTGTACCTTTGGAAGGTTGCGAGCAGTGGCGCAGAAGACTTGGGTTACAATAACATCTGAAATGAGCCTGGGAGTGAGAACATAGCAAGACCTGTTTCAAAGGAGAGCCAGTTCACTAAACACCACAGTGATTTAAAGCACCATCAATTATTTCCTGCTTGTCACTTAAACAGGCTCCACATATGCATGGCAGGTCATGAGTGCAAAGAGGAGGTAGAAAGCATGATTTATTGGCTGGGGCAAACACCTGCGAATTAAGCAGCTCAGAAATTAGCCACAAGTAGCATATTAGTGCAGCTAATCAGGCACGGTTCAGTATTTCAGTTTCTTGATTTGCCCATAAATAAGGCTGTATGCGGCTGCCCTGGGGCGTTCTGGTGATTAACAGCCCTGACCTACAGTAAAGTGTGCAATCTAAACAATTTAGTGAGATCTGCAGGTGTACATTGTAAGCTTGTTGCCTATAAGGCTGCTACATTCAGTACATAGAAAGATTCTGGTATCTGGATGTCTTGTTCATACATTTAATTGCATCATTTAATGATCAATTTTCTTTTCATTCATTTACCAGGGCCTGTTAACATTAATGAGTTTTAAACTATGAGGCACTGATGCACAACTGTGAAACCCAGTTGTCTTCTTTGTCTTATTCAGATGCCAGAGAAACAAGATCACCACTCTTTACTGCACATTTTCATTTATGACACCACAGTTGTTGACTTCCATCACGGCTGAAATGACAAGATGCTGCTTCATTATTTTGAGACCTGTTTTTGGCTGGCCTACCTGATTGCTGATGTAAAGGTGCTGTGTGGAGGAGCCCTTACACAGCCAACAGCAAACTGCTGTTCTGGTTTTGCAGAATTCTGCAACAAAGACAGAAATGCCTGATCGCTACATACTAGCACTTTAAGCACATGTGCTTGGAGGAGGCTTGGAGGGCTCTTGAAACACTGAATGTGAACTCATACAAAGCTCAACTTTAACTGTGAGAAAAACCGCACTTATAGGAAAGAAAAGAAAGAAAGAAAGATATCCTCCTAAAAAGGGAGACACTTGATAAAGCACCCTCGTTACCCAAACTAGTAGCCTGCTAATTCACCTCCAAAAGAATGCAATGGGACAAGGATGAGGATGAAGATGAAGAACTGGTGAGAAAGTTATGTCATGTAGCCTCACCTGTGAAGGAGTGACATTGTAAATGTAGAGATGTCCACATTTTCATATGAAAAAGTGCTGGAACATTTTAGGAAGGAAGCATAGAATCATAAAAGATACATGGTTGAGGAAAAGAATTGCTATGACCATTGCTATTCACATTTTTCTCCTGCTGTATGAATAACGTGGTAGGACTTCTTTGACCCCAAGGCAGCAATTATTTTTACACAAATGCTTTATTATTATTTTAACACCGAGAACCCTGAACTATTTGAGCAAAAAAGTATTAAACATAAAAATTTAGCACACTGATAGACAGAGTCCACAACTGTGCTTCATACGAGAAACCTTTACTCACAAGGGATATGTAATTTCCTGTTTCATATTAAACATTAAATGTAATTTTTTTTTTTTTTCATTTCAGTTTATTTCTTCATCATACCATGCTGTAGAAATGATTGCTGGGATACACAACTCAGTGGATCCTGGAATGTTTTTGCTTAGGTTTCTAGACTGGAAACACAGGGGCCCCATTCTGGCCAGTTGCTGTTCACAACCCTCGTCACAGAATGCCCTGATCCTAGGTTCCTCTAGACAAGCACAGACTGCATGTCCCAGTCTTCTCACTGGAAGAAGTGTCATGGGATAGATAGCAACACATGTCAAGGTTGGTTTTTCTTGATCTAAAGGTTGTTTTTCTTATTGGGATTCAGTTACAAAATCTGCTAAAGCTTCTTTCAGAATTCACATAAATTTATATTGGAACAGAGACAGCTCCGTTCAGTGAAGTGAAGCTGAAGGTGTGCAACATGTGCAGAGGAGGGTGGGATGAATGTGGTTTTGAATTTAAGGTACTGGAAGACTGGAATGGACAACAAAACAAGGTGTGACATCCCTGTACCTGCCCACCAAAGTTTTCAGCCAGGCCTGGGTGCTGCCTGGGTAAGCATTGCTTAATTGATATTGGTCAATCCCAGGAAACATCCAGCACTTGTGAAGTGTTGCCTATGAAAGAAGCAGGGCAAGTGAGTAATTAAATTGATGACGTAGGCACACTTGGTGCATTTCTCTGGGCTTTTTTGTTTGGCTGGTTAGTTTTTGTTTGAGTTTTTTATGTTTAATTGTAGCAGAAATAAAATTGGGACAGAATGGTTTTCCCAGCTGACATGAAAGATTGCTTGCTTTGGAATACTTTCAAAAAAAAAAGCTCTTTCCTAGTGCATTTTTTCCTAGCACATGTTGTCCCCCTCATACCAATATATTATAAACTCCTCATGTGTTCAGTAAAAGAGGTAAAGAACTGAAAACATAAGAGAAGAAAACAGAAATGTAATGGAGAACTTTACAATGTTTTTATATGCTTTTAGGTGAGTTACAAGGTATGTGTGCTAGAAAACAATCAAAAGTCTTGAAAGTATTGATAACAGAATAAAAGACATTCAAAATATAATGTATAATCTAGAATAAAGATGGCAGTGTAAGAGCAGAATGAGTTCTATTAAGATTCTTTTAATGCATCACAGATTTTCAGGCAATGTCTTTGGCGTTAAAGTAAGATTTGAAGGTTTATCTCTGATTTTGAAAGTGTGTGGTATCATCACACCACCAGTGTGTCAGAGTTTTTGTTATAAAACAGCCTTTGCCTTTCGGTAAAGGAGATGCTAAATTTCAAGTACAGCAAACTCAAAATGGCTTCATAAAACCAAGAAGATTTCAAAAAAAGGTTAAAACCCCCAGATTTATTGTGAGAACTTTGAAATGATATCTGGATGATCCCCCTTGCAGCCCTTGAAATGTCAGAGATGATAATACAGTAACAGCATTTGGGAAGTATTTCTAGTTTTACACTTAGCCTTTTGGCAGGAATTTATTAAGACAGAATAAGCCTGTGACTTTTCAATTCCAAGTACAATTTGTTTCTCTAATATATCTGCAGGAGTAATATGTGATGGAATTTTTCCTTTGCTGGGCCCAGTACTTGTGGGTGATGATGTGCTATAATAGGTTCTCACAAGCCATATCTCAACAAGATAAAACACAACACATGTACATCTGTGGCCCAGTGTCAATGCCTTAAATGTACATCAGAAATGCATTAAATCTTCTGATTGCTATTTTGTTTGTACAGCTTGCTGGTTCAGACTTTCCTCTGTAATGTACCCTGCTGATTGCCTTGAATTATTGGCATATCCTTGGTAGAACAAGTGCACCTTGTCCCGAAATTCAGCATTACAGATGTGGCTTGAATCTTTTCCTTTATTAGGAGAAACAGAGGAAATATTCTTCAAGTTGTTCCAATACGCTTCCTGAAAGCACTTATTTCAGAATCAACTGGGTCTAGCAGATCTTTGGACCAAAAGTAAAGGCATGTGATATCACATCAGAAATTCATCCACACAGTTGTTTGTGTGCATCTGTGTCTGTGCCTACATATAATGGCAGAACTGTGTGGAAAATAAAGTATTGTGGACATCTATGAAAAATAGTGCATTAGAAGAGGCACTTTTGATTTTGGACACTCTTTCTGAGCCAGATTCTCAGCTGGCTTAAAGCGGTACATCTCACATCAGCTTGCTTGTTCATATGTGAAACTTTTCAGAGAAATCAAATATTTTAGAAGTAATCTTGAGCTAAACTGTAATGGAAGCCATAGTGTCTGATACATATAAAAAGTAGTATTAATTAACAGCATTCAGATTCAATATCCTGTGTTCTTGCAACACTATTTCTGAGCAAAGACAGCCTGCTGAAAGCATATCCCTGGGCACAGAGATAGAGAGATGCATCCTTGGGGTTTCACTTTATGTTAGACCACCTCATAAAGTGTGCATTGTGGGATGGTTACTGCTTTTATAGATTAATTCTCCCTTTTTTCCCATTTGGTCACCAACCTTGGTTGTTAAGGGTGGGACTCTGTGCCTGCATTGGTACTGTGAGGCTGATAACTACTTCATGAACTGCACACCTTGTGACCTTTGGACTGACCAGGTTGGAGACATTAGTGGATAGGATCTTTTCTCATGGACATCCCAGTGTCTTCTTTCAGAAGGAGAATCATGGTGGAGTTACACAGGGAATGACATGTGTTTGCCTGGGAAAATACACTCTGGCAAATCTGGTGGCCTGAGGGGGAGGGTAGGAAAGAAAGTTTTTAGTTCAATTACCCAAGTTGTTCATATTTCTTTATCAGAACCACTCTTCCAAACCACTCATGGCAAGAAGGAAGACCATCCATCTCAGTACAGCAGTCTGGATGCAGCATGCCTTCGCCTGGAGAGTTGGGCTTTTGTTTCTTCGACCTCTCTGATCACAGCCAGTTGATTTCCCGAAGCATCCAGCTGCTGAAAAAAGATGTGAAGGACCTAAAAACTGAAAAAGGCCCTGATTGGTTTGAAAACTTGTTTGGATATTTTGGACTTATGGGATGGGCTGCTTCCTTTTCTAACAATATCCTGTGGATCATTGTTGTCATCTTTATTCTACTTATGTTTGCAGTTCCAGTGAAGAGTTTCAAGAAAGGGGGAAGTGTTTCTTCTGGGTAAAGAAAGGGGAGTTACGGCCATCTCTGGAACATCCACAGGGGATGACTCGCTCCCTCAGAGATCATGCAGCCCTTAGGCTGCCTGAGTTTTTCATCATGTACCTTGAGAAGTCCCCTTGGGAGACTTCCCACTGTCAGGGTCAGCAGAAGTACTTCAACCCATGTGCAGCCCCTAGGCTACCTCAGTTCATTGGGACTCACCTCTGAGAAGTCCCTTCAAGAGTTTTCCTTGTGGCTCAAGGTGAGAAAAAAATACATCAACCCATGAGCCTTTGCAATTCTATGTTAATATTTCATACCCCATTGATTATTCTCCTTGTTCCTGGTTTCTACCCCACCGGATTGGTTCTTTTTGGATCCTTCACCTGACTGGTCCCTTTCCTAATTCCTTTGGTAAGGAATGGCCAAGGTGTGAAACCCCACCTCTGGGTACCCTTTATAATCCCTCTTCCCAGGGAGCATTTGATTCCTTTTCCCTCCAGACCTTGGGGAATAAAGAAGCTCTTGTGGAGGTCAGAAAGACGCTGTCTTGCTGTTTTTAGTCCTGCGTTGCCCAGGGTGGCAAACACGGCTCTACTGCTCAGGCAGCCTCACAAAGAGCTGGTCACTCTGCACCTGAGAGTGCACCAAAGAACAAATTACTCTGCCCCTAAGGGTGCGCAAAAAGCTGAATCACTCTACGCCTGAGAATGCCTGTACCATTGAGCTGGGTGTCTTTTTAAAGACATTTCTGATGAGGAAGGTTGTGGCACCTCCACCACCGGACCAGACCATGACAGTGGTGGACTATGATGTGCTTATGGTTTTGGTGGTTAAGGGAAGACTGACTGATGTCATCAACCTGGACTTAGGGAAAGCATTTGACAGTGTCCCACACAACCTTTTGTCTAAACTCGAGATGTGGATTGGATGGATGTACCACTTGGAGAATAAAGAACTGGCTGCATGGCCACACTTTCAGGTTTATGAGGCAATGACTTTGTGTCCAAGTGAAGACCAGTGACAAGGGGCTTTCCTCAGGGGTCAGTATGGGGAGCAGTATGGTTTAACATCTTTGTTAGTGACATGGACAGTGGTCTTCCGTGCATCCTCAATAATTCTGTCCATGTCACCAAGCTATATGGTGCAATTGACACACCGAGAGGGATCTTGACAGGCTTGAAAGGAGGGTTTAAACCTCATGAAGTTCAATGAGGCCAAGGGTGAGGTCCTGCACCTGAGCCAGGGCAATCCTAAGCACAGATAGAGGCAGGGTGGAGAATGGATTGAGAACAGCCCTGGGGAGAAGGACTTGGGGGTGCTGGTGCTCAACATGACCTAGCAGCATGTGCTTGTAGCCCATAAAGCTGACCATAACCTGAACTGCACTAAAAACAGTGGGACCAGGAAGGGAAGTGACTTTTCCCCTCTGCTCTGCTCTCATGAGACCCCACCTGGAGCACTGCATTAAGTTCTGCTCCAGGACAGGAACATGTCAGAGCAAGACCAGAAGAGGGTCAGGGAGATGATCAGATCCTGAGCACCTCTTCTATGAGGACAGGCTGATAGAGTTGGTGCTGCTCAGCTTGGAGAAGAAAAGGCTCTGGCGAGAACGTGCAAGAGTCTTGCAGCAGGTAAAGGGGACCTACAAGAAAGCTAGAGAGGGAGTTTTTACAAGGGCATGGAGTGATAGGACAAGGAGCAATGGCTGGTTTAGAGTAGATATTAGGAAGAAATTATTTATTCAGATAGTAAAGAGGCTGGAACAACTGGAACAGGTTGTCCAGAGAAGTTGTGGATGCCTCATCCCTGGAAGTATTCAAGGCCAGGTTGGATGGGGCTTTGAGTAACCTGCTGTAGTGGAAGGTGCCCCTATCCATGGCAGGGGAATTGGAATCAGATGATCTTAAAGTCCTTTCCAACCCCAACAATTAATTCTATGAAGCTACAGTGCAAATTTTACTAAAATTTTAATTTCTTTTTGCCTTCAAAAGTAGATTTTCACTCTTTTCCATACAAAAATGTAATGTAATTTCAGTAGAATAAATTAATTTTTACAACCCATTCAACACCTGATTAATTCATATTATTGAGGCAACAGAGATATGGTTAACTTATTTGTGTCTTACAGTTCATAAACTCTTACAGATAACAATGTGACTCACTGCTGATTCTTTATGCAATAGAAAAGCTTTAGAAACATCAGTAGAGACCTGCTTTTTCATTAAATATGGTTGTAATCTAATTTAGTTGTAAAAATCAGCATATTTCTTGAAACTAGCATCCTACATCAAATAAAATGGAGCTTGACAGCAGCTATTTAGTCTTTCTAGCAGAACTGAAGAACAGCTATGGGAAGCTTATTGTGCTGGCCCCAATTTTACATAATGTCCTAGAAACTTTTCTACATATTTCTAAGCAGATGAAGTGTATGACTCCATGAACTCTTCAGAGCATTCTAAACCAGTGCTTTGTTACAGTGAAAAAACACACAAGGAAAAAGTCTTTTATCCAAAAGATGAGTTGTAAAATCAGTGCCCTCAAATTGCAAAGCACTTGTGTTGGTAAGTGTAATGACAAAACTTGGTTACCCTCACAGTAAAAAGTTCTTCCTCATTATTAGATTGCACTTCCTGCATTTTGATGTGAGTCTGTTGCTCCTGGTCTTGTACTAGGTACCATTGAAAAGAGCCTGGCTCTGTCTTATTTGCATCCTTCCCTCAGGCATTTGCTCAGTTTGATGAGTCCTCCCTCACAACTGTTTCTTCTTTTCTACAACCATGGACCCATGGTTGACTCATAGGACCAATTGTTGACCTAGAGAGTTGATAAAGTCCTCAGGTCCTTCTCCACCACTGGCAAGATGAGGGGAACACTGGCTCCTCCAGTGTGACCCATGCTCTGTGGCACATCACCACAACAGCAAAGGATGTGCATGCTGTGAGAAATTTTGCTGGCCGCTCCTTTGTGCACTGTTTTACTGAACTATTTACATTTACATAAATGTCTTGGCATTTCTGGTGCCCTGAGTATCATAGGAGAATAATTTGTTCAGGAAAAGAGAAAGACTTCTAAGTGAGTTAAATTTAAACTGAAAACAAGTGAGCAGACAGCTGGAGAATATAGTCAGTGATTCTGAACACAGAGACTGGTAACTGGTAACTGTCTCCTAAAGAGGATACTGATCCTCTCTCCTAGAGACAATACTGAATGTTATCTCCAGTCCTCTTCTGGCATTCTGGAATGGTGGCTCTCCTTTGGGAGACAGTGGAAGGACTCTGCAACCCATTACCTAGATGTAATGAAAACATTCTTTTGGTAATTTTCTGTCATTTCTGTGAAACAATTTAAGGCAAAGAATTAAAAACCAGTGTTTTTTCATGTCAAATATATGATGAAAAGAAACCAAAATATAGGAACACTGAAATAAGGTGAATGCACTGATTAGAATTAAATGAATATATAATAACAATAATAATTAATGTCATGCATAAAAGTGGATAATAAATTAAAATATTTACTAAAGTTGGAAATAAACACAGGCAAGTATATAGCTGTAAGTTGTACAGCAACACAGTAGCTCATATTTTTGTGAATTTAGAGAAAGTCAACCTCAATGGAGCGAATGCCAGAGATTTTAATTAATAAGATAGGATATGTAATCAGTACAAATTTATTATTGAGAGAGCAGCAACTTATCCTAAACTATAATAGTCTAATATTGGTTAGTGGAAGAGTTGGATTATTCACCACAAATAATTGTTATAATTTTTCCCCCATTTTGGCTTGTAAAGAATTCACAGATTGTATCCGACACCTAAAATATATTAATTTACCAGAACTATTTTACCTTAATAGATTTTAGAATTTTTCCTGAACAAAACATTCCAATTTGTATATTTTATGTATAGCACTGTGTTCTTCTGAATACCAAAGCATAGTATTGTTTTCACTTATAGAAAAGAACAGAGCTAACAGAGTAATAAACAGGATATTTTTCTCTTCTGTGAAGATGTTCCTTAACAGTCACAGGTTTCAGGATTGCTGTTTTGGATGTAGGCTGCTAAAGTAACCTATAGTCTACTTCTTCATCTTTAGTTCTCTTTGAATCTGACCATGAGGTGGCAATGTCTCTGGGACACAGATATTTTTCTGTGTGTTGATTTTGTTATTCATGATTTGTGGTGTGGATTTGTGGAGACTATTGCAAAACTGGGCATAGATAAAAAGTTTCAGTAACCATTGTGTCCAGCTTTGAAACATAATCTTCAAAAAATGTGTGGTTTGTATAACCCCCACAAAATATCCCTCACTTCCCTTTTCAGCTGAGTATGCCTAAATGCAGTAAGATGAAGATGATTACAGTTCTCTATTTTTCCCAGTCCTTCTGAGGACTATGTGCTTTTGCCTGTAGTACTACTCAGTTCCTGGATGAAGTTTTTTATCCAGGTGATAAATTTCCTTTTAATAATCTCATTCTCTCACAACAATGAAAAAAAATCTTCCTCTTTTGTAGTCCTTCATATTTACATGTCAAGAAAATTCCTCATCATGAAAAGTCATATGAAATGAAATTGAGTACACATATAATGTTAATGATTTAATTCCATTGCCTTCCATTATTATTCTTTAAACTGAATTTTGAGACCCTATTTGCAAATCTCAAAGTGCTCTGTGAATTACAAACACTGGCCCTTAGCTAAAGTCCTATAACCAGACCCTATATTACCACACAAGAATAACTTTGATTGCAGCTGAAAGTGGATGTACCATTTAATGGTAATAAAACATAATCGTGAAAACATAGCTACCCTTAAATCAAAGAAAATCAGACCTAAGTTGTGCTTAAGAGAAATCCAAAAGTATTAGAGTACAAATCACTCCAAAGACTTTGCTTTTGATCTCTGACGGTGCCTTGTAGTGGGTGAAACCTTACCAAAGCACTATACCTGGAGATCCAAATAATATTAAAAAGTTTTTTAAAGTAATTGGATTCCTTCTGTCTACTTTTCGTTCTTGTTGACTGATAAAGAGATCTGTATCAATTCTGATTCTAACAGCTGCTCTTTCTGTAGGGTCAAAGCATTTTTTCAATGACAAGGACCATAAATGAAGGACATTACCAAACCCAGTAAAGTAATAGAGGTAGACACTGACATTTGTTTCACGTGTATAAATTTTCAGACAGCCTTGATCTCAAAAGCTTGTGAGTTTAGTGTCAGCAACTTAAGTGAAAAAACAAGTAATACTAGGATTGTATGGTTGGTTTGCTTCTAAAATAGGTGCTCCTACAGTGAGCTTAGATGGGTACATCAAAAAGATATGCAGTAACCTTCCCTCCCTCCTCACTCCCCCCAAGATGGACATGCAGCTATGCTGAGAAGGACTGCAGCTGGCCAGCCTGCAAGATCTCTGTGGGAACTTCTGCTGCAGTCCTGTATGCATTCCAAATAAAGCAATTTAGTTTAAGAGCATCTGCTTTTCCCTGTTGCAAGATACTGCTAATCAGCTAAGTGACATTGTTTCGCCTCTCTAATGCCAGGGGCTCCTGAATAAAAACATTAGTGCTGCCATGATGGACCAGATGAGAGTTGGTCTTATCCTGATTTCCTTTCTTCATTTGTGATTAGCAGCAGATGCCTAGGGAAGCAGTGATAATTCCCTCTGTGCATACTGCTAGCTGTGACTTGGTGAGTCAAGGACAGTGCCCTCTTTGATTTTTTTCCTGTGAACATATCCAGGAATTTCTACTTCTGCTTTTTGTCTTCATTAAGTGGTACAGTATCACTCCTTCAAATGCAGTATTTTGATTCACCCAGGCCACCTCTGATATTATATAACTTTCCCATAAATCTATTTATAGACTGTTATCTTTCTTCCATGTGGTAGTTATTATCTCTTCAACTGTTTTTTGCAGAGAAACTGAGCCACAGATCCTCCTCACTCCTTCTCTCAATGCTGTTTTACCTGTGGGACCAGAATATCACCTGAAATAACACTTTATTTTCTCCTAAATAATGGTTAGAATTTGTCCTAGACATTATCACGTACCTGGATATTCCAACTTGAGAACCTTGAACAACTTAGTAATGACAGCCTCTTTCGGACACTGCAGTTGCTAATGCAGATTCCTAGCAATCTGCATTATTGACCTACCTCTCCAGAATCACAATTTATTCTTCTTTTTATTCCATAATATATGAATAGGTATTTGTGTTGCACCTCAAAATTTAAATTTCTTGTAGAGCCTACCACAAGAGATGTAGCAGGTATGTGGCAGAGATTTTGTAAAAATCAAAATATAGTATTTCAACCAGATGATCCTCAACTTCATCAACAAACTGTAAGCACATTGCTTCTTTATTAGTACTGGGTTGTTTCTTCCCCATTGAACATTTTTCCTTGAACCCATTGTTTCTATACTTTATTAACAGTTTCTACGGGTTTGCTCATGTTTAGTGCCATATATGATGATCTGGAGTTCCCCAGATACATCTCTTCCCTGGACCCATTTAAAAAACTTGGTATCCTGTACTGGTAGACAGTTACTTTTTAGAAATCGGTATTATAGATCAAAAATACTGACAAAACTAACATAAGCTAAATATAGTTGAGTAAATTGATGTTTGGAATAACTGCTCTTGAATTTCCAGGAATTTTATTTCATCTTATTCTATCAAGTGTACTGAATCTTGTTTACAGAGAGAATTTTTTTTTTCTTTTTCTAAAATGTAGCATTCTTATTACAAAAAATAATGTTTTCAACCAAATTCATCTGTGGAAGTTCTTGTCTAGGTTAGAAAGAGTAAAACAAATGCTGTTTTAATAAAAAATCTCACAGAAAAATTATGTCACTGTATTACAGTGAGAGAAAATTTTTAGAAAAATAATGATCCCTCTATAATAGTCTCTTTTTTTCTCTGATATTTTGGTATATTTTTATGCTCAACCATATTGGGTAAACAGGATGTAAAGTTGTTTAATTTCTGTGAAATATTTTACTTTTCTTCAAAAATGTTAGTTTATATTACTTTTGTTAAAAAATTAGAGTGTTTTCTGACAGGGAATGGGAAAAAAAATGTGACATGCTTAACACTAGGGTAGATTAGATTGTAAACCACACACTGTGTGGATGTGAGGAAGAAGAAATGAGTGATCTAACCTATGATCCATGCCCCCAGAAGTGTAGTGCCACCTCAGCATACAGAACACTTAGAAATCACATGTTAGCACATTGTGCTGATGCTTCCTCACTATCTGGCCTCTTCCTCGAAAACAGCTGGACTTACTGTGGTCATCTGGTCAGTTGTGTCACAAGGACAGAATGCATCTGCCAAGTAACTGCAATGATTTTATGATGAATATAAAATGGCTCTCTAGAAGAGCGCTTCTATCAATGAAGATTCGGGTTAATTAAGAAGTTGCATCTTGAGAAATGTGAAAATTGTTTCAGTTGAAGCTCAAAGGCTTCCTCAGACCACATACTCAAACCCAAGGCAAGATGACTGAAGAATTGAAAAGATTTGCTTTAATCTTATTAACCCAATCTTGCAGCCCAGCTAAAGCTACTTTAAACTCCTTTTACATTCCTGAAAGAAGACAAAGTAAATAAGTATATCCATGGAAAAGAAGCCATGCTGGCTTAAGAATGAACAGCAGAAGCCTGTGGATCAAGAATCCTCCCAGCTTCACTGAGTTCTTCCACTTTCAGTTTGGAACAAAGAGAGTCTTTGTTGGGATGATGCATATTAATAGTCTGTGACAAGTTATAAATATATTGTGGTTGAACGGATTTTTTTTTACAATAGATTCTTGTAGTGTTTCCTTATCAGAATTATATGCATGGATTTTAAACAACTTGAATACATTTTTGGGATTATATCCCTGAAAGTTGACATGATAGGCAATAATGCATATTTGAGATGATACAAAGTAAAGTCATTTGGCAAGTCTGTGACCCAGTAAGAGAGAAAAGAAAATATTCTTAATGAAATAATAATAAAAAAAACCCCACCTAATTTTTTATTATTAAAGAGATTTGAGAAGTTAAAAAATGAAAATTTTACTCAATTTTCACTGCCTTTTGTGGCTTGAATTTAAGGAAGGAAGAAAAAATGATACTATCCTGATTTAATATTCTGTGTTTTCAAAATATAATGTCAGTGAAAAAAGGATAGTATTGTCATATTTCCTTGACAGTTAACCCACAGTTATATCTTTCTGTAGGGACAATAAAGTTTGCTTCACAATAGTCTCTTAGTTCCCCTTTGGAGGAAGCACATTAATGTTTGAAAAGAGCACAGTACAATTTTTATTAATTCCTCATAATTAACAGTGGATATTTCTAGTGAGACTTATTTGAATAATTTGAAAAAGCTTAGATTCTAAAACTGCTCTAGAATCTCAGGGAATGACTGCAGTGATCAATGTTATAACGATTTAATTTGTTTCCAAGGGAAAAATGTGTGCCTGCAATTTGAATTTTATGACATCGGGAAACCAGAAGATTTTGCATATGAAAACCAGTGAAAAAACACCAAATGAAAACTACTGGTTTTGAATATCTTCCAGTCACATAATTTCCTGCAAAAATGAAAAAAAGGAAAAATACAAAGGTTCTTTTAACTCCTAAATAGTGAAATTTAAGACCGTCTTCTGAATAGGAAATAATAATATTTCATAATTAATAAGACAGTGACTAGCACTCCATCAGAAACCTGGTTTTGAGTTCTCTCAAAATATGCCTCTGGCTGAATACTGAATGTATTAAATGTATATTAAAATGCATGTTATTTGAATACACCCATGATGCCATGTGATCTGGATGTCTCTGAATAAACAGCTGATTCTCACCATTATCTTTAATCAACCAACCCCTCTGTCATTGACAAATCTGACCAGATTTTTCTCATGAGTGATAGAATTATGGAGTACCCTGACCAGACTTATTCACTGGAAGTAATCCCACCAATTTAATTTTTTAATGTGCCTGGTTTTGAGATATGCCAAATGGTTATTCTTCAATTCACACAACATCTACTCTTTCGATTCTGTGTATTGTAGTTTTTTGAAACAGTGCTAATATCCAACCATAGTTCAAATATCTGAAAAAAAGAAGAAGTATGTAACTTGATCACCTTTTATTTTTATGGCCACGTAAGTAGAGAATTTCTGAGCACAGTCTAAAAATAATTAATCTCATTTATGGTCAGTTTTTTCTTACGGATCTGAGATAGCAACCTAAAAGCAGTATTACTTAAAAGTACTTAAATATCAACGCTATTGTAATGTCAACTCTATTTTAACGTCAATGAAGGTTAACAATACTTTATATATAAATATACAGATTTATGATTTGGAAATACAATGTCCATAAACACTTCAGTAAACATAAAATGCCTGTTCTTTAAAAAAATAATATTTTTTGCCTATTTTTCAAAAGAACCTACCCAACCAAAAACCCCAAGAAAGCTATTTTGTTAGTTACTTAGCTTACTTTGTTGAAAGTGGAGGGGTAAAGGAATGGTGGCTTATTTTACTAATCTCGGTTTGAGCTTTTCAACATGAAATCCAAATTGACTTCTAAGGAAAGAGCTGCTGAGAACTAGCGTATACAGACATGCTTGAGCTGTGCCTGTCCTTTTCCAGACTCTGGGAAACCTATACAGCCTGGAATCATAGAAAAGAATGTTAAGCTTTCTTCTTGAGAAATAGATTAGACTTTCTCCTTGAAGATATAGTAATGCACAAAAACTCATGGTTGAAAGCTCTGCACAGTGTGTGGTGGCCTGGATTCCTCAGCCTCAAGCTACTGGGACCAAGACATTCTGCCTTTTAGAGTATACCTGAACCACCTGACTATGATAATAGCCTTGAAACTGCTCCTACACATGGCAAAACCTTGCATGTCCACAGGATTCAAAGAGTGAGAAAGAAGAGAGAGCAAGTTCTATAACCTGGAACCTATTTAGGATATTTTCAAGATGTCACAGAATGGCTTGGATTGGAAGGGACCTTAAAGATTGTCTGGTTCTGCATTACCCACCATGGACAGGGAAGCAACTGAGTTCTCCCAAAGCCTTCTCTTCTCCAGGCTGAACAACTCCAACTCTCTTAGCCTGTCTTCATAGGAGAAGTGTTCCAGCCCAGTGATCATCTTTGGGGCTCTCCAGCATACTAAAATACTGTTTGCCAGACCTCGCTTCCAGGTTAGCTTTTGCATTCTATCCAATGACCATTTAACAGATGAGCAGTGCTGTACCGACATTTTATAGTACTACAGGAGCTTCCAGAGGCTTACAGACAGAGAGATGTAAAAATAAGGTTCAGGTAAGGGAAGCCTGACTGACTTGTGAATGGAATATGAATTTGATCAGAAATTAAGATCCTGAATAAATGAAAAAAAACCCCCAAAAGTGACAGTTTAAGGGCTGATCCCTTAAGTACATGAACGGTTTTTACACAGTAAATGTTCAAGATTAACAGGGGAAGGGCCACTTTGATATTATGCCTTGTCTTTAAAATACACCAAAACTCAGTTTACCTATAAAAATCTAGCTGAGAGGAGACTAGTCTATTAGTTAAATAACCTGGTTTTTAACTTGATATTTGATTAATTTTTAAAAATTGTAAAAGCTCAGTTAAAATATAAAATATTCCTTGTTCTAAATAAAAACATTTTAGTAACTCTGACATTCTATATTTTCTGTTGGCAACTATACATTAATAGAGGTATGGTTTTGAATGAATTTGGATGGATATAAAACTTGCCTTAGAAACTGGGTCACTTTTGAGGGAAGTGTGGCAGTGTTTTGAAGGCTGGTGAAAAATATTTTTGTTGATTTTTTTTGCTGAGCATAGTAAATATATTAAAAAATTAGTGATATTTTTACAATGTTTTTGTTTCAGCAGGAAAAATGAAGAGGATCAGGTTGTAAATTGCTTTTCAGTTGTTCATTTACATGGGAAATGCAGTCTGAAATTACTTTAACAATTTTGGATCCTTTTGCCTCTTGTAAAAACATTTTTTTTTTCTGAGTGATTTTTTTGGGGGACGTGTGTTTGGGGTTTGTTTTGGTTTTTCTTAAATGGTGAGGACTATCACTTCTCCTGGATCTTTGTTATGACCTACAGGGCATGTGGTTCCTTTGACATGAAGTTTATTTTCCTAAACCTACAGCTTGATATTCTAGCACTTAATTTCAGAATGCAGCTTAAATCACAGAAACCATAATATGTCAAATGATCCTACACTTGCAGGGGAAAACAGTAAGTAATGAAAAAGCTATGATTGCTTTTCTGTCCCTCCAAATGACAGTTATCACCTCAGTGACCTGCTCCAGGCGGACCCATCTAAACATGACACACTAAGGGATAACGTCATCTAACAGGGTAGTTATAAAAATCAATACAAAACCCATTTCAAAGATAGTCTGTGTAAGAATCCTGGTGTAACGTTTATTTATTGAATAGGCCTCAGGAAAAAAACCCAACAACTTTTCTGATAGATATGCTTTACCTCCCAAGCAAAGGAATTCTGTAGGTAAGCAATAATTGCATTCTTCAATCTATTATTTAGTCTTGCCAAAGCTCAGCCTAGAATCTAATATGTGGATGATAGCTATAACTCAATTATGAAACCTAAGCAGAGCTCTAATGCATCTGTAATGCAAAAGGAGCATAACAAGATTTGTTATTAGCAACAATTGACTCTACTTCTTTCAGTTATGGAGTGCTGTCGGTGTTTGTGCAGGGATGAACAGAAACAGGGAGGGAGACTCCGGTATTGTATTTTTCACTGAAGGATTAGGAATGTGCTGTACCAGTCTTCACTCATGAATATCGAAGGTATGGTTACATCATTGAAACAACTGCAGGCTCACAACTGACTGAAAATAGGTTTCCATTGTTTGCTTTCTCAAATGACAGTAATACTGAAGCCTGGAGCAATTTTTTTCCAGTCATATCCTGTATACAAGGCATGCAATTTGATTTGCTAAAAAGTCAGTTAAAAAACCCTAATATTTATTTTCCTTATCTTTATCCAACTATTTTCAAATCTGTGTGAGCTTTATTCTACTCAGGAAGTAAAAAATAAGTATAGGATGTATCTTCAGTTCTGATTTCTTACAAAAATATGTAGTGTAGCTTGATAGCTTAAAAAAAGATAAAAAAGATTCTTTTTTCTAGATATTGATGTGAAAGCATGTTTATATTTAGGAAAATATGTGGTTTAACAAATATTGAGATTTTTAAATTTTGGCTTTTATTGTCAACATTTTGTTTTGTAGTACAATATAGGATCTTATTTGCCTTCACATGTAACATAATTCTGGAGATTCCACATTCATATTGAGAGATGTTTTATCATTGAAATTGTCTCACTGAAATCATCTTACAGACTTTGAAACAGAAATGTAAAGAAAGAATATAACAATTTCTAGGGCTGTTCAGAACTGTGTAAAGAAAATCTGGGCTTTCTGGTATACAGTCATTGCACTTCCAAAATCAGAAAACATTCCATTATCTGTCTGCACACCTAAAACATCAGTAAAATTCAGGAATGAATGATCTCTGATAGTGGAATCTGAATGTGGATGCTAAGAAATGCTAGCTGGTGGTTTTTTTTTTTTTTTTTTTTTTTTTTTTTTTTTTTTTTTTTTCTGAAGCACTGATCTGCTAAAGAACTAATCTGACATTCTTTATATCCCTCCCAAAACCAAACAGTTTTGAAACAAAAAAAATTGCTTTGCTGGATCATCTCTACTTTCCATCTCTTCCTGCAGACCAGTTGCCATATTGCACACAGAACGAACCTTGGCATCTGATATAAAATTTACTGAAGCAGACTTTCCTGTGAAACAGAGCCAGTATTCTCTTCCTGAGTAAACTGTACCTTAATTCCATACTGTGTTTCCTCCGAAGACATGGATAATTTGAGTGCCTTGGGCCTTTGTATTCAATTCAGTCTGAGAAAGTCTGAAAGAAAAACCTCTTAGAAAAGAGTATCCCATCCAAAGTACTGAAAGTATCCAAGTATATAAAAAAAATCTGCAGTAGTCTGCATATGTGCTGTAAGAGTGGTATGCAGAAAGATATGACTTTGATTCTTTCTAGTGTAATGTATCAATTGGCACAACAGACTCATTTGAATCTAATACCAAAAAAAAAAAAAAAAAAAAAAGAAAAAAAAAAGAAAAAAAAAGAAAAAAAAAAAGTATGTTTTTACTGTTCATCTGGTACATATTCAAGTTATGTCATGGAAAAACAGAGCCCTGATGAAATTGGCGAGGTAAGTCTAATACTGGGACATGTGGATATGCATCTCATTAACAGGTGTTAATGAGGGATAGGAGAACATTTTTTTGAGAACACCTGACTTTTCTTTTAAAAAATTAAAATTGGGAGAACAGAGAAAATCCATTGCCAATGATTGCTGATTAGGAAACAGCAGCTATGCTTAATGGCTGCTTTGTGGAGCTCTGTTGCCTATATTGCTTGGATATATATATGTTGATATACATTTTTTATTCTTTAGAAATAGTGATTGCTTGCTTTCATCTTTGAGCCCCTTGTTCAAAGCAGTATAAAATTGCCAGGAAAATAAGTCAGGGTGCAGGAAGTCCTCAGGACACTGACACCATATGTGGGAAGTGATCTTTTTAGCTTGCTTGACATTGTCATGGTTGCTGTCTTAAGGGTGGATACCTGGAAGAATCATAGGATGGGGCATTTATGGGATTATTGCTTCCTTTTATTACAGTTAAATATCCCTATTGGAACAAGGAGAGCACATCTGGTGTTAAAGATGCCTTTAATTAGTGCATAAAGTTTCTCTTCAAGCAATTAAAACTAGAATTTTGGTTTCAGAAAGTCTTCATATTAATAAAACTCTTATGAATAAAAGACTATGGCAGTGTGCTTGCTGAAATGTCTTAAACCACAAATATCCAGCTGGAAATGATGTTTGGAAAAGCTGTTTACAGGCTGTACCAAAATATGAGGTCAAGAGAAAAGTCATTATTGTGAAAGCCCAGTTAATGAAAAGTCAATCACAGATGCTTCTAAAGGTGTCTCAAAATCCCTTGAAAGAGCAGGGGTCTACAGCCCAGTAAGTAAAAGACCCAGACCCTGTGTGACTGGTTGTCCCAAGAGGACGAAAAAACCTCCAAAATTTAGGACCTGCTTTTCTGATGTGTCAGTGTGTCCTTTGAGAAGAGTCAATTGCTTTGTATGAATAAGGCAGGGCAGCATAAGATGTTGCTTAAGCCAAGGAAAGTTGCTTCAGAGAAACCCCTCTGCATTGCTGAGGGAAAGAGAAGATGCTTATCATGTGGGAACTCAGCTTTAGCAACTTGTATTCGTCTCATTATTGGCTGTAAACTAAGGTCCTGACTAAAATTCCAAGATATGCAGTGATGACCAGATGTAATGGTTTTAATTTAATAAAACTGGGCGGAAACACCAATTAATGTAGGGGTTTTAGTATTAATTTTTGTGGGAAGGAGAGATTGGGAGAAAAACAAACAAAGCAAGCTTAAGCTTAAAAAAATGAACAAAAATAGTTTTATTAACATATATTAAAAGAATGAGGAGGAAAGAAAAAAATGAGAAAAAGAAAACTTAAACTAAAACAGAATGATACTTTGAAACACACTTCTTTCCTCTTACAAACTATTACCTTTCAACATAGAAAGACAAAACTTAGGATTTTCAGTCAGTTTCACTATTTAGACATAACCACTCATTACTTTAGGAGAAGAATCTTTCCAAGATCTTTTTATGAAGACGTTTGCCACAAGAGAAAATACTCCAGTGCTCCTCATATCACACATCTGCCGCCGCCTGGAGTTTTCGCAAACTGTGATGTTCTATCAGCAAATCTTCTCAGTGTATCTGGGGTACTATTTACGAATACAGAGACCTCTTTTTTAACTTAAGAATGGAGGTTTTAAAGTTCCCAAATAAATCTCAACTACATCAGTCCTTAATTTTGATTAGAATAGCATTCTACCCAAATAATACTAAGATGCTGCAAAGAATCTTAGTATTAGTTAATTTCTTCATAATTTACCTTAGAAAAGTCCAGTTAAAAATGTCTAGTTCTTCAATCTTATTCCAATATTATTAGTTCTTTCACTTCTTATCTAACTGACTTCATTTGGTGTTTGTTCTATGTACCCCAATGTTTTCTTTCTTCTTTCTCTCAAGGAAGAATTGTGCTTTAAAAGTTCCCTGTTGCTAGAAAAAGGGCTAAATTTGTTGGGGCTTGCAAAAACTATGTCAGGCAGCAGGAGCTGAAGAAAATACAAAGCTGTGCTGATGGAAGAAAACTGGTAGATGTCCTTTTTTTTCTACCCCTCGATCTCATCCGGGGTGGCTCAGCTCAGAGTTGTTATGGAGCTGCAGGCTTTCTTTTCCTGCTGCCAACAGTGATTAAGCTGGGCCATGTTTTGGCCCTTTTCTGCCGCAGTCTGAGCACAGGGCCCCGCACTGCCGAGCTGCAGCTGCCCCTCTCCTCTGCCGGCAGCAGGGGAAAGAGGCTCAGCCGGCCCAGGCTCTCTCTGGGCAGGCAGCGGCCCTCAGAAGCCCGGCCAGGCCTGGCCCGGCCGCCCAGAGAGGCAGCAGGGCCCGACCCGGGCCCGGCCCGGCCCGACCACGATGTCACCTCATGGTAGATCACTGGAGAGGGAGAGAGAGAAAGAGAGAGACTGATCTCCCGCAGTTAGTTTTTAAATGTCCCCTCCAAAGTTGCAGCGACATTTCCCATTGGTCAAGCTAGATGCCAATAACCTGGCCAGCTTTTTGATAGGTCCTTGTTCTCCTCCCCAAACCACTCTATGGTTAGGGCAGGGAAAAAAAAAAATCTCACGTTTTTCTGTAACTAGAAAACAAAATTGTGCCAAACCATGATACCAGAGGCACAGGCTGCTTCACAGATTCACATTCATGTTAACTCACCAGAAGTAAAGTAGTCTAATAATCTTGACTTTGAGGCGGATCTTTTCTAGTGAAATGACACTTCAGGTTTGGGGGAGAGCACAGATTCATAGGAATCGACTTGTGAATTAATTTTTGATATTTAATGTTCTTGTAGAACTTCAGTAATGTCAGAGGGAAGGCATGATAGAGTAAGATTTTGAAAACTGGAGTACTCTTTATTTACCAAGATGGTTTAATCTGTTTCCCCAAAACTTCTGAGGGAAACACCTGGGAGAAAAACTGTGAACTCTAAAAAGCATTGACTTTTCCAGAGAACAAATTTCATCAACACTTTACTGAAGAGACTTTCCATTTCTCCAGGTATGCAGACAGATGCTACAACTGTGAGGTTGCTGTGTAATATAAGGGTTTAAGGGGAACAACTGTGATTACACAAGTGAAACACCATGACATGGGTATGTCACCAACTCAGAAAGCTACATGTCCAAGAGATCGAATTGCAACAATATTAAAACTCCCTTTCTGTTCTTACTAGAATTGAGATGAACTTTGCCTCTTTGGATGTCATTCTATAACTTAGTCTCATTGTTGAGTTGTTGTCTTATTCTGGCATTATACTGTTGCTTTGATCAGAGTGTGAGGGGGATGCAATATTTGCCGGAGCACTCACGTTTTTTCAATATGCTCTTTGATTTCTGTAGATGAGTATTAGAGTGTTTGCATCATAAGCCACATTGCAGAAAACAAAGAGAATATAAGAAATTTGAGAAGGCATTCTTAGTTTTCATTTTTCTGTAAAGATGATCTGTACTAAATTCTTCCTCCTAAGCCGAGAACTTTGTTCTCTGTCCTCTCTCTTCCTCCACATTTTTTTCCTTCCTCTCAGTCACTGTCTGAACCTTCTCATGTCTATGTACATGTACAGTCTGTCTCTCAAGAAAGCATGACGTAGCTTTTAAGGATCTAGTTAATTCCTTTGCATCAGTGCTAAATGTTCAACCATATCATATATCCATCATATCTTGAAAAGTGCTGAAGATAGTTAAAACTCTTTTCAAATGAAAAAACACATTGTTTTACAGGACTGGGCTCCTTTGTGTGACAACAGTGAAACCATCATAATTTCCTGGGAAATATGTCAAAACATTGGCAAAACATGTCCTATTAAAAAAAGGAGAAGTAACCACAGCATTTATGAAGAGCCCAGGATGTCCTTAAGCAGAAGTAGCCAAACAACCAGTAAAATTAAAACTAGTTGTGTTGAGACAGGTGAAGGTAGTCTCTATCTCAATATATCAATAAGGGAACATGCCGAGATTTTTCCAGTATGATAATGAACATCTGGCTCATATTTGTAAACCAGTTAGAGACTCGTTTATATTTGAACTGTGTGTTTGCCTTTATGCCCTTATTTGTTGAAAAGGAGGTGATATTCTACAAATAAAATATATAACTTCATTATTTTAATCACAAAGTAATTTCCTTCTGTAGTTTTAGCTGTTGTTTAAGGGCAGCATGGATTTTGCATTTTTGAAACGTGAAATTTGGTCCAGATCAGCCATGATCAGGTAGGGCAGGAGGGGTTTGAGAGGGCTGTGCAGTTGAATGACAGGTCAGTGTCATGTGAACTGAAGCATGCAAACCGTACAAGGTAATCGTGGGGAAGGCATTCAACTCCCTTTGTTTCCTCTCCTTACCCAATAAATTCATGCTTGCAAAATGTCAGCCAGATTTTTTAGCTCTGTAAGTACTTTAATACACTTGTAAATTTTCGATATAATCAGAGATACATGCAAAATATTATAGTCTTACTTTGGTGTATTACGAAAGTGGCTGTGCCTGGGTAACATAGTGGCTTCATGTTACACACCAGGATTTCAGAGTAGCCTTCTCAGAAATTAGAATCAACCAAGTCAGATCAGGTCATAATGTTAAGTATACAATATCTTGAGGGAAACTCAATCAAACCCAACCAAACTTTTTATAAGGCATCACAAATCATCCTGTATTAGCATCACATGGATTATTTATGAAAATGCTGTTGCTTGTCTGACAATGTAGGTGACATTACCTCTGGAGGATGAGCATCACCATGGCAAAACAGACATGTCACCATTAGACATTAGTCTACTGTAACTAATTTATAAGGCTGTCCTGTAATTTGTTTTGATCAGGCAGCCTGAATCTAGTTGAAGGGGATGAAAGGGAGGAGGGAGTGCAGGCAGGGAGGAGAGAGAAAGAAAATCCAATATTATTAACTAGAGAATTCAAAAGTGTAAAAAATAAAGGAAGGAAAGGTGTAGCAATTTTTTCATCTCTGTAACTTCTGTATTTATACACAGACATACATCAGAACCACTAATACAAGTTTTCTCTCTTGGCTGTGGAATTTTTCCCAAAATTTTTCTAACTATGTTTTCTATGCTTTAAATTTGTTCAAGATACTATATGATAACCATCCCCCTGCTTGTAGTTACTACTTTTTTTTTTTTTTTTTTTTTTTTTTTTTTTTTTTTTTTTTTTTTTTTTTTAACAAAATACAGATATAGTCCAAACGTGAAATCGTGTTGCAGTGTGTGTCGTATCAAGTTTGTCTGTCAGGAAGAAAAAGGGAGTGTTTCAAACTAAGGCTTACAAGCCAAAGCAAACATGTAAAATATGCAAGCCTTGGGCTGTGTCTCTTCTGACTTAGCAAATTCTTCAGTGGAATTTTGCAATTTAAGTCATCTTTTTTCCTAATGCTAGCTGATAAATAACATTAAATAAGAAAGAAAAAAAGAATCAATAAGATATGCATGGATATGAAATAGTGAGCATTTCTTCAACTGTAGTTGATAGCTGCTAAAAAGAGATGAGAAGGTGCCATAATTACATAATAACATCTCCATAATTTCATAATAACACCTCTATAATTACATAATAACATTTCTGGCCATAAATGACCGTGAGAGAATTTGTTGTCATAGACCCAGCTTGCGCCTGTATTGGGATACAAAGCATTCTTTTGAGCTGAAATTTGCAAGGCTGCGGCTCCAAATTATAACTTTGTTTTGAAGGAACATATTTTCCCTAGGAAAATGAAGATTGCTGTTCTAAAAAAGAAAGGTATTCTGTTCATAGCTGAGGTAATGAAGGAGGATATCAATCATTCAGGGAAATTACCAGCATTTAAAATGCCTCAGAAAAGGGGTTTAAAGCTTTCCA